>NC_089516.1:54399327-55008062 GCF_036850995.1 Saccopteryx leptura
GGAGGCTTCTGGGAGCTGGAGTATTCTCACAGAATTGCATCAGCCACAGCTGCTAGGAATGTGCTCTGCACTCCACCCAAAAACAACAACAAAACACTTCTAGAGTAGAAGAGAGTTAGGGCTTTTAAATATTATAATACTAGAAATAACAGCCATTTATCAAAGTTCCACTATATGCCAGGCACTGGATGAGGTGCTTTACATATACTCTACATTCTGCAGTCCTATAATGCAGGGCTTATCAAACTCATTCACTTCACAGGTAAAGAACCTGTGGCACATAGGGCCTGGTAATTTTCCCAGGATCACATGGCTAGTAAGTGACAAGTGGAGATTAGATCCCTGGTCTGAATTCATCTAAAGTCCAAGCTATTTCCATCCATCCCAGACTGTGCCTGACCTTTTCACTCATAAATAATTTTCCTTCTCAGTACTTCATGATGTTTCTCAGGTGGCAAAAAGAGGCACCCTGTGGCCAAGATACTAAAAACAGGCCTTAGGAAGGAAGTCAACAATGTGAATCAAACACAATATGGGGACTGTCTATGGGCTTTCTTTACTTAAGGGCCTCCTGCCCAAGTCCCAGGATTCCTTGAAAGCTGAGGTGCTGGCATTGTTGTCCAGTCTCAGCACTTTCCCACATGACAACACCCTTCCCCTGTTCTTCCCTTGTTCTTCCCCTTTGTGCCCTGTATAAATCTGGAACCTAGCTTGCTGACTAGCTTGTCACTGTTACCTCCTCTGAAAGCCGTGCCCACTCACACAGGAGCACACCTAAATCTCCTGCCACCCCCCCCTTGACAGAGCATTTCTACTCCCTGCTGAAGTCTTATTATCATCCAATACTTACCCTAGAACCCCCCTGATGGCAAAAGTCCTTTTAAATTTGAACAGTGACCTATAGATACTTGGCCATCCTGCTGGATGTTTACAACACATTCTTAAAACGTTTTCCAAATGAACTGGTAAGTAGAATCTGATTTGGCCCATAATCTAACAATTTTGTGGTGTAACCCTGAAGTTAGACAGTTTTTGAAAATACCTGATATTTACTGCAGCATTTTTAATTATTTTACTTAGAAAATTACATTTAAAGGGGTGACATTGATCAATAAGAGTACATAGATTTCAGGTAAATGTTTCTATAGCATTTGAACTGTTGATTATGATGTATACCTATTACCCCAATGTCAGATAATTTTCTGTCACGGTATATTTGTCCCTTTTTACACCCCCCTTCTCCAAGTCCCTCTTCCCCTAGTAATCACTTAACTTTTATCTATGCCTATGAGTCTCAATTTTATATCCAATCTATGTGTTTATTCATACAGTTCTTAGCTTTTTCTGATTAACTTATTTCACTCAGTATAATGTTCTCAAGGACCATCCATGTTATTATAAATGGCACTACCATTTCCTATGTGGTTCCATTGTATATATGTACCATATTTTCTTTATTTAATCTTCTATTAAGGGTTACTTTGGTTGTTTCCATGTCTTGGCTACTGTGAATAATGTGATGAACATGGGGGTGCTTGTGACTTTACATACCAATATTTTTTACTTTTCAGGTTAGATACCCAGTGGAGGGATTGCTGGGTCATATGGTAGTTCTATTCTTAATTTTTTGAGGAACCACCACACTTTCTCCCATAGTGTACTAATCTAAATTCCCATCCACAGTGAATGAGGGTCTCTTTTTCTCCACAGCCTCTCCAACACTAGTCATTACCTGTTTTGTTGATAATAAGCAATCTAACAGGTGTGAAGTGTTATCTCATTGTAGTTTTTATTTGCATTTCTTGAATAGTTAGTGAAGATGAGCATCTTTTTATATATCTATTGGCCATTTGTATGCTCTCTGGGAGAAATGTTTGTTCGGGTCCTCTCCCCATTTTTAATTGAATTGTTTTAATGAGGTGTCTTATTTGAAACTGGCCACTGAACATATAGCACAGATGAATTAGCTTATCTAGGTGGTCAAATCCCAAAGCTTCCTTCATAAGTGGTAGATGAGGAAAGACCATGGAAATAAATGTGGAACAAATATCTAAATTTCTCAAAACTTGGAGCCCTCTAAGAGGTGAAAAATGGTTTCTTGATAAGCATGCTCACCCTAATTAAGGAAGAAAAAATTAATAATCTATTCTTCCACTGTTTTTTGTTTATGTATCTGTCCCACAAGAAAAGGATCCTTTTCAGTGTGCCTGATAAAACCTATAAAGTTACTTCGTATCAATATGTTCATTCATGTAGATGGTAGTAGGGTCTTAGAAGAATTTGGACATGCAGCAAAAGGAAGGACAAAATGCTTACCCAACTAAGCTTATACAGGTTACCTCAAAGGTAAGTGTAGAAAAGTGTTATTGATTAAAGATGGCAAACCCTCTTTGTTAATATTTACAGGATCCTGTAATATTTACATCTGATTCTGTATTTAAAATTACCTCTCACATAGCAGTCATCTGAAAAAGTTGGAGCATTTAAGCCAAATTTGACCTCCTCAGGAATTCCTCCATGAAATAAAGGTTAATATCATAACAAATTATAATTGTTTTATAATTAGGTGCAAAAAGTAAGATTTTCTTTCTTTTTACATCCACATAGTATTCCCTTCTTCTTCTCATGGATATTCCTGACCTATCTGAGCTGTTGGTCCCCTGTCACCAGCTCGAATCATTCATATAGTCCCAACCTCTATATGGGGTTGCTATGGGGTTGCTGTGTACATGGGAAAATCCCCAGCCTCTAGCAGGCATCATGACAGCTCCCAGTTTAATATGTAACAGTATATGGGAGAGACTGCAGGATCTCATCCATATTTTGTCGTTTTCTTTTTTGTGGGCACCTAGAAAAACTACATTGCCAGTCTACTTGCAGTTAGGAAAAGTCTTGTCACTGAGATATGAGCAGAAACATTTTCACATCCAGGCATTTGGGAGCCAGTATGACAGTTCCATCCTTCAAGTTCCCTTTGACAGCAAACACAAAATTCCTATGTTAAGATGGTGGAACTAAAACTTTGAGGTATCCCAGATCCCTGAGTCACCTGATAGAAGAAATCTCCTGCCTAACTCGATCTAAATTTGTATGCACAATTAACAAAAAAAATTTTTTGTTATGTTAAGCCATTTAAATTTCAGTTTTTGTCTGTTACTTCAACTGGCTAATTCACAACAACTCTATCTGCTGTTAGTTGTATTTAAATAATTTCATTACAAAGGTAATAGTGCATAAGTGCATATATTCTATTGGAAAAACTTGTAAAAATAGATAATTTTCTCCTTTATAAAGTTTCTCCAAAATTCAGCCTTCTACTAAGAGGTAACCATAGCTAACATATTAACACGGTTATTAGGTTAAAGTGTAATGGGTGGGAATATTTAAAATTTTTATCAATATTGCTAAAATTTCCAAAAATTTTCATATGCATAATTACTGTTTGTGAATACCATTCACTCTCAAAGATATTTAATCATTCCTTTAAGTTTTGGTTGAAATTATGTGTAAAAATATTGTTGCACTGTTGTTTTAATTTGTATCCATATTTTTTAATTACATTAAACAGAACATTAACTTCATTTCTCACCTATATAAAGCTGAATTTATGCAGTGGTGGGCTAGCAGGATTCCTCTAGGCATGAGTTAAAATTCTGAAATTCTGAAATGTTTACAAGACACTTTCCTTTTACTTTGAGAGGCAGAGATTCAGTCAGGAGACAGGGAAGGTGACCAAACAGAACACCCTCAGACATGAGGGACATTGAAAGATTAAGGGGAAAGCGATTGCCAGAGTCCATGAGTGAGGCCACATGTAACACCAAGTCCAGAGAGCCCTGAGCATATTGGCAGCCAGGGTTTTATGTCAAGAGTTCAATTTAGGGGGAAAGAACCCAAAGAAGAGAAGGTGGGGAGGGGAGAGATACAGAATAAGAAAAAGAAATATGATGGGGAAATCTCTAATAATCCTCACCAACTGGAAGTTGCAGGATCTGTCTGATAAATGATTCACTAGCATGCCAGATCTCCCTCCCTAACCTTTGAGTCCCACTACCTGTGTCAGCAATAGTATTGTTGGCTCCCTGCACCATTCAGATGAGTTACATCTCTTGAATCCTCTACTGGTATCCCAGGGCTGAGAGCTGTCATGATGCCTGCTAGAGGCTGGAGATTTCCCCTGTATGCAGAGCAACCCCACATAGAGGTTGGCACTATGTAAATGATTGGGGCTGGTGACTAGGGACCAACAGCCCAGATTGGTCAGGAATATTCATAAAAAGAAGAAGAGAATACTATGTGGATTGAAAAAGAAAGGAAATATTACCTTTTGCAACAGCATGGATGGATTTGGAGAATGTTATATAAAGTAAAATAAGCTAGACAGAGAAAGACAAATACCATATGATCTCACTTATATGTCAAATATAATGCACACAAAAAAATTTGATAAAAAAAAAAACAAGGCATGGACACATGGAACAAACTGACAGCTGTCAGAAGGGAAAGGTGTAGGGGGGCCGGATTAAAAAAAAGTGAAGAAATTAACCAAAAAATGTATATATATATAACATATAGACAGACAATAGTGTGGTGATAGCCAGAGGGAAAGGAGGTTAGGGTTTGGTGGAAGTATGCAAAAGAGGGGAATAAGAATGGAAAGAGACTTTGTATGGGGTGATGGGCACATGATGCAGTGTGCAAAAGATGTTTCATTAAGTTGTACACTTGAAACCTGTATGTTTTTGCGAACCAATGTCATCCAAATAAATTCAGTTAAAAATAAATATATCAAACAAACAAACAAAAATAAGTGGAAGGGGGTGTGCAGCTGCAAGGAGGGTAAAATCATAAAGGGAAAGTCAAAAGAATAATTGTGAGGTCAGTTGGCAATGGAGGAAGGTCACATGAGGAACCAGATCCGGGAACTTTGGCTGGAACTGCCCACACCCATGCGAGCCAAAAGAAACTTCCCAGGAATCCTTTGGAAAAGAGAGACTGTATCAGCCAATGACATTTTGCCATGTCATATTAACCCGACCACCCTAATGACCCTATAAATTACCCCCACATAGATCCCCCCATGCGACTTCTCTGGCCCCATCTCGTGGACCAGAGAACATCGTCCGGGAAGCACTCTACTAAATAAAGCTTTTGCTATTCTACACTTCGTGGCTACGTCCTTCCTTCTTCTTCGGTGGGGAAAATATCTTATATTTGGTTCCGAAACCCAGGAGGAGTTTGAAGTCTGCTGGGACTGCTCCTCTGCCCTTCCCTTCTGAGGAAGAACCAGGATCTCCGACTTTCCATCCACTTCGGCACATGGTGCGGTAAGTCCCCTACCTCCAGCCTCCCCTTAGTTCTTTCCGTCGAGTCGAGACTACCTGTCTGTAATCGCAGCTGTGTCAGGGACCTCTTATACATTCCAAGTGCGTGTGTGCCCGTAGAGACATCCCAGACACATCCACTTTACCTAACCATCCAGTGCCCAGAGTATGAGTTATGGGACACAATTCTCATTTCTGATCACTCCGAGGACTGAGGGTAGCCATAGAGGCACAGGAACCTAAACCTGACTCACAAACACTGCTGGAGTGCCTTATCCAAAATCCCTCCTTCCGGAAAGAAGAAGAAACTGTTCTTCTTCTCAAGTGTGGCCAGGCCACAGAACTCACTGTATAACCAGACCAGGTGGCTTCCTGAAAGGACTTTCGATTTTAACATCCTCACCAATTTAACTATTGCCAAAAGAATTGAGAAATAGTTGGAGATCCCATACATTTAGGGGTTCTAGTCTTTGCACTCCCATCCTAATCTCTGTGCCACCTGTTCTACAGTGCAGGCCCTTTTTGGCCAGAGAAACCTCAGCTAAACCCTCCACTTCTGACATTTACTTCTTTGCCAACCCCCAGCTCTCTCCCACTCCTGCATGGCTCCCTCCATCCTATCGGGCTCCTCCCCTCCCTTTCTCATTCACCTGCAAATACCACTCCGTCTTTCTCCTCCCCTGCCAGCCAGGAGCCCCTCCCTTCTCCACTGTGTTCTTAAGCCACTCCCCATGAGACCCCCCCTCCAGCCATTGACCCTCACATGGGTTTGCAGGACTCCTGACCCCACGGCCCAACCCCGATCTTCTTGTAGAAAGGCCTGGCCTTGTCCTTCTCCTGGCACCAGCATTTCTGACCGAATCTGGGTGCTGGGCTCCCCAAGAGCTCCCCTCCTCTTATTCTCAGCCCCCAAATCCCTATCCAAGACCTGATGAATATGGCATTTAAGTTTTTAATGGTCGGGACTAGTAGGAAAAGGTCAAGGCTGCTCACCGGGCCCACATGCAGCAGAAGGTGACACTCCAAACCCAGGCTCTGTGGCAGCCCTGAGGCTCGCAGAGCAACAGGGGCAAAGCATAGGAGTTGCCCAACCAAGTCTGGACTGCAAGAAGGAACCCCATCACTGGGCCCAACAGTGCCCCTGCCTGTGGCTGTCCACTGAACCCTACCCTGACTGCAAGCAGCTTGGTCACTGGTGGAACAATAGCCCCTTTTGGGTAACAGGCTCTTTCTTGGCACCTCCACATGGAGGACAAGCCACCCAAATGGGAGGCCAAGCCAGCCAGGTGGGCCCATTGTTCGAACTCCTAGACCTCATGGAGACTGACGCAGCCCAGACTTGAAGACCCCCATCACACTCGCCAAGCCCAGGGTAATACTGCAGGTAGCAGTTAAGTCCATCTCATTTCTTGTGGACAAGGGGGCCACCTTCTTTGTTTTGTCATCACACTCTGGACCTCTAATTCCCTCACACGTCTTGGTTATAGGAGTGGATGGGACACCTTCTTTTCCCCTGCACATGCCATCCCTGACATGCAGTTTGGACAGAATCCCCTTTTCTCACTCCTTCTTAGTTATGCCATCATGCCCTGTACCCCTCCTTGGTCTGGACATTCTTTGAAGTCCCAAAGCCACTATCCAGCTGACAACATCTTCCTCACTACCAGGGACTCCCCCATAATCAATACTACCCTCATTTCTAACCCTGTCTCTCACCTCAAGCTTGCCCCAATGCAGGACTGCTGGCAGTCAGAACCACTGGGCCCTACTCATCTCCGGCTCACTAAAAGGTTGGGCCTTGCAGATCCCCCTGTTGCTCCTGTCCCTCCCACCGGGAACCTGCCTCCAGAGTGAGCTGAAGCAAGGAGCAATATTGTTTCATGAGACTGGCCCAATGGAAGAAAGCATCGGGGTCCTCCACCATCTGCAAGAGAAACTGCAGAAGGACTTCTCTTTCTACAACCTGTTTAACTCCTGATGGCAGCCACCCATCCTCACCTGGGCTGCCCCTATCTTAAATCCTCTTCTAATTATCAACATATTACTCATATTTGCTCCTTTTTAAAAAAATTCTTACAGGACTGCATTCACAAAGTTTCTCAAATCACAGTCAAACAGATGTTCCTCGCAACTCCCCTCAGAGCCATCACCTTCTGACCTCCCCTACCCATGACACCCCTAACCAGCAGGAAGTAGCCAGATGAACAGCAGTGCCCCTATCTAACATAAAAGGTCAGAATGTGAGTTTGGTGGGCAATAGGGGAAGGTCATGTGAAAAAATCAGACCTGGGAACTTTGGCTAGGACCGCCTATACCCATGCATGCCAAAAGAAACTTCCCAGGAATCCTCTGGAAAAGAGCGACCATCTGTCAGCCAATGACATTTTGCCACATCATATTAACCCGACCACTTTAACGATCCTATAAATTACCCCCACGTGGATCCCCCATGCGACTTCTCTGGCCTCCGTCTCATGGACCAGAGAACATCGTCCAGGAAGTGCTCTACTAAATAAAGCTTTTGCTATTCCACTTTGTGGCTATGCCCTTCCTTCTTCCTTGGTGGGGAAAATACCTTGCACTAATCATCTCAGACTCTGAAGACAAATGGTTGGGTGTGGATATGCTTAGAAAAACTGTCCACATGCTGTTCCTGGCTCCCACTGCTTCTGGGGTTTCTGAGTTTTTAGCACAACAGAGGAAGGTGTCCTGTGGCTACAACTGCTGGACTACATTGCAACCAGATACTGTTTGGGATACAGAATTGGCCCCAGGAACAGATTATTTCAAGGTGAATGAAAAATCCATGGAGATGACACTTTAGCTTGTGACATTTACTTGGGGATGGAAACACTATAGACCATCCTTTTGAGGCCACCCTCACCTCTGAGATAGTTTTTGGGCCCAGGGAACAGGTGTCCATAATGACAGTCAATAATAGATTTCCACAGGAATTCTGAAGTTACATGAGCAGTTGGAGCACTATTAATTTCTTTCGTGGAGGCAAAGGGCCGAGACAGTGGGCAGGCTTCACATTTTGAATCAGTGAATGGTACACTCCAGTCATTATATATATGAAATGAAAAAAATTCTGATTTGTGTATTTCTGGTTGAGTACAAGCATATATATCTAATCTTGAGTTACTTTTAATGATCTTCTCCTGGCATTCTCATCAAGCCCACACATACATCCAGTGGTATTTAGACATGTACTTTCTCTATCCTTGTTTAGGCAGCTGGCAGCTGGTAGCTCTGTAGTAACTAAAGTTGTTTATGCCAAATAGTACAAGGGGCTGAAGGCAAACTTGGGCTTAGGAGGGTAGGAGTCCATGAAGTTATCCTATACATCCTATATCTTACTGGAATATCCCCATGATGTATCCTGTATCTACTGGTAGTCTATTGTTGACAAAATTTTAAAGGTGAAACCTCTTACTTCAGTTAAAGCCTTCTACACTAATCCACTCCATGAGTATGAGAAAGGAAGAGTAGTCTGGTTGAAAAATAAAGAAAAGAAAGACTACAAACCCAGAGTCCTGTTAGTCCAGCAGTCTTTCTTATCTTTTGGGGCAGTTTGACCTGCCACTAGTCATGGAAGTCTAGGGTTTTCCTTGAGTAGAGTTAGAAAAATTCTGTGCTAGAAGACCTTCCTTCAGGCATGAACATCCCAATGCTCCTGCACAAGAGTATATATAATGCTCACATAAATTAGGGGATGTTTCAAAATGAATATAAAGTGATAAAATATCCCCTAATTTTTGTGAGCAGTATATATACTCCATTCTAATACACCGAATGCCAATTTTGCTTTCAAACATTACCAATAACTTGTGGCCCCCAACCTCTGCATCCCCAGCACAGTTTCCCATCCTATTTCTTGCTTTCCCAAGTCCTTATTAACCACCACATCTCAACTAGATACACATAGGCTCACACTGTTCTCCTACCTACTCCTTTGTTCTGTATTTTCAACATGGGACTGGCTATTCTCCTTCCAACCCAGCAACCCTCTAAGGATTTTGCACAGGCTCTTCCCTCCTGCTGATCACTATCCCTGTTTCTGTCTTCCCAGGACTGGGACTGCTTCAAACTCTTCTTTGGGAAAGAGGTCCCTGCCTTGACCTAGTAACCTCTCAGCACAGAATTTTTTTAAAGATTTTATTTATCCATTTTAGAAAGGGGAAAGAGAGAGAAGGGAGAAGGGAGAAGGGGTAGGAGCAAGAAACATCAACTCCCATATGTACCTTGACCAGGTAAGCCTGAGGTTTTGAACCAGTAACCTCAGCATTCCCAGTTGACACTTCACCCACTATACCACCACAGCTCAGGCAGCACAGAGAAATTCAATAGGTTTTCTGTTTTTCCACCAGTACTTCCCTCTTCTGAATTTACTCTTAAGTCACATTGAAATACCCTCAATAAAAACAAGGCTGTAGGTTCATTTTATGTTCACCTTTGCCTATGATCCCAACTTGACTCACAATCTCATTGACTGATGTTCAGCTTTCCTAATTTCAACAAAACCTATTAAAGCTGTGTAGCTAAATTCACTTTAAGAAATCCTCAGAGTAATGGCAGCATAAGAGATACCTTTGATCTCTACCCTTGAAATTTCAATAAATTAAGGATATATAATGCAGTAAAAGAACCCCAACTGGGCTTGCAGGCTTGCCTGAAAAGACCTGGGTATGGAATTGACTAAAGGTAGGAAGGGTTGAGAAGGGGGGCAGTCATGGTCCATCTGAAGAGGAGAAAAACCAGTAAGTCTGGGTTTTTTTTCTGCTGGGGGGCAGAGAATGGAGAAACGTGACCAAGTGGGTCTTCTTCTGGGAGAAATAATGAGATTGAGGGGCAGAAGGGAAAATACTAAACCAAACTGTCAAAAGAACAGGGACACGACCAATGTTCCTATGGTCAGCCAACAGTCTTCCAGATCATGCCTCCCTCACCTCACAGGGTATAGGGAGTGAGAGACTTATCCCACATATACCTCTCCAGAGCCAATCTCTCACCTGAAGAACAGAAGTGCTGTTTCTCTGGTTCACTGATCTGATGAGACATAAGGAATGCTTGGAACCTGAGATCACCATTACTAAAGGTGTAAAACCCTCATAACACACTCCATCCATCATCACAACTCCAGACTTGCCTACATCATTGAGACAGCAACATCTCAGACGAGGTCAGAATAGAAGTTTCACAAAGTAAAACAATGAAACTTACTTGAATAAAAAACAAAAACCTCTCAAAAACAGAATAACACTCTTTCTACTAAATTTTATTTCCTTTAATTTTTATATTTTTATTCTTATTTTTGTAGGTGTTTCATTTGTTTTTGATTTCTCTTGGTTTTTGTTCTTTGTTTATGTAGTTGTTCATTTTCACTTTTCATTATGTTAAAAATTATTCTATTTCCTTGTATTTTATTTTATAATATTTAGTTGTTTTTTGTTAGATTTCTTAAAATACCACTCTCAAATAAGATCAAGGAAGAATAAAATATATACCATGGCTAAGCAAAAGACATAGTTCACAAAAAAAAAAATTAAAAATCTCCAGAAAGAAATCTCAATCACATGAAAATTTTAGAATTAAAAACTGATTCCAAGATGGTGATGGAGTAGGTAGATGTTCCAACTGCCACCTCCTAGGAAGGACCAAATTGCATTGCAACTTAATTTAAGAACAATCATCTTGAAAAACCAGGTTTGGACTAAACGAAGAAGAGTGTAAAATTAAGGATAACAGAAGAAGCCACACTGGGACTGCTAGGAAGGGCTGATATGCAGAAAGGGTTGCCCTGTTCCCAAGAGTAAGTGGCAGCTGAGGATCCAGAGGGACTCTCACTGTGGGGAGGGTCACCCTGAAAAGTTTGGGTGCTCAGCCCCAGGCTTAGAGCCCCAGCTTAGAACCCAAAAGCCTAGAAGAGGCACCCAAACAACATTTTGAGTTTAAAAGAGCTAGGTCTCTGTCTGTGAGAAAGAGACAGAGCTTTTGGCGACTCAGACACCATCTTAAAGGGCCAATGCAGAAAATCTTGTTTACAGCCACTTACCCAGGGCTCTGAAGGAGAGAGAGCTGATAGGACTACAGTTACATGAGGAGAGTGTAAAGTCAAAGGCCTAAGGAAAGACAGAATGGGGGACAGCCACTGGAACCCCTGTGCTGAGTCATTCTCCAATACTGCAAACAGCATCTTTCTTGGGCAGAGCAGTTCCATCTGAGCTACATCAGCTTGGGGAAAAACAAGTACTCCACTCTCAGGAGTCTTTCTTGCTCCAGTCATGGAGACGAGGACATTCTGAGAAGTAAGGAATCAAGGGGCTTGCCAGGGACTCAGTTTTCTGGTTTTGAGGCTGGAGCTTTTCCCTATATGCTTCTTAGTCAAAGACTGGTAATTCTGCCTCATAGGAGACTCAATAGAAACTGTAGGGTAGGAAGACCACATGACTGGGTCCCAGAGGCCATACCCATAAACTTACTGAAGTCACACCCTACTGTGAGGTCTGTAAAAAAGATCTAGACAGATTGACACATGAGGCCAAAAAGTAGAGCCACACCCACCACCCTTACTAATAACTGAATTGCAATAGTCTCTAGACCAGGGGTTGGGAGCATTTTTGGATGAGAGAGCCATGAATGCCACATATTTTAAAATGTAATTCCATGACCATTTTAAGAGCTACACAAATAGAGACCTGAAGATGGAAGCGGAGTAGGAAGATGCACAAACTACCAGCTCACAACACAAAACTGGATTACAAATTAATTTATGAACAATTGATGTAATAAACCAACTCTGGACTACAAGACAGCTCTCAAAAACCAAGGAACAAAGAAGAAGCCACACCGAGCCTGGTAGGGAGCGTTGAGGATTGGTGAGTCTCCCCTGCTTATAAGAATGAAGTGGGGTGAGGCTGAGAGCCCATAAGGGCTCTCACTCCAAGAAAAGAGCAGAAAATATTGCTCACAGCCACTTGCCTGGGAACCTAAGAATGAGGTGTGTTGAAAAGGCTGGCTAGTTTTCCAAAAGGAAAGGGGAGAGAGAGACAGATGGTGAGGGGCAGAGGAATGCATGGGATGATCTGAGAAGATGACTCATCCAGTGCTGGAGAAGGCCATAGCTTGGAGAGAGGTTGATCCTTCCACACAATACAAGACTAAAGTAGTTCTGGGTGACCCATCTCCAGATATCTCTCCAGCTCTAATCAGTGCAAGAAACACAGAACAGCAACAAGAAGTGGGGAGGAGGGGAAGCAACTCAGGTCTCCATAGAGATCTGAGATACACCTCTCCCTACTGAAGCTGAAAAAAACAACCCACCCCCAGAGAAAGTAACTGGCAGATCAGGCCTTCAAAGTCTCAGGTAACACCCACTGCATTCCGGGATACAGTTTTAAATAAGCCCTTTGTTGAAATCAGTAAAAAAGACTACAACCTGTTATGAAAACTGAGAAGAAAACAAACAAATCAAGACTTCAAAGAGGCTCTACTAGAAAAGCCAAATAGGACAGTGCATTACAAATAACAGCTGATGCCAACCCAAGAAGACCTAGAAATAAAACAACTGAAAATTGGAGGCAGTCAACATCAAGCCTAGACTAAACCAGCTCTACAAACAATACACCCAAACACAGAGACATATTGAGAAGACAGAGAAGTGCAATCCAAATGAAACAACAAGAAAAACTTCCAGAAAATGGAACTGAGTGATATGGAAATAACCAAACTTCCAGATGCAAAGTTTAAAATAATGATTGTTAGGATGCTAATGGATCTTAGAACAACAATGGATGGTCATTATGAACACCTAAATAAAGAAATAGCAAGTATAAAAAAGGACATTGAAATGTTAAAAAAGAATCAGTCAGAGATGACAAATACAATATCAGAAGAAGATCACAATGGAAGGAATTAAAGACAGGATGGATGAAGCTGAGGATCAAATCAGCAAGTTGGAAGACAAGTCAAATGAAGGCATGGAAGCAGAGCAGAAAAAAGAAAAGAAACTCAAAAAGTCTGAGGAAACTCTTAGAGAGCTCTATGATAACATAAAGGAAAGTAACATCGGCATTATAGAGGTTTCTGAAGACGAAGAGAAAGAACAAGGGATAAAGACTTTGTTCAATCATATCATAGCTGAAAACTTCCCTGATTAATGCAGGAAAAACCTTCACAAGTTCTAGAAGCACAGAAAACTCAATTAAAAAGAAACCCAAGGAAATCTACACCAAAACACATTATAATTAAAATACCAAAGCTAAGTGATAAAGAGAAAATATTAAAAGCTTCTAGAGAAAAAAAGGTTATCACTTACAAAGCAGCCCCAATAAGGATGACATCTGACTTCTCAACAGAAACACTTGAGGCCAGAAAAGAATGGCAAGATATTTTGAAAGTAATGCAGAAGAAGAACCTGAAACCAATAATACTTTATTGAGCTAGGCTATCATTTAAAATTGAAGGAGAAATAAAAAGCTTCCCAGACAAGAAAAAACTCAAGGAATTCATTACAATCAAACCAATGATGCAGAAAATGTTAAGGGACCTGTTGTAAACAAATCAAAGTGGAAACAGAATATAGCAAAGAAAGATTAAAGCGTTAAAGAATAAAATGGCAATAAACAACTACATATCAATCATAACCTTAAATGTAAATGGGTTAAATGATTTGACTAAAAAACATAGGGTACCTGGGTGGATAAGAAAACAGGACCCATTCATTCGCTGTCTACATGAGACACACCTTAAAACAAAAGATGCACATACACTGTAGGTAAAAGGATGAGAAAAGTATTTCATGCAAATGTAATGAAAAAAAAAAAGCTGGGGTAGCAATATTTATATCAAACAAAATGGACTTTAAAACAAAGATTATAGTAAGAGATAGAGAAAGTCACTGCATAGTGATAAAGGGAGCAATCCAACAGGAAGATATAACCATTAAAATATCTACACACCTAATATAGAAGCACCTACATATATAAAGCAGACATTGATGGATATAAAGGCCAAGATCAACAGCAATACTATGATAGTAGGGGATTTCAATACCCCACTACATCACTAGATAGATCCTCAAGAAAAAGAATTAAGAAAGAACTGCAGACTTAAAGGACACACTAGATCAACTCAATTTAATAGATATCGTCAGAACTTATCACCCTAGAGCAGGAGAATATACATTCTTTTCAAATGCTTATGGCACATTCTCTAGGATAAACCAAATGTAAGGGTATAAGAGTGGTCTCAACAAATTTAAGAAGATTAAAATCATATCAAACATTTTCTCTTATCACAATGGCATGAAAATAGAAATCAACCACAACAGAAAAACTCAAAAATTCTCAAACACATGGAAACTAAATAACAGTTAAATAATGAATCGATTATTAATGAGATCAATGAAGAAATAAAAATATTCCTAGAAACAAATGATAATGAGCATACATACAACAACTCAAAATTTATGGGAAACAGCAAAAGCAGTACTGAGAGGGAAGTTCATAGCACTACAGGCATACTCTAAGAATGTAGCAAAAGCTCAGATAAACAACTTAACCCTGCATCTAAAAGAACAGCAAATAAAGCCCAGATATAGTAAAAGGAAAAAATAATAAAGATCAGAGAGGAAATAAATGACATAGAGGCTAGAGAAACAATACAGAAGATTAATAAAACCAGGAGCTGGTTCTTTGTAAAGGTAAACAAGATAGATTAACCTTTAACTAGACCCACCAAGAAAAAAAGACAGGACTCAAATAAATAAAATTAGAAAAGAGAATGAAGAAATAACAACTGACACAACAGAAATACAAAATATTGTAAAAAAAAAATACTATGAAGGACTGTATGCCAAAAAACTATACAACCTAGATGAAATAGACAAATTCCTTGAAACATACAATCTTCCAAAAATCAATCTGGAAGAATCAGAAAACCTAAACAGACTGATCACAACAAAGGAAATCAAAACAGTTATCAAAAAACTACCAACATAAAAAAGTCCTGGGCCTGATGGCTTCACAAATGAATTCTACCAAATATTCAAAAAAGAACTAACTCCCATCCTTCTCAAGCTATGTCAAAAAATTTGAAAGGAAGGATGACTTCCAAGTCCTTTTAAGAGGCAAGCATAATTCTGATTCCAAAACCAGGCAAAAACAACACAAAGAAAGAAAATTATAGGCCAATATCCCTAATGAATTTAGATGCTAAAATTCTCAAAAAATATTAGCAAATTGGATCCAGCAATATATGAAATAAATTATACACCATGATCAAGTAGCATTTATTCTGGGGAGGCAAGGCTGGTACAATATATGCAAATCAATCGATGTGATTCATCACATAAATAAAAGGAAGAAAAACACCCACATGATAATTTCAATAGATGCAGGAAAAGCATTTGATAAAATCTAGCACCAATTCATGATCAAAACTCACAGCAAAGTGGAAATACAGGGAACATACCTCAACATGATAAACGCCATCTATGACAAACCCACATCCAACATCATACTCAATGGGCAAAAATTAAAAGCAATACCCTTAAGATCAGGGACAAGGCAGGGGTGACCCAATTCACCACTCTTATTCAACATAGTTCTGGAAGTCCTCGCCACAGCAATTAGACAAAAAGAAAAAATAGAAGGCATCCAAATTGGAAAAGAAGAAGTAAAATTATCATTATTTGCAGATTACATGTTATTGTATATAGAAAACCCTAAAGTCTCAGTCAAAAAACTACTGGACCTGATAAATGAATTCAGCAAGGTGGCAGGATATAAAATTAATACTCAGAAATCAAAGGCTTTTGTATACATCAATAATGAACTGTCATAAAGAGAAATTAAGGAAACAATCTTCTTCACTATTGAAACCAAAAAAATAAAGTACCTAGGAGTAAATTTAATCAAATAGATTAAAAGTTGTACTTGGAAAATTAGAAAACATTGATAAAAGAAATCAAGGAAGATACAAACAAGTGGATGCATATACCATGCTCATAATTAGGAGGAATAAACAATTAAAATGTCTATATTACCCAAAGCAATTTATAAATTCAATGCAATGCCAATTAAAATACTAATGACATACTTCAAAGATATAGAACACATATTCCAAAAATTTATATGGAACCAAAAAAGAACACGAATAGCCTCAGCAATCTTGAAAAGGATGAATAAAGCGGGAGATATAACACTTCCCGATATCATGTTATACTACAAGGCCATTGTACTTAAAACAGCCTGGTATGGCAAAAAAAACAGGCATATAGATCAATGGAACAGATTACAGAACCCAGAAATAAACCCAAGCTCTATGGACATCTGATATTTGACAAAGGATGTAAGAGCATACAATGGAGTAAAGACAGCCTCTTTAATAAATGGTGTTGGGAAAATTGGACAGCTACTTGCAAAAAAAAATGAAACTAGACCACCAACTTACACCATTAACAAAAATAAACTCAAAATGGATAAAAGACTTAAATGTAAGGCGTGAAACCATAAGCATCTTAGAAGAAAACATAAGCAGTAAGCTCTGTGACATCTCTCACAGCAATATATTTGCCGATTTGTCTCCACAGGCAAGTAAAATAAAAGACAGGATAAACAAATGAGACTATCAAACTAAAAAGCTTTTGCACATCTAAAGACAATAAGAACAGAATAAAAAGACAAACTACACAATGGGATTACATATCTCTGATAAGGGGTTAATAACTAAAATTTATAAAGAACTTGTAAAACTCAACACCAGGAAGACAAATATCCCAATAAAAAAAATGAGCAAAAGAAATGAATAGACACTTCTCCAAAGAGGACACACAGATGGCCAATAGGCATATGAAAAAATGCTTAACATCAGTAATCATTAGAGAGTTGCAAATTAAAACCATAATGAGATATAACCTCACACCAGTCAGAAAGGCGCTCATCAATGAAAGAATACAGAACAAGTGCTGGCGAGGATGTGGAGAAAAGGGAACCCTCCTGTACTGCTGGTGGGAATGCAGACTGGTGCAGCCACTGTGGAAAACAGTATAGAGATTCCTCAAAATATTAAAAATTGAACTGCCTTTAGACCCAGCTATCCCATTTTTAGGGATATATGCTAAGAACGCCATTAAACTGTCCCAAAAGGAGAAATGTACCCCCATGTTTATGGCAGCATTGATCAGAATAGTGATGATCTTGAAACAGCCCAAGTATCCATGAGTGGACAAGTGGATTAAAAAGCTTTGGTACATATATACTATGGAATACTACTCAGCCATAAGAAATGATGACATCAGATCATTTACAATAACATGGATGGACCTTGATAACATTATACAGAGTGAAATAAGTAAATCAGAAAAAAACTAAGAACTATATGATTCCATACATAGATGAGACATAAAAATGAGACTCAGAGACATGGACAAGAGTGTGATGGTAATGGAGGTGGGGGGGAGAACAGAGAGGTGGTTGTGGGAGGGGAAGGGCACAAAGAAAACCAGATAGTAGGTGATAGAAGAAAATTTGACTTTAGGTGAGGGTTATGCAACATAATCAAATGTCAAAATAATCTGGAGATGTTTTCTCTGATCATATGTACCCTGATTTATCAGTCACTCCATTAAAATTAATAAAAAAATTTAAAGAAAAAAATGTAATTCCTTGAGATCCATACAATGACCCAAGTATGTTATGCATTATCCAATAAAAATTTGTTGTTGTCCTGGAGGACAGCTTTCATTGGCTCCAGCCACCTGCAACCATAAACATGAGCTGTAGGAAATGAATGGATTGTAATACACGAGAATGCTTTATATTTTTAACGTTATTATTTTTTTATTAAAGATTTGTCTCCTAGCCAGATGCAGCCATCAAAAGAACCACACATGGCACGCGAGCCATAGGTTCCTGACCCCTGCTCTAGAATCTATCAGAGGATTTTTCAATGGCCAAGTCCAATAAGCAGCCAGCAGACAGAGGCTTCAGGAAGTGGAACTCAGGGAACCTTGGCCTTTTTTTTTTTAATTTTACTTTAGTTTTTTAAATTTTTAATAAAGTCATAAAATACAAAATCAGTATCCAAAGTCTATTGTTTCCTATATGCCAACACAAACTTCAGAAAATAAACTTAAAAAATCAATTCCTTTTACAACTGCAACAAAAAACCCAAACAAAATAAAATACTTAAGAATAAACTTAACAAAGGTGTGAAATAACTATATCCTGAAAACTACAAAGCGTTATTGAAAGGAATTATAAAAGATGTGATGAAACGGAAAATTATTCCACGTTTATGGATAGGGAGAATCAACATAGTTAAAATGGCCATATTACCCAAAACAATGTACAAATTTCATGCAATCCCCATCAAAATCCCAATGTTATTTTGAAAAGAAATAGAACAAAAAGTCACTAAATTTGTCTGACCAGGAGAACGCAGTGGATAGAGCATCGAACTGAGATGCAGAGGATCCAGGTTCAAAACCTGAGGTCGCTGGCTTGAGCGCAGGGTCATCTGGTTTGAGTGCAGGATGACCAGCATAAACTTGCAGTCATTGGCTTGAGCATGGGATCATAGACATGACCTGATTGTCGCTGGCTTAAGCTCATGGTCACTGGTTTGAGCAAGGGGTCACTGGCTTGGCTGTAGTCCCCCAGTCGAGGAACATATGAGAAAGCAATAAATAAACAACTAAGGTGCCATAACAAAGAGTTGATGCTTCGCATCTCTCTCCCTTTCTATATCTTTGTTCCTATCAGATTCTCTCTCTGTTTTTCTCTTTGTCTCTGTCTCTGTCGCTTTTAAAAAAAACATCACCAGGTTTTTATGAAACCATAAAAAGCCTCAAATAGCCAAAGCAATTATAAGAAAAAAATAATGAAGCCAGAGATTTCACATTATGAGACTTCAAGTGATCCTATAGAGTCATGATAATCAAAACAGCATGGTATTCACAGTAAAGCATTCAGACCAATGAAACAGAATAGAGAGCCTAGAAATAAAATGATTTTATATGGACAAATAATCTTTGACAAAGGAGCCAAAAATACACAATAAAGAAAAGAAAGCCTCTTCAATAAATGGTGCTGGGAAAATTGGAAAGCCACATGCAAAAGAATAAAACTTCATTACACCTTATTCCCAAGCACAAAAATTAATTCTAAAGTGATCAGACTTAAATATAATATATAAAACAATAAATTACATATAGGAATACATAGGTACTAAATTTATGGACCTTGGCCTTGAAGAAGAGTTTATGGTTATGACCCCCCCCCCAAAAGGAAAGTAAATGCAACAATAAATAAATGGGACTACATCAAACTTAAAAGTTTCTGCACAGCAAATGAAACCAACAACAACAAACAGCAGCCAACCAAATGGGAGAATATATTTATAAACAACAGCTCCAATAAAAGGTTAATATACAAAATAAATAAACAAATTACAAGCTTAACAATAAACAAGCAAACAATCCAATTAAAAAATGGGGAGAGAACCTGAACAGATACTTCTAGCAAAAAGACATACAAATGGTCAATAGATATATAAAAAGATGCTCATCTTTGCTAGCTATTAGAGAAATGTAAATCAAAACAACAAGATACCACCTCACACCTGTTAGACTGGCTATTATCAACAAAACAGATAATAGCAAGTGTTGGAGAGGCTGTAGAAAAGAAGGAATTCTCATTCACTTTCTGTGGGAATGTAAACTAGTATAAACTGGTATAGCAATTATGGAAGAAATTATAGTGGTACCTCAATAAATTAAGAATAGAACTATAATTTGACCCAGCAATCCCTCTACTGAATATCAACCCCCAAACTTGAAAAGATTGGTATGCAAAGACACATGCACTCCCATGTTTATCACAGCATAATTCACAGTGGCCAAGACACAGAAACAACCAAAGTGTCCTTCAATAGAAAGTTGGATAAAGAACAATTGGTACATATATACAATGGAATACTACTCAGCCATAAGAAATGATGACATAGTGACATTTATGACAACATGAATGACATTGAGAACATTATACTGAGTGAAATAAGTAAATCAGAAAAAGCTAAGAACTATATAATTTTACATATAGGTAGGATATAACACAGATTTACAGACATAGATAACAGTGAACTGGTTACCTAGAGGAGAGAGGTATGTGCAGCGATGACATACAAGTAATTTAACAACTGGTTCTCTGCCTTAATGACCATTTTATATATATATATATATATATATATATATATATATATATATATATATATATATATATATATATATATATATAAATGATATACCAAAAGGTAGTTTATTATTTCATGCATTTAATACTTAAATAGTTACAATAAAAGAGGTATACAAAACTAGATTATGGTATAAGAAAAAGTTTTAAAACAGTAATCAGAAAATATTAAATAATAACTAAAAAAAAAAATAAAACTGTTATTTAAGATATTTCCAGTGACAACTTGTCACCCCCTGTTTAACACTTTTTCTTTTTACGTTATACGTAAGTTTGTTTACTGAAGTAACAAACATGAGGAAATTAAAATATAGTATTTCATCAAAGGTATAATAGTTATGCCAATTGTTTTTCACCTATGGATGGAATGAACATTACTAGGGATGCCTAGAATATGCTGTTGCATAGATGAACATTAAAAAAGAGTAAGATAAGTAAATTTGTGATTTCCATGTTGGGTGGCTGCCCAGGCACCCACCTTAGAAAGAACACTGATTACAAATGCCATTTAACAACTGGTTTGATGACCTGAACAAAAAAAAATAGGTATCAGTTCTGCCAAACTGGTGCAAACTGCCTGAATTCCACCATTGGGTGTGGGTGTGGAAGTAGGGAAAAGGAGGTAAAGGGGGACAAATATACGGTGATGGAAAATAACTTTTCTTTGGGTGATGGGTACACAACAACATAATCAACAGTTCAAATGCTATAGAAATGTTTACCTGAAACCTATGTACTCTTATTGATCAATGTCACCCCTTTAAGTGTAATTTTCCAAATAAAATTATAAAAAATAATAATCCAGGAAGAGAGTACTAACCAGATGTAGACCACACTGATACCTTGACCTCAAATTTTTAGCCTCCCTAACTGTGAGAAAATAAATGTCTATTGTATAAGTATGGTATGTCTATTGGTTAAGTATGGTATTTTGTTATAGCAACCCAAGGTAAAACACCACTTCTGATAAGAAACAAGAACTTTATCCTTTACATACATACTCATTATTATTTTTGTGGACTAGGCATGAAAGGAATTGACAACCCCATTCTCCAGGGGAGAAAACGGAGTCTCCAGAAGTAACTTAACTTAGCCAAGGTTTCAGTGACTTAGTTTTGGAGCTGTGATTCAATCCCAGTAATTTTGAGTCCAAGTCCAATATCTTAGTCCCAGTTTCTCAAAGCATGGCCCAAAAGATGACATATTTCAGGGTCTCCTGCAAAGCTTCTTGCACAAGCATAACTGATGAGCCCCAACCCAGGCCTTACTAAGCCATAGCATCAGAGGGTGAATTTATGAGTTTGCAGTTTAGCTAGCTGCTCTGTGATTTTTAGACATATTAACATTAGAAAAGATGTACGAGTTTGCTGGAGCTGCCACTACTAAGTGTCAGAGGATGGATGGTTTATACAACAGAAATTTCTTACATGCCAGTTCTATAAACTTGAAGCCCAAGATGAAGTTGTCAGCAGAATTCTTTTCTCCTGAAAGTTGTGAAGGAGGGTTCTGTTCCAGCCATCTCTCCTTGGCTTATAAATGGCTGTCTTATATTTGTGCCTTCACATGGTCTTCCCCCTGTGTGTGTTTTTGTCCTAATCTCCTCTTCTCATAAGAATACCAGTCATATTGGATGAGGGCCCACTCTATAAACCCCATTTTAATTTTATTATCTCTGTAAAGACCCTAGCTTCAAATACAGTTGCATCTGAGGTCCTGGGAGTAAGCCATTCAACATATGAAATCTTAGGGAGATACAATTCAGCCCATAACAAAAGCATTGATTGAAAATATAATTCTTAAGTCCGATCCCTAGTGAAAAGCAAGTCCTTTCTCTCCACCTTCCTCCTACTTCTCACTCCTCTAAAAAACCCCAGCAGCATGTTGATTTAGAGTACTGGCTACAAAAGTCCCTGCTTTCTGTTTACATATATCCCAATCCAAGGCTTCGGAACTTTCAGTAAACTGGGGCCCTTTCTTCCTTCCGTGATGGTGAGTGTGTGCTAAAACGATGCATGGCATGTGGTATGTGGCTTGTGATGAAAAGCTTCTACCCTCAGATGTACAAATCAGATTCATCTGAATGTTTCTGAAGGCTATAATTAACCCCAAACCAAGTGGAAGGCATATTTCTGGCTCAGTACTAACACAGTAAATACTGTTCTTCATGTCCTGCAGCTGTCAAACTCATCTTGATACCTAAAACAATCAGAACTCATCATCACTCACAACAACAAGCATGTCAGCCAAAGATACCAGAGAGCAGAGTACAAAGACTGTGTCTAAGAGGAATGCATAAAAACAGCCGCTCTTGCGGACACCCTAAGTCCTTTAACCACAGTTACCATAGGAAGAATGCCATATAGAACACTCCAGTTTTGCCTGCAAGACCTAGTACAGTGGCTGCAAATTTCAACACAATGGAACCCAAGATACCCTGGGTCCTTTCGATATTCATCTTGCACTGTATCTCACATGCCAGATACACTGAAGCTCTCATCCTCAGAGACCTTAACTCACACCACATTTTCACCCTCTTTGGAAAGCCCAGACACTTTTTAAAGGCCTAGCTCCAATCTTCGCTCCCCCAGAAAACTCTGGGCAGAGTCCAATGCCATCTCCTATGAATTCCCCAGCCCCTTGCATAGAGATTCTTGCTTTCTCTACTCCAATTGATAGCCCAGCACAAGGTTCAATCACAGTGAGGAACTCAGTTTTCTTTGAGAAACAGCCCTCCTGGGCTGGGGCAGTTCTAACTGTACATGAAATCATATTGCAACCACTCTCTCTGTAGCTCCACTTCCTGGTGTCTATAGCTGCTGTCCTGGCAGTCCTGTATTCCAACTTCTGTTCAGGAAAGTATATGTATACACCACCTCCCTCTCTCAGTCCAGCCATGAGCATCCAGGTGGCCCAGGAACACAAGCAGGAAAGGGAAGTTTTGAGGGCTTTCTATGCCCTAGCTTTCAGAAGCAGAATGTTGGCCTTTCCACACTGTTTGGATATGCTGCTAATAAAGGGTCTTACTCTTTGGGGTGGAGGAGAAAGATGGCAGGGCTATAAGGGCCTCTCTGGCAGCAAAATGAGAGAGGAAGGGAGGAAAGACTCAGTGTGAATGCAACTTTGTGACAGTCATACTCATATAAGCAGAGATCTGGAGATGGAGTAGACACACTAGGAGTGAAGGGGACAAAACCAAGAGCTAAAACAGGGCAAAGGCCCACTTTGCCAGGACCCATCACACACTGCTGAAGGCAACTCATCTTATTTGCTTGGGTTTATTACATGGAGGTTGTTACCAGAACCCCTGACTGATGCAGACATAATCCCTCTTCTCACTGATGCTCATAAAAGGCTGGGGATAGAAGGCTGCAGGGACCCACCCTGGCCACACCAATTTCAGCAAGTGAGAACTGAGCCTATTCTAGCAGCCATGAAAACAACTGGTGTGATGATGTCCCATGAAGACAACTGTGTTTAAAAAGTGGGCTTGACATCATCGCCAAGCATCTGGAGTGGAATCAGAAAGTTGTCTCTATCCTGCCATTTTCTTGTTTCTGTGAACATTTGTCTCCTTCGCTGAACTGACAGCATCAGAACTAACAAAGACATCTGATTCCTGTTTCTATCACACTTCTCCCACAGCCCACATCCTATAACCTGGCACTGAATAGACAAATGATGGCTCAGTATTTTGAAGAGAGTCCAGTAACCAAGAAACCTTTGAATATAAAATGAGAAGTCACCACTGCAGATGTGAGTAAGGAGGTCAGTAATTCTAGGACATGTAGTATCTCTTCAGGACACAGCTGGGGCTGGGGTGTGGCTCAGGCAGATGTGAAAACTCTATGCTTCATAAACTAAAGGAGAACTGGCTTGTTTTTTCTATGCATGAGCACATGCTCTGGGCCTCGACTTCTGAAGGGTCCCACAAAACCCCAACTTTACACTTTTTTCTGTTAACACCAAGTTTGGTTTCATATGTACAATTTTAACATTAATAGTACATAATATTGTTTATTTATTTAAAAATATGGTTAACATGTATTTTTATTTTCCCTGTCTCTTTTTTTTAAGGGGCCCAATATTTTCTTCTGTTCCCCGGGGCCTCAACCAACCTTAATCTGCCTTTGCCTATTAGAGATGTACAGGGCCTGATAAGGAAACACTGGGTTCACCAAATTGCTCCCCATCCACATTGGCTTTGCAAGCCATTTTCTTTCCTTTTTGTTCTTCCTCCTTTTCATTCTCCCATTCTTTCATCTTTGTATGTGTATTGACTTTTATCTATTTTGCCATCAATATATTTTCATTAAAAAACATTTGAAACAGTTCAAATAAAAGAAGCAGAAAATGTTATCCAAATTCCACCTACCCAAGATTGTCACAGTTAATATTTTAAGTGTTTTCTTCTAATATTTACTCTCATTTTTCTAAGCAGAGTAGATATATGAATGTTTGCTTTATTTCTACTGCTAAGTGACAACTTAGAACCAAGTGAGAAGAAAGTTGCAAAATGAGGCAATGTAAATGTCAGGAGAGTGGCATTTGAGTCCCTACTTCTGATGTGCTCTGTGATGTTGGACATGCTTTGACCCTCCCTGGGTTTCAGTTATCTCATCTGTATAATGGAGTATTAGATTAGATGTGCTCAGAGGTTTATTTCAATTTAAAGATTCTTTGAATCCATTAAGAAATAGGAAAAACTTCAGGATTAGCCCTTATTTGAAAATGGAAATTCTGTTAATAGGTTGAAAGAGGGTGGTCTAGAAAGAAGAAAAGACAGTTGCAAAGACAAAAAGGTTAGAAGACAAAAGCTTCCTTGGGAGATAGCACCTGTAGGATTGAGTATATAGGAAGTAACAGTGGGAGATGCAACTGGGCTGATATAATATAACTGGAATTCCTTCAGTTGAAGGTCCTCTGGGTCCAAGATGGGTCCAAAGCATAGGGTGTCTGTGATCTTATAGAAAGTGCCTGTTGGACGATGAGCAGGGGACAAAGCCATCTGTTACCCACCAAAGTATCAGATCTCAGAACAGGTCTGGCCTTGCTAACCATGCTGAGATTGAGGTTTATGAAATTAAAGAGGGCTGGAACCATCAGTCTAAAGGCTCCAGCAATTGCAAACACAGTGTAAATCTGAGGGTAAATGACCCAAAGAAGTTGCAATGAAAAAGAAGGTGCAGAAGCCCCAGTAAGAAAACAGCCAATAAAAAATAAAAACACAAAAAGAGTAAAACGATGACCTAGACACAGAGGCTATTCTACCATTTATATCACTTTTACTATTTTCATGTGAGTCCCACACTAATGTGGACAAGCTGAAAGAAGAGAGAGAAGATGAGAGAGATAGTCGAACTTTCTAGGAAAGAAGATGGTTTTGGAAAAGGGTCTGAGAATTCATTTACCTATTTATTTGACAAGAATCTCCAAGGGACTGCTTAGTGGCCAGCCTTGCAAGAGAAGGTGTCAGCCAAGCTCTTGACCATCCCTGTCAAAACTTAAATTTACAAGATGAGCATATCATAAACAGTTGAGCATTTCCCAGCACTTTGCCTCAATTTAAATAAAATTTGAGGAAATCTGTGGCTTAGGTTACTGCTTCATGGTTTAAACAGCTTGGCTTCTCACAAACATCATTAATTTGATCAAAGAAAATGTAGCCTGGGTTTCCATTTATCCATAACACTTTTTTTTCTTTAAAATATTTTTATTTAAAAATTAGATTTAATGGAGTGTCATTGAGCAATATAGAAACGTTGATTGCATTGTGTGTCCATCAGCCTAAGTCAATTCATTTTTCATCACTGTATATTTGTCCCTCTTTAGTCCAGTCCCCCAATCTCCTCCCCCCAAAACCCTTTTCCCCAGATAACCACTTCACTTTTATCTATGCCAATGAGCATTAGTTTTATATCCTACCTACGTGTGAAATCATTTAGTTTTTAACTTCTCTGATTTATTTATTTCACTCAGTATAATGTTCTCAAAGTTTAACCTTGTCATAAATGGCAACATGTCATAATTTCTTATGGCTGAGTAGTATTCCATTGTATGTATGTACTACATCTTCTTTACCCAATTCTCTATCGAAGGACAAGGTTGTTTTTATGTTGTGGCCACTGTGACTAATACTTCAATTAACATGGGGGTAAATGTGTCTTTATATAACAGTGCTTTCAAGGTTTGGGGTTAGATACTGCTGGGACATATGGTAGTTCTATTATTAATTTTTTGAGGACCCATCATACTTTCTTCCATAATGGCTGTAGCAGTTTACATTCCCACCAGCAGTGGATGAGAGTTCCTTTTTCTCCACAGCCTCTCCAACACTTGTTATTACCTGTCTTGTTGATAATAGCCAAACTAACAGGTGTGAGATGGTATTTCATTGTAGTTTTTATTTGCATTTGACTAACAGCTAGCAAAAATGAGAATCTTTTTATTATATCTGTTGGCCAATTGTATGTCCTCTTGGGAGAAGTGTCTGTTCAGGTTTTCTTCCCATTTTTTAACTGATTTGTTTGCTTATTTGTTGTGAGCTTTGTGAGTTCTTTCTATATTTTGGATATTAATCACTTGACAGAGCTGTGGTTGATAAATAGCAACCCTCATATGGTTAACTTTTTATTTTGTTGTTGGTTTCTTTAGCCGTGCAAAAGATTTTTAATTTAATGTAGACATACTCTTTATTTTTTGCTTTCACTACTCTTGTTTTGGCATCAAATTCAAAAAATGTACTCTACAGCCAAGTTCCATAGTTTAGTACCTATGTTATTTTCTATGTAAATTATTGCTTCTGATCTTATATTTAGGAATTTGATCCATTTTTAATTAATTTTATGCATGGGGACAAGTTGTAGTGAAGTTTCACTCTTTTACATGTGGCTTTCGAATTTTCTCAGCACCATTTATTGACAGGGCTTTCTTTTCTCCATTGTGTATTTTTGGCTCCTTTGTCAAAGATAATTTATCCAATGTATGTGGTTTTATATCCGGGCTCTCAATTCTGTTCCACTGGTCTTATGTCTGTTTTTATGCCAATACCATACTCTTTTGACCATCGTGGTTCTGTAGTATAATTTGAAATCAGGTATTGTGAAACCTCCGACTTCATTCTTTTTTCTCAGGATTGCTTTTGCTATTTGAGTTCTTTGTGGTTCTATACAAATCTTGTGATTTCCTTGTTCTACTCTTTAAAAAGTTACATTGGGATTTTAATGGGGATTGCTTTAAATTTGTATATTGCTTTGGATAATATGACCATTTTAACTATGTTGATTCTTCAGATCCATGAACATGTAATATTTTTTCATGTCATTGTGTATTTGTTTTTTTTTGACAGAGAGACAAAGAGAGAGGACAGACAAAGACAGAAGGAAGAGAGATGAGAAGCATCAATTTTTTGTTGTTGCACCTTACTTGTTCATTGATTGCTTTCTCATATGTGCCTTACCTGGGGGCTTTGGCCAAGCAAGTGACCCCTTACTGAAGCCAGAGACCTTGAGCTCAAGCCAGCGACCATGGGGTTATGTGTATGATCCCACGCTGAAGCCAGCGACCCCACGTTCAAGTTGATGAGCCCACACTCAAGCCAGGTAAGCCTGTGATCAAGCAAGCAACCTTGAGGTTTTAGATGTGAGTCCTCAGTGCCCCAGGCCGATGCTCTAGCCACTGTGCCACCACCTGGTCAGGCTTCAATATCTTTTAATAATGCTGTATAGATTTCAGTATATAGGTTCTTCACACCTTTTGTTAAGTTTATTCCTAAGTACTTTATTTTTTTGGTTTTTGCGATTGTAAAAGGAATTGTTTATATTTAAATTCATTTTTTTGAAGTTTCATTATGGGCATATAGAAAAGCAGTAGACTTTTGTACTGTATATTGATTTTGTATCTTGTGATTTTACTATATTGGTTTATTGATAGAGTTTTTTGGTAGAGTTTTTTGGGTTTTCTATATACATGATCATGTCATCTGTAAAAAGTGATACCTTTACTTCTTCTTTCCCGAAATGAATGCTTTTTATGTCTTTCTCTTGCCTGATTGCTCTGGGTAAAACTTCCAGAATAAGAGTGCAGAGATTGTGCATCCTTGTCTCACTCCTGATTTTAGAGGGAAAGCTTCACTGTTTCACCATTTAGTATGAAATTAGCTGATGATTTGTCATATATGCCCTTTATTATGTTGAGGTACTTTCCTTCTATTACCATTTTATTGAGTGTTTTAAACATAAGGCATTGTTTTATCTTGTCAAATGCCTTTTCTACTTTGATTGATAGGATCATATGATTTTTGTTCTTTAATCTGTGGATGTGGTGTATTACGGTGATCAATTTGAACCATCCTTGTACTCCTGGAATGAATCCCACTTGATCATGATGTATTATTTTTTTAATGTGTTGTTGTATTCGATTTGCTAGTATTTTGTTTAGAATGTTTACATCTGTATTCATTAGAGATATTGGTTTGTAGTATTTTGTGTGTGTGTGTGTGTTGTCGTTGCCAGGTTTTGAAATGACAGTTACGTTGGCCTCATAAAATGTGTTAGGGAGTATTGCTTCTTTTATTTTTTGGAAGACTTTGAGAAGGACAAACACCAAATCTTCTTTGAATGTTTTGTAGAATTGACTAGTGTAGTCATCTGGTCCTGGACATTTATTTTGAGAGAAGTTTTTGATAGTTGTTTCTATTTCCCCACTGCTTATGAGTCTATTCAGGTTTTCCACTTTTTTTTGTTTGTTTTTTATTTTTTGTTTTTTTTGTTTTTTTTTGTTTTGTTTTTTTGTTTCGTTTTTTTCATTTTTCTGAAGCTGGAAACGGGGAGGCAGTCAGACAGACTCCTGTATGCACCCGACCAGGAGCCACCCAGCATGCCCACCAAGGGGCGATGTTCTGCCCCTCTGGGGCGTTGCTCTGTTGCATCCAGAGTCATTCTAGCGCCTGAGGCAGAGGCCACAGAGCCATCCCCAGCACCCGGGCCATCTTTGCTCCAATGGAGCCTCGGCTGTGTGAGGGGAAGAGAGAGACAGAGAGGAAGGAGAGGGGGAGGGGTGGAGAAGCAGATGGGCGCTTCTCTTGTGTGCCCTGGCCGGGAAACAAGCCTGGGACCCCTGCACGCCAGGCCGATGCTCTACCGCTGAGCCAACTGGCCAGGGCCTTCCACTTTTTTTGACTCACTCTTGAAAGACTGTATAATTCTAGAAATTTATCCATTTCCTCTAGGTTGTTAAATTTGGAAGCATATAATCTTTTATAATATTCTACTATGATTCTTTGTATATCTACGATGTCTGTGGTCATTTCTCCTCTTTATTTCAGATTTTTCCTTAGTGAGTATAGCCAGTGGTTTGTCAATTTTATTGATCTTTTCAAAGAACCAGCTCTTTGTTTTATTAATTTTTTCTATAGTTTTTTGTTCTTTATTTTATTTAGTTCTGCTCTAATTTTCACTATTTCCTTTTTTCTGCTGACATTGGGTTGCCTTTTTTCTTCTTTTTTTTAGTTCCTTAAGGTGTTAGGTTGTTTATTTAGGATCTCTCCTGTTTCTTGATATACGCCTGTAAAGATACAAATTTTCCTCTTATTAGTACTTTTCCTGCATCACAGATATTTTGATATGTCTTATTGTCACTTTCGTTTATCTGTATAGAGAGGTGGATTAACGTGTGTTGAGGCTCTGGGCACAGAAGAAAATATTGGGCCCCTTGTCATTAAAAAAATTTGTAAAGTTGGGGTTTTGCAGGACCCTTCAAATGTTGGGGCTCAGGGTTCACCCCTGATGTGCCCTCCTTTAAATCTGTCTCTGTCTGTATATAGATTTTGATCTCTGCTTTTATTTCTTCTTTTACCCAAGTCGTTTTTTAGAAGTATGTTGTTTAATTTCCACATTTTCCTGGGTTTCTTTCTTTTTTCTTTTAGAGTTTAATTCTATTTTAGAGACTTATAGCCAGAGAATATGCTTAATATAATTTCAATCATTTTTGAATTTGTTGAGACTAATTTTGTGGCCTCACATATGCTTTATCTTCTATATCTTTGAGAATGTCCTATACACACTGGAAGAGAATCTTTAATCTGATACTCTGGGATGAAGTGTTTTGTAAATGCCTATTATGTCTATTTGGTCTAGTGTGTCATTTAAGACCCATATTCCTTTTTTGAATAATTGTTTGGATACCTATGGTGTGTTGATATCTCCAAATATCATTGTGTTTTTATGTTTCTTTTTTTTAGAGCTGTTAGTAAATGTCTCATATATTTTGGTGCTCCCTTACTCAGTACATTTATCGTATATTACAAAATGTTATGTTTTCTTGATATAGTGTCCCCTTTATCATTATGAAATGTCCATCTTTTGTCTCTTGCTACTTTTCTTTTCTTGAAGTCGGTATTGTCAGATATTAGTATGGCTACACCTGTTTTTCTTAGGGTAATGTTTGCTTGGAAAATCATTTTCTAACCTTTTATTTTGATTCTACTTTTTCCCTTGCAGCTTAGATGTTTTTCTTGAAGGCAGCATATGGTTGGATTTTGCTTTTTGATCCAATCTGCTACTATTAGCCTCTTTATTGGTTAGTTTAGTTTATTTACATTTAAGATAATTATTGACACTTGAAGATTTCCTATAACCATTTTATGTTTTGTTTTCTGGTAACAGTGTCTTCTTTAGTTCTTTTCCTTTCTGTTTTCATCAGTTGTTTTTGTTTGGTGGTATTTCTCTTCTGTTTCCTTTTTTTTAAGTTATGTGTTTCAGTATTGAATTTTTTTTCTGGATGGTTACTACTAGGATATTAAGAAAACAATCATATATATTGTTATCATATATATATATATATATATATATATATATATATATATATAGATATAGATATAAGACAAAGGACCTATATAGGTCCTTTGTCTTATGAATGCTTCTACATTCTATCCTCTTTTACTACTGCAGATCTTTATTTTCTCCACTTTTACTTTTTGTTGTTGTTGTTGTCACAGATTTTCCTTGTTTTTATTATAACCTTGTTTGAGCTTTTACTTGTAGTTTTGATTTGTTTTGTTCTTTGTGTCTAGTCAAATAACCCCCTTAAGTATTACCTGCAGTGTAGTGTGTGTTTATTTTTGGGGGGCTAATACCCTCAGCTTCTGTATACCTGTAAAAGTTTTTATTTCTCCTTCATCTTTCAAGGATCTGTTTTAATGGATATAGTATTCTTGGCTGGTAAATCCTCTCCTTCAGTGCTTTGAATGTTTGGCTTGTAGAGTTTCTGTTGAGAAGTTTGATGATAATCTGATGGGTTCTCCTTTATATGTTATGTTCTTATTTTCCCTAGCTACCTTGAAGATTCTTTCTTTGTCATTGATTTTTGACAATTTAATTACTATTGGCCTTGGAGTAGGTCTGTTTGGGTCAAGGAAACTTGATATTCTGTTTGCTTCTTGGATTTGAGGACCTAACTGTTTTCATATGCTTGGGAAATTTTAACCAGTTATTTTTTTGAATATACTTTCCATTTCCTTCTTCCTCTCTTATTCTTCTGATACACCTCTTATTCTTATAGATTGCTCTTTCTAATGGGGTCAAACAATTCTCATTCACCTCTATCATTTTTTTTTAAATTCTTGAGTCTCTCTTTTTGTCTCCTTTGTGTCATTTCTAGTTGCCTATCTTGATGGCACTGATTCTTTCCTCTATCTGGCCTTTTGTATTAACAGAACTTGCTGCCTCATTTTTTTATTCATGTATTGAGATCTTTATCTCTTTTTTTTAAAGTTTCAATCTATTTGGTGAAGTATTCATTTTATTGATTAATTTGTTCTCTGAGCTTACTAAATTGCTTATCAATATTTTCTTGCATCTCAGTGAGTATTTTCAGACTTCAACTTTAAATTCTCTATTATTTACCTTCAAGTTTCCATGTGATTGAGATTGCTTTCTGGAAATTTTTTATTTTATTTTTGAACTGTATCTCTTTCTTAGGTAGTCATGGTGTCATGGAGACAATGACTACTCAGAGACCACATGGAGGGGACCGAGGGACCTAGTGGATACTGCCTCACAATCTTCTTTTTAGGTTTCATGAGACAACTCTGACCCCCAGTCCCTATGGGTATTTATTGATACACACAACTAGAAGCAGGGTTGAGAATGAGGAAGTCAGGAGTGGAACTTATTTAGAGCAGACAAAAAGGCAAGGGAAGTATCTCAAGTATCCCTACTTATTGATTAATCAGAATTGCTAATTCTATACCTATTGTGCTGTGTTCAGCATATTACTGTGTTCAGTACCTTTGTCAGTGGAGCCACTGTGGCTTTTGCCTCAGACCACTGAGTTCTGTCCCTATTCTATGTCATATTCAGGGCCTCTACAGTCACGGTATTCATTTTTTTCTGCTTTGATGGTATTTGAGCATTGTATTATTAAGAAATCAAACAAAAAATAACGTAAACAGGAATAAAATAATAAATAGATATTATAAATTAAAATAAATAAATAAGAGAAAACTACAATACAGCAAAAAACAAAAAAAAGAGTAAAAAAATAAACAAAACAACAACAAAAAATAAAAAAAGGAACCCAAGTAAATAGAAAAAGGAGTTGTGTTGGTTTCACTTGCACTAGATTTTCCTATATTGTACCTATACAGCAGTGGTCCCCAACTCCAAGGCTGTGGACTGGTACTGGTCCATGGGCCATTTGGTACCAGTCTGCAGAGAAAGAATAAATAACTTACATTATTTCCATTTTATTTATACTTAAGTCTGAACAATATTTTATTTTTTAAAAATGACCAGATTTCCTGTTACATCTGTCTAAGAGTCACTCTTGGCACTTGTCTCGTAAGTTTGACAATTATATTTAAAAATACCACAGTTTTTACACCGGTCGTATAATTTTATTTTGTGCATTTATCCATCCCTCCCTAAAGGCAGGTCCGTGAAAATATTTTCTGACATTAAACCGGTCTGTGGCCCAAAAAAGGTTAGGGACCACTGCTATACAGTACTGGATTACAGATTTTAGCTCTGCAAAATCCCCAGGCTGACTACCACTGAGAAACTTCTGTGGTGCTGATGGAGATAGGCTACATTTGCAGTGATGTGTGACACATACTGTGAGAGATTTATAGCTTTAGCAATGGTGATCTCAGGCTTCCAGGTACTTCTCCCTATGTATCAATGAACCAGGGGAACAGATACAAACTACTTCTGTTCAAAGGAAATAGTGGCTCTGTAGAACTAGCTTTGGAGTATGTCTCTGACACCCTTTGTACCCTGTGAGGGGGTGAGATAGAATTTGGGAGGCTGAGGGCTGCTTTTTTCATTTCTCTGTCTCTGTCTTGAGTGCTGGTTGCCTGAAGAACCATGGGAACACTGGCTATAACCCCATGCTCTGCCACTTCTTTGGTTCAGTATCTCTCCAGATGCCCCCAATATCTTCATTTCTCCCAGCTGAAGAAGATTCATTTACTTTGGGTTTTTCCCTCTCTGGAAACCCAGCCGACCAAAACCCAGACACTCTGAGCCTCTCCCTTCTCTAGATTCCCCACCCAGTGCTTCTTATCCTTCATCTCCTGTTTCTACCCTTCCCACCATTAATCAATTCAATATTTGATCTTATCAGGCAAGGTTGCAAGCCAAGCTATGGTTCCTTCACTGAGTTTTAACTGTTCAAGTTATTAAAACTTCAAGGGAAAGGTAAAAGGTATCTCTCATGCTGCCATTACTCTGACATCATTCCAACTCTCCATTTATTACTTTATTATAACAAAATATAATAGGACAATTTCAGGGATGAACTCGAATTAGAAAGTCACTTAGTGCAGAATCATTATTACTTGTTTAAATAGGTTAAGTATAAATATTTATTAGACTTGATGTTTCTAGAAAGACAAATAGGTTTCTAAATGCAATGGGCAAAGAAAGCTAGCTCTCTACACACCAACCTTCCATTATTACCCACCAAACAAATAATATAGCCTGATCCCAAACATTCAAAGCACTGAAGGAGAGGATTTACCAGCCAAGAATACTATATCCATCAAACAGATCCTTCAAACATGAAGGAGAAATAAAAAACTTTTACAGGTATACAGAAGCTGAGGGTATTAGTCATAAAAAAAACCCAACAACACTACACTGCAGGTAATACTTAAGGGGGTTATTTGACTAGACACAAAGAACAAAACAAATCAAAACTATAAGTAAAAGCTCAAACAAGGTTGTAATAAAAACAAAAATAATCTGTGACAACAACAACAACAAAAAATAAAAGTGGAAAAAATAAAGATCTGCAGTAGTAAAAGAGGATAGAATGTCCCATGTGGTTGCATCTGGTATGCTTCAGGCCTACCAGAAGTTTTTCATCAAGTTATATTCCCAGGAAATCAGTAAACATTTGGTTTTAGTTCAGCTGGACAAACATTTGGCAGCTGGGTAGATAACTTGAGGAATAGCTATATTTGGCATCTCTGAGAGCTCTTTTCAGCTAAAGGTACTTCCTTGCTCCCTTGCTTTTCTTCTTGTTTAATGGCAGTGCAGTAAGAAGAGTAAGAAATGTTGTGGATTATCATAAATGTCCTGAGGTGGGCCTATTCTATAGGCAGTCACCTCTCTCAGCCAGCTTCCAAACCTTAACCATGTATTATATATAATGATAACTGGTGTTTCAGAAACAACTGTGAATCTGTTTCCCACAAAACTTCTGTGAAAGGCAGAACCTAATTGGCGCCATGACCCGGCCCCTGCCCAGTTTGTTTTGACTCAATTAATCCCAAGGAAAGAAAAACAGTTACATGTTCTGAAATTTTATCAATCATCATCCTCTTGTCCTTCCTCAACAAGAAATTTAGTCTTTAGAGAAGACCCTGCAAACCCTGACATGTATTAGTGTATACAGGGCGTACAGAGATAGCCATGGTGGTTGTGGTAGTACCAATGAAAGTACATAATATGAATGAAGAGCTGCTTATTACTTTCAGTAGGAAAAACTCTGCTTGTCCCACAAGGTCCTCAGCCCTTGTTCCTGGCCTGATTCCCTGCCCAAACCCTTTACCTGGATGTGTGCCCTCTTTTTAAATGCACAGAGCATGCTGCAGAACCATAGAGCAGCATAAGCTATTTATGGTGATCATAAAGGCACCTTCATTATCACCTCCCTTCACTATTTATTTGGCCCTGATAAAGCCACTCTCATCAGTGTGAACTCACGTGACTCTCCCCTTTCCTCTATCTGCAGCTACCAATAGGCTTGCAGTTGGGGCTAAAGATTTCATACCATCATGCTGATACATGACTTCTGCAGCAGGGACAAAATTCAATGTCACCTTAGAGTGGGCAGTGTTAGTTGATCCAACCATGACAACCCAATACAGGGAGCCTAGCTCCTGGAGCAATCAATTTTTCATCTTGTGCTCAAGTTCACATGTGGTTCATCAGTCCCACTGGTCAGCTCATATGAATGGATGCTAGGGAAGTTTGCTGATGCCCTGGCTAGCCAGTGGCTCTAGGAGAGCAAACATCCTCAATTCCTTTTTTATTATGCTCAGGCCCCCAATGCCTGGGCTTGCAAGGCAATAGGTTATGGATGCAAAGTTGGAGGTAACAGAGTATAGTTCTTAGAAAAAGATTATTGAATAAATGAATAATGAACAAATTAATGGCCAAGAGTGTAAGGAAGATTTCTTAGTCTTTAAAAGCTACAGCTCACTATTTTAGCTCCCCACATTAGCCAGTAGACCCACTGCTAAAATACCTGGTCTTACAGTCACCAAGGAATACTTCCTCAGATTTACAGCTAGAATGTCCTCATGAAGCAGGCCAATCTGTTACTGAGATGAGGCATTGCAGAAGGCACTTGTAATTTTATGTTGACAAAACACAGCCTTCTGGTAGCCAACTGATTTCTTGATCTTGCAGCCTGATGATTTCATTCTGTGGATTTCATTCTGTGGCCCACAAGCAAGAAATACTGCTGTCTCTTCTCCAGGACAGAGTCTTAGAGACCCCAAAAAGGTGGCCATGTTCACCCAGGAATCTGCACCTTTTCATTCTGAAAAGTCCTTTCACTTATTTCTCTACTTCATCCATCCTGGCAGTTTTCTTTCTCTTCCTTGTCTTTTCTTTCTTTTCTTTCCTTTCCTTTACCTTCTTTCATTTCTTTTTATATAGAAATTAAGTTTAATAGGGTGTCATTAATAAACAAGAGTATATAGCTTTCAGGTAAACATCTCTATAGCATTTGAACTGTTTATTGCATTGTGAGCACATAACCCAAGTCAAATCATTTTCTATCACCATACATTTGTCTCTTTAACCATTTTCCCCTAGTAACCATTTCTTTTTATCTATGTCCATGAATCTCAATTTTATATCCCACTTATGTGTGAAATCATATAGATTTTAGCTTTTTCTGACTTATTTATTTATTTATTTATTTTTACACATCAGGTTGTATTCAACCCTATTCAATTGTGGGGCCCAGAATTAAGCTGAAGACTCTGGGCATGGTCTTATCAGCAACTATTTCTCCATTCCTAGACAAGGCACCCAAATACTATGGCACCTCATTTTCTAGCCACATCACACTTCGGACCCCTTCTGGATTTTATGGTTAACTAAACTGGATATTTTTTTTTCTGAGTTTCCTTAGAACCAAAGAACTTTTTTCATTTTGAAATTAAATTTAATGAAGTGACACTATCCAATAAGAGTAAACAGGCTTCAGGTGAATATCCCTATAGCACTTGAACTCTTGATTGTGTTGTATGCCCATCATCCAAAGTCAAATCATTTTCCATTGCTGTATATTTGTCCCTTTTTACTCCTCTTCTCCAACCACCCTCTCCTAATAACCATTTTTATCTGTTCAAAGGAGTCTCAGTTTTATATTCCACCTATGTGTAAAATCATGTAATGCTTAGCTTTTTTGATTTACTTATTTCACTCAGTATCATGTTCTCAGGGTCCAACCTTGTTGTAGTAAATGACAATATGTCATTTCTTATGGCTGAGCATTATTCTATTGTATATAGGTACCACATCCTTTTAATCCAATCATCTATCGAGGGACACTTTGATTGTTTCCATGTTTTGGCTAATGTGAATAATACTACGATGTGCATATATCTTTATGTACCAATGATTTTGAGTTTTTGGAGTAGATACCCAATAGAGGAATTGCTGGGCCATATGCTAGCTCTATTCTTATTTTTTAAATTTTATTTATAAATCTAAATTTAACAGGGTGACATTGATCAATAAGAGTACATAGGTTTCAGATAACATTTCTATAGCATTTGAACTGTTGATTATGTTGTATACCCATCATCCAAAGTCAAATCATTTTCCATCACCTTATATTTGCTCCTCTTTAAACCCTTATCCCCACCCCATTCTCTGTCTCCCTCACCCACATTTCCCTTCCCCTGATAGCTATTCTTAATTTTTTGAGGAACCACCATACATTCTTTTATAATGGCTATAACAGTTTGCATTCATGCTGGCAGTGAATGAGAGTTCCTTTTTCTCCACAGCCTCTCAAACAATTTTTATTACTGGTCTTGTTGATGACAGCCAGTCTTACAGGTGTGAAGTGCATCTCATTGTAGTTTTGATTTGTATTTCTTGAATAGCTAATAAAGATGAACATCTTTTCCTATATCTGATGGCCATTTGTACGTCTTCTTGGGAGAAGTGTCCAGATCTTCTCACCATTTTTAACTGATTTGTTTGCTTCTGTGTTGTTGAGCTTTGTGAGTCCATTGAATATTTTAGACATTAACCCTTTATCAGAGTTGTTGTTTGTAAATATCATCTTCTATTTGGTTGGATGATATTTTTTTGTGGTCAGTTTCTTTTGTTGTGCAGAGATTTTCAGTTTGATACAGTCCCATTTGTTTATTGTTATCTTTATTTCCCTTGCCTTTAGGTTCAAATTCATAAAATGTTCTCTAATGCCAATGTCCATGGTTTTACTACTATGTTTTCTTTTATGTAATTTATTGTTTCAGATCTTATATTTAAGTATTTGATTCATTTTGAATTAATTATTGACAAGGGAACAAACTGTAGTCAGGTTTCATTCTTTTGCATGTGGCTTTTCAATTTTGCCAACATCACTTATTGAAGAGGATTTATCTTTTCAATTGTGTATTTTTGGCTCCTTAATCACAGATTATTTGTCTATATATATGTGGGTTTATTTCTGGGCTCTCAATTTTGTTCCACTGGTCTGTATATCTGATTTTGTACCAGTACCATGCTGTTTTGATGACTGTGGCTCTATAGTATAATATGAAGTCAGGTAGTGTGATACCTTCACAGAACCAGAGTTTTTAATCAGGGGCATAAAATTTCTTTTTAAAAACATTACGACATTTTTTGGGTATTTTTTATTACTTATTTATTTATTTTTTTAGCCAGAGAGAGACAGGAAAGGAGAGAGACGAGAAGCATCAACTTGTAGGTATAGCACTTTACTTGTTCATCTATTTATTTTCATATATGTCTTGACCAGGGTCTTTAGCCAAGCCTTTGACCTTTTGGTCAAGCTAGTAAACTTAGACTTCAAGCTATCCACCTTTGGACTCAATCCAGTAACCAAAGGATCATGTGGATGAGCCCACGCTCAAGGTGGTAAACTTGTGCTCAAGCCAGAGAAGTCAGGGTTTTGAACCTGGGACCTCATTTCTCAGGTCAACCCTTTATCCATTATTCCACCATCAATCAGGTAAAATATGATGTTTTTTTTTTAAATGAATTTATCGGGATACAGGTTCAGGTGTGAAACTCATGTGACTCTTTAAAAAGTCATTTTGTTGAGTTTTTCCAGGGTGCTACATCCTTTTCCCCAAGCTTTGTATCATTAGTAATTTTATTAAATTCTTCTGTCTTCAAATGCAACTGATCAAAATCAAGAACAGAGTTCTAAGACATGTCACATTTGGTCTTTATTCAGTGTTGAACCCAACCTCCCAATGTGTAGCTTTTTGTTGTAATTGTTAAGGAAGTTGTGAGTCTTCCCAGTATGAACATTCAACTCATATTTCTGGGAAAGTCATCCTTGCTTGGCTTAAAACCCTAAGATACCTAGAATGTCAAGGGTGAAAGTTCACCTAGTGATCACCTTTTCTTTGATGGATAGGTAAGACAGAAGACCAGAATGAGGAATAATTTGCCCAAAGCCATCACTGTGGTAGAAAAGAATGAAGCTTTGTCACAGTCCAGTCCAGACCTTGTCCTCTTTACCTTACTGCAAGTTCTGTTCACAAAGGCACAGTTACATTGTTTTGTTCACAAAGGGACAATTACATTGTTTCCATCACTAAAATGCATGAATCTTCCTTCTATCTGACATTAAGAATAAAAGTAAGGACATGCTGTCCCACATTGCCTTCTCAAGTAAAGTTGTGGAAACCCAGAAAGCATCATTATTTTTTTCCATTTGATATGGAATGTCACCCAGCTCTAACAAACCCAGTACCAAGTCAAACCCCTGAATGCTGCAGCTGCGGTTCTTTCTTTTTGTCCTGAAAACACAGGATAGTGTGAGGTACACAATAACCAGGACTAAGTGGAGTTTATAAGTAGAACCAGATGCAAAGACACAAGGCAGGCTGTGCACAAAACCCTCAGCAGGGTGACCAGACAGCCATTAGTTATTTCACACTCCTCTCTGAGGATGAGAAGCCTATGTACCTACCTTCATGCATACTTTTTACTTTTCAAAGATTGGACTTAAATAAAAGAAAAACAATGGATATAATTTTTTTCCAGTAAAGTGTTTAACCAACTGACAAACTTATTTTTTGTTTAGCTTCCCATGATATTTTGGGCTTTATTTTTTTTCTACTTAGCTTCCAACTCTCGAGCTCATACATCCTTTTGCACTGAAAGGAATAAGTAATTTATCAGAAGCTGAGCAAGAAAGCCTACTAGTTACACACATTTGTGCTTCTGACAAGGTCTCTGGGTCTTTTTCACTGTTATTATCTCTCTTTAGCTCTTGGGCCTTCATGATAATTCACTGTGTATATCTCTCTGCCACTTTCTTTTCTCATTGCTTTTGTTTTCTCTCTTTTTCTCTCTGGCTTGATATCAAGTTGATTATTTTTATCTCTCTCTTTCTCTATCTCTGTCTCTCCTTTCTCTCATCCTGTTTCTCTGTACTCCAGCCTTAGGCTCATCTCCTAGGCCCTAAAATCTAAAAGTTATAGTGGCTCAAGGTATTTCCAAGATGGTAGTAAAGTAAATGGATGTTTCAACTCTGGCCTACCAGAACCAAACTGGAGTTACAACTAAATTTAAGAACAATCATCTTTTTTTTAAATTTTATTTTATTTATTCATTTTAGAGAGGAGAGAGAGACAGAGAGAGAGAAGGGAGGGAGGAGCTGGAAACATCAACTCCCATATGTGCCTTGACCAGGCAAGCCCAGGGTTTCGAACCGGCGACCTCAGCATTTCCAGGTCGATGCTTTATCCACTGCGCCACCACAGGTCAGGCAAACAATCATCTTGAAAAACCAACTTCAGACTAAATGAAGAGTTGTCCATAACCAAAGAGTCACAGAAGCCACATCAAGACTTGAAGAAAGAGCGAAGCTGCACAAAAGGCTGCCTTACACCTAGGAGTGAGCGGTGACTGCGGGTCTGGAGGGACTCTCAACTGTAAGCCAGTTTTCCCTGAGAGGTGACGGTCTTAAAACCAAGACCAGGTGCTCTAGCCAGAATCTAGAAGAGGTGGCTACATAGAATTTGGCATTGAAAAGAGGTAAAGTTTCTGTCTGCTAGAAAGAGATGGGAATTCTCAGAGATGCAGACACTGTCTTAAAGGGCCAATGCAAAAAAAATCTTGTTCAAAGGCACTTAACTGAGGTTCTGGCAGAGGAAAGGCTGAAAGGACTAGAGTTATGTGAAGAGAATGTGAAATTAGTGGCCCAGGGAGAGACACTCTGGAGGACAGCTACTGGAACCCCTGTGCTGAGTCATTCTCCAATATTGTTATCACCATCATTTTGGGGTGAAGCTATCACATCTGTGTGACATCAGCCTGGGGGAAAGCAACTGCCTCACCCTCAGGAATCTCTCTTGCCTCACTCTATGGAAGTTGTGCCATTCTTAGGGTTGAGCAGTAGGGTAGGTATGTCAGTGACTCAGTTCTCTGGCATTAAAGGTTGGAACTTTCCCCCACACTCTCTGAAGAATATAACTGACGCTTCCTCCTCACATGAGATTCAGTAGAAATTGTCAAGACTGTGGGCAGACAAAACCTCTGGATTTTAGAAGACATATCCACCAGATTCCTAGTGGCCATAACATACTGAGGTCTGTGAAAACAGTCAAGATTGACACCTGTGGCTGTGGAGTGGGAGCTACACCCACAACTTTTCTTAATCTCTGAATTGCCACAGGCACTAGACTCTACCAGAGGTTTTTTTCAGTGGCCAAACACAACAAAAAATTAGCAGATAGAGGCAGCAGGAGGTGGCTCTCAGGGAATCTTGGAATTTTTGCTGACCTCCCCTCTGATTCAGTATGGGTGAAAACCAGACTAGGTGTGTGACTTAGTATTTCTATGTGCACATGAGCCTAATAGAGGCAGCCACAAACTCTGGTTTGCTTGTAGCTTTAAGAAAGTTGCTGAGGTCCAGTCATGGGCAATGTTGTCCACTAGTCGGCACTGAGTTCCCTCCAGGGAGGCCTAAGGCCAATACATCCTGTAGCCAGCTACTGAGAGCATTGAAGCAGTATTTAACTACCCTCGCTGGTGATGTGTTTGAAAGGAGTGCTCGTCCAACACTGAACCCAGCAGAAGCAAGCTCTGCTTTCTGTGGTCAGCACCTGCACAACAATTTGCCTGAATATTGAACAGGGTGTGGCTTTACAGTCAGCCAGCTCAGGTTCCTGATATCTTGCTCTGCTGGGCTAGGTTCCACAGGAGGAAGAAAGAGAGGCTTGGAGCATGAACATCCAAGGTGTGAGTTTATTAGAGCTTATTTGTGGGACTGGTTGAGAAGCTTTTCCACTTTATGGGGTGGGGGACTCACAGTCAACACCAGTCAAAGACCCTTTCAATTTTTCTCCCTGAGACCCAGATCTCCTCAACTGGAAGAGCATCTACAGATAAGAGTGTTGGAACCACTCAATCTGAAATTTCTGCTTACTTCACTGGGGAGAAATAGAATTGGAGTATTCAGCAGTGTCTGAAGAATTAGGCTGTGGATTAGGGAACACTATCTCTATACTGAACTCCTGACAAAGAGATTACTGAAGTAGGGTGTCCCACTAACATTGTCATCCCAACTTCAGCTGCCTTAAACCACCAAGCTTGAAACATGTAGAAGGGTGGATGGAGTGAAGCCAGTCTGAGCCCACACTATAGTCTTTCTACAGAAGTATCTACCAAGCAGCTGGTATAGGAGGTGGAGAAGCTGAAAAGTAGTGGCAAATTATATAGAATGTGGGAACTATTATGGAGTTGCTGTCAGATCCAAGAAGGAGAAAGCAGATCCTTACACATAGGTTGACTCCTCCCACATACATGGAGGCACAGAAAACATAGACACAAATAATGACTAGAGAAGTAGCTCTAGACAGGTAGCCCATGCAGGGTCATAAGTAATGGTTGACATCATTCCATACTCAAAACCTGCCTAAGAGGACCCTGAATAAACACAAGCAATAGTTGATAGTAGACAACAGCAATGTTAAACTCAGCTAGCTACACAAGTTGTGTGCTCAACGAAGGAGTCCAACCAGGCACCAGACACATGGAGAACAGATAAGCCCCATAAGACAGACACTACACAGTGTCTAATATATGTGATCAAGGTTAATCCTTGGAGCAAGCCAGCCTGAAGGGATAACCCCTTCCACGAAAGAGCTAACTTTATTCAAGACTCACATATAACAGAAGGGTAAATATAACCCTAAAGAAACATTCCTAGAGCTAGGAACTCAGGTGGCCATGAGGTTAGTACCACTGAACCCATCTTCCCCATAAAGACACCACAACACATTTAAAAGTCAGAGCAGATCTACCTAATACACAGACAAAATGGCCAGACAAAGAAATGTGACCCAAATAAATCAACAAGAGAAATCCCCAGAAAAAATTAAATTAAATGGATATACTCAAACTACCAGACACAAAATTTAAAATATCACAATGCTCAAGGATCTTAGAGTGAAAACTTAGTAAGAATTAAAGAGGAGATTGATACCAGAAATGGCAAATAGAATATTCAAAATGAAGATTGCACTAGAAGGAATCAACAGCAAGCTGGATGAAGCAGAGGATCAAATCAACAATTTAGAGTACATGAAAAACATAAACACAGAAGAGCAGCAAAATTGAAAGAGGCTCGAAAAGACTGAGGAAACTCTAAGAGAACTGTAAGACAACATGAAGAGGAACAACATCTGCATGATAGGGGTTCCTGAAGAAGAAAAGAATGAACAAGGTAGAAAGAACTTGTGTGAATAAATCATAGCTGAAAACATCTCTAAATTGATGAAGAGAAAAGTCACACAAGTTCAAGAAGCACTAAGAGTTCTATCAAAGATAAATCTAAGAAGGTCCACACTAAGACATCATAATTAAAATGTCAAAGTTAAGAGAGAAAGTTGCAAGAGCAAAATAAATTAATTATTTGCAAAGGAGCCCCCATAATGGTGACATTTGACTTCTCAACAAACACTTCAGGCCAGAATGGATTGGCAAAAAACATTCAAAGTGATGCAAAATAAGAACCTAAAACCAAGACTGCTCTATCCAGCAAAGCTATCATTTAAAATTGAAGGAGAAATAAGGAGATTTCTGGCTGGGGAGCATGGGGTGGGAGATGGTTCAAAGAGATTATTACCATCAAACCTACACTGCAAGAAATGTTACAGATCCAGGTATAAGAAGAAGACATTTTAAAAATCAAGAAAAATAACAAATAAGTTTAAAGAATAAAATGGCAATAAATAAATACACATCAATAATGACCTTTAATCTAAATGCATTAAATGCTCCAATCAGAAGACATAAGGTGGTTGCACAGATAAAAAAAAAAAAAAAAGGACTTATATATATACCTGTACAAGAGACCCACCACAGAACAAAAGGTATGCATAGACTAAAAGTGAATAGATGGAAAAAATATTAAATGCAAATGGAAATGAAAGAAAAAGCTGAAGTAGCAATATTTGTATTGGACATAATAACCTTTAAAACAAAGCATATAATAAGGGACAAATAAGGTTGTTACATAATGATAAAGGGAGCAATCCAACAAGAGGATATAACCATTGTAAATATTTATGCACCCAATATATGAGCAACTAAATATATAGAGCAAATTTTATTAGACATAATGGGCGAGATTGACAGCAATACAATAATAGTAAGAAATTTTAATGCCTCATTAACATCAATGGTTTGATCCTGCAGACAGAAAATTAACAAAGAAACAGCGGCCTTAAATGACACACTAAATAAACTGAATTTAATTAATATCTTCAGAACACTTCACCCTAAAACAACAAAATATACATTCTTTTCAATGGCTCATCATACATTTTCTAGGATAGACTACATGTTAGGACACAGAACAAGTCTCAGTAAATTTAAGAATATTGTAATCATAGCAAGCTTCTACTCTAACTACAATGGCATGAAGCTAGAAATCAACTGCTATTGCAGAACAACTGGAAAACATTCAAACACTTGGAGGCTAAATAGCATGTTATGAAATAATGAATGAGTTAATGAGAAAAAGGAAAAATCAAAATTTTTCTTTAAACAAATTAAAACGAACATACTACAATGTCAACTTTATGGGACACAGCCAAAGCAGTTCTGAGTGGAAAGTTCATAGCATTACAATCATAACTTAGGAAGCAAGAAACAGTTCAAATAACCAGCCTAACCCTGCACCTAAAAGAACTAGGAAAAAAATAAAATACAAAGGTAATAGGAGGAAGGAAATAATAAAGATCAGAGTAGAAATAAATGACATAGAGTCTATAAAAACAATACAAAGATCAATGAAAACAAGAGCTGGTTCTTTGAAAAGGTAAATAAGATCAACAAATATTTAACCAAACTTACCAAGAAAAAAAGAAAGAAGATACAAATAAAATTAGAAACGAAAAGAAGTAACAACTGACATTACAGAAATTCAAAGGATTGGAAGAAAAGACAGTGGATATCTATATGCCAAAGAATGGACAACCTAAGTAAAATGAATAAATTCCTAGAAACATACAATCTTCTGGAAGGATCAGAAAACCTGAACAGACTGATTAAAATGTATTTAAAACAGTTAACAAAAATCTCCCAGCTAATAAAAGTCACGGGTGAATTTTACCAAACATTCAAAGAAGAACTAATACCTATACTTCTCAAGCTATTCCATAATATTCAAGAGGAGGGAAGACTTCCAAGCTCATTTTATGAGACAATCATTATCCTAATTCTAAAACTAGGTAAAGACACTACAAAGAAAGAATACTATAGGCTAATATCCCTGATGAATGCAAATGTTAAAACTCTGAACAAAATATTAGCAATCCAGATCCAGCAATACATTTAAAAAATGGAAGACAATTTGACTTTGGATGAGGGGTATGCAACATAATCAAATGTCAAAATAATCTGGATATGTTTTCTCTGAACATGTGTACTCTGATTTATCAATATCACTGCATTAAAATTAATTAAAAAAAGATTATACATCACAATCAAGTGGGATCTGTTTCAAGGAGACAAGGGTGGTACAATATTCACAAATCAATAAATGTGACTCGTCACATAAACAAAATGAAGTATAAAAATCACATGATCATATCAATAAATGCAGAAAAAGCATTTGATAAAATCTAACACCAATTTATGATCAAAACCCTCAGCAAAGTAAGAATTCAGGGAACATACCTTAATAATAAATAAAGGCCATATATGACTCATTGACAGCCAACATCATACTCTATTGTCAAAAATTAAAATCAATCCCCTTAATATCAGGTACAAGACAGGGGTACCTCCTTTTACCACTCTTACTCAACATATTTCTGGAAGTTCTATCCACAGCAATCAAACAAGAAGAAGAAATAAAAGGCATCAAAATTGGAAAAGCTGAAGTAAAACTGTCATTATTTGCTGATGACATGATTATGTACATAGAATATGAATACTCAGAAGTCAATGTAATTTTTATACACCAAAAATGAACTATCATAAAGAGAAATGAAGAAAACAATCCTCTTCACTATTACAACAACAAAAAATAAATTAAGTACCTAGAAATAAATTTAACCAGGGAGGTAAAATACTTGTATTTGGAAAATTATAGGACATTTAAAAAAGAAATTGAAGAAGATACAAACAAGTGGAAGCATATACTGTTTTTATGGATAGGAAGAATTAAGATCATTAAAATGTTTATATTATCCAAAGCAATCTACAGATTCAATGAAATTCTTGTTAAAATACCAATGGTGTATTTCATATATCTGGAACAAATATACCAAAAATTTAAATGGAACCAAAAAAGGACCTGAATAGCCTAAGCAATTTTGAAAATGATGAACAAAGTGGGAGGTATCACACTTCCTGATATCAAATTATACTACAAGTTCATTGTAATCAAAAAAGCTTGGCAATGGCATAAGAATAAGCATACAGATAAATGAAAAAGAACAGAGAACCCAGAAATAAACCCACACTTTTATGGTCAATTAATATTTGACAAAGGAGGCAAGAGTATACAATGGAGTAATGACAGTCTCTTTATTAAATTGTGTTGGGAAATTTGGACAGGTACATGCCAAAAAATGAAACTAGACTACCAACTTACACCATTAAGAAAACGAACTTAAAATGGATAAAAGACTTACATAAAGATAAGTTGCAAAACCATAAATATCTTGAAAGAAAATATAGGCAGTAGACTCTGATAACTCTTGTAGCAATATTTTTGCTAATGTATCACTGCAGACAAGTGAAATAAAGGACAAAATAAACAAATGCCTCTATATCAAACTAAAAATCTTTTGCACAGCAACAGACACCATTAACAAAATAAAAAGACAGTGTATTCAGTCAAAGAACTTACTTGCTGAGAGGTCTGAAAAGGGGTCAATAACCAACATTTATAAAGAACTTCTAAAACTCAACACCAGGAAGGTAAATAATAAAGTTCAAAAGTGGACAAAGGACCTGGATAAATAATTGTCCAAAGAGGGCATACAGATAGTCAATGGGTATTTGAAAAAATGTTCAATGTGACTAATCATCAGAGAAAGGCAAATTAAAAAGATAATGAGATACCACCTTGCACCTGTCAGAATGGCTTTCATTAACAAATCAACAAAGAATAAGTTCTGGGGATGGTGGGGAGAAAATGGAATCCTCCTGCACTGTTGACTTGAGCAGCCACTGTGGAAACAGTATTACATTTCCTCAAAAAATTAAAAATGAAATTGACTTATGACCCATCTATCCCACTTTTAGGAATATATCCTAATAATCATAAAACACTGATTCACAAGAAGATATGCACTCCCATATCTATTGCAGCATTGTTTACAATAGCCATGATCTGGAAACAGCCCAAGTGTCTGATAGTAGATAAAAAAGTTGTGGTACATTTAGACAATGAAATACTACATAGTCATGAAAAAAGAAGAGAATCTTACCTTTTGCAACAGCATTGATAGACTTGGTGATTATTATGCTAAGTGAAATAAGCCAGGCAGAGAAAGACAAATATCATATGATCTCATTTATATGCAGAGTCTAATGAACACAATAAACTGAGGAACAAAATAGAAACAGAGGCAGAGTCACAAGGACTAGATGGACAGCTATCAGAGCAAAGGAGAATGAGGGGATGGGATCAAAGAAGGTGAAGAGATTAGACAAATTATATATATACAAATTATATATATATAAATTTTATATATATATATATATATATATATATATATATATATAACACATACATATATATGTTATATATATATATATAACACATAGATACAGACAACAGGGTAGCAAGTCCCAGAGGGAAAGGGGGGATAGAGGTAGGGGGAGGGGGACAAAGGGATAAAATGGGAATGAAAAGAGACTTTGCATGGGGCATGGGGGGCATGGTGTGGGAAGTTGAACATGTTATATTGAGTAGGACACTTGAAACCATGTCAAAATAATAAATTAAAATTTAAAAAAGGATTTTAAATAAAAGTTACAGTTACTCTGCTCCTCCCAGAAACTCCAGTAATTTCTCTCCAATCTTTTAACTGAGATCTTTGCCTCTAGTTGTCTAACTTTGAACAATGAGTTACTAAATGAGACAGCTGATGTCGACAAAAACTAAAACAAAATAAAATGTTCTTTGGTTTTGGAAAATTTACGTTATGAAAGAACCATTGAGACTCTCTGGGACTTAGCTTGGCTTGCAAAAATTCACCTTGATCACTTGGAAGTGTCTTATAATGAAAAATGCATAGGACCAAATGAAGGAAGCAGAGTAATCATTTGGGACCATATTTCCTCAAAGCACAACCTTTTTATAGTTCCCTGTTGCCCACCAGATAAAAATGATGCTCTTTAGCCTAGAACACAAGATCTGGTGTGTTGTACCCCTAATTTCAGCTCCATCTTTACCTCCCAACCTGCCTCATATACATCTTCTTCTTCAGTCATTCTAAGATTTCCAATTTTTTCTCAACCACCCTCCATTTCCATGGCTTCATGCCTTTGTTTGTGTTATTTCCTCATCTAGAATCCCTTTTCCTCTTTCAACACCACCAAATCAACAATCTCTTGTCATTTTTATAAGACCTGCTTATTATCAAACCAAATAAAAATTTGCCTCAATGATTCAGCCTTTAAAACTATTCATTAAACATCTACTATATCAGGAAGCATAGTTTTGAATGAGACACATAAATTCTCTGCTCTTATGAAGCTTTTAGCTTTACTGAAAAAGACAGATATTAATCAGATAAACACACAAATAAAGATACAGTGACATCTTGGCCAAGAGCTATGAAGGAGGGGCCCAAGATGCAATGAGAACTGTGTCATGGAGAACTTGTTCTGTTATAGGAGGTAAGGGAAGTCTTCCTTGCAGAGGTAGTGTATGAACTGAAGCATACATAGAAGGAATTAATTAAATTTTAGCCAAAGAGATCAACATGTGCAAAGTCTTTGAAGTAAGATGCTCATCTGTGTTTGAGGAAAAACCAGAGAGTCAGTGTAGCCAGACACAAAGCAGGATGGAGAGAGAAGCAGACGATTATGTCAGAGAAGTGAGCAAGGACAATAGTAGGCAGGGCTTCGAAGCTAGGGGGAAGAGTTTGAATTTTATTATGATATGGAGAGCCACTGAAAGGTTCTGAACAAGAGTTAAGTAGGTATCCTTCTGGCTGCTGTGAAATTAGTAGACTTTGAAAAAGTGGACAAGAATAGAGGCAGAGTGACTATTTAGGTGGCTATTTCAGTCATACAGACAAGAGATGGTGGTACCTGGGACCAGGATGATAAAAGTAGGGATGAGGGAAAAGATAGTTAATAATTAGAGTTGACATAATGTAAAGTATATTGGGAAGTAAGAGGGATGTGAATCATAGAGGTACTATTGAATGGAGAATATAAGAGAGGAGGAACAAGTTGTAAAATGTCCTGAGTTTTGCTTTAGACCAATTGGAATGGAACATGATAATATTAGCTAACAGGTCTTCAGTGCAGTAGAGAGTATTCTGTATTCCAGGCCCCTTTCACCACATTTTACATGTATTACCTCACTCCTTGTTAAACCCTATAAGGTAGATTATGGTGATAATGATGATGATGATGATTTTCATTTTTAAATAAGGTAACTGAATTCAAGAAATTAAATAATATTACAACTAGTCACTGAAGGAGCAAAGATTTAAGTTGGATAGTTGGGCCCATGAGTCTGGACCTCTACTTATTAGGCTCAGCTGCTATTCATATTGAGTTTGCAGCCTCATAACACCCAACTTGTGATTGGAACCATGAGCTTGGTGATAACAGTCTAGGTCTGGACTGGAGCATGCAGAATGGGAAGGCCTGAGCTCCTAAACCAAAACAACTCAAAAAGTACCTTAGCTCCACTGGTCTGTGGGCTCTGGAAGAAAAGTGTATAGTCTGCCACCTTAACAGAGAGTGAGAAATTGTGGAGCCAAGACAAGCATAAGGTAAATTGGGCTTTTAGTTGTTAAAGCAAACCCAAGGAAACCTGATCTCAAGGGAACTTTTCAAGCTACAGTAGAGGCAGGACAACCAAGGCTGACATAGCAGTCTAGCATCTCCATATTGGAAGTGATCTCTAGAAGAATGGTCCCCTGAATGCCTGCTACACAAAGAATGTTCCATAGGCTAATGATAGCTGGTGACATAAGTATAGCAATGAGTAGATGTTTATGTACTGTTTTAGCAATTTGACATGGCTGCAACACAGATGTGTGTGATTTTGAATTTTAACGAATATATATTGTTACAAAATGGAGGTTGACAAAGCAATACTTTCATACTAAGTAGTGTGAAAAGCACTGCTCTAAACTATTGGTCATTGGTCCTCCAACCTGATGGTGAGTCAGCAGGGTAGGAACTAGCATCTGAGTTTTTAATCCACTCTCCAAAGAACTCCTGTGTCACCTTTGGAACCAGTGGACCAGTGGTAAAGAATGATCTATCCTTGTGGCCATGCAAGCACTCCTTGCACATCTCCGGGACCAAAGAGGGCTCTCATTGTGAAGCAATGACCGACCTTAACAAAATGCTTACTCAGATGGAACTGGAGTGCTGATTGGCAGCTATGTCCTTGTGAGACACCACTGGGACAGTGTCTATGACCATAGGATGTCTGCATTAAGTCTTTCTGCTGAACTTCTGCACAAGTTGAGTCCCTATCTAGACTCCCAAACCTTCTTCAAGAAATTTCAAGAGCTCCTGCTGTTTGCACCAGCAGTACCTGCAGACCATACTACTGGTTTTCTCACTGTAGTTATCAATACCACCATGTCCTGTTCTCCATCTTTCTGACCCAAGTTCCCTGCTTGCCTACTGGAGTGTAAGAGAACTTGATCTGTTAAGACCCATTCAACTACTTTTATATCCACCCTTGCAATGTCTCCCAATTTGGCTTTAGAACTACTTTCACTGTCTCACAAACACCCTTCTGCTTTGACTATACAATCTAAATTATGCTCGATTACCTCTTTTGAAACCCCTAGCAGTCTCCAGCTTTTGCCTCTTGAAAGTGTTTCTAACCACGCTGTCCCTTTACCTTATCTGTGTAGAAAGTGGCAAGTGTTTGTGCTTGGGAGCAGGAATTACTTATTTTCTTTAAACATTGTGTGTTAGCCTAGTGTGTTGACAAAACAGAAAGACAGGGTCACAGAAAGCAAGTGTTCAAATCTCACCACTCTGCAAACATTGTACATCTCTGGGAATCCCTACCTCTCTCTGAGCTTTAGTGTCCTCATCTATAAAATGGGATTGCCTTTCTCAGGGATTTCTTGTGAGTCTTGAAATAAAACAAGAGACCCGAAATAAATTTGTGATGGTTGAAACACTAGCTCCTATGAAGAAGTAACTCTGCTTAGAATCTGAGAAAGAGGGCTTCCAATCCTGTTGCCAGTTCAATGTCAATGCCATAAGCTTCTTTATACGGAAATTTAAAAAAAAGATCTTGAAAGAATAAAGGTTGAGGGTATACAACATAATCAACAGTTTAAATGTTATAAAAATGTTTGCCTGAAATTTATGTACTTTTATTGATCAATGTCACCCTGTTAAATTTCATTTTCTAAATAATTTTTTTTTAATTAAAAAAGAATAAAGGCCTTGAAATGGGTAAATCAAATAGTATAGAAGAAGAGCAATTAACATATAATACAAAGTAATTATCATATAGTACAAAGTTATAGTAGTTTAAAAAAATAACAACAGGTACTGGTACAGGGAAAAAAAGACTCTGAGGAAAGTGATAGAGAATTTATATATATATTAAAACCACAAATCAATAATCAATAAACAAAAGAAGAATTTGAATAAATAGATCAAAGCAAACTGGCTAAATTTCCACGTCACACCATATATAAAAATTGATTTCTGACAGATTACAAACCTAAATATAAAAGGTAAGAAAATGAAGTTATGGAAAGAAAATATAAGAGAAAACCCTTTTGGTCTTAGGGAGGGCAAAGATCAGACCTAAAATAAAACTTACCAAAACATATTGATAGATTCAATTAAATAAAATTAATCATTTCTGTTAAAAAAATGATAACATTGGGAGTTCTGACCGGTATTGAGGAGAGTTACAACGAAAGGAAAATGATGGATATGCTGGATATTCATGTGGCTGGGGCAAGGATTTTGCCACAGATGAGAATGGGGATGAGAGCATACACAAACTGAAAGAAAAATCAAAGAAAAAAAAGGGCTGCAGTTTGGGCTTTGAAGAGAAGTCTCAAGCATGAGGATTATGACAGTGTGGAACAGGGTGGAGATGTACCCAGACCACAACACTTTATTGAAGGCTGCATTCTCTTTGTCATTGGAATTTATGAAGAAGCCACCAAAGAAGATATCTATGACAAATTTTCAGATTATGGAGAAATAAAAAATATTCACCTCAACCTGGATAACCATATAGGATACCTGAAAGGGTATATATACTCTAGTTAAGTATAAAACATACAAGGAAGCACAAGCAGCTATGGAGGAACAGGAACTCAGTGTCCAAGATTTGATGGAACAGCTGATTAGTGTGGACTGATGCTTTGTTTGGGTCACACCTGAGGGCAAGAAGAGAGGTGGCAGAAGATTCAGCATAAATCCATACCACAGGCATTGTTGACAGGTCCTCTATTATCAAGGTATTCTCTTCAGATATTCCATTTGACCACACAGCCTTAGAAAAATAAGGTTGGAGTAAAACTCACTGTTTATATTTAATCTTTTGCCTTATTGCTTAATATTTTTGGGAGGGACTTGAGTTATGAATAAATGTCCCATTTTTGTTTTCTAAAAATAATTATAACATTGTAAAAAAAAGTAATGACTCAGAGGTGAGTATATTTTTGATATCTGAAAAATAGAATCATTCAGAAAAAAATCCAATTTTTTTTAAAAAGTATATTTTGAACAGGAAATTTACATAATGTTCAATAAACATGTGAAAAGATGCCCAAGTTCACTAGTAATTAAGGATATGAACACAACAAAGAACAAAAATCATATTATACTATTAATAGATACAAAAAGAGCATTTGATAAGATACAACTTCTCTTTATGTTTAAAACACTCAATAAAAGGGATATACAAGGGAAGTACCTGGACATAATAAAGGCAATATATGACAAACCACCAGCTAATATCATAGTAACTCATGAAAAAAATGAAGACTTTCCCTCTAAAATAAGTAAAAAGACAAGCTTGCCCACTCTCTCCACTCCTATTCAACATAGCTCTGAAAGTTCTAGCCAGAGCAATCAGGCAAGAGAAAGAAATAAAAGTTATCCATATTGAGAAAGAAAAAGTTAAGGTATCACTTATCAGATGACATGAACCTGAATATAGATAACCCCAAAGACTTCAACAAAAATCTATTAGAGACTGATGTCAGAGAAATGGCACTGTGAGGAGTGCTCCCGATACCTCTCCCTGAAACTTCAACAAATTCAACTAGAGACAGGAATTGTCTAAATCCATCAGAAAGAGCAACATAAGAATAATGGGTATATCAGAAGGAGAAGAAAGACAAAATGGAATGAAGAACATATTCAAACAAATAATAGACAAGAACTTCCCAAGCCTGTGAACAGAACTAAAACCTCAAATTCAAGAAGCAAACAGAGCACCGAGTTATCTTAACCCTAACAAACCTACTCCAAGGCACATCATAATGAAATTGGCACAAACCAATGACAATAAAAAGGTTCTCAAGGCAGCCAGGGAAAAGAAGAATACAACATATAAAGGAAGGCCCATTAGATTATAAACAGATTTCTCAGCAGAAACTCAACAAGTGAGAAAAGAGTAGATCCCAATATTTAAAGTTCTGAAACAGAGGAACTTCTAGGCAAAAATACTATCCCCATCAAAGCTACCCTTCAAATACAAAGGAGAAATAAAAACATTCACAGATACAGAAAAGTTGAGGAAATTTATCACCAGAAAACCCCCACTTCAGGAAATACTAAACGGGGTTTTCCTACCAGAAACAAAGAACAAAACAAAACTACAAGTAAAAGCTCCATCAAGATTACAATAAAAACAAGATTAATCTGTGACAAAGAAATAAAAAAGGGGAGAGGACAAATATTAACAGTAGCAAAGGAGGATGGAGTACAGAATACAGAAACACTTATGAGATAATGTACTACAATGAACATGATATGTACACTTTCCATTACTTAATGGTACCACCCCTGAAAAAACCAACACAGAAGTACATGGCTTAAAAAAGAAGTAACAGAGAAAAGAAGTATGGATTACAACCAAACAAAAACAAATGACAGAAAAATAAAAGAGAAGAATTAAACAAGATACAAAGCTATCAGAAAGCAATATATAAAATGGCAATTGAAAACTCTCAAATGTCAATAATTACACTAAATGTAAATGGATTGAACTCACCAATAAAAAGACACAGAGTAGCAGAATGGATTAAAAAAGAAAATTCAACTGTATGCTGCCTACAAGAAACACATCTAAGCTACAAGAATAAAAACAAATTCAAAGTGAAACATTGGAAAACAATAATCCAAGCAAATAATATCGAAAAAAAGCAGCTGTAGCAATATTCATATCTAACAATGCTGACTACAAGAAAGGAAAGATAATTAGAGACAAAAATGATCATTTCATAATGATAAAGGGGACATTGAATCAAGAAGACATAACACTTCATAATATATATGCACCAAACCAAGGAGCACCAAAATATATAAGACAGCTACTTATTGACCTAAAAACAAAAATAGACAAAAATAAAATCATTCTTGGAGACCTCAATACACTGCTGACAGCTCTAGATCGTTCATCCAAACAGAAAATCAATAAAAAAATATTGGCCTTAAATGAAATACTAGAACAATTGGATATGATAGACATCTACAGGACATTTAATCCCAAAGTACCAGAGTATACATTTTTCTCTACTGTACATGGAACATTCTCAAGAATTGACCATATATTGGGCCACAAAAATAACATCAACAAATTCAGAAAGACTGAAATTATACCAAACATATTTTTTGATCATAAAGCCTTGAAACTGGAATTCAACTGCAAAAAAGAGGTAAACAAACCATCAAAAATGTGGAAACTAAATAACATACATTTAAAAAATGAGTGGGTCAAAGAAGAAATAAGCACAGAGATCAAAAGATACATACAGGCAAACGAAAACAACAATACAACATATCAGAATCTCTGGGATGCAGAAAAAGCAATAATAAGAGGGAAGTTCATATCACTAAAGGCCTATATGAACACACAAGAGAGAGCCCAAGTAAACCACTTAACTTCACCTCTTAAGGAACTAGAAAAAGAAGAACAAAGACAACTCAAAACAAACAGAAGAAAGACAATAATAAAATTCAGAGCAAAAATAAACAAAATAGAGAACAAAAAAACTACAGAAAAAATTAATAAAACAAGGAGCTCGTTCTTTGAAAAGATCAACAAAATTGACAAACCCTTGGCAAGACTCAACATGGAAAAAAGATAAAAGACTCGTAGAAACAAAATCCAAAATGAAAGAGGAGAAATCACCATAGATATCATAGATATAAAAGAATTATTGTAGAATACTATGAAAAAACTACATACTACCAAATTTAACAATATAGAAGAAATGGATAAATTCCTAGAGCAATACAATCTTCCTAGAATGAGTCATGAAGCAGAAAGCCTAAACAGACCCATAAGCAGGGAGGAAATAGAAACAACTATTAAAAACCTCCCCAAAAATAAAAGTCCAGGGCCAGAGGGCTATACTAGTGAATTCTATTAAACATTCAAAGATTTGGTTTCTATCCTTCTTAAAGTCTTTCAATAAATTGAAGAAGAAGCAACACTTCCAAACACATTTTATGAGGCCAACATAACCCTCATACCAAAACCTGGCAAGGACAACACACAAAAAAGAAAACTACAGACCAATACCTCTAATGAATACAGATGCTAAAATACTAAACAAAATACTAGCAAATTGAATACAAGAACACATTATAAAAATAATTCATCATGATCAAGTGGGATTCATCCTAGAATTTCAAGGATGGTTCAACGTACATAAAATGGTTAACGTAATACACCACATCAACAAAACAAAGAACAAAATCATATGATCTTATCAATAGATGCAAAAAAGGCATTTGATAAAATACAACATCATTTTATGTTTAAAACACTTAACAAAATGGTTATAGAAGGAAAATATCTCAACATAATAAAGACCATCTATGATAAAGCATCAGCTAACATCATAGTAAATGGTATAAAACTGAGGACTTTCTCCCTAAAATCAAGAACAAGACAAGGTTGTACACTCTCTCCACTCTTATGCAACACAATGCTGGGAGTTCTAACCAATGCAATCAGACAAGAGAAAGAAATAAAAGGCATTCATATTGGGAAAGAAGAAGTAACGATTTCACTTTTTGCAGATGATATGATCCTGTACATAGAAAATCGCAAAGATTCCACAAAAAGACTACTAGAAACAATAAACCAATACAGTAAGGTCACAGGTTACAAAATTAATATACAAAAGTCCATTGCCTTCCTATATGCCAACAATGAAACATCAGAAAACGAGCTAAAAAACAAACAAACAAAAAATCCCCTTCATGGTTGTAACAAATAAAATAAAATACCTCAGAATAAACATAACAAAGAATGTAAAAGACCTATATAATGAAAACTATAAAGCATTGTTAAGGGAAATTGAAAAAGGTATAATGAAATGGAAAAATATTCCTTGTCCTTGGATAGGAAGAATAAATATAGTCAAAATGACTATATTACCTAAAGCAATATACAAATATAATGCAATTCCTATCAAAATTCCAATGTCTTTTTTAAAGAAATGAAACAAAAAATTGTCAGGTTATATGGAACTATAAAAAAACCCAAATGGCCAGAGCAGTCATAAGGAAAAAGAACAAAGCTGGGAGCATTACAATACCTGACTTCAAATTATATTATAGAGTCATGATAAAACAGCATAGTATTGGCAGGAAAATAGACACTTAGACCAATGGAACAGAATAGAAAGCCCAGAAATAAAACCACATGTATATGGTCAAATAATTTTTGATAAAGGGGCCAATAACACACAATGGAGAAAAGAAAGCCTCTTCAACAAATGGTGCTGGGAAAACTGGAAAACCACATGCAAAAGAATAAAACTCGACTACAGTTTGTCTCCTTGCACTGAAATTAATTCAAAATGGATCAGTGACCTAAATATAAGACCTGAAACAATAAAGTACATAGAAGAAAACATAGGCACTAAACTCATGGACCTTGATTACAAACAGCACTTTATGAATTTGACTCCAAAGGCAAGGGAAGTGAAGGCAAAGATAAATGAATGGGACTACATCAGACTTAAAAGCTTTTGCAAAGCAAAAGAAACTGACAACAAAACAGACAGCCAACTAAATGGGAAGTGATATTTTCAAACAACAGCACAGATAAGGGCCAATTATCCAAAATATACAAAGAACTCATAAAACTCAACAATAAACAAACAAACAATCTAACAAAAAATGGGAAGAGGATATGAACAGACACTTCTCCCAGGAAGAAATACAAATGGCCAACAGATATATGAAAAGATGCTCATCTTCATTAGCTATTAGAGAAACGTAAATCAAAACTACAATGAGATACCACCTCACACCTGTTAGATTAGCTATTATCAACAAGACAGGTAATAACAAGTGTTGGAGAGGCTGTGGAGAAAAAGGAACCGTCATCCACTGTTGGTGGGAATGTAAAGTATTGTACAACCACTATGAAAGAAAGTATGGTGTTTCCTCAAAATTTAAAAATAGAACTACCTTATGACCCAGCAATTCCTCTACTGGATATATACCCCCATAACTCAAAAACATTGGTATGTGAAGACACATGTAGCCCCATGTTCATTGCAGCATTTTTCACAGTGGCCAAGACATGGAAACAACCAAAAAGCCCTTCAATAGATAATTGGATAAAAAAGATGTGGTACATATATTCTATGGAATACTACTGAGCCATAAGAAATGATGACATCGGATGATTTACAACAACATGGATGGACCTTGATAATATTATACTGAATGAAATAAATAAATCACAAAAAACTAAGAACTATATGATTCCATACATAGGTGGAACATAAAAAATGAGACTCAGGGACATGGACAAGAGTATGGTGGTTACCCGGGAAGGGGAGGGGAAGGAAGGGAGTGGGGGGAGAGGAGGGGCACAAAGAAAACCAGATAGAAGGTGACTGAAGACTATATGACTTTGGGTGATGGGTATGCAACATAATCAAATGTCAAAGTAACCTGGAGATATTTTCTCTGAACCTATATACCCTGATTCATTAATGTCACCCCATCAAAATTAATAAAAAAACTATTAGAAACAATAAACCGATACAGTAAATTTGCTGGATACAAAATTAATATACAAAATCTATTGCCTTCCTATATGCCAATGATGAAACTTTGGAAAATAAACTCAAAAATTAATTTCTTTTACAATTGCAGCAAGAAAAAATACCTAGGAATAAACTTAACAAAGTACATGAAAAACCTATATGCTGAAAACTACAAAGCATTATTGAAAGAAATTGAGACACAATGAAATGGAAAAATATTCGATGTTCATGAATTTGAAGAATCAACATAGTTAAAATAGCCATATTAAACAAAGTAATATACAAATGTAATTTAATTCCCATTAAAATCCCAATGTCATTTTTAAAGAAATAGAACAAAAAATTACCAGGTTTGTATGGGACCATAAAAAATACCTGGATAACCAAAACAATTCTGAGAAAAAAAGAATGAAGCTGGAGGTATCACATTTTCTGATTTCAAATTATATTATAGAGCCACATACCCCATCATATTGGCCTTTCCACCTGTCAAGCTGCTGCTGCTAAATAAGAACTTGGAGTGCTAGGCTCCAGGACCAACTCCACCATGAAGTACTTTGATACAATAAGGCAAGGAGATGTGGAGCCAAATGACCCATGCTCCAGCCCCAGCTCTTTTACTTTCTCACTGTGCACCTGCAGCCATTTTCTTAAACTTCCTGTGCCCTGGGTATTGCATGTGCAAAAGAGGGAGCTTTAGGTTGTTGAGTTAATTAGAGAATTAAATGAAATCACATATGAACAGTATGTGGGAAATAAATGGGCCTTGATAAGCCAATATTACCATAGCTGATATGCCAGTTAGTTCAGTCCTTTGTTTAACAAGGCGACAACCTGAGCAGGCAAATTTGTAATGTAGACAGGGCCCCATGACTGAGGTAGCTCTCTGCCCTTTGAATCACCTTTGCAGATGGAATTCATCCTTGAGCACTTGGGCATGCAATGTGTTTGGAGAGGTTGGGTTGGAGCCCTTTTTCCAAACAATGGAACAATTTGGGGTACCTGACAGTGGCCTCTTCATGCCAAGCCCCAAAACCATGGCCTTTTTCTTCTCCTCTCTTGGGCCCTGCTTTTATAAGGGCTCAGACCAATTTCTCTGGTTTCAAATCAGGGTGACCTCTAGAGTCACCCTGATATAAGAGTCTCCAAAGATCCCCTCAGCCCCATTGATCAGGTCAATTCTTGTAGCTCAAACTCCTTGTCTTGTTTACTGCCTGGCTCAGGCTAGATTCCAATAGATATTTGTTGAAAGAATGAGGAAGCCAGTGCATTTCTCTGATTTCTTAATGTGCTCAGATTTGTCTGTGTACTATACCTATGGAATAAAAATACAGCCCTATAGGAAACAAGCCTGTGCCCAGTGTGTTAATAGCACAGTAGGGGTTTCAGGAAATAAACCAGTTTTGTGCAAGTATAAGCCAGGTGGTAGATGGGGAAATAGTGTGGGAAAGAGGAAATCTGTCTGGAAAAAAGTCCCAGAAATGCAGCTCATTTTGCAGGCACGGTCTTGTTCTTCATTTACTGTTCTGCCCATGTGGAACAGAAAACAGTTTTCCTTGACCCAAAGACAAGGTAGGAAAAGCAGTAACTGCTGTAATGTGCTCAGAGCTAATTTTGTATGTTATGAAACAGCTCTAGATAATAGCTGTAGAAAGATCCATCCAGTGGGCAGTACAAAGTGCTGGTTGCCATGACGATTGTGACCCAGAAGCTGTTTCTGAGCTCCAATGTGACAATAGCTCCCAAATGAGCCATTATGGGTCCAAACCCCAGGTCTCTGGTGGGTTGTTTATCCATATGAAAATATAACATTATAGCTGGATGAAGTAAGCACTACTTGAAGACATTTAAGGATTTTGAGATGGAGGCAGCTGGAACCTGTATTTTGTCTATTTTCAAATCATGCCATGTATCAAATCATTTTTTGCATTTAAAATTATTCTTTTTATTACTGTGTTTTATTTTATTTTATTGATATTTGTTGAATTTATTGAGGTGACATTTGTTAATAAATTATTGGATCATTTTGAATGGCACAAAATATCAACCACTGTCTTATTCATATGTGTCTGTTATTCTTTTTTTTAATTTAGAAAATTAAATATAACAGGATGACATTGATCTATAAGAGTACATGAGTTTCAGGTAAACATTCCTGTAACATTTGAAAAGTTGACTACATTGCATACCTATCACCTAAAGTCAAATAATTTCCTGTCAACTGATATTTGTCACTCTTTAGATCCTTCCCACCACCTCCTCCCCCACACCATCCTCCCCCTGGTGACCACTGCACTTTTATGTGTATTCATGAGTCTCGTTTTATATCCCACCTATGTGTGAAATTATGCAGTTCTTAGCGTTTTCTGATTTACATATTTCACTCAGTATAATGTTCTCAAGTTTCAACCATGTTTTCGTAAATGACAATGTATCATCATTTCTTATGACTGAGTAGTATTCCATTCTATTTATGTACTACATCTTCTTTATCCAATCTTCTACTGAGGGACACTTTGGTTGTTTCCATGTTTTAGCTGCTGTGAATAATTCTGTGATGAAATGGGGGTGCACGTGTCATTACATACCAATGTTCTTGAGTTTTGCAGGTAGATACCCAGTAGAGATATTGCTGGATCATAGACAGCACACTTCTTAATTTTTTGAGGATCCAACATACTTTCTTCCATAATGGTTTTACCAGTTTACATTCCCACCAGTAGTGAATGAGGGTTCCTTTTTCTCCACAGCCTCTCCAATACTTGTTATTACTTGTCTTGCTAATAATAATCAATCTAACGGGTGAGGTGGCATCTCACTGTAGTTATGGATTGCATTTCTTGAATAGTTAGTGAAAATGAGCATCTTTTCATATGTCTGTTGGCCATTTGTATGTCCTCTTGGGCGAAGTGTTTGTTCTTTTCTCCATTGTGTGTTTTTGGTTTCTTTGTTGAAGATTATTTGTCCATATATATGTGGCTTTATTTCTGGGCTCTCAACTCTGTTGCACTGGTCTGTGTGTCTATTTTTCTGCCATACTGTTTTGATTATCATGGCTCTGTAGTATAATTTGAACTGAGGTATTATAATACTTCCAGCTTTATTCTTTTTTCTCAGGATATTTATCTGTTATGCTAAGGGCATATTTTTCATAGCCAGTGACAATTAAATCTGTCATGTCCTCCTTATTTTTGCAGAGACTTACTACTTTGGTCTCAGTGACTTTGCAAAACTGCAAACTTTGAGCTAGAGGTGCTTTCTCCCTGCTCCTAAAAAGTGCAGATTCCTTAACAAGTGGCCAGCTGTGAGTTGTTGCCTCTCACAAACCTGGATTCTGCCTGGATTTTATTATGGGGCTTCAAGCTGGACCTGGGTCCAGAGCTCTACCTATCTCACTGGGGCATCAAGGGCCTTGGAGGATAGTTGTGGCTGTGGGAAGCTCTGAGTGGAGAAGTAAAGAAGGAAGGAAGGGCATAAGGAGGAGAGAGAAGGAATGATGAGAGCAAAGGAGGAAGGGGCAAAAGAAGAAAGGAAATAGGAAGGAATAAAAGAAGGAAAGAAGGAAGAAATGAAGGAAGGAAGGAAGGAAGGAAGGAAGGAAGGAAGGAAGGAAGGAAGGAAGGAAGGAAGGAAGGAAGGAAGGAAGGAGGGAGGGAGGGAGGGGAAGGGAGGGAGGAAGGAAGGAAGGAAGGAAGGAAGGAAGGAAGGAAGGAAGGAAGGAAGGAAGGAAGGGAGGAAGAAGGAAGGAGGGAGGGAAGGAAGGAAGGAAGGAAGGAAGGAAGGAAGGAAGGAAGGAAGGAAGGAAGGAAGGAAGGAAGGAAGGAAGGAAAGAAGAAGGAGGGAAGGAAGGAAGGAAGGAAGGAAGGAAGGAAGGAAGGAAGGAAGGAAGGAAGGAAGGAAGGAAGGAAGGAAGGAAGGAAGGAAACAGGGGAAGAAAGGGAGGAAGGGAAGGAGGAAGAAGAGAAAGAGGGAAGCCAGCAGGATGACTTCTGGACCTTTCTCCTGACGACTCATGGCCACAGAGTGATGAAAGCTGCCTCTCTAACCAGGCCAAGATCTAACAACACTCAGTAGCCAGCACTTAGTGCTCAGCTCAGCTCTGTAGAATGGTAGAGCTGACGCAGAGGAGGCTGGCATAGGTATAATTCATGGAGTGAAAATCTTGTTAGGTCATGCAGGTGTGCTGACTTGACTCTGTCGAGGAAATGTGGCAGTGTTTCCTAAAAGCCTGACCAGCAGGCCATTGTCATGTCTCCTCTGAAATGGATCCTCATAAGTTTGGCTGTTCATCACTCAAATCCATTTCACAGGTTCCATGTAAAGTGTTCCTTCCTGCCTTTGACTCTTTTTGGATTCCTTTCTCTGGATCTTTCTTTCTTTACTGTTTTCTCTTCTCTCCCCTTCCTTCAGTCTTCTCATGATTTTTTCTTTTCTTCTTCTCAGCTACCCCTCTCACTCCACTCTTACTTGCTCTCTTTACCCTGTTTCTCCTGCCATTTCCTCTTTCTTTTCCTCTCTCTCCTTCAGTAGTTCTCTCACCGGTCTGCACTCTTCTGGCCATTTCTTTGCCTATTTTTCTGCTTCTTTTCTCTTTCTTTCTCCCCTCTTTTCCCATTTACCTCCTCTTTTCTTTCCCCTCCTTGTCTCTTTCCCCCAAGGTTCCCCCACCCTGTTACTTTTTTTCCTTGCCTGTTTTCCTCTCCTCATCCTTTTATTTCATTCCCACTTTCTCCTCCAACTTCTCAGAATAATTTCCTTCATTTGTTGTCCTTTGGTCACACTTTCAAATGTCTGCCCTCTTTTACCATTCTCCTCCCTCCACTCTTCTCTTTCTCTTCTCCATAGGTCTATCTTCTCTAGCTTACCCTTGTCCCTACTTCTGAGTATTTCTCTCTCTCTCTCTCTCTCTTATCTTTTTCTCTCCCTCCCTCTTTCTCAGTATCTTCTCTGCACTATTAAACTCTTTTCATCTTCCTTCTCTCCCTCAAGCTGTCCCTTCAGCCCCTTCTCCTCCCTCTTTTTTTGCCAATCTCTCCTCTCCCCACTTTCCATAACCCTAGCCTGCCCTTTTTCATCCACCCTTCTCAGCATACCAAGTAGTGGACTCCTGGGTGCAGCCACTGGAGCTAGTGAGGATTTTTTTCCCTGTAAGTTTTGTTTTATTAAATTTAATTTATTGTGTTAACATGAATTCAAGAGTCTCACTGAATATAACACCCTCATCCCCCTCTGCTATGTACCTATTTAAATCTCTTTTGCCCACCCAGCTCCCACCCACCATTCCTTGGGAATTTTCTGTTTTGTTATCTGAATCGCTCTGTTATCTATAAATAATTTCACTTATTTCTTCACCTCCTCTGATCCCACACCCTCATCCTCATACCCTCTGATAGCTCTCCCTCTGGTCACTGTGACTCTGCCTCTGCCTCTATTCCATTCCTCAGTTCACTTCGTTCATTAGATTCCACATATAAGTGAGATCAAATGATATTTGTCTTTCTCTGCCTGGCTTATTTCACTTAGCATAATAGTCTTCGGATCCATCCATGCCATCTCAAAAGGTAAGAGTTCCTTCTTTTTCAGGGCCACATAGTATTCCATTGTGTATATGTACCACAGCTTTTTAATCCATTCATCCACTGACAGACACTTGGGCTATTTCCAGATCTTGGCTATTGTGAACCATGCTGCAATAAACATGGGGGTGCATATCTTCTTTTGAATTAGTGAATTAGTATTCTTACAATATATTCCTAATAGTTGGATAGTTGGGTCAAAAGGTAGCTCCATTTTTATTTATTTTTTATTTTTTAAATTAATTTTAATGGGGTGACATTGATCAATCAGGGTACATATATTCAGAGAAAATATCTCTTGGTAATTTTGACATTTGATTATGCTGCATTCCCATCATCCAAAGTCCCATTGTCTTCTGTCACCTTTTAACTGGTTTTCTTTGTGCCCCTCCCCTCCCTCAACCCTCTCAATCTCCTTCCCCCATTCCCATAACCCCCACACCCTTGTCCATGTCTCTGAGTCTCATTTTTCTCTCCCACCACAGTATGGAATCATACAGTTCTTAGTTTTTTCTGATTTACTTATTTCGCTCAGTATAATGTTATCAAGGTCCATCCATGTTGTTGTAAATGATCCGATGTCATCATTTCTTATGGCTGAGTACTATTCCATAGTATATATGTACCAAAGCTTTCTAATCCACCCGTCCACTGACGGACACTTGGGCTTTTTCCAGATCTTCACTATTGTGAACAATGCTGTCATAAACATGGGTGTGCATTTCTTCTTTTCAAATAGTGCTATCTTTTTCTTGGGGTATATTACTAAAAGTGGTATAGCTGGGTCAAAAGGCATTTTGATTTCTAATTTCTTGAAGAATCTCCATACTGTTTTCCACAGTGGCTGCACCAGTCTGCATTCCCACCAGCAGTGCAGGAGGGTTCCCTTTTCTCCACATCCTCGCCACACTTCTTCTGTGTTGTTTTGTTGATGAGCGCCATTCTAACTGGCATGAGGTGATATCTTCTTGTGGTTTTAATTTGCATTTCTCTAATGATTAGTGATGTTGAGCATATTTGCATATGCCTATTGGCCATCTGTATGTCCTCTTTGGAGAAGTGTCTATTCATTTCTTTTTCCCATTTTTGATTGGATTGTTTCTCTTCCTGGTATTGAGTTTTACAAGTTCTTTATAAATTTTGGTTATTAACCCCTTATCAGACGTATTGTCAAATGTATTATCCATTGTGTAGTTTGTCTTTTTATTCTGTTCTTATTGTCTTTAGCTAGGCAGAAGCTTTTTAGTTTGATATAGTCCCATTTTTTTATCCTGTCTTTTATTTAACTTGACTGTGGAGATAATTGGCAAATATATTGCTGCGAGAGATGTCAGAGAGCTTACTGCCTATGTTTTCTTCTAAGATACTTATGGTTTCACGGCTTACATTTAAGTCTTATCCATTTTGAGTTTATTTTTGTGAATAGTATAAGCTGGTGGTCTAGTTTCGGTTTTTTGCAGGTAGCTGTCTGATTTTCCCAACACCATTTATTAAAGAGGCTTTCTTTACTCCATTGTATGTTCTTACCTCCTTTGTCAAATATCAGTTGTCCATAGAGCTGTGGGTTTATTTCTGGGTTCTCTGTTCTGTTCCATTGAACTATATGCCTGTTCTTATGCCAGTACCAGGCTGTTTTGAGTACAATGGCCTTGTAGTATAACTTGATATCCAGAAGTGTGATACCTCCCACTTAATTCTTCCTTTCCAAGATTGCTGAAGCTATTCGTGGTCTCTTTTGGTTCCATATAAAGTTTTGGAATATGTGTTCTGTATCTATGAAGTAAGTCATTAGTATATTAATCGGGATTGTACTGAATTTATAAATTGCTTTGGGTAATATAGACATTTTAATGATGTTTATTCTTCCTAACCATGAGCACGGAATATGCTTCCACTTGTTTCTATCTTCCTTGATTTCTTTTATCAATGTTTTATAATTTTCCAACAACAAGTCTTTAATCTCCCTGGTTAAATTTATTCCTAGGTACATTATTTTTTTGGTTGCAGTGGTAAAGGGGATTGCTTCCTTAATTTCTCTTTCTGACAGTTCATTGTTAGTGTAGAAAAATGCCTCTGATTTCTGAGTATTAATTTTATATCCTGCCACCTTGCTGAATTCATTTATCAGGTCTAGTAGTTTTTTGACTGAGACTTTAGGGTTTTCTATATATAATATCATATCATCTGCAAATAATGATAGTTTGATTTCTTCTCTTCCAATTTGGATGCCTTTTATTTATTTTATTTGTCTGATTGCTGTGGCTCAAAGTTCCAGAATTATGTTAAATAAGAGTAGTGAAAGGGGGCACCCCTGCCTTGTTCCTGATCTTAAGGGGATTGCTTTTAATTTTTGCCCATTGAGTATGATGTTGGCTGTGGATTTGTCATAGATGGCCTTTATCATGTTGAGGTAAGTTCCCTGCATTCCCATTTTGCTGAGAGTTTTGATCATGAATGGGTGCTGGATTTTATCAAATGCTTTTTGTGCATCTATTGAAATTATCATGTGGTTTTTCTCCTTCCTTTTGTTTATGTGATGAATCACATTGATTGATTTACAAATATTGTACCAGCCTTGCATCCCAAGTATAAATCCCACTTGATCATGGTGTATTATTTTTTCATATATTGCTGGATCCAGTTTGCTAATATTTTGTTGAGGATTTTAGCATCTAGATTCATTAGGGATATTGGCCTATAATTTTCTTTCTTTGTGTTGTCTTTGCCTGGTTTTGGAATCAGAATTATACTCAACTCATAAAAGGAGCTTGGAAGTCTTCCTTCCTCTTGAATTTTTTGAAATAGCTTCAGAAGGATAAGAGTTAGTTCTTCTTTGAATATTTGGTAGAATTCACTAGTGAAGACATCAGGCCCAGGACTTTTCTTTTTGGGGAGTTTTTTGATAACTGTTTCTATCTCATTTGTTGTAATTGGTCTGTTTAGGTTTTCTGATTCTTCCAGATTAATTTTTGATACAATATATGTTTCAAGGAATTTGTCCATTTCATCTAGGTTGTCTAGTTTTTTGGCGTACAGTTCTTGCTAGTATTTTCTTACAATATTTTGTATTTCTGTAGTATCAGTTGTTATTTCTCCACTCTCATTTCTAATTTTATTTATTTGAGTCCTTTTTATTTTTTTCTTGGTGAGTCTGGATAAAAGCTCATTGATCTTATTTACTTATTTAAAGAACCAGCTCCTGGTTTCCTTGATCCTCTATATTGTTTCTTTAGCCTCCATGTCATTTATTTCTGCTCTGATCTGTATTATTTCCTTCCTTCTACTAGGTCTGGGCTTTACTTGATGTTCTTTTTCCAATTCTTTTAGATGCAGGGTCAAGTTGTTTATTTGAACTTTTTCTAGCTTCTTGAGGTATGCCTGTAATACTATGAACTTCCCTCTCAGGACTGCTTTTGTGTGTCCAATAAATTTTGAATTGATGTATACTTATTATCGTTTGTTTCTAGGAATTTTTAAATTTCTTCATTGATCTCATTGTTAACCCATTTGTTATTTAAAAACATGTTATTTAGTTTCCAAGTGTTTGAGTATTTTTCATTTTTTTCTGTTGTGGTTGATTTCTAGTTTCATGCCATTGTGATCAGAGAAAGTGCTCGATATGATTTCAATCTTCTTTAATTTGTTGAGGCTGCTTTTGTGCCCTAATATGTGGTCTATCCTATAGAATGTACCATGAGCACTTGAAAAGAATGCATATTCTGCTGCTTTAGGGTGAAAAGTTTTGAAAATATCTATTAAATAGAGTTGATATAGTATGTCCTTTAGGTCAGCTGATTCTTATGTGATTTTCGTTCTTGAGGATCTATCTAGTGATGTCAGTGGAGTATTGAAATCCCCTACTATTATAGTATTGCTGTTGATTTCGCCCTTTAAATCCATCAAAGTCTGCTTTATATATTTAGGTCCTCCTTTATTAGGTGTGTAGATAGATACAACAGTTATATCTTCCTGTTGGATTGCTCCCTTTACCATTATGTAGTGATCTTCTTTATCTCTTACTATAGTCTTTGTTTTAAAGTCCATTTTGTCTGATATAAGTGTTGCTACCCCAGGTTTTTTTTTTCATTTATATTTGCATGAAATATTTTTTTTCATCCTTTTACCTTCAATCTATATGCATATTTTTTTTTTTTTTTTTTTTTTTTTTTTTTTTTTTCATTTTTCTGAAGCTGGAAACGGGGATAGACAGTCAGACAGACTCCCGCATGCGCCCGACCGGGATCCACCCGGCACGCCCACCAGGGGCGGTGCTCTGCCCCCCAGGGGGCGATGCTCTGCCCATCCTGGGCGTCGCCATATTGCGACCAGAGCCACTCTAGCGCCTGAGGCAGAGGCCACAGAGCCATGCCCAGCGCCCGGGCCATCTTTGCTCCAATGGAGCCTTGGCTGCGGGAGGGGAAGAGAGAGACAGAGAGGAAAGCGCGGCGGAGGGGTGGAGAAGCAAATGGGCGCTTCTCCTATGTGCCCTGGCCGGGAATCGAACCCGGGTCCTCCGCACGCTAGGCCGACGCTCTACCGCTGAGCCAACCGGCCAGGGCCGCATATTTTGTTTTAAGGTGTGTCTCTTGTAGACAGCACATGTATGGGTCCTGTTTTCTTATCCATGCAGCTACCCTATGTCTTTTGATAGGATCATTTAATCCATTTACATTTAAGGTTATTATTGATATGTAATTGTTATTTTATTTTTTAAAACTGTATTCCCCTTTTGCTATATCCTTTTTCGCCTTTGATCTGTTTAAAACAGGCCCCTTAGCATTTCTTGCAGCCTTGGTTTGGTTGTAGTGAATTCCCTGAGGGTTTTTTTGTTGTTGTTGTTGTTTTTTTTTGTCTGGAAAGCTTTTTATTTCTCCTTCTCCTTCAATTTTAAATGATAGCCTTGCTGGATAAAGTAGTCTTGGTTGTAGGCTATTGTTTGCATTACTTTGAATATTTCTTGCCATTTCCTTCTGGCCTCAAGTGTTTCTGTTGAGAAGTCTGAGGGCTCCTTTGTAGGTGATAGTCTTTTTTTCTGTAGCAGCTTTTAATATTTTTTTTCTTTATCACTTAGCTTTGGTAATTTAATTATGATGTGTCTTGGTGTAGATTTCTTTGGGTTTCTCTTTAATGGAGCTCTCTGTGCTTCTTGAACTTATGAGATATTTTCCTGCCTTAACTGAGGGAAGTTTTCAGCTTTGATATGTTTGAACAAAGTCTCTATCCCTTGTTCTTTCTCTTCTTCTTCAGGAACCCCTATGATGTGAATGTTATTTCTCTTCGTGTTGTCACAGAGCTCTCTTAGAGTTTCCTCAGACTTTTTGAGTCTTTTTTCTGTTTTCTTCTCTGCTTCCATACCTTTATTTATCTTGTCCTCTAACTCTATTCAATTCTCAGCTTCTTCAATCCTGCTTTTAATTCCTTCCATTGTGTTCTTCATTTCTGATATTGTATTTGTCATTTCTGACTGATTCTTTTTTATTATTTCAATGTCCTTTTTTATATTTGCTATCTCTTTATTTATGTGTTCGTAATGACCATCTATTGTTGTTCTAATATCTTTGAGCATCCTACCAATCATTATTTTAAGCTCTGCATCTGTTAATTTGGTTATATCTGACTCATTCAGGTCCTTTTCTGGGGATTTCTCTTGATTCATTTGTGTTGCATTTCTCAGCTTTCTCATTTTGTTTGTGTAAAAGAAGATTTTGGCCACTGGAGTCCACTGAGTGTAGCCTCTGTGTTCCCTAGATGTGGTATTTCTGCAGGCCCACCACCCACTCTGCTGTTGCTGCCTAGGGCATTCAGGTATGGGCGTTGCCAGTGCTTTCCCACTGCTGCTGTTTCTGTGGTCTCCGCCTCTCCTTCACAGGAGTGGCTGTCATCACGTACTTGGGTGTAGAAGCCTCAATGGCTTTGGCCTTTGCGGGTGTTGTTATGCTGGACCCTGAGGGCAGGGGTGAGCACCTTTGCTTGGCTGCGGGTCTCTGCCTGATTCCGAGCTTTCTCCCCACCTTTGCAGGAGGAGCTCTCTTGTGGGATGGCTGCAAGCCTTGGCTCCATAGGCCAGGCAAGACTGCGTGCCCACGCTCAGTAGCAGGACTCTGCCTGTTCTGGGCTTTTGGCTCCATCCTCGCAGGAGAAGCCGGCTCCCAAGTCAGGCCATAAGCCTAGGTTCCACAGGCGGGGCACGGCAGTGCTCCTTTACCCTTGCTCAAGGGCAGTGCTCTACCCCCTCAGGGGTTCCTGCCCTTCCCCCTGCAGGCTGGATATTAGGCAGCCTTCAGTTGGGCTTGAACACTTTTGCACGTCCCCTTCTCCCCAGCCAGGCAAGACTGAGCTCACACCTGGGCCTCAGTGGTGGCCAGCCAGCTTCTGCCCTTGCTGACAGAGACGTGCTTCCACATCCCACCACCACCCACCCTCCAGTGAGCTCTCAGCCATATGTGTGGGGGCACTGCAGTTCAAACCCTAACACTCACTACTGTAGTCCCGGAAGCTCCCTCCTTCTAAGCGACTCTGCTCTGAGTGCTGTGGGAGAACTTGTTTGGCTGGTGTCCTCCTTCCCTTTGCTGGCATTGCTGTTTCCAGGGGAAAAATTCACTTCATATTTGGGGAGTGACTCGTCCCATAGGTTAGAGTGACTGTCTCTCAAAATGCTTCTCCCTGTGCCTCCTAGATTACACTCTCTTCCTACTACTCAGGTCCTCTCCTCTCTCTCCATTCCCCGGAGCCCCGAGTGAGTGGTTGTGAGAGAGGTTTTCTGCATGGACCCTTTAAGAAGAATCCTGGATCTGAGAAATCAGTCTTTTTCTCACAAACAGTATCCTGTCTTGTTTCCAGCTAAATACTGTCCATATACCTCTTCTAGGCTCTGGGGCTGCAGGCTGAGGTGTTGTTCCTGAAACTCAGGACCCTCCCCTCTCTGCTAAACTCACTTCCTGCCACACGAGTCTCTCCCGGCTGTCGTTTGCTCCGGGGAGCTGGGCAGCCCTCTCTGCGTTTCTGCTTTTCCTCCCAGTCTCAGTGTGGCTTCTTCAGTGTTCCTTGGTTGAAGAGTCCTCTTAGTTTAGTCCAAAGTTGGTTTTTCCAGATGATGGTTCCTAAAATTAGTTTGTAATCCACTTTGGTTCGGGGAGGTGAAAGTTGGTACATCCACCGCCATCTTGTCTGTCCTTGGCAGCACCATTTTTAATTTTTTTTTTTGAGGAAATGCTATAATGTTTTCCACAGTGGCTGCACAAGTCTGCATTCCCACCAGCAGTGCAGGAGGGTTTCCTTTTCTCCACATCGATGCCAGCACTTATTATGCATTGTTTTGTTCATGAGCGCCATTCTGACAGGTGTGAGGTGGTATCTCATTGTGGTTTTAATTTGCATTTCTGTAATGATTAATGATGTTGAACATTTTTTATATACCAATTAGCCATCTGTATGTTCTCTTTGGAGAAGTGTCTGTTCAGTTCTTCTGCCCGTTTTTTAATTGGATTGTTTACCTTCCTGGTATTGAGTTTTAGAAGTTCTTTATAAATTTTGGTTATTAACCCCTTATTACATTTCTTGGTGAATATGTTCTCCTATTGTGTGGGATGTCTTTTATTTTGTTAATGGTGTCTTTTGCTGTACAAAAAGTTTTTAGTTTGACATAGTCTTATTTGTTTATTTTGTCCTTAATACACTTTTCTGTGGAGATATATCGGCAAAAATATTGTTACAAGAGATATTGGAGAGTTTACTGCCTATGTTTTGTCCAAGATGTTTATGGTTTTGCACTTACATTTAAGTCTTTTATCCACTTTGAGTTTATTTTTGTGAATAGTGTAAGTTAGTGGTCTAGTTTCAATTTTTTTTTTTTTTTTTTTTTGCATGCAACTGTCCAATTTTCCCGGCAGTATTTATTTATTTATTTATTTATTTATTTATTTATTTATTTATTCATTTTCCCGAAGCTGGAAATGGGGAGGCAGTCAGACAGACCCCCGGATGCGCCCGACCAGGATCCACCCGGCATGCCCACCAGGGGGTGATGCTCTGCCCCTCCGGGACGTTGCTCTGCTGTGTCCAGAGCCATTCTAGCGCCTGAGGCAGAGGCCACAGAGCCATCCCCAGCACCCGGGCCATCTCTGCTCCAATGGAGCCTCGCTGCAGGAGGGGAAGAGAGAGACAGAGAGGAAGGAGAGGGGGAGGGATGGAGAAGCAAATGGGCGCCTCTCCTGTGTGCCCTGGCCGGGAATCGAACCTGGGACTCCTGCATGCCAGGCCGACGCTCTACCGCTGAGCCAAACGGCCAGGGCCCCAGCACCATTTATTAAAGAGACTGTCTTTACTCCATTGTATGCTTTTACCTCTTTTGTCAAATATCAATTGACCATAAAGATGTGGGTTTATTTCTGGGTTTTCTGTTCTGTTCCATTCATCTGTATGCCTGTTCTTATGGCAGTAACATGCTATTTTGAGTACAATGGCTTTGTATTATATCTTGGTATCAGAAAGTGTGATACCTCCCACTTTATTCTTCCTTTTCAAGCTTGCTGAAGTTATTCGTGTTCTTTTTTGGTTCCATATAAATATTTGAAATATTTGTTCTATATCTTTGAAATATGACTTTGGTATTTTGATGGCAATTGCATTGAACTTCTTGATTGCTTTGGGTAATATAGACATTTTAATAATGTTTATTCCTTTTATCCATGAACACAGTATATGTCTCCACTTTTTTGTGTCTTTCTTGATTTCTTTTATCAATGTTTTATAATTTCTGAGTAAAGGTCCTTTACCTCTGTGGTTAAATTTACTCCTAGGTACTTTATTTTTTGTTGCAATAGTGAAGGAGATTGTTTCCTTAATTTCTCTTTCAGACAGTTTATTGTTGGTGTATAAAAATGCCCATTGATTTCTGAATATTAATTTTACATTGTGCCACCTTGCCAATTTTTTTTATCAGGTGTAGTAGTTTTTTTCACTGAGACTTTAGGATTTTCTATGTATAGTATCATGTCATCAGCAAATAATGATAGTTTTACTTCTTCTTTTTCAATATGGATGCCTTTCATTTCTTCTTCTTCTCTGACTGCTTTGGCTAGGACTTCCAGAACTAAAAGTGGTAAAAGGGGGCACCCCTGCCTTGTTCCTGATCTTAAGGGTATTGCTTTTAATTTTTGCCCATTGAGTATGATGTTGGGTGTCAGTTTGTCATAGATGGCCTTTATTATGTTGACATATGTTCCTTGTATTCCCAATTTGCTGAAAGTTTTGATTATAATTGTGTGCTGGATTTTATCAAATGCTTTTTCTGCATTTATTGATACAATTATGTGATTTTTATCTTTTCTTTTGTTTATGTGATGAATTATATTGATTGATTTTCAAATATTGTACCAACCTTGCCTTCCTGGAATAAATCTCACTTGATCATGATGTATAATTTTTTTTAATGTATTGTTGGATCTGGTTTGCTAATACTTTGTTGAGAATTTTAGCATCTACTATAATTTCATCAGGGATATTGGCCTATAGTTTTCTTTCTTTGTAGTGTCTTTACCTGGTTTTGAAATGAGGATAATGCTTACCTCATAGAAGGAGCTTGGAAGTCTTCCCTCCTTGTGAGTTTTCCGAAATAGTTTGAGAAAGATAGTTGTTAGTTCTTTTTTGAATGTTTGGTAAAATTCAGCTATGAAGTCATCAGGTCCAGGACTTCTGTTTGCTGGGAGTTTTTTTGATAACTGTTTCAATTTCATTTGTTGTAATCATCTGTTTATGTCTTATGATTCTTCCAGATTGAGTTTTGGAAGGTTGTATGTTTCTAGGAATTTGTCCACTTCACCTAGGTTGTCCACTTTTTTGGCATATAGATTTTCATAGTATTTTCTTACAATCCTTTGTATTTCTTCAGTGTCAGTTGATACTTTTCCACTTTCATTTCTAATTTTATTTATTTGAGTTCTTTCTCTTTTTTTCTTGATGAGTCTGATTAAAGGTTCATCAATCTTGTTTGCTTTTTCAAAGAACCAGCTCTTCGTTTGATTGATTTTCTATATTGTTTTCTTAGCCTCTATGTCATTTATTTCTGCTCTGATCTTTATTATTTTTTCCTTCTAATTTCTCTGGCTTCATTTGGTGGCCTTTTTTTACTGCTTCTAGATACAGAGTTAAGTTGTTTATCTGAGCTTTTTCCAGCTTCTTAAGGTATGCCTGTAATGCTATGAACTTCCCTCTCTGAACTGCTTTTGCTGAGTTGTTGTATGTTCATTTTCATTTGTTTCAAGGAAATTTTTTATTTCTTTCTTGGTTTTGTTGGTAACCAATTTGTTATTTAATAACAGGGTATTTAGCCTCCAAGTGTTTGAATGGTTTTCAGTTTTTCTATTGTAGTTGATTCTAGTTTCATGTCATTGTAATCACAGAAGGTGCTTGATATGATTTCCATCTTCTTAAATTTATTTAGACTCATTTTGTGTCCTAACATGTGGTTTATCCTAAACAATGTACCATGAACACTTGAAAAAATGTATATTCTGCTGCTTTGGGGTGAAAGTTTCTGAAGATATCTATTAAATTCAGTTGATCTAGTGTGTCTTTTAAGGCTTCTATTTATTTGTTAACTTTCTGTCAAGCAGATCTAGCCATTGATGTTATTGGAGTATTAAAATCCCCTACTATTATAGTATTGTTGTTGATATCATCGTTTATGCCCATCAAAATCTGCTTTAGTCCTGACCTGTGGTGGCACAGTGAATAAAGCTTCAACCTGGAACCCTGAGGTTGCCTGTTTAAAACCCTGGGCTTGCGTGGTCAAGGCACACATGGTAGTTGACGCTTTCTGCTCCTCCCCCTGACCTTCTCTCTCTCTCCCTTCCCCCAAGATGAATAAATAAAATCTTTTAAAAAATTCTGCTTTATATATTTGGGTGCTTCTACATTAGGTGTGTAAATATTTACAATAGTTATATCCTCCTGGTAGATTGCTCCCTTTATCATTATGTAGTAACCTTCTTTATCCCTTACTATTGCCTTTGTTTTAAAGACTATTTTATCATGTATAAGTATTGCTACCCCATCTTTTTTTTTTTTCATATCCATTTGCATGAAGAACTTTTTTCCATCTCTACACTTTCAGTTCTATGTGTATCTTTTTTTCAAAGCTGGGTCTCCTGTAGACAGCATATGTATGGGTCCTGTTTTCTTATTCATGCAGTTACCCTATGTTTTAATTAGAACATTTAATCCATTTACACTTAACGTTTTTACTGACATGTACTTATTTATTGCCATTTTATTCTTTAAATCTACATTCCTGTTTTTTAGGATTTCTTTTTATTTTCCTTTGCTTTTTTTACAAGAGGCCCCTTAACATTTCCTGCAGCACTGGTTGGATTGTAATGGATTCCTTGACTCTTTTTTGTCTTGGGAATTTTTTATTTCTCCTTAAAATTTTTTTTTTTTGTATTTTTTAAGTGAGAACCAGAAGGGAGGCAGACAGACAAATGCCTGCATGTACCCAACCGAGTTCCACCTGGCATGCCCACCAGGGGTTTATGCTAGGCCCTTCTGGGGCATGGCTTTACTGCAATTGGAGCCATTCTAACTCCTGAGGCAGAAGCCATGGAGTCATTCTCAGTGCCTGGGCCACCTTTGCTCCAATGGAGCCTTGGCTGTGGGAGAGAAAGTGAGAGATAGAGAGAAAGGAGAGGAGGATGGAAGGAGAAGCAGATGGACACTTCTCCTGTGTGCTCTGGTCAGAAATCGAACCTGGGACTTTCACATGCTGAGCTCATGCTTTACTGCTGAGCCAACTGGCCAGGGCCTTCTCCTTCAATTTTAAATTATAGCTTTGTTGAATAAAATAGTCTTGGTTGTAATTTCTTATTTTGCATCACTTTGAATATTTTTTGCCAATCCCTTCTGGCCTCAAGTGTTTCTGTTGAGCAGTTGAATGTCAACTTTATGGGTGCCCCTCTGTTGGTAATTAACTGCTTTTCTCTTGCAACATTTAGTATTCTTTCTTTGTCTCTTAAATTTGGCACTTAAATTATGATTTGCCTTTGTGTAATCCTCCTTAGGTTCTCCTTTAATGGAACTCTCTGTGTTTCTTGAACTTCTGTGACTATTTGTTACATCACTTTAGGGAAGTTTTCAGCTATGATTTCTTCAAACATGTTCTGTAGCCCTTGTTTATTCTCTTCTCCTTCAGGAATTCCTATGATGCTGATGTTGTTTCTCTTCATGTTGTCACAGAGGTCTCTTAGAATTTCCTCAGTGTTTTTTTGCTCTTCTTGTTATGCTGCTCTACTTCTGTGCTTATTTTTATCTTGTCTTCTAAGTTGCTGATTCAATCTTCTGCTTCATCCAGCCTGCTGTTGATTTCTCCTAGTGCAGTCTTTATTTTGGATATTCTATTTGTCATTTCTGACTGGTTCTTTTTTATGATTTCGATGCCCTTTATATTGTTTGCTATCTCTTTATTTAGGTGCTCATCATGTTCATCCATTGTTGCTCTAAGATTCTTGAGCATTCTAAAAATCATCATTTTAACTGCATCTGGTTGTTTGGTTACTTCAATTTCATTTAGTTCTTTTTCTGGGGATTTCTCTTCTTGATTCATTGGGTAACATTTCTTTGTCTACCCATTTTGTCTGTGTATAGACTCTTCCTTTAGATGTGCTGCTTGTGTAGTTAGCTGAGTCAAGGTTTGGTGCTACCTGCCACCAGATACCAGTTGTGTTGGTTCTAGATCTTCTAAGGTTGGTGTCAGCTGTTGTTTATAACCTGCTGTGGGGTACTTGTCTGCAGCTACCACTCTTTTTGCTGTTTGTGTCTGTGTTTTCTGTGCTTATGTACATGGGAGGGGCCAATCTGTGTATAAGGATCAACTTCCTCCTGCTTAGAGTTGACAGCAGCACTGTAAAAGCCCCAAGCTCAGTAAGATTTATCTGTACTTTCAGCTACTCCACCTCCTCTTGCATCTCTTTCTAGATAGGGTCTTCTTTAGAAAGTCTGTAGTGTGGACTCAGACTGGCTTCACCTAACTAATCCTTCTACAGGTTGCCAGCTTGTTGGGTTAGGGCAGCTGAGGTTGGAAATACAACACCTTATACTTCAGGGGTCTCTTGCTCAGGAGCTCAGAACAAGGATTGTGGCCCCTACTCCAGAGCCTAATCCTTCAGCCACTGCTGGATACTCCTATTTTTTTCTGCCCAACAGAAGAACAGCAGTTTGAGACTAAGTGGGGCCAACAGTCCCCTCTGCAGAAGTTCTTACAGCTGATGAGACCCTGGTCTCAAGGAGGAAGACTGAGAAAGTCCTCTCCTGGGGCTGACTATGCCCCTGAGAAAGTGGCTAAGTCACTAGACCAGACCCAACAATAAGTGCACAGGTACCGACACTTTGAATGTCCTAGCTCCAAGCCTCTCTCCTTTCCCTCTTTAGAATCTATCTCAGCAGGATAAGATATCCATCACCCAGGCTAGCTGACATGAAACTTCACCCTATCCAGTATACATAAGCCACTGTGGCAGTGCTGACCAGACAGAGCAGAACTCACCTCATCTGGACAAGGTATGAGGAGCCCTTTTTAGGATACCACTTTAGCAAGGGTTGATAGGACCTGAACCAATGCTCTCTGAAGCTGGCCACTAGATATACCAACCCTGGGCCTTTCTGGCAGAAACCTGGTGCAGACCAGTGGAAGACATGCCTGTAACTGGCCTTCAGCTACCTTCTTGGAGCTACAAGCAATTCAGAGTTTCTGGCTGCCTCTGCTGGACCCAGGTGCACATGTAATTACCAGCTACACACTTAGGCTGTCTTTTACCCACACTGGGTCTGGAAGAAAGTCCATTTAAAAGGCCAAGGTTCCCTGAGTCTGTCCTTCTATAGCCTCTGCCTGCTGGCTGCTTGTTGGTCTTGGCCACTGAATAAACCTCTGGTAGAGTCTAGAGCCTGTGGCAATTCAGTGATTAGGAAGGGTGGTGAGTGTGGCTCTGCCCCTCAGCCCCAGCTGTAAGTCTGTCCAGAGTTTTTCACAGACCTCAGTTTGGTGTGGCCCCAGGAGATCAGTGGGTGTGGCCTCTGAGACCTAGAAATGTGGTCTGCCCTCCCACAGTTTGAATTGAGTCTCCTGTGAGGTGGAAGGACCAATCTTAGACTTAGGAGTGTTGGAGCAGGGGTAGCTCTGGTCTCAGCACCAGAAAACTGAGTCCCAGATGCACCCCCTGCTTCCTGGACTCTCAGAACAACCCTTCACCTTACTGAAGCAGGAGACACTCCTGAGGGTGGATCAGTTTCTTTTCCCCAGGCTGATGCCACTCAGAAGGGATTGTTCCACCCAAGAAAGATGGTGACTTCAGTATTGAAGAATGACTCAGCACAGGGGTTCCAGTGGCTGTCCCCTACTGTGTCTCTCCCTGAGCCTCTAATTTTATACTTTTCTCATGCAACTCCAATCTTCTCAGCTCTCCCTCCTTCAGAACCTCAGATAAGTGGCTGTGAATGAGATTTTCTTTGTGGGCCCTTTAAGATGGAGTTTGCATCTCAGAAACTGTCTTTCTCACAGACAGAAACTGGACTCTTTTCATTGCCAAATTCTGGCTGGGTGCCTCTTCTAGGCTCTGGACCTCTAGTCTGGGGCTCTAGGCCTTGGGCTAAGCATACACACCTCTTAGGGTGACCCTCCCTACAGTGAGAGTTCCTCCGGACCCTCAGTTGCCCCTTGCTCCTGAGAAGAGGGGAGCCCTTTCCGTGTCTCCACCCTTCCTACCAGTCTCAGTGTGGCTTCTTCTATGATCCTTGGTTATAGAGTCCTCTTTGTTTAGTACAGAGTTGGTTTTTCAAGATGATTGTTCTTAAATTAAGTTGTAATCCAAGTTGGTCCTGGGAGGTGGCAGTTGAAATATTTACCTACTCAGTCACCATCTTGGAATCCCACCTGCTGTTGAGGATTTTGCCCTGATGGAGTTTTTACTGAGCCCGAGAGCCTGGAAACTATCTTTCAGCCTTAGCCTTACTCCCTCAACTTCCCTAAGCCCTTCTTTATGAAGCAAAATTCAGGAGAATCTGTAATAGGCAGGGAGAGGGGCAAGCCCACAGAATCAGGCATGCTGGGGTAGAATCCTAACTCTGAGTTTACATGTCCAGTGAGATTGCTGATACCCACCTGGACAATAACAACACACATCTGCAAAGGCTTCTAGACATCAGTAGGTTCCTAGTCAGTATATGATCAATGACAGCTGCTTCAGATGGGCACCTCCAGTGATGAACTATCTGTGAGAGAGCAAGGTCATGATCTGAGCCTCAAGAAGATCTCATGTAAGATGACACTTTTGTCTTCCTCTTGGAAATGCCTTGGCTGGCTGATCCTACATCCATACTCTTCTCATAGGACATGGCCATCCTGCCTATCACCTGCACACTTAGCTGCTCATTACCCTGGCTTGTGCCTCTCAGCTCTGAGGCCTATGTCTTGGTTCTTTATTTCCAGGTTGCCTAATTCTCTGTCAAGTTGGGTACTCTGTCCGTCTGCTCCCTGTCAGCTGTGGGGCAGCAGGGAATACCTCTTTGGGAAATCACTGGGGTTATCATAAAGAAGGCAGTGCAGTTGAGAGCAATTCCTGAAGGTGGCAGAGACACAAGCACAACCCAATCACACAATGAGCTCTGCATGAGAGCAGTAAAAGCTATCAATCCTCCCCAGTAACATTCCAAATAAGGACATTGCCATTTACAAAGATAGCCCACCAAGCCCAGGGTAGGCCTTGGAAATGCAACACACAGATCACCCACTGGGTGAATTTGTGTCATAGCACCATAGCTTGCCAGAAGACAATGGCATTCTGGTGACTTGTAGAGTACCCAAGGGAAACAGGAGTGAGAATGGATGCATAAACATGGTCTCAACCTTCTTGTACAGGGAACATAGGGGGTCAGATAAGGCTATACATTCAGGCAGTCCAAGAACTGGGGCCAGAAGCAAATCTACAGTGACACTGAGCAACTGGGCCTCAGGGTCTCCATATTAACGTTATACCCTAAAAGCCTACCCTTAGCCCTTGTTAGAGCCCTCTGGCCATTGTTCTTGTATTTCTTTTATATCCTATCACTATCTTCCTGAATTCAACAGATCTGGGCAGCCTGACTACAGACTTGCTTCACTTTTGTGGTTCTAAGAACCAGGACGGGGGTGAGGAAGTAGAATTCAGTAAAAGGGGATAAATGATGATGTAAGGAAATCTGACTTGGAGTGGTGACTACACAATACAGTATACAAAAGACATATTATAGAATTGTACACCTGACATCTGTATAATTTTATTAACCTATGTCACTCCAATTTATTCAATTAAAAAAAAGAACCAGGAAGATAGTTTAGTGAACCCAGCCCCACTTTTTCTCAGAGAATGTTCCAGAGTATGATCCACAGCTATACCCCTCCTGACTTTACTCAGTCAATAAAGGAAATAGCAATGAATCTGCAGCCTGATACTATGCTGCTGGCAGATGTGGTCACATCCCCAGCCGTGACAGGAGAGGGTAAAAGTTGCTGGCTCCACAGAGGGGATGGGGAAACCAAGGACAAGCATCCGGATAGCCTCCTCCTGCCGTGCCCTGCTCCAGCAGCAGCAATTCTAACCGCACCCAAACCCTTCCTCTGCCGGGGTTACTAGACTGCCCCTGAGGCCTGAAGTACAGGTTCCACAAAAGGTATTCCGCTACACTACGTAGCAGGTGGACAAGGGCTTGGAAAGCGCAATGCCGCACTCTGTTCGCGACACAAGAGCACACCCCACTCTGTTCTGTGGCAAGAAATGGAACAGCAGCTGGGAGAGATGTCTTGAGCCAGAGACAGCCTGGCCAGTTGGTGCCTCCCAGACCCCTTTCCAGGCTGCTGCTCATGCCCACCACATCTCACTTGGCCTGCACCACCTGGGTCCCAAAGGATGTGTATCCCTCCAATAGTGGGAGTCAATTCCCACTTCCCCAGAGACTAAGAGCCCTAAAACCCAGAACAGAAGAGTCTTCAGAGATCTACTATACAGATATTAAAACAGAGGCTGAAAATTCAAGACAGATCTTTGTTCATGGGGAACTTCTGATTATTATCATCTCAACATTGCCCTCTTAAACCTGAAAAGAGTTCTGGCTATGCCCCTGAACTCAGATCCTCAAGATTCAGGTGATCAACCTATAGGTCCCTACAACTGACCTCTGATTCTACCAGTCTGGGATGAAATAAAAAAGACTTGGATGTAAAAGACCTGGGCATAAGCCCAGGTTATAATACCAAGTTAACATTTAAATGACCTAACAACAAATTACCCAATTTAATTTGCATACTTGATCCAATAAAAGAGAAACAAGAAAACCCATCTAATTAATTGCACTGATCCATAGAAACTGGCAAATCTGGAAGTCTGCCCAGAAGTTAGTGACTCGACAAACTTGAGTGACACAAAGGTATGAGTTCACATAAGATAAATTCATTCTCCTTCAACCCCCCCAAGAGAGCTGAAAAGGATCCTGGGAAACTTTGTCTTTAAAATAAGTGGGAAACTGAAACTAAAAGAGAAAAAAAACTTATCTAAGTTCAGTCAACGAGGACAAATTAGTTACAGAGTCTGTAAAGCTAAAGAGAGCATTTGGCTGATGCTCCACTCCAGCCAGACTGGGGCCCTTGGCCATGTTCTTCAACATCTTTACACAATTGGCTCCTTGGACCTGGCACTCCACTCTGCTTACCCAGACACTCCTCTGAATCTTTAAACATTCTGGGAAAACATGAGATTCTCAGGGACAAATCTGTCCATGGAGTGCAAAGCAGCAACTTGTTCTGACCCCCTTAGAGCACTGCCCACTTTTAGTCATGTGAGTACAACTAAGTGGAAACTGCTGGAATAGAACAGGGGTCTGCCAAGCCTAGAGGACTCAAAAAAATATGGTTGGATTGGAAATAAATAAAATGTCTTCTTCCCCAACTCCCCCACTATGCTATATCTTCAGGTTTCTGAGGGCAGAAATTTCCAAGTCCCCAGTAAACAAGGTGGAACAAAATCCAGCTTATGTTCCTGTTCCCCTAAGCCAGTGTCCCTGACAGGACCTCGCTCACATGGCCCTGGTCCTATCCACAACACTGATCCTGTTTTGGCCTGTGCTTAACAAACCTTTCAGCGGGAAATGCATTTTCATCACCCTTCCAACTGGAGCTAGTTGTAGATGGCTTGGTGTTGGGCCCTAAATCAAGGCTAGGTTATCCTTGTAGAGAAATGTATGCCTTGGAGAGAAGCAAAATCACTTGGTATGTGGCATCTTAGTCCATGCCAGGGAGGAGGTGACCTGCAACTGAACCCACAGCCAGTATGGCAAGGCATTCCTCCCTCTAGGACCAGATGGTATCACAGATGGCTTGCCTGTTCCAGCTCTCTGCTGAATTTGTGCATCTATGCCTTCACAAGGCTCTCTAGGGGCCAAGTCCTCACCCACACCCCCAGCCCCAAGTAGCTTTGGTATCCATACCCCCAGCTCCAAGTAGCTTTGGTTATAGGAAAGGCAATATGACTCTCATGCACACTTCTCTTCAGGAGGAAGGAGAAAGAAGACATAAGTATAAATGAGTAGTGGGAAAAAGGATAATGTACCTGTTTGTAAGAAATCAAAGAAAGCTTCAGGGAGGAGGTAATATTAGAGCTAATTTGAAGGATGAGAAAAATGCTGTAGGAAGAAATTTGAGGGAAGAGGATGATATAAGTTGAGTTCTCTGTGGGACAGTCCCTGGTAGTTTATGAAATGTCAAAGAGTCTTGTAAGGCTATAGCACTCTCAGGGCATATGCAATTGGACAAAGGAAGATAAAGTTGAGGAAATGTGATCTAACTCATTAGAGATAGAGGAGAAAGCCAGTTACTCAAGAAGCTCCCAACATTAGACCTTTAAATTTTTAAAAATTAAAAGAAAATAAAAAGTATCTCTTCTCAGCCTTTTGGCTAAGATTAAGTATAATAAAAGAAAATGAAGAGCACTGTGACATGCCAGTGGCTGTTCTAGGTGCTAGCAATATAATGGGGAACCAGCAATAATGTTGGCCTCAAGGTGTTGATAGTCAAATGGGAGAAAGAGACAATAAACAAGGAAACAAACAAGATTATTGCAAAAAAATTAATGATACTATAAAGGAAAGTCAAACAGGGTAATGAGACAACGGTGATAGAGGAGAAGGGGATTATTTTTTATGTGAATCTCTGCACAAGCCCCTTTGAAGCCCTGAAGATAAGAAGCCAGCCATGTCAAGGTCCAGAATAAGAAGGATCAAGGCAGAGGGACTAGTGCCAGACCACTAACACAGGACAAAGCTTAGTGGACATATGCAAGGAGTTAAATGGAGACTGAAGGGCCTGGGTGGAAAGAAGAAGGAGGAGAGAAAGAAAGGACAGGATCAGAGACTCAGGCAGGGGACATAACAGATAGAACCTGGAGACCATGGTCATCAGTTTGGACATTATTATAAGAATAATGGGAAACGACTGGGGGGTTTTAAGCAAGAGAGTGATGTGACAAGATTTACATTAAGAAAAGAAAACCCCTGGTACTTGAGTGGAGAGGATTGCAGAGAGGAAAGTAAAAGCAAAGACACCAGTGTAGACATGATTGCAGCCATCCAAAAGAGAAACTGGTCATGACCTAGACCTGAGTGGGGTCAATAGAGCTGGGAGGATCATGCTTTTTATTTTACTTTAAAAAATTAAGCAAGGAATATTTCTTGGTTGATTGGATATGATTGTTGATGGTAAAGAAGAGTCAAAGATGACTTAATAAGTTTGGGCCTAAGCAACTGGAAATGTGGACAATACCATTACTGACATGGTGAAGATGAGAGGGGATCATTTTGGGACAAAATCAATCAAGAACTGAGTTACAACAGTATTAATTTTGAAATACTATGGTGGTATCAGGTAGGCATTGGGATATTCACCATTATTTGTCCACTACCTTCATGTGCCATTGGAACAATTATTTGCAAAAATAATTTTTTTAATCAACATTAAATTGTATCACCTTTTTCTTTAGTTCCATTTTAAACAATAATATCCATAACATCAAGGATTTTGTGGACTCCTAGTTGTTTTTCTGAATACACATTAAAATAAATAATGACAACCATAGTTCCTACATCTCCTTACAACTCAATCCTGATGTTTACTCAATCCCTAATCTGCAGCAGTTTATGCACCAGCAGTCCTAGCACACATGTATTTGAACTGAGCATCTTTGACTCCCAAGAGCCTCTGAGAGAATTCAAAGGGATAATGGTGGTACATTCAGGGAGATAAACCTGGTCCTACAGCTCTGTGGGGACTTGGAAGCAGCCACTTAACTGCTTCAGTGGGGTCTGTTCAGCTCTCTGTTTCATTGTAGGAGGAGAGGGGGTACTCACAGAAGAACATAAGTCATCACCCTTTTATTAGGTTCATGCACCCTCTGGTGGCTAGGTTCCCTGTTTCTGTGGACTGAGAACTTCTGAGCTCCTTGTCAGGCTACAAAAAAGAGAAGGACCATCTGTCTTGGCCTCCCCTGAGAACGGGAGGGACAGGAGGTCAGACTAGCTTTAAGATCCAGACTGAGGGACGGATACATGCTGCTGAATATGGGAGTCAGCCTGGGTGGAGGTAGGGGCAGCAGTCACCAAGACAAGCAGTGTCTACCAAGGATCAGATGCAAAGGGGAGCCAGAGTGGTTGGTAAGAGGAGGGACTTTTGTTTTCTATAAAAGCTTACCAACGCATAGAAAAGGAAATTGATGGCCATATACAAATAGGGCTATATACCTTAGGTGGATATTTTCAAAGGAAAACAAAAAACACTCCAATTGAAACATTTTTACATGAAGAACAAGGAACATCAGGCTCTGCTTAATAAATACAACACATAATGGAAAATGTACTTCAGTTCTTATATTACAGCCACTAATGGAAGAGAAGTGGGGCTGGCAGTTCCAGACAGGCAGGAGAAAGTCACATGCCTGCAGAGAGAGCAACCAGGAAGGGTGCTGGGAGAAAGGCAGCAGAGATAAACACTGTCTGCCTAGGCTGACTTTCAGGTGCTCGGACAAGCATCCACACCACATCCACACCACATCCACACAGATGTCCACACAGATTTGCACACACACATAAATCCCTCCCCCTCACACACACACACCAGGCTATATGGATAGTTCTTCTGTCACTTCTTTATCTTTTTCTCAATGAACAGTGTTTGTTTAAGAATAAACCAATTACTAAACAGACACTTACAGTCCTGTGTGCAAGGGGGTCTTGCATGAAGGGTGTGGTGAAGCTCAGAGCAGGGGCCTCTGAACTGAGTTTCATAGGAAGAAAAGACAGAAAATGGTGATCCAGACAGTGTAAACAGCATGAGAAAAGTCCTTGTGGCTTAAAATAACATAAAAATACAAAGCACCACAAAAAGCTGTGGGTGATTGGACCCCAGGATGCCTGGAAAAAGGGAAGCTAGGAGATGGTGAAAGTTTGAGACTAAAGTCTGTGTCCCAAACCATTGGGTTCCCCATGTGATGCACATGGGCTACCTGCTTTGCCCTGGGAACACCAGATTCAAGGTACAATGTCCATACAATTGTAGCAGGCTGGAAATCAGGCACCCTTTGGGCCTGGACTGAGGCTGATCCAGGCTCTGGAAAAAAATGCTTCAGATTTCTTGTTGAAACTAAGGCAACATATTTCAATACTATTATACCTCTGCCTCTGGGCACAGTGCCATCCTAGGGTTGTAAAACTAACATCTACTCCAAGTTCCAGCACATGATAAAAACTGAAACTCTTAGTGTGCCTTTTGCAAAGAGCATCTGAGCAAGCACTTGGCTTAGTCTCCAAGGACTCCACTTTTTTTTTTTTTGGCTCAAACTCTCTTGCAGTAAAGGGGTTTGGAGTAATTTCTTACAATCCAACACGCAAAGGGAAAGCATACACAGAACACTGTTCCATCATGAATGCTGCCTTCCTACTGCTACCACTCTCAGGAACCAGGGCCTAAGCATGGGTAATGTTACAGATCCCTTCTGTAACAAGTGAGTCTGCTCCTGGTTAAGATTTATTATTATAAGCTGGGAACAACCCAAGAAATTACATGAAACTTAAGAGAATCCTAGAAAAATGCATTCCAATAAAAATGAATGGCTATACCAAAATCTAGGCATCAACAGTAAAAATAGATAAATTGGACATCAAAACTTAAAACTGTATCAAAGAACACAATCAATAGAGTAAAAGACAACCTATGGAATGGGGAAAATTGCAAGTCATATAATTGATATGAGTTCATATCCAGAATATATGCAAGTCTTCCCATTTAACACCCCCCCCCCAAAACAACAATTAAAAATGAGCAAAAGACTAAATAGATACTTTCTGAAGAAGTGTCCAGTTATCAGGGAAATTAATGTCAAAACTATAATGAAATACCACTCATACTCGTTTTATAAAAGGCATTTATTAGGGGAAAAAAAGAAAACAAGTGTTGAGGATGTAGAAAAACCAAAAGCTTGTGCACTTGTTCATGTGAATGAAAAATGGAGCCCTTGCTATAGAAAGCAGTATGATGGTTCCTTAAGATATTATAAATAGAATTACTATATGATGCAGCAATTTTATTTCTGGGTATATACACAAAGAAGTGAACGCATAAACCTAAACAGATTCTTGTACACTCATGTGTATAGCAGCATTAATCACAGTAGCCAAAAGATGGAAACAACCTAAATGCCTATTTATGGATGAATATCGAAACATGATGTGGTTTAACACAATGGAATATTATTCAGCCTTAAATCTGATACATACTACAACATGGATTAACTTTAAGAACATTATACTAAGTAAAATAAGCCAGCCACAAAAAGATAAATAATGTGTGATACTATTTTTATGAGGATGCTAAAGTAGTCAAGTTCATAGAGACAGAAATAGAATGCTGGGTGCCAAAGACTGGGATGGTGAGGGAAGGAGAATTATTTAATAGGGACAGAGTTTTAGTTTGGGAAGATAAAAAAGTTCTGAAAATTTGTTTCACAGCAATGCAAATGTACTTTACTGCACTGTACACTTAAAAATATTCAAGATGGTAAACTTTATGTGTATTATATACCACAGTTAAGAGGGGGAGAACTGGCATGCACAAAAGCATCTGATTCTGTACCTAGATCTCCTTGTCCACTAATTAGCACTTGTCCTTTAGATTCCTGATCATCTGGTGGTACCCATTCAAATGTCTGCTCCTCCAGGAGATCCTCCCCAACTTTCCAGAATAGCCAGTGTTTCTGTCAAGACATGTCTCCTGGCAAATAAAAGCAAAGGAGTTCTGGTGTTTTTGATTACTGCTGCAGTGAATAAACATGATCCTCTGTGCCAAGAATACAGACAAAGAAGTGAAGAAAACTGTCTCAGCACTGCTCTCAGAGGCCACAGTCTGCAAGGAAAAACAAATCATTCAAAACCAACAACATAATGTGATATGAGCCAATGAGCACTGTAAATGCTTACAGAGAAGGTGACTGACTACATAACATAGGAGCAAGTGCAGTCAAGGGAACCTTCTAAGAGAAGGTGGTACCTGAGCTGAGTCCTGAAAGACCAGTAAAGCTTAGGCAGACAGAAGAAGACAGCAGAATGTATTCTAGGTGAGTCCTGGATAGAAGGGAAAAAGAAGTATGGGAAATAGGTTGAGAGAGGAAAGAAAAAAATGTGAATAGCAGAGCTGAACAAAACCACAAATTGTTCAAAGGAATTTATTAACTTGTAAGTAACTCTATAACAGATATTAACTTGAAGAATCTCCCACCACCATCAGTATTTAGGGCCTCTTCAGAAATGTTCTACATGGAAGGATGATGGCCTGAGCTCCTGACCACCTCCTTGTCTCAGTTGCATTGCCTGCTGCATGACTGCCATTTACCTTGCTCCTCACTCTCTGCCCTGGAATAGACCAGAAGCTAGAAGCATCATCATATCTTTGATCCAGAGAAGAGTGCAGAGATTCTCCCTTGACTGGCAAACAGACAGATCAACAGAGCAGAAGTTGGAGTGCCTGTCATAGAGAGGCATCGCTGAGTGAGTGCCTTCCTCCTTGTCCCCTTCTACACAGTTTGCCTGACTTGGGAGACAGACACTGGGTACCTGTGCTAAATGTCTTCAACCAGTGTTTGAATTAAATGCATATGCATGAAAATGGTAATATTCAGAACATACGTTAGAAAAAGGAAGGGCCGGAACCAAGTGGGAAGTGACTAGGAGCAAAGGTGCCCATAGATAAGGTAGTACTGCAACAGAGTACACATCATTCTGTCTGTAGATGGCTTTCTTCAGAGCAGATCATTACCTAGGCTCCCAGTCCCAAGAGAGACCCCTTAAAGACAGTTCAGTTTCTCACTTCTTCCTTCTACCGACAGACTGGCTGAAGCTCATAGAAGGCAAGCCAACATGGTCCACACTGTGCAAAAGCTTAGCTGTTAGCTAGACTTAGAGAAGGGCTCCTGGGTGATTGAGCCAAAAACCTGGTGAAGAGAGGCTTTGAGGAAAATTCAAGGTAATATGGGATAATGTATTCAAATGTGAAGTTCTCCACAGTTCTTCTAGCTCCTGGTGACAAGACCAACATTGTAGAGGCAGTTATGCCCAAGCTCTTACGGCTTTTCAGCAGCATCTGGCTCAGGGCTGTTCATCCCATCAGAAAGGTAATCATCTTCATTGCTCTGCTTCATCTTGGTTTCCAGAACCGTGATGCGCTGCTTGAGCTTCTGCTGCGCCCCTGTGTATTCGGCCAGCAGGCGGCCAAAACGAGTGTACAAGGTCTCCATGTTGATCTCCAGCTGTTCCATCTTCTCCTGCACATCTACCTCCATGCTGGTTGCCACCTCATTTTCATCTAGCAGCCCTTCCTTCATCAGGATCTCCCGGCCCCTCTCCTCCAATATCTTCTTGGCATCAGGGTACTCAGTCACAGCTTCCATAAGATCATCCTTAGACAAACAAAAGAGATCTGAGTAGCCCAGGCTGCGGATATTGGCTGTCCGTCGATTGCCCATTCTGCTACCCTTAATGTTAAGGATACTGATCTCTCCAAAGCAACTCCCAGCCAAGAGCAGGGCATACTGAGTGACACCATCATCAGCCACCACGGCCAATTTTCCCTCCTTAATTATGTACATCTCCTTGCCAATATCCCCCTTGCGACAAATGTAATCCCCAGGGCTGAAGACCTGAGGACGAAGCTTCAATACCAGCTCCACCAGCAAGCCAGCCTCACAATCCTGGAAGATGCGCACTTTCTTGAGTGTGGATAGGTGGACATTGATGGCTATTTCAGCCCTCAGCTTAGCTGGCAGGTTTTTGAGAACTTCCCGCTCATCCACAGATTTCTTATTGGTCCACAAGTAGTCAAACCACTTAATGACTTTGGCTTCCATCTCCTTGCTGACCTTGCGGAATTGCATGTAATGTTTGACTGCATCGATCTTGGCCTGAAACTCGGCCCGGGTGGCATTCATGTTGGAGATCATGGAGCCCACATTTCCCACGATGGTGGCAAAGATGAGGACACCAATCAGGAAGTCAAAGATGACAAATAGAAACTCCTCATCCTTTACAGGCGGTGGCGTCTCCCCAATAGTAGTGAGGGTCAGTGTAGACCAGTAAAGGCAGTAGATGTATTCCCTAGCCAGGTAGCCATACTCAGGGTCAGTGATGTTAGGATAAACCCAGGTGTCAACACCAAAGCCAATGGACTTGGAGATGGCATAGTAGATGCAGGCATTCCAGTGGATGATGATCAAGATGTAGAGAAGCAAATTACTGATGCGGAAGATGTTAGGGTAACTGGTGCGTGTCTCAGTGCGGTCAAAGAATTCAAACATGCGGGCAAAGTGTAGCAGGCGGTTGAAGCGTACTTCAGGGATGTGGATGCCCACAGCAAAATAGACCAGGTCTGTGGGGATGATAGAAGCCATATCTAGCTTGAACTGCAGAGTATGGATGTAGTTGTCTCGCAACTTCTTGGGATCTTTGACCAACAGCCCCTGCTCTAAGAAACCTAGTAGAGATGGAAGCCAACATATCATCTCTGCCTTCAGGCCTCTCCCTCCCAGTAGGCTAACACTCAAAAAGTGACAAATACTCATTGAACCCTCTTTCCCAAAAAATGGTATATGAAAATAATATAGCAGGGCTGGCTAGAAGAACCCTAAGGGAGCACCCCTGGTCTGTACCTCACTAAGCCTGTGAGAACCATGAGGTTCAAAAAGGGTCAGGCACCAACCCAAGTCCCAGCCAGGCAATTGAGTCTAACACTGTGTTGAAATGGCTTCCTAAAATTTTGGACTGCAGTGCCCTGGCCGGTTGGCTCGGTGGTAGAGTGTCGGCCTGGCGTGCAGGAGTCCTGGGTTCGATTCCCAGCCAGGGCACACAGGAGATGCACCCATCTGCTTCTCCACCCCTCCCCCTCTCCTTCCTCTCTGTCTCTCTCTTCCCGTCCCACAGCCAAGGCTCCATTGGAGCAAAGATGGCCCGGGCACTGAGGATGGCTCTGTGGCCTCTGCCTCAGGTGCTGGGATGGCTCTGGATGCAGTGGAGAGACACCCCATATGGGCAGAGCATCACCCCCTGGTGGGCATGCCAGGTGGATCCCAGTCAGGCGCATGAGGGAGTCTGTCTGACTGCCTTCCCATTTCCAGCTTTGGAAAAATGCAAAAAAAAAAAATTTTGGACTGCAGCCTTGAACATATTGGTCATGATCCTGCCTGTGAATCTCAGTTGTTCACTTACCTGTGCGCAATCGGATGAAAAGATCTGCAATATAGACCACGTCTGAGAAGTAGTCCAGCACCAGCCACACTAGGTAATAGCTTTTCTGTAGGTCACTGAAGCAGGCTCTACAAAAAAAAACAGTACTGGGCTTTACCCTCAAAGCCAGCCAAAGTCCCCTAAAGGGCCCCAAGCTAAGTGCCCAATGTATGCAGGATGTGAGGTGGTTAGCAGGAGAATTGATGAATGAGCATCACAGTCAGCCTGATGCTCAGTCAAATCTTTGCTGAATGAATGACTAGGGTAGGGTAGGAAATGCTGTCAGTGAAAGCTTTGGAACTGAGACTGCAAGAAGAATCACTATAGGTTGAAAATGTGGAGAAGAACTTTTCTCTTGAGGAAATACCATGTTATGATCAAAAATAGTAAGTGCTTAGGTGGGTGTGTCCAAAAGGTGGAGCTAGAGAGAAGACGAGGTCCAGAGGTTCTTAAAAGCCATGCTGAAAACTTGAACTTTATCCTGTGGGCAATATGGAGCCATTGAGGGGCTTGTTAGGAGAGTGACATAATCAAATCCCAATTTCTACCAGCCACACTAGTTGTAAGTGCGGAAGATGAGCCAGAGGAAGCAAGAGTGTTGCAAAGAATGGGTGTGGGGCTGTTGTAGTTGTGCCAAGGAGAGAAGTGGGTAGGATGGATAGAGAAGTAGAAACAGATTACAAACACCATGAAAAAGCATAAAAAGATAGACATGAAGCTTTGATAGCATATTAAATTGGAGGAGTGGGGGACTTTAATAGGGTAGGTGTCATTGGCAATCAGGGAATCCAGAATGAGGACTAGCATGGGTACACTCTGTATCCACAAGTAAGACTGATATGCTCCCAACTCCAGGGCCAGTGAACTAGGCTGCTTTGGCTACCTGTCCCCAGACTGTCTCTACTCACTCACCTGGCCACCAGCAGGCACCAGTTGTAGAGGACAGGCATGGCAATGACAAACAACCAGCGGTAGTACCAATCCCCAGCAGGGTCCAAGACAAATAGTTCAAATGCCTTTCTGAGGAAACAGACAAGAGGTCAGGTTTGGGGACCAGAACCCCAGTGTAGCAACACCTCTACTCCCGGGGCCAGGGTTGCTTAAAAGGCAATACCCCACAAAATGGAATTTATGGGGTGAGAGTTAGTTGGTTTAAGGCCCTGTTTTTCAGGGAGACACAACCTGGTACTAAGTATCTGAATAGAGCTAAGATAGGCAAAAGATACTTTTTTTCCTATTTTAACCCCTCCATAAGCCAATTAACTTCTATGCTCTCTGGAGGCCCCTTTCCCAGAGAAAATGACATGGGACAGTGTTTTTATCAGGGTGGGCCTCAGATTCTGAGGAAGTACTTCCATAGGATGGTAATGAGGGCTCAAGACCTGTTCTTACAAACCTCCCATGAAGAGAGAGGAACTCCAAGCAAGTGAGTGCCACCTGCTTCCTGCCCACCCCGAAACCCCACCCCATTTTCTGTCTGGCCTCCAGCTTCCAAATCACTTTCCCAGATGCTGCCTCCTGCTTTGGCAATAACTTTTATCCAACACTAGGTAGAGGTAGGAAATGTCGGCTTGGCCAGATATCTGCAGTCACCTACTCATTCCTCTGAAAACAGACTTTCCAACTTTGCCTTCTGTGTTCCCCCATCAACTCTTGCTTAATTGTTCCTGGACCTTCCTTGACAGCAAGTCTGCAGCATGGCCTCTTCAAAAGCCCATCTTGGCTTAGAATCATCGACATGATCCCATGTTCACTGGCCTGAGCCCAAAGTTTGCTGGCTTGAAACCCTAGTTTGCTAGCTTGAGCAAGGAGTCACTGACTTGGCTGGAGCCCCCCGGCCAAAGCATGTATGAGAAGCAATCAATGAACAACTAAAGTGACTCAACTATGAGTTGATGCTTCTCTTATCTCTACCTCTCTCTCTTTAAAAAAAAAAAAAAGCCCACCTCTGCACCCACATACCCATATTGGCAGTAGTATGGACACACTCTAAACAGCACTTCCTAATTGCTTCCTCTTCTACATTTACTGACTGCTGGAACAGAATCTACAATTGAGTCATCCCCCTGCCCACATTCAGGTTTCCTTCCTACTTGTTTTATGAGAAAAATACAACATTTGGCAAGGGAAGCTTATGTGAGAAAAGCCATTAAAGTTTCCTATAGCAAGTGAGCCACTCACTATTGTAAAGGTTTTTGGCCGGGAAAATGGAAATATTCTAGAATTAAAATTATAACAGGTCTCTTCTTCCCACTCCTTCCCCTGACATGGCAGGGCATTGTGTAGACCCTACTCTTCCTATGATGATGGCATAAGAAACCCCACTAAACTCTCTGATTGCATGCTTGGGAGCCCTTCCAGACCCACAAGTATAGGCTAAACAGCTATACTTAGTGCCCTTGTCCTCGCCGTCCTTGTCGTCTTTGCCTTTCCCTTGCTGTGTTGTCACAGTCTGGAGCTCAGGACCATGGAAACGCTCAAGGAATGAGTCAGGTCTAAGTTCCTCTTCATGGAAATTCTTGTTAGCCCACTCTCGAATGATCCTCACCAGGTGGATGATTCTAGATGTGAAAGGAGAATCATGAGCCTAAGAGAACTGTGTATTCAGAACATGTGTCTGGGAGATCGGTGTCTGATGAGGAAGATGGGAAACAAGACAAGTCATTATTTCCCAGTGTTAAGAACTGAGATCAAAGCCAGTGCTGAGGGAAGGAAACTAGGGCTCAGGCAAGACTCAAAATGCAGCTAGAGAGGACAAGGAAGACTTCTTATAGGATGTGCCATCTCAGTTGATTGTTAAGAACAAAAAGGAGATCTCCAAAACAAGATGGAGGTTGTGTTAAGAGAGAATAGGCCAGGAAGAAGGGTATCCCAAGTTTCCTGATTTCCCTATGAAATCTACAGCTCTGGGTGACAGACATCAGGGTCCTTTATGTAGGCCCTTCTGCTAGAAAGGATTCCTTCTCCCTGACAACTAGACAGGCAAGTCTAAAGGGAAGCCTCCACTGGTCACTCCCACCTTTTTCAGAGGAGCCTCCTCACAAGGAAAGAGTTGAGCTAAGATTGCACTGACAGTACTTGCAAGATGTCTTGGTGGAAAGGTCCAATGGGACTGAGACAAGGATTGCCATGGTATCCACTTTAAAAGTCTTCATGGGCAGGATTGTGTAACAGCAGGGCCATAATAGAACCCACCTGTGGAAACCACCCTTTCCCTGCTGGGGGACATCCATCTCTGCCAGCCTCTGCAGTTCTGAAGAGGTGTCATCTTCAGGTGCAGACTGTGGCCTGCAGAGGGAAAAACAGTTTACTGAGGGTTCTCTGAGCATATCTTGTGTATTATCAACACTATCTCTTCCTGTGAGATGACTAGACATCACAAGGTTCCTTTGGAGGATGTTCTTGAGTCCAATATTCTTTGCTCTGTGACAATGAGGCCAAGCTTGGAGGAAGTAGCAGCCTCCAGGCTATCTCTGAAATGACCCAGCCTCAGCAGACTCACCTGCTACTAGTCCTGTGGTCATCTTTTCCATTGGCTTTGATGGCAGGAGGAGTACGATGGTTGTGATTATTGGCTGGAGAGCTTTTCACACCATTAGATTTTTCTGTCATTCTCCATTTACAGCAGGGACCCTCACCTGTTAGAAAGGATAAAGAGGAAGGTCACAGAGGACCCTGGAACCTTCATAAATCATGAGAGCTGCAGGTGAACAGTGAGAAGAGAACCAAAGCTTGGCAAACACCAGCACAACATTGCCTAAATGCAAGGCTCCAAGCACCAAGAAGATGATAGTGCTCTCCTTACCTGATAGGTAATTTAAAAGGCAACTGGTGTTAAATTATAAAATGTGTTTCTTTTTACTCCAGTGAAATTTTTGACATATGAAGTATCAGAGCTAATGTAAAACAAAAAATTGTTTAAGCCATCTTCTGGTGCCCTGATTTGCAGATGTGTGGCACATGCATAGGTTGCTGAGCACCACCAAAGCCACCACTGTCCACAAAACCCTGCCCCATGGAAGGAGATTTATCTCCTTGGCTCAAAGCAGCTGCCACTTAAACCCTAGCTCTGTGGTTCTCCTAACCCAACACCATCCCAGAGCTCATGATCCTCAAGTTGGAGTCCCATCTCTCATTGATTTTTTCAACCAAGGGCACTGTCTCTGGAGTTTCTTCTTTTCAGGTCAAATCGCATTTGCTCCAGCACTGTCAAATACTGTTGCTCAAGCTGAAGAACAAAGAAAAGCCTCATGGGTGAGGAAGGGAGGGAGGAGGAGAGAAGAAAGAACTCTAACAGACTCCATAGGCAGTGGTCCAAGTCAAGACTCTCTCTTTTGGGCTATGAAGAGTTTTGGAAAGGTTGATCAAGAACATGGCACATACAGCATTATATTCTAGAAAGATCTTTATATCTGTTAGATGAAGACTGGATTATAGGGGGAGCAAGAACAGAAAGCTGGTGGTTGGAAGAAAGCTGTAGAAGATGGTGCCACTGAAGCATGAGACAGGGAAGAATGCACAACTATTTAGGAAGGAAAATGAATAGGACTCCAAGAAAGATTGGGTGTGGGAAACAAGGGAGAGCAAGTAGGTGGGGTCATGCAGAAACAATATACAGAGTGAAGGTTTAGGTCAGAGCCCCGAAGAACACTAACATTTAAGAGTTGAGTGAAGTAGGAAGTGTCTATAAAGTAGACATAAAGAGTAGGTTGAGACAAAAAAAATTAAAGAGACAGGAAATATTGTTCCACAGTGTCTGCCATGAAGTCAGGGGGGCTTGGGCAAGGGAGACTTAGAGCAGTTCTTCCCTGCTGAAGCTGACTGGTATGGCCCCCTACTCCAGTTTTAGTCAGAAATGGTCAGGGCACCCACTAGATTCCTTGTGGCCTCTACTGCTGGAGCACCTTCTCTAATCTTGTTCCACTTTCTCGAGTTGTTACAATGGTGATAGAAGGCATGTCAACCTCTTTGGTAAGTATAACAACCTCAGAGATGCTCACCTGGTGCTCTCTGTGGGACTACATATAGCACTGGGATGCTAATAAGGTCACCTGAGGAAGAGGAACCTGCTTGGACCCTAGAGAAAGCAGACCATGGAGACAGAAACTTCCAAGCAACACAAACAAACCCAGGCCACTCATACTGATCGGGTTTCAAGGCTGGCCTCCTGGAAGCCTGAATATTAAAAGTGACTATAATACAGTGAATGAGGGGCAGGGGTAGAAGGGGAATAGTGAAAGTTCATCCTTTTCAGGGATAGAGGAGACACTGTTGTGGGGAATCTTGGTCTGGACAAGGGACTGAGCTGTGTTTACAAGAATAAGACAAAGTAGGCCAAGGACAGCCTAGGGAGGCTGCAAACACCATGCAAAAAACTCACTACAGCCTCTTGCTGACAGAGAGACTCTGCAGGCTTTGCCTTCCACAATTTGGACTCCTCCCCTCCTTACTAATAATCCCTAATAAGATTAACTCTGAGCCTAGGAGAGGTTAGCTCAGTGGCCATGACAATAGAACCCTCTCTAAGGTTCTAGCACCAAGACAGAGTCCTTTCCTGTGATCTCTAATCTTTTCCTTCCAGAAACAAGCCGTTTCCTGAGTCATGCTGCCCAGAGGCAGCTGCTCTGCCAAACACAGTAACCTACATTGGAACTGTACCCTCAGATCACTTGCCAGGAAACAAACCAGTGGTTCTCATACTCTCTCCAAGAAATCTCTTCTATTCCAAAATCTTCAGTTATCATCATGTTCCAAACAAGGTGTCTATCCCAAGCTTTTCACTCATATCTCCAATTGTTTCTCTTTTGAGGCACTTTAAACCCGATATAGCTAAAACTGAACTTGACACCCTTAACTACAAATTTTCTTCTCAACAGTTTACCCACCTCATAGAGGGGTCTACCTTCTACCCAGTCAGCTAAGCCAGAAACCTGAATTTCAACCATACTTCTTGTTTTCTTTAATTATCACATGCAAGTAGCAGTTGTCCCACAAATTCTGAAAGATCTGTCCAACTACTGCTATTTGTGTTGAAAGCCTTGTTCTGGTCTCTAACATTCACTGTCACTGCAGACTTGTTGCAACTGACACTGACTGGCCCAGAACTCACTGGGAACTAGAATAGAGGGAAAACATGGACACCATTAGGGTTTGCTAGGAATTAAAGGTCTCAGAAGGAGATGAGTCACCACGCCCCTCCATAGCATAAGAACAGAGAAAGAGGCTGAAGGAAGAGTTCTGAAGAGCTGAAAAAGTGACAGATGGCTTAAAGAACTGACCAATTGGATGAGACAGAGTACAAGACTCAGGGAAGGCAGAGTCTCAGGAAGGGAGGAGTCTTTAGGGCCAACACCACATATCAGGAAGAGGAGGTCTATCTATAAAGCCTTCATTTTCTTCTCCCTGAGATAAGAATTAGAGGAGTACTGCAACCACCAACAGTGACCTCACTGGTGAACATATCCAGAGCAGCCTCAGAAGTGGTGGGAAAATAAGGCATATTTTTTCAATGTTTCAGAATTAGGAGGAGGAGAAGAACAATAGATAAAGAAAGTATCTAACTCTTTCCTGAATCTTGACTGAGAGAGAAAAGAGAGCTATAATGTGAGCACTGGCACATACGGGGTTGAGAAAGATTCTCTGTACTGCTATTGTTTTTATCCTTTTACAGAAAGGAATTATTAAAGTAACTGTAAAGGTTTTGAGGAGGGATTCAGTAGATAATTAAAATATATATGCTTTGAACAACCCCAGTTAAGTTAGAGTTCTTGAAATATGGATATAGTGGGTGGGCCCAGGTATGAGTGTTGGAGAGAGAGACTTATCAAGCACACAGTGGAAGGGGCCACCAATGAACAGGCAAGGAGGGAAAAGGGTGATAGACCAACATTTTACTTGGGAGTGGAATACAGTAAGAAACAGTTAAAGAGCCTCATTCTTACAAAACCTCAGTATTCTCACTGAAACAAGAGAGGCACCAGGCAGCAATAGATACAGACTTTGGAAGCAACCAGGAGGTTTGCAATACCTGCTGCAGGGATGCATAAGGAAAACTGAACAATTGTGAGGGCAGGATGGGATGGGTAAAGAAGACATCAGACAGTGTTGTAGACAAAAAGAGGAGAAACTGGTAGAGGTCCTATATAGAAAGAGGAATACTCAAGGAGGGAGATTTTTAAAATAAGAGTAAGGCACAATGATTCTGTTAGCCCAATATCAATCATAGTATACTTCTGGGACTCTTTTATTCTCACCCACAAGTTAAACAACAAGCTCAAGACTTTTATAGAAAATCCAGCCTGGTTCAAGAAGTGTCTTGGTCCCTGGTTGAAAACATCTGAGAACAATTCTTTTAGAGGTGTTAAGGCAAAGACAAAAGGGACAAGGTAGTCTAGTCAAGGATAGAAGCAAGGGCTGTTAACTTCCAGTTTGTGGCACTTTCGAATGTTCACTGCTGCCCAGTACTCTTTTTTTCTTTCAAGTAACCCATACATATTCCCAAGGTACCTGCTGTACACCACCAGGTCAGTGCTAGGTGCTAAGGTTAGGGAGATGAATCTGGCAATCCTCAGTGTGCTAGAATGAAAGAGAAAACAGTCAGGAACACAATTCATTCTCAGAGTCATTTTTTTGTCAACCTCTATTCTATTTCTCCATAGCATTTGACACAGCTTATCCACACTCCCCTTCTTGAAATAATGATTTCACTCTACTGGTTTTCCTCCAAATTCACTGGCCACTTCTTCATAGTGTTCTCTGAAAAAATTCCTCCTTTTTCTTAACTATAAAGTTTGGAGTGTCCTGAACTCAGTCTTTGCATAAAATTCTTATCTTGTATGTCTTCATCATTTCCTTATCCAGTTTTGTGGCTTCAAACACATCTGTATGCTAATGACTTTCAAATTTATAACACCAGTCCAGTTTCTCCATGAACTTCAGTTTGCTTCTCTTACATTACCACTAAGATGTTTAATAGGAATCTCATCCTGAATATGTCCAAAATTGATTTCTATACTTCCTGTCTAAACTTTATCCTCCCACACACACCTGCATCTTAACAAAGGTAATATCATTCTCCCATTTATTAGAGTCAAAAACCTCAAAGTCATCCTTGCCTCCTTTTTTTCTTTCATATTCCCACACTCTACATATATAAATTATGTGAACTTTATCTTCAAAATATACCCTGTATCCAATCATTTTTCACTATCTTCACCATTGATACCTAAGTCCAAAATACCACTTTTTCTTATTGCTTGGCATATGGTAGATACTCAATTAGTAAGTTTTACATAAATAGTCAATGAATAATATCTTCACCTTTCCCAGTCCATTACTTCCTCTCTTTCTACTTCTATTACTCAACTTAGGCCTGCATTATATAAATTAGTTGATTTTAAAGGAATATGCAACACTCTACATATGGACAAGACAGAGTAATAGGGACCAGATATGAAATAACCAGACCTAGAAAAAATATACTGTGGGTCAAATAAGTTTGCAAATATGATATATATGTTTGCTCACTTATAGTTTGCATTGAGTGTGGCGGATAGGCTGTAAGCAAGCAGGGTCCTTATAGCCTAAGGCTTAGTTTTAAGACTAAGCCTTTCCCACCCTTTTAATACTAAGATCTTCTCAACACTCAGATTGTCCCCACACTCTTGACTGTTGCATGACATGGGGTGGTGCACTCTTATGAGCAATCCCACTTATGCCTCAGGTAAGTGGTTTTGTATCAGAAACTTCCTTATTTGTATACTGGCTTAAAAGGCTTTAATTTCTACACTATAAAATAAGGGAGACCAGGGGCTCTCTCTAGGTTACTGAAATTAGCATTGCAGAGGAGAAGCAGCCAAGATGGTGGAGTGCTAAAGAAGAAGCCAGTTTGTGCAGAGTTTGTTCAGAGAGAAGGAGATGGAGAACAGAGGTGAATAAGGCTGGTAAGGTAGAAACCATTGATTCTAGGAATACTCAGATAAGTCAGTGGCTTTGGGAGCCCTATATAGAAAGGGAAATGTTTTCCCTCTGTGTGTATTTCTTGCCCACTAGGTGTGAGTTAGGATTAAAGGTGATGGCCCACTAGTTTTTGGCTCAGTTCTTTCATTACCGTCTGTCCTAATCAAGTGTGAACCTGCATGAGCCAGGTGGCTGTGATGGTGGCTGTGGCTTCTGGCCTTACATATATGAAACAGCAGTTTTCAAGATGTTAGACATTAGGTAACAATGAGCAATGATTCCTAAGAAACGGGAAACAAATGAGGTGATCCCTGCAATTGCTCCAGATTACTCTGTCATGAGAGTTTCCAAGCCATGACACAGCGAGGGAAAATGCATGTGGACTGTGATAGATTCCCTAAGTTGAAATGACAGAAGAGAATCCGAGGAGATAAAGGCACCTAGTGTTTGCAGAGCAGAGCACTGGAGAAGATAAAGATGCACAGAAAGAGAACTCTGGATATCTGCAGAGAGTCCCTCACAAGTATGCAACCAAGTATTTATCAGTGCACACTATGAAGAAGTTATCCATGACTGGGGAAAGAACCATCTCAAAAGTTAGAGCTTAGTGTCCCCATCCGTAACACAATACTTGAAATAGCACTTGAGGCTATCAACTAGAATATAAAATGCAATGATTCATGGGATACTGAATTGTGTATCCAGAAGTGTCTTGCATCTATAATGGGAACAAATCTCAGAGATGTTTATTTTATTTTTAAAAATATTTTTAGAAATAAAAATGTATCCAGTATTCAACAAGAGAAAACTCAGTATACCCATACAAAAACTAACAAGCATTCACCTAATTTCTTCATGATAAAGAAGAAATCTATCAATCAAAATAAAACCAGAACTGATACAAATATAAAATCACTAGATAAGGGCATTAAAACACTGAATATAACTGTATTCTATATATTCAGAAAGTTAAATAAGGTTATGGAATATATTAAAAGACACAAATTAAGCTTCTAAAGATAAAAACTACATATTTTGAGAGTTAAAAAAATTAGATATTTAAGAAGACAAGATTAGTAAACTTTAAGATGACAAGTTAAAACTACCCAAAATAAAACACATAGAATAAAACAAATCATACAAAGGAAGAGCAAATGTCAGAGTAAAGGTAGCGTGAGAGATATTTCTGATCTCTCCCCTTGAAATTTCAACAAGATGAACAATTATAATGTAATAAAGGAATACCAGCTGGGCTCACAAGTGCACGTGAAAAATTCACGCACAGAATGGACTAAAGGTGGGGCGGGGTGAAAAGGGGAGGTGGAAGATAAAATGCATTCACAGAGGGCTTCAGAGGGAAGTGGAGACAAACATGGAATGACTAGGATTTTTTTTTCTCTCTGCTGGACTACGAGGAGGAAGGAAGCTTAAGCTCTCTGGATTTTGTCTGAGGGGTACAGAGAGGGAAACTCGGAGTTACTGGGTCTCCTTCTGCTGAGAGGAGCAGTGAGATAGAGGGGCAGAGAGGGAGGTAAATCAAAGCAACCAGAGTGCAGGGTTACAGCCAGTGATTGTATGGTATGCCAGCAGCCCACATTCGGCAGAAACAGTGAAAGCTAAGATGCAGTCTCCCAACCTCCCAGATCCTGCCTCCCTCGCCTCATGGTACCAAGAATGGCAGAGACAAACCTCACAGCAACCCCTCCAAAATCAATTCCTCCATTGAAGAACAGAGGTGCTCTACATCTGGTCCATGGGAAGGAGTGCCCAGAAACCTGAGATCACCATTGCTAGATTAATAAAGCTGGAAACCTGAAGTGATAAAGCCCTAAAAACACCCCACCCACCAACTCCAATGCGACCCTGCCTATATCATTGCAGTAGCAACATCTAAGTGGATGACAGCTCAGGAAATTCACAAATCTAAAAGTTGCAATATAGAGACACTTACTGAAAGAAACCTCTCAAAACCAAAATTTATTTTTTCCCCTTTTTTCCTGTTTTCTTTTTTTCCCTCTTATTCTTTATTCTCTTTTAATTTTTTCATTTTTATATTTCTTCTTATTTTTGTGGGTGTTTTGTTTTTCTATTTTTTTTATTGTTTCTGACATATTTTTGTGTTTTTCTTCTTTACCTGTCATAATTTTTTTTTAATTTTTTATCATATTTTTCAGTTGTTTTTTTTGTTAGGGTTCTTAACAATACCATTCTCAAATGCCATCAAGGTAGAAGAGACTTAATACTATGGCTATGCAAGCCAAAGATGTAGTTCAGAAATAAAATAAAAAATCTCCAGAAAAAAAATCTTAATCACATGAAAAACTTGGAGTTAAATGATAAAGAATTCAAAATTAAAGTTCTTAAAATATCAACAAGATGCAAGAAGACACCAGTAGGCAACTTAATGAGCTCAGAAACAAATTAATGAACAAAATGAATACCTCACCAATGATATTGAAATGTTATAAAAAGAGATGAAGAACTCAGTATGTGAATTGAAGACTCTGGTAGCAAGTTTAGCTAATAAAACAAGCCAGATAGAGGAAAGAATCAATGACATTGTGGACAGGCAACTGGAGATGCTACACAGAGAAAAAGAGAGAGACTCATGAAATAAAAAAAACTGAGAGATCTCTACAAAAACTGTTTGACTACATCAGAAAGAGCAATATAAGAATAATGGGTATATCAGAAGAAGTAAAGACCGAGAAGGGAATAGAGAGCCTATTCAAACAAATAATTGATGAGTAGTTCTCAAGCCTATGGAAAGAGAGCCTCAAATCCAAGAAACAAACAGAAAGCCAAATTACGTCAACCTGAAAAGACCTACACTAAGGCACATCATAATGAAATTGTCACAAATCAATGACAAAGAAAGAATCCTCAAGGCAACTAGGGAAAAGAAGAATATAACATAAGGGAAAGACCATTAGGTTATTATCAGATTTCTCAGAAGAAATCCTACAAGCCAGAAGAGATTAGACCTAAACTGAAAGAGAGGAATTACCAGCCAAGAATACTATATCCATCAAAATTATCCTTCAAATATGAAGTAGATTTAAAAACTTTAACAAACATACAGAAGCTGAGGGAATTTATCACTGGAAAACCCCCAATTCAGGGAATACTCAAGGGAGGTTATTTTACCAAATACAAAGAACAAAAAATAAATAAAAGCTACAAGTAAAAACTCCAAAAAGGACATAATAAAAACAAGGATAACATAAAATAGGAGTAAATAAACACCTGCAGTAGCAAAGGAGGATGGAATGCAGAAGCACTCATAAGACAAAGGACTCTTGTACATATCAACATTGTTTTCTTAATAATCTAATGGTAAACACCCATGAAAAAGCCACTACTGAAACACACAGCTTAAAAAAAAAAAGAAACAGGGAAAAGAAGTATGCAATATCACCAAACAAAAACAAATGACAGAACAAAAAAGAGAAGAACCAAACCAGACACAGAGCTGCCAGAAAACCAAACAGAAAATGGCTATAGGAAATCCTCAATTGTCAATAATTACCCCAAATGAAAATGGACTGAATTCAGCAATAAAGATGCACAGAGTAGCAGATTAGATCAAAAAGCAAAACCCAACCGTATGCTGCCTTTAAGAGACACATCTAAGCTGTAAGGACAAAAGTACACTCAAAGTGAAAGGTTGGAAAATGATCCTCCAAGCAAATAATATCCAAAGAAAAGCAGGTATAGCCATGCTCATATCTGACAATGCTGACTTCAAGACAACAAAGGTAGCCAGAGACAAAGATGGACATATCATAATGAAAAGGGAACATTGTGTGAAGAAGACAGAACACTTCTAAATATATATGCACTGAACCAGAGAGCAGCAATATATAGAAGACATCTACTAATTGATTTAAAAATAGGAGCAAACAAAAACATGATCATGCCCTGGCCAGTTGGCTCAGGAGTAGATCATTGGACTGGAATGTGGATATCCTGAGTTCAATTCTTGGTCAGGGAACACAAAAGAAGTTCCCATCTGCTTCTCCACTCCTCCCCTCTTGCCTTTCTCTCTGTGTCTTCCTATTCTGCAGCCATGGTTTGATTAGATTGACTTGGCCCTCAGCACTGAGAATGGCTCCATAGCCTCTGTTTCAGGTGCTAAGAAGAGCTCAGTTGCTGAGCAATGGAGCAATGCCCCAGCTAGGCAAAGGATAGGCCCTTAAAAGGCTTTCTGGGTGGAATCTGGTTGGGGAAAATGCAAGAGTCTGTCTCTCTACCTCCCCTCCACTCACTGAATTAGAAAAACAAAAGAAAAACAAAACAAAAAAAAACCACAATGATAATTGGAGTATTCAACACACCACTGACATCTTTAGATAGATCATCCAAACAGAAAATCAATAAAGAAATATCCACCTTAAACAACACTCAGACCAAATGGACATAATAGACACTTATAGGATATTTCATCCCAAAATATCAGATTAGACATTCTTTCCAAAGTACATGGAACATTCTCAAGGAGAAATCATATGTTGGGCCACAAAACTAACATCAACAAATTCAGGAAGTTTGAAATAGTACCACACATATTTTCTGTTCATAGGGCTTTCAAATTAGAATTCAACAGTGAAAGGGAAGTAAAGAAACTCACAAAAATCTGGATATTAAACAACATACTTCTAAAAAATGACTTAGTCAAAAAAGAAATAAAGGCAGGATTAAAAGATATATACAAACCAATGAAAATGACAACACGACATATCAAAATTTCTGGTATGCAGCAAAAACAGTAATGAGAGGGAAGTTTATATCATTACAAGTTTATATCAACAAACAAGAGAGATTCCAAGAAAACAACCTAACATCACACCTTAAGGAACTAGAAAAGGAAGAACAAAGGCAATTCAAAGTCAGTAGAATAAAAGAAATAGTAAACATTTTAGCAGAATTAAATAAAATAGAGAACAAAAAAACTATTAAAAAATAAATACAATAAAAATCTGGCTTTTTGAAAAGATAAAGAAATTGACAAACCCCTGTCTTGACTCACTAAGGAAAATAGAAGGACTCATATAAACAAAATTTGAAATGAAAGAGGAGAAATTACCACAAACATCATAGATACACAAAGGATCATAGGAGAATATTATGAAAGATTATATACCACCAAATCAACAACCTAGAGGAAATAGATAAATTCCTAGAACAATGCAATCTTCCTAAACTGAGTCACGAAGAAATGGAAATCTTAAATAGACCTATAAGCAGGGAGAAAATAAAAACAATTATCAACCCCCCCAAAAAAGAAAATCCAGGACCAGATGGCTACACTAGTGAATTCTACAAAAATTCAAAGAAGATTTGATACCTATCCTTCTCAAATTCTTCCTAAAAATAGAAGGGGCATTACTCTCCAACACATTTTATGAGACCAAAGTAACCCTGATACTAAAACTTGGCAAGAACAACACAAAAAAAGAGAACTACAGACCAATATCTCTAACAAATATAGATGCAAATATCCTAAACAAAATACTATCAAATTGAATACAACACATTAAAAAATATAATACATAATGATCAAGTGGCATTCATTCCAGGAGCACAAGGATGGTTCAACATATGGAAATCTATTAACTTAATACACCACATCAACAAAGAATAAATATCACATGATCCTTTCAATAGAGGCAGAAAAGGCATTTGATAAGATACAACATGACTTTATGTTTAAAACACTCAATAACATCGAAATAGAAAGTAACTCAATCTAACAAAGGCCATGTATGACAAGCCATCAGCTAATATCATACTAAATGGTGAAAAATGAAGGGTTTTCCTCTAAAATCAGGAACAGCACAAGGCTGCCCACTCTCTCCACTCTTATTCAAGATATTTCTGGAAGTTTTAGTCAGAGCAATCAGTCAAGAGAAAGAAATAAAGGGCATTCATATCTGGAAAAAAGAAGTAAATGTATCACTTTTTTTTTTTTGTATTTTTCTTAAATTCGAAACGAGAGGCAGTCAGACAGACTCCCGCATGCACCTGACCAGGATCTACCCAGCATGCCCACCAGGGGGCGATGCTCTGCCCATCTGGGGCATCGCTCTGTTGCAAACAGAGCCATCCTCAGCACCCGGGCCAACTTTGCTCCAATGGACCCTTGGCTGTGGGAGGAGAAGAGAGTAACAGAGAGGAAGGAGAGGGGGAGGGCTGGAGAAGCAGATGAGTACTTCTCTTGTGTGCCCTGGCTGGGAATCGAACCCGGGACTCCTGAATGCCAGGCCGACGCTCTACCACTGAGCCAACCGGCCAGGGCCATTGTATCACCTTTTAAAAATTATTTTTATTTATTCATTTTAGAGGAGAGAGAGAGAGATTGAGAGAGAGAGAGAGAGAGAGAGAGAAGGGGGAGGAGCAGGAAGCTTCAACTCCCATATGTGCCTTGACCGGGCAAGCCCAGGGTTTTGAAACGACAACCTCAGCATTCCAGATCAACACTTTATCCACTGCACCACCACAGGTCAGGTTGTATCACTTTTTGAAAATGACATAATCCTGTATGTAGAAAACCCCAAAAACTCCACCAGAAAAAAAACAAAAAACAAAACTATTATTGAATAGAAAAAATAAACCAATACAGTGAGGTCACAGGATACAAAGTCAATATACAGACATTCACTGCTTTCCTGTATGCTATTGATGAAACATCCAAAAATAAGCTGAAAAAACTATTTCTTTTACAATTGCAACAACAGAAAATAAAATAAAATAAAATAAAATAACTAGGAGTAAGCTTAACAAAGGATGTGAAGGACCTGTATACTGAAAACTACAAAACATTATTGAAAGAAATTGAAAAAGACACAATGAAATGGAAAAATATTCTATGTTCATGGATTGGAAGAATCGACATAGTTAAAATGGCCATATTACCCAAAGCAATATACAAATTTAATTCAGTCCCCATCAAAATTTCAATGTCATTTTTTAAATAAATAGAACAAAAAAATACCATGTTTGTATGGAACAATGAAAAAACCTAAATATCCAAAGCAATCCTGAAGAAAAAGAATGAAGCTGTAGGTATCACACTACCTGATGTGAAATTATACTACAGAGCCACAATAATCAAAACAGCATGGTATTGGCAGAAAATCAGACTTACAAACCAATGGAACAGAATCGAGAGCACAGAAATAAAATCATGTTTATATGGATAGATCATCTTCAACAAAGTAGTCAAAAACACACGATGGAGAGAAGAAAGAATCTTCAATTATTTTATTTATTTATTCATTTTAGAGGAGAGAAAGAGAGGGGGGGTAAGGAGCAGGAAGCATCACCTCCCATATGTGCCTTGACCCGGCAAGCCCACAGTTTCGAACCTGCAACCTCAGCATTCCAGGTCGACGGGAAAGCCTCTTCAATAAATGATGCTAGGAATATTGGAAAGCCACATGCAAAAAAAAAAAAAAAAAAGAAAGTTGACTACAGTTTGTCCCCCTGAAAAAAATTAATTCAAAATGGATCAAAGACCTAAATATAAGATCCTAAACAATAAATTACATAGAAGAAAATATAGGTACTAAGCTCATGGACATTGGCCACAGAGAACAATTTATACATTTGACCCCAAAGGCAAGGAGAGGAAAGGCATTTGAGAGTATATCAAACTAAAAAGCTTCTGCACAGCAAAAGAAACTGACAACAAAACAAATAGGCAGCCGACTAAATGGGAGATGATATTTGCAAACAACAGCACTGATATAAGGTTAATATCCATAATATATAAAGAACTCACAAAGCTCAGCAGCAAAGAAGCAAAAAATCCTATTAAAAAATGGGTTGAGGACCTGAACAGACACTTCTCTCAAAAGGACATGTAAATGACCAACAGATACAAGAAAAGATGCTCATCTTTACTAGCAACTTGAGAAATTCTAATCAAAACTACAATGAGATACCACTTGACACCTGGTAGACTTGCTGTTATCAACAAGACAGGTAATAACAAGTGCTGGAGAGGCTGTGGAGAAAAAGGAACTCTCATCCACTGTTGGTGGGAATGAAAATTAGTGCAACCATTATGAAAGAAAGTTTGGTGGTTCCTCAAAAATTTAAGAATAAAATTACCATATGACTCAGCAATCCCTCTACTGGGTATCTACCTCAAAAACTTTTGTAAGTAAGGACACTTGCACCCCCATGTTTGTGGGGGACTGCGAACTGACAGAATCCTTGCAGTTTAGGTTTGTGGGGGTTAGAAGTGTGGGGAACTGGCAATACGCTGACAGAGTCCTTGTTGCCCATCCTCCCACCTCACTTGATTGGTTAAGTTGGTAAAAGCTAAAACCTCTTTCCCACAACCTCTGATTATTTAAGTTGGTAAAGGCAATTTACATGGCCTCCTCCACACCTCCATGTTAGCTGTGATTTTGGTGGTTTCTACTCGTCCCATCCCCCATGTCCCTGGAAGAGACTGGAGGCAGTTTTCTTTTTACACTTTGTTTTGTGAAGTTAATATGTTATGCATGGTGGAGGGGTTTTTGGTCTCTGGGGAGAATTCTTGATTTGTCTTGGAAATGTGACTTTGTATCTGAACTCTCTGTTTTGCAAAACAACTTTGCTTTACACTATAAAGATAAAGTTTTTGGTGGTGGAGACCTTTCCTGAAAGCCATCAGCTTGGCAGGAGGCCTACCAATCCTTTCCTTTTTCTTTCTGTGTTTATTTTCTAATCCTCCACCATTCCCACTCTAGACCCACAAAATTATAAGTTGCACTGGCTCACGACACATGTTCATTGCAGCATCGCTCACAGTGAACAAAACATGGAAACAACCAGAGTGTCCCTCAATAAAGGATTGTATAAAGAAGATGTGGTACATATATAGAATGAAATACTACTCAGCCATATGAAATGATGACATAGAGACATTTAAGACAACATGGATAGACCTTGAGAACACTATACTGAGTGAAATAAGTAAATCAGAAAAAGCTAAGAACGGTATGATTTCACAAATATGTGGGATATAAGACTGAGACTTATAAACATAGATAAAAGTGAAGTGGTTATCAGGTAGAAGGGGATGTGGAGGAGGGGTGCAGGGAGGGAGGAGTAAGAGGAAGGGTATAAAGAGGGACAAGTATAAGGTGATGAAAAATGATTTGACTTTGGGTGATGGGTGCACAATACAATCAGCAGTTCAAATGCCATAGAAATGTTCACCTGAAACTTACGTACTCATCAATCAATGTCATTCTGTTAAAGTTAATTTTCTAAATAAAACTTAAAAATAAAAAAGAGCAAACTGCAAATTGTGACACAACTTCAAGTAGCTAAAATGAAGTGTAGTTAACATTCTCAAAGAAGGGGAGAGAAAAAAGATATTTGAAGAACTAATGGCCAAAATTTTTCCAAATTTGGTAAAACTATAAACCCCAGATGTAAGAAGCTCAATGACACCCAAACACAAGAAACATGAAGGAACCTATACTGAGGTCCATCATGATCAAGTTGCACAAATTCACTGATAACAGGAACATCTTAAAATTAGCCAGAAAAATAAAGCATATTACATGCAGTCACAAAAGTAAGTATGACATCAAATATCCAGTAATAAAGGTGAAGGTGATAACAGCATCTTACTGCCGAGCTTCAGGCTTTCCTTCCAACTTCCACCTGGACATTACACTCTTGCTGCCTTTTGTTCCCAATCATACTTAATTTATTGCCACCATCAGCTCTTTGACGGACATTTATGATGGACTGAGGCTTCAAACCTTTAGTTTCTGGCCTTCAGGATAGCTTGGCACTTTTCTCTGAAGCACATATCCATGCTCTTTCTGACTATGCACAGCTTCCTGCCAAGTTTCTAAGGTCCTGGGGCAAAACCTCAGTCCAGATTATGCTACCTTTCTTTGTCAGCACCCTCCTGCACTACATTGTGCACTGCCCGAGGACAAGCATCAGTGTCTGCATTGTTTGTATTACATCCCCACATAACACAGTGGCTGGCTCCTGGAAAGCACTCCATACATATTGGTGGAAAGAAGGAAGGAAGGAAGGAAGGAAGGAAGGAAGGGAGGGAGGGAGGAAGGGGAGAGGATAGGAAGAAGATACAAAGGGTGGGAGAGAGTATATAAGAGTTTGACTTTGGTGCAATTTTGAGGAATCTCAAAAGACAGAGCTACTGGTAAGAGAGACTAGCTCCAATGTGTCTTCCTAGATGGAACATAAAACCGTCCAGGTGACTCGGTGGCCCAGTTCTTTTATACTCCAGGTAATCATGGCTCAGATTCAAGTTAATAACATCCACATTTTTTCCACTGTGATTAGGAAGGGAACTCTTCCATAACTTACAGCCTAAAGAAGCAGGCTCTAGGTCTCATCCAAAAACTAGTTCCCCAGATATTCAGTTCTAGCCATTGCAGTTGAAAAAGTCCTGGGCACTTTTTCCTGGGTACTCCATTCTGCAAACTCTGGATGCCTTGTTCTCCTTGGATTCTCTTCTCTGTCTTCTCAACCTAGGGAATGGTGGCAAGGGGAAGGTCATGCGCATCATGGGTGGGCAGGAAGGTAAATCAGGAAGATGGGCAGGCAGGCAGAGAGCAGCAAATACAGCTAAAAAGAAGATTGATCTTGAGTGTGAGGAGCAACCTCTTATTCATTAAGCAGCTACCACTTGACCAAGGTTAACTTATTTAATCCTCACAACAACCTGACAAGGATGATACTATTGTTAGCCTAATTGTAGAAATTTACACACAAGCAATCTGGCTTCAAAATTACACTCAGCCATAGGACCAGTTTGGAAAGTGAACAGAGCCAGGGACTTGGACAATAACAAAAAGAAAGTTAACAACTGTACCAGTCTCCACAGGCTCTTAGGGTTGACTTTTGAGTGTGGATCTGAAGCTGCAATGACTCCCTTGTTTCCCAGGCGTGGGAGGACAGTTGGAGGGGGCCCAGCCATGGTGAAGGAGAGTTGTAGGAGCTGGAAGTAGGCAGTCCCCAGCTGGAGATGAAGAGAGTGCTTGGCGTTCACTAACCAGGCAGTGGGTCCCTGGGCTCAACCTATGCTAAACTGACATGACTTTCTCACTCCTGCCCCAGCTCCTATCTTTCCAATGCCTTATCATGAGAAAAACACATCTCTTCTCACATGTGCTCAACTCAGAAACCTAGGAGTCATCCTTGATTCCCACAACTAAGCCCCGAATCCTGTTGGCTCTTCTGCCGAAATCTCTCTAGTATCTTGTCCATTCTGACTGTTGCTGCCCTAGGATTACCCTCAAAGTTTGTCACAGTCTTCTGACTCATTGCTTCTTAGCTTTAATATCCCCAGCCCTTCCTGTTCACCAGGGTGAGTTCAATAAATCTACATCTTGTCTGTCTGTCATTCCTGGTCCTAATACCGATGGATATATAGCCTCCCCTAGAAATACTTTTTCAAGGCAAGGACTTTTCTGTTTCTTTAATCATTAATCCCCAAAGCCTAACCCAGTGGAAGTTAGTACATATTTTAAAAGTGAATGAATGAATGTATTCCCTAAGCTTACTGTGCATTTTTCCAAATCTACACATTGTTTCATGTCTACTTTCCCCCACTTTATTTGTATCACAGACTTATCATGTACTGAAAAATATTTACTTTCTTTTTATCTGTCCCCCACAAGGTAGTTACATCCATGTAAGCAGTTAACAGGTATGACTTATTCCCTGTTGGGTCCCAAGACTAAGGACAGTGTCAGATTTTTGTTATACACATGATAAATTCCAAACTTTGCACTTGGACATTCAAACCCCTTCTAGATCTCACTAGACTCATGTTTTCAGTATCATCTCCTGTGAAACCATCTTATGTTGGAGACTGGTGGAGTGTGGCCAGAGCTGGTAGTTCTGAGGCCACCATGATACCTGAGGGCCAATCAGGTACACATTCTGTCAGCCACTGTTGGGGTTCATGTCAAACTACTTGCATCCAGTGCAAGCACTTAATGTCTCTCCCTCTGAAGAAGGCAGCCACCACCCTGGAATCCTCCATTTGACAAGCAGTACTACGGGTTTTGCCTATATTCTTCCATCAGCAGGGTCTAAAAAATAGGATACCTCAGCACTGCCTCTTATAGCTGCAGTCTGACATGGATATGATCGACACCTGCTGGACTAGGCTCAAGTGGAAATGAAGGGCCAGCTCAACTGCAGAGACCAAATGGGGAGCCTGTCCCCAACACAGGCTTGCTGCCTGGTGCTAAAATCTTCCTTCAGTCAGAAGCTGCAAATGCTTCGCTAAAAATGCATCAGCCCAAATAGCAGAAGGAACAGGGTTCCAAAGCCAAAGAGGATCTCAGTGGGTGCTTTTACTCAAGGCTCTCCATAGAAGGCCAGGGCACAGCTCAAAGGACTAAAAATAAAAGCCACAATCCTAGCAGACTTTCTAGAGGAAGCATACATAAACCTCCACTCCTATCTCTGTTACTCTGCATACGCAGAGAGCCAGTGAACTCCCAGTGGCAAACTCCCCATGCTCTGAAGCTAAGATGCTCAGAAATGCCCTGGGAAGGCAAGCAATGGAGGTAAGCAAAAGTACTGAAGCTCACAGGCTCCTCCTTATCTCTCACTAAACCCTGCCTGATCAGGTAACCCCTCAGCCCCTCTGCTTTAAGCCTTCTCCAGCCACCTACCCTGCTGCCCTCCCAGGAGAAAACAAAGGCTCAACTGCCTTGGGACAAGCTTAACTTAACATGTACTGCCTCCATACCCCTAGAGCCCCCAGAATTTCATTTGGCTGGTTTGACAAGGGACAAACATTCTACACACAATTACTTTCCCTCAGCAACCTAGGCAGACCAGACACATGAGGGCCCATGTCAAGCCTGGCTCTAAGACCTACATATTTTCATTACCTCCAGCCCCAACACCATAAAAACTATTGGCCTGTGGCCAAAGGAATGTGTAAGCCCTTGGTCAGTGGCTGTCTCAGCCTATTGCCAGCCCCTTTTCTCACTGCTCAGAGGGCTTCAGAGGTAGAATGTCCCTGGCCACAGTCAGCATCTATTGGTCTGTGAAGCATCTAGTCAAAGATAAGCCTTTAGGGACTTATTAACACCTGAACCAGCAGAGACCACTTGTCATTCCTGTCCCTAAGCTAGTAAGTAGGTTATTTGAACCCCCCACGCAGCTGGCAACTTTCCAGTCAGAAAGCTTCCCCACCTTGCCTGATGACAGCAGAGAGGTTGGCAATGACTTAGAAGAGCTCATGCCCTTGACTGAGACAAGTTTAAGGCCCTGGACCAGGTTAGCAAATGCCTACTAGAGAAGCTGTTTTGCCTGATGGCTGGATGACTGACCTTTCCACTGTAGACCTTGCACACTCCAGGCTGTCAGCAGATGAGGGCTGGATGCTGGACTGCTCAGCTGTGAAAGCTGCTTGTCTGCTCAGACCCAGAAACCAACCCCTCCCCAGCTCCCTAAGGAGTAACCAACCCCTCCCCTTCCTCCCTTACATAGAGCATGCTTCACTCAGGGCTTTACGTCAGGGGACTCAATGCTACCAACTTATTTCTTTCATACAACTGCCTTCCAGCTTTGGCCACAGTCTGGTCAGTCTACCTGGCCAGACGGCAAACCACTGAGAAACCTGAGAGGTACCTGGGATGGGGCAGAGATGAGAAGAAATCTTCCAGGGCTCCCTGAACTTAGCTTCCGAAAAGGGCTGAGGTTGGGGAAAGGAAAGTGGGCAAGAGTTTTTGGATGGTGAGTCATTGGCTCCTTTTGAAGAAGCCAGGATCTTAGGCTTCTCTCAGATACAACACAGTCCCACTCTACACACCTTCTTCTCTCTCACCCACATGTCCACATTCTTCTTGCTGCATTCCTCCACCTTCTGTAAAGCCAGTCTAAGAGAGAAAACCTGGAATATTGAATTTCAGATTCTGCTGGGGCTAGCAGGGATCTGGGGTTTGCCCAGCAGGGTAGCATGACCAGAAGCTTACAGCTAGCTTTTTCCTACTTATACACAGTTTGGGGGACTCCTTGCTTTCTCAGAGGACTGTGTGAGGCAGCTTACATAAGACCCTGTACACAAAGCCCAGGGCACACACAGGTGTACGTATCAGCATATGATAGCAAGAATTCACAAGGATGCACACCAAGCCAACCACAAGAGTTAGCTCAGGGACAGCATGACAGCATAACTTTGGGGGACAAGGCACTTTGTTAGCTACACCTATAATGTTTCTATTTTTTAGGAAAATATCAAGTAATATTTGTGCAATCCAACATTTTAAAAAATGCAATGTGATGGCACACAGTACATGCACCAGAGAAAGTAATGGTCAAAATTGACTGACTTTTATGCAGAAGACTTTTCCACAGAGGGCATGCCCTAAAGGCCAGACTTGTATAACCAAGGCAAAGCCAGCCCTTCAGGAAGCAATCAGGCCAGAATTGTTCTCTGAGGACCATGGTCTGAGGGAGGCTCTCTGGTCAACAATTTACTTCTTCTGGGTGCTATGGATATGCCAGGCAATGAAAGCTAACCCCAGCCTTCAAGAAGCTCCTGATCCAATTGGAGGACTGGCTCTATATCCCTTTAACACCAAGCCTGGGCAACCCATGGGAACTTTCACAGAGGAACAATAAACAACATGCTGTAGAATAACCCCCTTTATCACCCCCTTAACTATAAATAAGTCTGACCTTCTTCCTTTACTTGTCCATTTGTAAATTCCAGGCTTATTTGGGAGAAGGTTGGACTCTTGCTAGAAAGCTTGGGCAAAGCCAAGGCAGCTTGGCAGGGAAATAATATGAAGGAGCAGACATTCCAGACAGATCCTATCCAGAGAGTCAGGCAGGAAGAACCAGCCACCACAATAAAGACCCTCACAGGTCCCTGAAAAGGGAGCCTAATGCCTGTCACCCCGGCTGCAGTGGGGGCCATCATAGGGCAGCTCTACTCTGGTTTCCCTCTGGAGGACCCTGGAGATGAAGACAGGAAGGGCTAGGAACAGCCAGTCACACTTCAGGATGGGTGGAGAAACAGCCAGGGCCAAGCAAGGACTGCTCCTTAGCTCTGCCAGACCAGGAGGCATCTCTCCAAGGGGCCACAACACTGTTTGTTTGCATCTCAGCTAAATTGCTCCCAAAGGTGAACCTTTGTTTCACAACATATTTTCAACCAGACTTTTTCTGCAAACATGTTTGTGTCTATTCTCACAAATATGCACCCATGTCCCAAAGGCAGGACTTCCCCTACCCCCAAATAGCCTTCTCTTCCTCTTAACTTCCCTTAGTGGTCCGGGTGGAACAAAAGAATGGGACAGCTTGAGGAGGGCTACTCAAGGGCAAGCTTCCTGGCATCCTTAGCTCCAATCAATTCTACTTTGCTTGGCTTAGTTTCCATGTCATCAAAAGCAGTAGGAGTTTGGGGTTGGTAGCAGGAAGCTACGCATGCTGCCTCTCACTGAACCTGAACACTAGGATGCTTCCCTTAATTAGTTCCCACACGTTGGATCTGTCCTGAGACTGTCAGGAGTGGAGGCATGTCTTGAGAAGATGTACTGCCATCTTCCTCCTAGCTCTCCAGTGATTCCAAGGGATCCAAGGCTCATTTGGAGGGGACAGAGAGGATTGAGGTTTTTTTCCCCACTTCTCTTGTTTCTTGGAAGTATTACAAGCCCCATAAAATCAGGAGTAGAAAAAACACATCATTATATAGGGGTCATGAAGGACCAGCGGGGGGGTAGAAGAGAAGCAGAGCAGGGTTGAGAACTCAAGTCTCTCCCTCTCTCCCTTCCTTCACCCTCCTTAACTCACTCTTTTTCCCTCTCCTCTGTCTCTATCACACACAGATTCATGTTTATTTTGTATCTTGTGACTAACTGTTGGGCAGATAAAATATATTATGCTCACTTCGTTAAAGATGGCACTGCCCATGTGGAAGCCTGTCGCCCAGGAGATAATATTAATTGCCTTTCTTGCTTGGGATGGGTGTGATTATGTTAATATGTGTTGGGGGAGGGCTTTTGCACCAAAGGGTTTTAAAAGAAAGAGAGATCACTTTGTTCCAGGAGAAGAGTGATTACATTCTAGGAGGAGCCCATGCTAGAGGAGAGCAGAGAAAGGCCACATGGAGGAGAGGAGAGGCAGCCAAGATGGCAGAATGCTGAAGGAGAAGCTAGTTTGTGCAGAGTTTGTGTGAGAGAAGGAGATGGGAAACAGAGGTGAATAAGGCTAGTGAGCTAGAAACCTTTGATTCTAGGAAACTCGGATAAGTCAGTAGCTTTGTGAGCACTGAATGAGTGGGTTTTGAAGCCCAGTTTGTGTTTTTACTTGCCCACCAGGTGCAAGCTAGGATTAAAGGTAATGGCCCACCAGTTCTTGGCTCCGTTGTTTCACTACCATCTGCCTGAATTTAATGTGAACCTGCATGGGCCAGGTGGCTGTGATGGTGGCCGTGCCTACTGGCTTTACACTAACACACTCTCTTCTTTATAATGGAGAAATTCTGGGGGTTGGAGATGGTCTGGTTAGCCACTAAAACCAATAGGAATGTTCTGAGTCCCTTCCCCCAAGAGACATGCTTTTATCTTTTTGTCCCAGGGAAGGAATAGCATCTCTTTCAAAGGCTTCTTACACCTAATATATGTGCCCTGTGTTTAGGCCCCAAGCAGTGATACTCTTGTTTGCTCATGCTGAGTTCCACTTCCCTACCCAATAATCCATCCTGTTTGAAGTGAGTGTTACAGTTCTATGGACTGGGTGAATGAATTTTAAAGCCCCTTTATGTAGCCTCCCATCCATCTTTCAGAGATGAGTTGGTGCTGTAGTAAGGTACCAAAAAGCTGCAAAATTAATATTGATATTCAAGGAGGAAATGTCAGGCTTTACTGTCCTGCCCTTCCTTTGGGAAGGGGAGGGAGAAGAATGTAGAAGTTTCTGGCTTGCAAGGACAGTGGGTCATTTAGTTTTAAAACTAAAATAAAGGATAACCGAGAAACTTCTCTTTCAATGGGAGACAGAATTTGCATACCACCCTACATTGATCGTACTTCCTCCCCCCTTCCTGGAATCCTGAGAATAACATACCTCTAGGCAAAGGAGGGAAGATGAACCCTGAAAGATTGTAAATGTCTTTGATTGTGTTACCTTGAAAGTCTTAATGTTCTTGTGTATCCCCAAAACAAATGTTGTAAGCTTGTACCATGATGTCATGCTCTCCTCAGCTCGTGTGTGATCAAGAGTATATAACCAGCCCCTGGGATGTATTTGGTGCACATGATTTGGGTCTGCAAATGCCCCATGTCAGCCATATGTGGCCGGCATATTTAATAAATATATTTCTTTAATAAAACTTTTCAAAATTCATCTGGACTTGGTTTCTCTACATAAACCTGCAGAAGTGAGGTACAGTACTTTTCAGCATCTGGGGTATGCTACTTTACAACAGTGCCTCATCCACAGCAAGTCTGAAGAAGGACTCAGGAGAAAAATCTTAGACTCAGACCTGTACTGGTCTTTCTGGACAATCCCAGGGCTATGTTTCCCTCCCTGGGACCCAATTTCCCCCTGAGCAAATAATAAGTTTTCTGGTCCCTTACAAGAGAATTCATTTTATTGAGTCTCTGCAACATATGGCCCAGACAAGCTGTTGCAGAAATATTTTCCCACAGAGACTTCCTGACCTGAGCTCAACAAGAAGTACCCGAAAACCCTACCCCAAAGGAGGGCTCTGCCTCCTGGACTGGGAAAAATGGCATGTAGAGGAAAGTGGGAATCAGAGCCCCACAAGAGTTCTGGATTCAAAAAGCTCAGCCACCACAGTTTGCCTCTATCATTGAACTTTTATTGAATATCTCTATGCAAAGTCCTGTGCACAACATGTAAGAAAGATAACAGGAAATCACAGCCAAGCCCCTGCCCCATAGGATGAGACAGAAAAGATGAGATGGTCACTGTGGAGTCCTGATAAACAGGCAAGAAGCATCTGCCACTAATGATACTGTGGGGACCCTATGCCCTGCTCCTTACTTCCAAGGACTGTATCTTATCCCATTCAGATCTTCCTGCAACTCCCAGCAGCTAAGGCTTCCCCCAGCGGAGAGTCCAACCAAAGTTGGAATATGATCCTGCCACTTCCAGAGGTTGTTGGAAGGTAGGAGGAAAGACAAGGGTGGCTCAGGGAAAGAAAGGAATAGGGGAAGGAGGAGAGAGCTCTATTGGCAGGATGGCAGGTAAAGATTTACTGGCGTATCCACAGCCATATGTTGGCGGTGAAGACCGACAGCAGCACAGTAAGGAACACAGCTTCTCTCTGGCGCGTGGTGACTGCATGGTCTTCCAGAGCACATAGACGTCCATTGATCAAACGCAACTGCAGAAAGAACAAGAATAGGCTGGTGAGCCAAGCTGTTCTAGGGAAGCCCATAACCCAGCATTGGGAAAAAGTATGAAATTAGAAGAAGAAAGAGTTTTGCTGCCCTTTTGGAGGCTAAAGTGCCTTTGGGTAAGAGACCAGAGGCCTGGAGTGAGCTGGACTGCCTGTGTTGGCAGATTCGGCTGTCTTATACCTTTCTCTGAATGCATTGAGTTGTCTGCATGAGGCTAACCTTTCTCAGTTGTGCAAAGTGATCAGTTGTGCAAATTTAATTCTGGGGAGGGCTGGCATGATAAAAGCAGCAACAGTGAAGTGAGGGTCCCAAGATGGGGTGACAATCAGGAGCCAGATATGGCCACTAGGTTGATAGCCTTTCATGTCCACATCCATACCAATGGCTGCTGCACTCTCTGCTCACCCAAGAAGACCCTTATTTAAGACCTCAGAGCCACTTTTTCTGCATAGATGCCTCTATCCCCTTATGTTCCCCCTTCATCATCTTTTTCTTTCCATTTCCCTTTCCCACACCTTGGAAGAGAGGCAGGCTTAAGGCTGGGCAGCAAAATTAAACTCGGAGCCACAGAGATTGAGAAGTAACAGAGGGGAGCTTGCCCTCACCTTGGCTGCTAGAGGATAAGGTGACTATATTACAGGAATGGCTATGCAACCTCAAGAAAGGAGGATAAATTTATCACTGGTGAGGCCCATCTTCCTCTAAAATACCATGATTCTGCCTCCACCTTCTAAGTGAATCCCGAGCACAATAGACACTCACCTCTCTTCTTATGGCTTTCATCTCACGTCGGCTTGGCTCTTCCACGTCAATATCTGAACTTATATCTGTCGCTGGGTTGCTAGAAAATAATAAAAGACAACAAGTCAGAGCTGCTGACAGAAAGCACAGGAAGGCCATGAAGGCAAATAGATAAAGTCAGGGTCTTCTCCAGACAGTGACTCTGTCAGTTTCCAGTCTTTTCCTTCCTTGGTAAACAAGTCCTGGGGCTTGAGAGCTGCAAGCCAGCCCAACCCACCTGCAGAGCACTCAGAAACTCAAATGGTTGAAGAGCCAGGAGGTTTAGGGGGTGTAGTGGGAGGCAACAGGTCCCCAACCATTATGTTCAGCTGCTCACAAGGCTTTCCTGGCCAGTCTGCTTTTCAGAACTTCTGGTCCACCCTAGTCCTTCCCCAAAAAGTTCCTCCTTTACTCTTTCAAGATTTCTGGGATCCATCTTACCGGTCATAATGGAATCTCATGCTTTGGAAGCTTCCGGGATAATCCTGGGAAAGAACATCTCCATGACCTTGTTCTCTTGGCATTCTGAATATTGGCAGGTGAGTACCCTAAGTAAAGGAATGATCAGTCAAAGTAATCTTCTCAGTCCCAGCTAATATATGTGGCTGCCCCACACTCTCCATGACCAGTAAGTGGTCCCCCACTCCCTGCCAGGAATCTTATGGTGTCTGATCTTCCAGAATAAGGGGCTAGAACTTTATAATATTAGGGGAGCCTGGCTGCTTGCCACCATTCCACCCACACCATGATCCTCAGTAGATCTTGGCCATCTCAGATTCAGTAATAAGGGTCCCTGTCTTCTGCCAGCACTGTCACATGCAGATATCAGTTGAGTCTCAGCAACCACTGAAGGAGAATGGAAAACCTTGATTTTAGAGTCAAGGAAATTAATTTCTGGAGAGATGATTGCACTTCCCGAAGACAAATGGTAAGTGTCAGAACTCAGAATAGAAGTCTAGCTACTAGGAAACCATAGCCTCTTTCTCCTTCTCTGGGTGAGCCCAGCCATCTCTGCGTCTTTCATTTCTATACATTTGCTAATATCTCTCTGGAGTGGATGTCTCTGGTCCAGAGCTCTGGGGCCAGAGGTATCTTATACCTTCAAGAGCTAGTGTGAGCTAGAGAAGTAAAATGTGGCAGACCTGTTTGGGTTCAAATCTCAGTTCTGAGTTTCTAGTGCAAGATGAAATATCCTACAAGATGCTTGCTTAATACATAATTATGACATGTCAAGGACCATGTCATCCTCTAAACCCTTACCAATATCAAGTCATTAAATCCTCATTATGACTCTTTGAAACATATATTATTTATTATCACCCCATTTTGAAATATGGGAAAAGTGAGACACAGAAAGTTCAAATAGCTTGCCCATATCACCTAACTGGTAAGTAGTAGAGCAGTAATTTGAACACAAGACATTTTGTTTCAAAGGTTGTACTCTTAACCAATACACTGTGATAGGTCTCATACTTGACGTTCCTTCCCCTTAAGACTCCATTAAAGCAACAGTGAAGACTTTTAAAATGATATAAGCCCACAAGGAAGAGGATAATAGAAAAAGCAACGGGGAATGAAAGAGCTCAACAAGATTGTAGAATGCAAAAAATGCAAGTAAAGAAAGTGGAAGTGAGTGAAACAACCTTCAGTGTGGCTCAGAGGAGGGTGTGAAGCTGAGGAGGGACGCTACCTGGCAGTGCCCAGATAGAGTCTGGACTTGAAGGCTACTGGGACACTAATCTTGAGGATTAGGGTGGAAAACAGGGGCATTAACAGGTATATTATCTACCCCTCCACCCAAACTGGCTAGCAGCCAGGAACTTACTTTCAATCCCAAGCCTGAACTAAATTAACTAGAAAGCAGAGGTGGTAGTGCTGCAAAGTAGAAACCTCTTCATTCTTGCATTTAAGGATACCCCAGTGTAAAAACTAGTTCCTCACCTGCCCCCTCTGTTTGAAGAAAAATCTGCCATCTGACAGGCCTCACCAAAGCTCAGAGTCCTGGGTAGGCCCTTCTATTTGCCTCATTCTTAAAAAGAAAGTAGACATCACAAGTCTCCTGTCACCTGAGAGAGATCTGCAGCCCTCCTCTGTTCTTAAGAAAGCATTAAACTGCAGGCTGGAACAACTTCTGTATGAATGATTTTCATGGGAACTCTGTCATTAAGCTCTATTTGTTGTAATAGTGCAAACCATATCTTTCTCAAAAGTGCATATAGATACCAGTGGTGTGACATTTTTTGTATGAACAGTACTTCACACTCATGCTTATTTATTTTCCTCTTCTTCTTCAGAAACTTCAAAAATATTAAAAGGACAATGGGTGTCAAGAAGACCCCAGCAGGACTATAAAGGGGAAAATGATTGACAGTGTCTCCTAGAACAATTTCCACATCATCCCTTTGATTTTCCTAAAAATTAGCATCAGAAGGACAGAAAGTTTTATGAGATTTTTTAAGACAAAATAAGGGTGAGGGACTGGTTGTGGTTCTCTCTGATGCAGTAACAGTTCCATTTTTTAAAACATCAAAACAATGGGCAAATAAGTACAACTGTTAAATTAATTTTCTTCATTTGAAATATCTAAACTTATTTTTTGAAGTATACTTCTTTGGTCCTAAGAAGTAAATTTAATTAATCCAGAGGTTATATCACAACCACCAACCCCTCAGTTTTAGGGGCGTGAGTGGCTTGCTGCATGGAAACTAACCTGTTGGAGCAGTTTGATTTAGCTTCAGCCTTTAGATGCAAGATGTTAATACAATATTTCTAGCTTATTTTTATTCTCAAGCATTCTCTGACTTAGGTGCTTTTTTTCTCTTTATTCACTGGGAGTGTAATCATTTCAGCATTTATCTTAATCTATTCCCTAGAACATTTAGGTCTTCCTGCTCTCCAACCTTGTTTTCTTCAGTAACCTTTGAAATAGTGTAACAACCTTTTGTTCTGAAACCTGTGCCCACTCACAGTGAATGTAACTAACAGAATTGGCTACAAAAATACTGGACTCAGAGATTCCCTAGAACAAACAGATCTTTCTCCTCTCCAAAACAGCTGCTTTTTCCCAGTATCTTTTGCAACAATATGGCCACTATTTTTTTCTAGACTATTCCTCGACTGGATTTCCTAATGGCTAGGAATCACAGAAACCTCACTTGCTTTATTTTGTCCCAGCCCTAAGATATATAATTTTTTAAAAACATTTATATTTTTAAATATTTATATTTATATATTTATATGTAGAAATATATTTTTATATAATATATAAAATATAAATATAGAAGTATAGGTATATTTAGGTATAGAGAGAGCAATATATTTATTTTTTAATAAAGGGAAGTGTCATTTCACACACAATGGAGTTTTTCAGAACAGAGTGTAAATGTACTCCCCAAGCAATATGTTCTTCAGGACTCTCAAGGTTGAACTCCCATCCTACCAAAAGATGGCTCTGATCTCTTGCTGAATGCCACTGCTCCCATTTATCTGCTTCTTCCCCCGAAGTCAACATCCCTCCTGCTCAAGCTACCATCATTACTCTTAAGCCCCTATAACCAGCACTCCCAACCTCAACCCAGCTACCACATGCCAAGAGCCCCCAAAGACTACCATTTTCTTGGGCCGGGTGGCAGTCATACTCCAAACTGATTGGCCTGCAGCAGCGCCAGCAGCCTTTGATTCCAAATTCTGTCGCCTCTGAGGGACACCCAGGGACCATGTTCCACGGTCTAGTATATCTGGAGAGAAGAAGAATAAAGGCCTTAGGAACACTCATAGAAGCTTTACCAAGGCTTCATGGGAACAAGGCACACTAGAAAGTAGTTAGGTCCCCAAACTTCTTAGGAATTGTTCAACACCCATTCACTGCTATGCAGTGGCCAACTGAAGGCCTCAGTTTTTTAATCTGTTCAAAAGATTAGCAAGTACTTAAGGCCAAGTTCTGTGTTAAATAACTGAAAAGAGATCAATGACTAAAAGACTAAGATCACAGCAACCAAGAAACTACCTGTGTGTACACAAGGGGGATAAGATTCAAATCAAGAGACACATGTTTCCAAAGTTATTTTTAAAAAAATACAGGACAACATAACTTCTAGAAAAGTCAGAGACAACATTGAGACAGAGACACGAACAAGAAAAAAAGCCCAGCCATGGAAAATCTAAATAAATGGCATTTCTGGCAGTAGGAAAAGCTAGCACAAGGGCTGTGAGAAAGAACCAGTCTTGGAGTGTTATAAGGACAAGAAAAAATGTAGAGTGGAGTGGGTCACTATGCCACAACATGAAATAGGTTGAGGAGGTAATCTTGATCAGATCTTGTAGATCATAATAAGGAGTTTAGATTTCACTCTAAAAGGCAGGAGAAGGCATTGGAAGGGTAAGAAGAAAAATTGATCGGATTTATCTTAAAAATTGAATCCTCTGAATGTTTTGCAATAATACAGTGGTGGCTTGGACAAAGAGGAAACCAAGGAACCACATCTCATGCTCCCACCCACCTCCCTCATGGGCTGCAAAATATTCAAATCAATTCTTTTCCCTTAGCTTCCTGCCACTCAGGTACAAATCACATGTATGTGCACAGAAAAGCACAGACAATTGCACATACCCATACATGCATTCATGTATATACCATATTTCCCCATGTATCATATATGACGCTCTCATGTATAAGACACACCTTAATTTTGGGGCCCGAAATTTGAAAAAAAAAATGTATTACATAAAGTTATTGAACTCAAGTTTTATTCATCATAAAATTCATACAACTCCTCATCACTGTCAAAACTCCTATCTATTAGCTTGTCTTCATCTGTGTCTGATGACAAATCACTGTCTTCATATATTGCCTCGTCCTCAGTTCCATCTATGGCATTTAAAATGCCACACTTCTTAAATGACTTGACAATCACTGTATAAGACGCACCTAGTTTTTAGACCCCAAATTTTTTGAAAAAGTTTGCATCTTATACATGGGGAAATATGGTATATGAGCGTCTGCCTAGCCACACATACACTGTTTCTAACACACATGCACAAGTGCAAACACCCAAGGAAAGAGGACCCTCACCTGCTATCATCAGGTGGTCTTGATTTTGCCCACGGCTATCAGGATCCAGTTCTTCGTCCATAGATATTTCTATCTCCTCCTCGATGCCAGAGGGGGCTCCTGCCATCACAACCAGTTGTTAGCTTGCAAGCTATGGCCACGGACACACAGGGATCAAGGAAGAGAGGAAGCACTCAGAAAATAAATTATTTGAGGAGCCAGAACTCAAGGAATATATATCCTTGCACAGGGGAGGAGCCAGACTCCCATTTGGACTTAAGCCTTGAACCAGCACCTTCTGTTCCTACTATATCTTGTTGGCTGGGTTAGTAATCTTCTCCCCTGCAATTCTGTAAGCAACATAGAAGAGATAAGGCTCAGAACCTTTGCCTGTGAGAACTTCCCTGGCTCTCAGGTCACCAGGTTTGGCCCTTTGGAGTACAGATGATGTCCACCCTCGATCATTTTTAGATAGAGTCTAGGACTGGCACAAGACCCCAGAATCAGCCATTGGCCAAAGCAGGGTTAGATCACAGGCCTGTCGTGGCTTCAGCAAGCCCAGCTCAGGTTAGAGGCATCCTCTCTACAGAGTATGTCTCGCCTCTCCCATTATGGAGTTCCCAGGCAAGAAAAATAGTCTTTAGGTGCCCTGAGTCAGCCTATTCAAGAACAATGAGAACAAAAGAAAAAAAGAGCAGGATAAGAGGAATCTTCCTGTCAACACTGGAGCCTCCAGGGTACCCAGGTCCTGCACACTCTGATCTAAGTTCAAATTCTCCCTCAGCTGTCCCTACTGATTAGACTGCTGTGAGGTTTATGTGGCCACTTGACTAGCCTAGAGTCCCCAGTTATTTCACCAAAAATTAGTCTGGGTGTTGCTGTGAAGATGTTTTGTAGCTGTGGTTAAAATTTACAATCAATGTACTTTAAGGAAAGAAAACTACTAACCCTCGATAATGTGGGTGGGCCTCATCCAACCAGTTGGAAGGCCTTAACAGCAAATACTGAAGTTTCCCAGAGAAAAATTCTGTCTCAAGACTGCAGTATCAACTGCTGCTTAAGATTCCACCTTGTCAGTCTGCCCTGCAAATTTTGGTCTTGCCTAGCCTCACAATGGCATAAGCCGATTCCTTAATGTAAATGTCTATATACATACACATATGCATGTGCATATACATTCATTCATTTATTAGTTCTTTTTCTCTGAGGAACCCTGGTAAATACAACCACCAAAGGTTGTGTGAGTCAGTGCTTGGAATCCTCAGCTCTTAGGAACAGCCTCAGAGCCTCTGGGGGAAGAAGACACTATTTGAAAAAAGAACCAAGTACACTTGGAGCCCAGTGAGAGGAAAAGATGGGGTGGGGTGTGGAAGGAGGAAGGGAGGAAGGAAAGGGAAAAAGAGAAGAAAGGGAGGGACCAGAACTTGCTTAGACAGAGTGGCATGGTTTTGGCTGCCTGAGCCCCTCCCTGGCTCCACCTGTCCAGTTCTAGGAACGAGCTCTGTGAAGAAGAGCCGACATAAGCCCTTCCTGCATTCCTGAGTGCCTTTGAAGAAGTCTTCCCAGCTCCATCAGAGCAGCTGCCATGAAATCTGAGCTCTGCCATGAAATCTGAACTTTCTGGAGGGCACCTTTCAGGCAGAGAAGTGTGCTCTGTGGGACTCAGGAACTTGGTAAGCAGGAGCCATGGGTTTCTGCCAGACCAGGGTTGCCAGGTTGAGGAAGAAAAATATACAAGATGCCAATTAAATTAATTTGAATTTCAAATAAATTTTAATGTAAGTATACTCCATGTAACATAAGTGATATACTTACACTAAAAATTATTCATGATTTATTTGACATTCATATTGAACTGAATATTCTGTGTTTTATCTGACAACCTTATGCTCTGCCCATCCTTGCCATGATCTCAAGATTTGACCTTGAACTAGTATTTCCTTTCTTGAAGCCTCAGTCTCTTCATTGGCTGATGAACCTAACAATCCTCTCCCTACAGGGTGACTGGATTGGCGGAGCACTCAAGTTACCAGAATCAATACAGTGTGGGCAAGCACAAGCAGGATTTTGCATCATTAACCTCAAATTAGATTACCCTGTGACCACCAACTAGCCTTGACCAATTGGGGCTTCCTGGGCACTGGGGCACTAAGGCACATGCATGGAGAGGCACTGCCCCCTCGTGGCAAAGGAGTCCACCCCCTAAAACCAAGGAAAATAGATAAGGAGACTTCCCTTCTAATCTCCCAGTGTGACCCAAAAACCCTGGCATTTCACATTGGACACTAAGGATGGCTGGGCAGTGGAAGACAAAATTTGCATGCTGTTTCACTCCTTCTTTGGTGGGGGATATTTGGGTTGGAAAAGAGCAGGGACATAACAGGTGCACTGATGCAGTCAAACTGTCCAAAGAGTGCAGAAAACATATGGCTCCTTTAATGGTAGAAAGAAGAAGAGGCTTGAACTTTTCCCTCAACATGTCTCTATCATGCTTGACTTTTCCCTCCAACATAACTTTCTTCAGAAATTGCCCCAAACTCTAATTCTAAACATTCTGAAAAACTCTTACTGTCTGGTATGTCAGCCTCAGAGACCTGAAGGGCTAGATCATCATGGATATAAAGAGATCTGCCAGGCCTTATGGAGGCCAGTAAGATAGCCTGTGGCCAAGTGTAAGTGATGGGCTGCAGAGACCTGGACAGCGGTGGAAGGCTCTCAGAGGAAAAGAGAAGACCAGGGAACCTAAAGCTATTCTCAGGCCAGAGATTAGACAGGTGTTTCTGGGAAAGAGAGGGAAGGATCTAGAGAACATCTGGCTTAGATGTGTGTGTGTGTGTGTGTGTGTGTTTGCAGTGTTTTACACAAATGAGATCATACATTTGAGATATGTGCTGTTATGCAACTAGTTTTTTAAGTAAATTGTGTGTTTTGAATATCTTCCATGTCAGAACAAATGTACCTCACATCTTTTAAACATAGTAGAGTATTTTTTGCACATGTATACCCCTTTTTATTGACCTACTCATGGACATTTTAGGTGTCTAGAGCTTTGCAAATTTATAACAATTTTGTAATAAGTCTTACTAGCCATGCCTCTGCACACATGGGTAAATGATTTTGTAGAGAAGGTGCATAGAAGTATTGTGTGTTCCTAGAATATGAGATGTTGACAATTTTGACCAATATTTATCCTATCAAATGTTCTATCTGAAGAGAGACCAAGTGAGACCTCAACAAAGGGAAGAAAGTGATGGGTTCTTCACAGCCTTATTAAGATAATGTATTATGAAATTTTCTAAAAAAACATCTTTATGATGGGTGAAGTATGCAGATATTTATTACATTTATTAATTATGAATAAACCAGATCCATTTTTCACATATTTATTGATCTCTCTTCCTTTCCTGTGAACTGCCTGCTGGAAGGCATGGATTTTTGTTAATATAAGAATGATGTTATTAACAGAAAGGGATAGGGGCAAAAATTCTCCTTCCCTTCAAGTTAAGCATCTCTGAAGAAAACATATCATTATTTTCCCTAAAAGTGATTGTGAGCACAGAGCCCCCAGAGAACCAAACAAATTCAGTTAATTGCATCCAAGTTTGTGCTGAAATCTACAGGGCATTCAAGCTCCCACAGAGCAGGTGTGAAACACAGAAGGTCTTGCCTTTCTATTTGCCTGTCTGCCCTTGTCTGTGTCTGTCACTTTGCCTGCCACAGCACCTCCCTTCATCAATGCCGTCCTACCACTGGCCTTTTCCAGCTGTTTAACTAACCATGTGCTCTACTTACATACTCTACCAGCTTGAGGTCTGTGTGCTACCTTCTCCCCGTCTTCCTTGCAACAACAGTGGAAGATGGCAGAGACCAAGTCCAGGGTCAGTACACCTGGGATTGTCTATTAACTCTAACACGAATCATCTTAGGCAAATTGCTTCCCCTGCTTTGAGCTTCAGTAACCCATCTTCACATAGAAGATTGGGTTAGAATCTTCTTTCAACTTGTGTTTCCTGGTTTCAGGGAGGTGTATTGGGGATACCTGTGCTTCATAGCAGATTCCAGAGAAGACTCTTTTCTCCTAGAGCAGTACTGACTTCCTCACTTTCTTATACTGATATTCTATGAAAAAAGGCATTAAAAGTCAATGGGCATGTAAATGAGTGGATGAAAAAGTTGGGGTAGAAATATGTAATGAAATAATAGTTGACCATAAGAAAGAATGAAATCTTACTACTTGTGACAGCATGGATGGATGTAGAGGATATTATGCTAAGTGAAATAAGTCAGTTAGAGAAAGACAAATACCATATGATTACAGTTATATGTGGAACCTAAAAAACAAAACAAATGAACAAACAAAACAGAAAAACAGAAACAGACTCACAGATACAGAAGATAGACTGATAGTTGCCAAAGGAGAAGGAGATTGGAGAACTAGGTAAAAAAGCTGAAGGGAGGAAGAAGTAAGTACAAATTAATCATGGGGCTGTAATGGACAGCACAGGGAATACAGTCAATAATACTGTAATAACTATGTATGGTGCCAGGTGGGTACCGGAAATATTGGGGAAAACTCTGTAAAGTAAGTATATGATTGTCTGACCACTATGCTGTACACCTGAAACTAATACAAAATAATATTGAATTTAAATGAATGAATAAATAAATAAAACTAGAAACAATTTTTACATGAAATAATATTGTACTGTAGCTCTATAAAATCCTTTGATTTCATTTTATCAAATTTTAATTGCAGGTTATTAATAAACTGATTTTCAGTAAAAAAAATAAAAAAGAAAGAGAAAAAAAAAATAAAAGCTAGTGGGTACAATTGTTTGCTGCCTCCTCTGCTCAGAGTTCTGCCTTAGGCAGCTATAATCCCAAACCCAAATAAGCAAGTCTGGTTTTGGTTGCACGCTCAGATTTCACAGGTTTCTGAGAGCTTCCTTTTTATGTGATAATAAAACTTATATATCTGTAAACAATTTTGCTTCCTGTTCCTAGAAGCAGCTGGTACTGAGGTCATCCCTGGAGCCCCAGACCCTTCTCCAGCCAGAGGGAAAGGGAAAAGGGGGGCTTAGCATGGCCTTGTAGCTGTCTTTCCTTTCCTTAAAGAGACAGGAAGTACAGAGACGCCAACTTCAGGAACTGTAGCTGGCCCAGGGCAGGAGAGTCACCTCAAGAGCAGAGAGAAAGAAATAAGTGGCAAGGCCACCTGGGGTAGTCCTTGGGACTCAAGAACAAGGAAACTAGTAGGAGGTTACAGGAAGTACCTTGATTTCCATGCACAGGCTTCTCTCATTCAGTATGGCCATCTTGAATCAAGACTGACTGAATGCGAGGCACTGGAGGTAAGGGCAAGGTCCCTATCCTAATAGACTTAATGCTTTGGAGGGCAGATAGAAGCAAATGAATGGGCAGAAAGCTCATGTATCTGAGTGGACAGTAGCAGGGGATGTTTTTATGGTGGCCCTGTCTTTAATCATGCCACACTCTGCCTCCTTGAGAGTGTGATGGTTCCCTAGAGCTCTGTCAACCTAAGAGGGAGGACCTGAACATTTTCCCTAGCACCTGCACCCTCTCACTGCATACTTCCAAGATAACTCACTACCTCTCAAGGGGGCTGAGATTGGTAGAAATGTATTTTCCACATTGGACGGAAGTTCTGTTCATGCCCCCCTGAACTCTGTTCCAATCTGTGGGGAGCAGCTCCAGAAGAGGTGGGTTAAAAAAGCCAGCACAGAGCCACAGCCCTGTCTTACAAACCTACAGGCACATCCATGATTGCTGAGATGCTATGTTCCTCTGGGTTCCTTCAGATCAGCCACTAAAGTTTCCCTCTGCAGGGACAGGCTACCTGAACAGCTGAGGTGGAGCTAAATGAGTTTAGGATAATTGTTTCTGGATGATAATTCAATGGATAACTCAGGATAGCCCTGCGTGTGGAGGTAACAGCAGCACCAAAGAGCAAAAAAGGGACAGCTTACTCCATGCCACGAAGTATAGCCAGCTGATGTTCCTGCTATTCCCTTTTGCTCTCTACTAGAACAAGAATCCCTTCCCCCAAAAGCTGGCAGCAAATTTGGAAATTCAGAGGATTTAATGACTTGTCTATATAGTCAACTTTGCTTCATGTACAGGGAATCCTTGAAGCAGGTTGGAAAGTACATCTTTCCTGATCCCAAGGGAGGGGCTTACACAAGGTGACTTTATAGAGCCATAAGTTTTGACTGGGGAGTAACTCCTCAGATCAAAATGTATCTGTCTTCAATTGTTTCCATGTCCAATGACTGAAATGTGATAAGTATGTAAAAATCAGGGGAGCAAGAGGCCAAAGGAAAATGGCCTACAATAATGAGTAGGCGGAAAAAGTAGTAAAGTCTCAGACACTGACAAACGCAAAAGCAGAAGCTGTAGCTGGAGAAAGACATGGAGGAAGGGAGAAACAGGTTTGAGAATCTGCATGTTTTCTCAGACAAGAAACTAGTGACAAGTTGCAAGGCCAGTAGGTACGGCCAATATCACAGCCTCCTGGCCCATGCAGGTTCGCATTTGATTCGGATAGACAGTAATGAAACATTGGAGCCAAGAACTGGTGAGCTGTTAGCTTTAATCCTAGCTTGCACCCAGCGGGCAAGAAATACACACAGTGGGAAAACGCTTCCCTTTTGTAAAGCCAGTAGCCACAGCAACCATCACAGCCTCCTGGCCCATGCAGGTTTGCATTTGATTCGGAGAGATGGTAATGAAACAACGGAGCCAAGACTGGTGGGCCATTAGCTTTAATCCTAGCTTGCACCTGGCAGGCAAGAAATACACACAGTGGGAAAACACTTCCCTTTTCATTCAGGGCTCCCAAAGCCACTGACTTATCTGAGTTTTTCTAAGATTGAAAGTTTGTACCTCACCAGCCTTATTCACCTCTGTTCCCCATCTCCTTCTCTCTGCACAAACTGGCTTCTCCTTCAACATTCTGCTATCTTGGCTGCTTTTCCTCTCCTCCATGTGGCCTTTCTCTGCTTTCCTTTAGCATGAGCTCCTCTGCCCCATTTTATAATGTAGAAATCAAAACCTTTAATCCAATATACAAACAAGGAAGTCTCTGATACAAAGTCACTTATCTGAGGCATAATGGGATTCCTCACAAGAGTGCACCACCCCACATCATGCAACACTCAAGGGTGTGGGGAAAAGCTTAGTCTTAAAACTAAGCCTTAGGCTATAACAACCCTGCCTGCTTACAGCCTGTCCCTCACACCCAATGCAAACTACAGTATAAGCAAGCAAACGTATGTATCATATTTACAAACTTATTTGACCAACACAAGTCTTCCCATCAATGAAGCAGACTTTCTTCCCAGTATCCCCCATTTTATAGAAGGACAAGCTGGGGTTCATAGAGGGCTGAGGCATGATTCACTTCACTTAACAATTCAGTGGCAAGGTTTAGATGTAAACCAGTGTCTTCAAACTGGCAATCCAGGGTCCTTGCTAGAACAGGGGGAGGTCTCAGGGAGGAACTTGCTCAAGAGAGTTCCAGCAAGTATTCTCCAGATAATCCTACTCTGAGGTGTCTTTACTTTTATAGGACAAAGCCAGCAGGCAGGTCATAACAAAGCAGTGCATACTAGGGAGCATGGGGTGGATCAAAGCACAACTCTGCAGTCCTGTATCTTCTGCCATGGGATTTGAATCCTAGCTCCTCATTTAGCTGGGTGACCTGAGGCAATGTGCCTCAGTGATTCGACCTAGGAAAGGCAGAGAAGAGCTCAAGGAATGTGAAACACTCAGCTCTTAGCAGAAGTAGTGATTAAAGCCCAAGTTGCTAGGATTTTCCCACAGTCCATAAGGCCTTCCCACTTGCCCTTTACTAAGGTGACCAATCGTCCCCCTTTAGGGAGGACAGTCTTTCTTTTGTAAATTCTGTCCTCCCTTGAAAATTGTCCTCCTACATGTCCTCCTTTTTGATAGTGGAAGGCTAATCTGTAAATGTCCATATTCGATCCATGCAGAGTCGATCCATTGCGTGTGATGTGATATATTTGTATCTAAATGAGTACTTTTTTCTTACAATTATTATTAAAAATTGATAGGTATGTAAGCATAATTACAATATAAAATATTACAAATGTTTGTATTATGTATTTATCATATTATAGTGTATTATTGTTGCAATGAATAAAATGTTTCTTTTATTTAAGATATTGTTTTCTTCAACTTATTTTTGTCCTCCTTTTCATTGTAAAAAACTTGGTCACCTTACCTTTACAAAAGATTGACTATCCATGCCACTAGCAATGCTGGTGGCCCTTGTTCTCAGGCTCTAGCTCCAGCTCTCTCATTGATCTCTCTGCATTCTCCTAGACCTTCAGCTCCTCGTTTCACCACATGATTTTCTCCTGCATGGAAACACTGTCACATCTTCTCCAGCACCTTGATGGCTTCTCTCCCCTGCACATAGCACAGTGCTTGACTCATGATAGGAGCCCATTGATTAATTGCTGAATTAAAATTACCTGAATATTGTTTTAACTGTACTTACTCATGCTATTTCCCCCCTGAACTCCTTGATAGTGTCACTCCCACCATGCACATTGCCTCCACTCTTTTACCTCCCATTCTTCTCCTCATTTGAGTCTAGTTTTCTCATCCACTAGTCAACTGAAAAGCCCCAGGCCCAGGTCACCAGTGACCTCCTGGCAGCCTAATACAGTGAATCCACTTCACTCTTTATCTTACTTGACTTCTGGGAAACATTTCACATCATTGTCCTCTCTCTTCTTAAAGAAACACTTTCCTCTCTTGGCTTTCAGGACTCCATACTTCCATAGTTTTTCCCCTGCCTGTCTGGCTTCTCTCCTGGCCCATTGGGTCCATACCTGAGACTTCACTTATCATCTTTATGATGACTTAAGCAGTTGTGGGATTCAAGTAGTTTAACAACCGGTTCTCTGTCCTAATGACCATTTTAAGTATAAAAAACCGATATACCAAAAGGTGGTTTATTGTTACATGCATTTAAGAATGAAATAAGAACAATAAAAGAGGTACACAAAACAAAATTGTTACAAGAAAGAATTTAAAAATATTAATGAGAAAATATTAAGTAATATTAAGAGTCACAGGATACTTAGATATTCAGTCAATTATTTCTGGATGTGTCTATGAGGGTACCTCTAGATGACATAAAACAATAAAAGTCTTATATTTAAGACATTTCCAATGACAGCTGGTTGTTTGGCACTTTTTCTCTTTCCGTTATATGTTTGTTTACTGAAGTAACAAACACGAAAGAATTAAAATGCAGTATTTCATCTAAGGCATAATGAGTTTTATGGAATAAATAAATAAATACTACAAGCATAGTTCCGTCAATTTTTTTTTTACCTATAGACAGAATAAACATTACTATGGGCACTGAGGATACGATTTTGCACAGATGAACTTTAAAAAAGAGCAAGGAATGTAAATTTGTCATTTCCACATTGGGCAGCTGCCCAGGTGCCCATCTTAGAGAGAACCCTGGTTACAAGTGCCATTTTAACAACTGGTTCACTGAACTCAACAGAAAATTAGGTATCCGTTCTGCCAAACCTGTGCAAACTGGCTGAATCCCACCACTGGACTTAAGCAACTCTGATATCACTGCTTCAGCCTAGTCCTCCCTGCTTTGTTTCCCTTAGACACACTCCATACTCAATATGCTCTCCCCCAAACTGTTCCTCCTCCAATGTGACCCTTCTTAGTGAATGGTCCTACCATCTATCCCACTGTCTTCACCCCCAAACCTGAAAATCATCTAGGACTCCTTCCCACTCCCTCCCAATGCGATTAGTCACTGTGCATGGTTCCACGGCATCTGTGATCATTAATTTTATATGTCAAATTGACTGAGTCACAGGATACTTAGATATTTAGTCAATTATTTCCGGATGTGTCTATGAGGGTACCTCTAGATGAGATCAACATTTGAATGGGTGGACTAAGTAAAACAGATGGTGCTCCCCAATGTGAGTGGGTGTCATACACTCCATTAAGGGCCAGAATAGAACAAAAGGGCAGATAAAGACTGAGTTTGTTTTCTCTCTCTCTCTCTCTCTCTCTCTCTCTCTCTCTATCTCTATTCCTGACTACTTAAACTGTGACAATGGTCTTCTCCTATCTTTAAACTGGAACTTACACCATTGGTTCTCTAGTTCTCAGGTCTTTGGATTCTGACTGAAACTACACCACTGGCTTTCCTGAGTCACCAGCTTGCAGAGGGCAGATTGTAGAACTTCTCAGCCTCCATAATTGCAATTGCATGAACTCATTCTCTATGATAAATCAATCTCTTTATAGATATATAGATGATATTTAGATAGATGATAGATAGATGATAGATAGATAGATAGATAGATAGATAGATAGATAGATATATAGATAATAGATAGATGAACCAATAATAATGCATGGTTTGGGTGCTAACTTCCGCACAGTTGAAAATCCATGTATAACATTTAACTCACCAATAATTTAACTGCAGTTCTTTGGTATCCACTAGGGATTGATTTGAGGACTGCACCCTGTCCCCCCCCCCACAGATGTCCCCACCCCCACAGATGTCCCCACCCCCCAAAATTGATGGAACTATGCTTGTAGTATTTATTTATTTATTCCATAAAACTCATTATGTCCCCCCCCAAAATCCATGGATGCTCAAATCCCTTATATAAAATGGCATAAAACAAAGCATATAGTTGGTCCTTCATATCCATGGATTCCCAGCTGCAGATCAAAGGTACTGTTTTTGATCCAAGATTGAATCTGTTGGTGCAAAACCTGGGGATATGAAGGGCTAAGTGAATATTTATTGAAAAAAACTTCTATGTATAAGTGCACTCACACAGTTCAAACCCATGTTCTTCAAGGGTTTAAAGAACTATACATAGATATATCTGTATATATCTATTTCATCTTTCCCTCTCTTTCTTTCTTTCTCCATCTCTTTCTTTCTTTCTTTCTTTCTTTCTTTCTTTCTTTCTTTCTTTCTTTCTTTCTTTCTTTCTTTCTTTCTTTTCTTTCTCTTTCTTTCTTTCGTTTGTTCTTTCTTTCCTTCCTTCCTTCTTTTTCTTTCTTTCTTTCTTTCTTTCTTTCTTTCTTTCTTTCTTTCTTTCTTTCTTTCTTTTTCTTTCTTTCTTTCTCCCTTCATATTCATCCTATTGATTCTATGTCTCTGAGGAACCCTAATACATACATACATAATTCAGTGTTTGAGCAAAAATCTTCTCTGTAGTCTACATCTTTGTCTCTTCTGTCACCAACCTAGCTAATCTCATAACCATCTTTTGCCTGAATGACTGCAATAGCCTCCTACCTTAATTATTTGATCCTTTCATGGCTCCTCTAGTCTATTCTTCACATAGTAGGTAGAGAGATTATTTTAAACATAACGGGCCCAGTCATGCCATCTTGCTACTTTAAGAACTCTTCAGTGGCCTCCCACTATTACTAGAATAAAAGAGTGTAGCTTTGAGTGTGATCTAGGCAGCTCTTCATAGTCTTCCCTCTACCTTTCCAATCTCAGCTTGCACAAATTTTTCTCCTTATGCTACTCTGGTTTCTTCTGTTTCCTTAAAAACATGATGGCCTTGAAGGACTCCAGGCCTTCTCACAGTATGCACCTCTGCTTGATTTAATTGTCTTTCATGCTTTTTGCCTAACTGAATTTTATCCATCCTTCAGTCTTTAAGTTGTGCATGGCTTCCTCAAGGAGGCTTCCTTTGGCAGTCCCCATTCCAAGTACAACTCATGGATCCTCCCCACTGTCCTTTCACTTCATGCAGTCTCAGGCCAACTGTTATAAGGGTGTGGTAATGAGGAAAGGGTGAGAAGAGCGGTCCCACATTTCCAAGCCACACCTCTGAAGAACACTCCTTGTCCCTTACCTGATTCCCTATGTCTGCTCCAGCAAGGACTGGGAAAGACTGGGGTGGGACCATTTTTCTTCATCATCACCCATTTAAGTCTCTTCATGCCCCTAACTTGCTCTCACCCTCTGCAAGTAATACAATTGCCTTGGCCTTAGAATCTATGGTCATATGATTCAGCGATTCAGCTGTCAGATTAGAAAGGGAGGTTCAGTTTTTTTGGACAGTACTATCCCAAGGGGAAACTTTGAAAACCTGGGGCCTCCTTTATGCGTTACCTTCCTTGCATGGGCAAGCCTAGAATCTTTTTTTTTTTTTTTTTACAGAGACAGCGAGAGTCAGAGAGAGGGATAGATAGGGACAGACAGACAAGAACAGAGAGAGATGAGAAGCATCAATCATCAGTTTTTTGTTGTGACACCTTAGTTGTTCATTGATTGCTTTCTCATATGTGCCTTGACCGTGGGGCTACAGCAGACCGAGTCACCCCTTGCTCAAGCCAGCGACCTTGGGTCCAAACTGGTGAGCCTTGCTCAAACCAGATGAGCCCACGCTCAAGCTGGCGACCTCAGGGTCTCGAACCTGGGTCCTCCTCATCCCAGTCCGATGCTCTATCCACTGCGCCACCTCCTGGTCAGGCTAGCCTAGGATCTTATGTCACTGTCTAGAATGCTTATTTCTGAAAATGAGTCTAAAATTCCAAACCCATCTGTGTCATAGAATCTGCTTGAGTCTTCATTTGACTTCCCAGCATCCTCAGAAAGTTGGCATGACTCAACAAGCCAGACTTGGACAAGAATGGAACTCAAGGCCTCTGGCTGTCATTCCTGGCATTTAGCTTTACATTCAACCCTTAAAGGAGGCCTTCAATTTTATTGTTATTGTCTCATCACTGTTATGATTTTTCCTATTAAAGAGCAGATTACTTTCATTGCTAGAGATTGGCCCAACTTGTGCCAGCAATGTATCATGGCTATATCTCATTCCACACCAACAGCTGAGAGTGTTTGGGGTTAAGAGCACACTTCCACCAAGGAGAAGGGAGGACGTTATTGCCCTCTAAATAGTCTCTGACTCTTATCCTCAAATTTCAGGAAGCTGAGCCAGGGTGAAGTCTGAGTATCATGTCCCACCTACAAAGGGCACAGGGAAAACCTTCCCTCAAGCTCCTCCCCCAGCTCTGAAATGAACTCGGTCATTCTTCTAGCAAGGGACACTTCTGTTAGTAACCAGGGATCAGGTGACGGGAAAGTTGCTGAAGTGATTTGTGACAGAGCTTACTCACTTCATCCTGGGGTGGGTATGTGTGTGTGTGGGAGTGGTGGGTCAGAAGATCATCTTACACACATGGAGACAAACATCAGAACCCAAGAAATCTCTGCTTCCTGCTTCCAAACTGGTTTGGGCTGTTTCCTCATATATAGTCTGACTTTTGAAAAAAAAAACAAAAAACAGTTTGGCCCACAACTGTGTATGACCCATGGAAGTCTGGGGATCCAAAATAGATGAGGACAGGACACAAGTAAATAATATTTGCTCTTTATAATTATTCATTATCTTATACAGAAAGAGACAAAATTTAACAGCTTAACTCAATAATTACAATGAGAGATTAGAAGCAAGTTTGTTTGTTTGTTGCCCCCAGGTTCCAGTGAAATTCTGATCTGTTACTGAGTGCAGATTCCCCAGCTGACATGGGTTAACACATGAATATGAACACATGAATATGAGTTTAAAGTGGTACCAAAATTAATCCATTTCACAGTATTCATGTCTATAAGCTCATTTGCACATATCAGGGTTTCCACTACCAAAACTTCACAATCATAAAGTGAAACAGCAGGTGTGCTCAGGCCTGGGAAAGTGGCATCCATAAGAGGAGATGGATTTGAAGGCAAAAGCAGCTGTGGGATTTGTCCCAATCTTGAATATCTGTCTTAATGCTTGAGCTGGGGGTGGAGAAGGGCAGGCACTATTCAACAGGCAGATATCTCAGTATAGTGGAACAACTGTTGAAGCATTGAACCCGAAGGGGTTTGCTGTTTGGATATCTTTGTCAGAGAAATTCTTGCTAGAGAGAGACTCAACTGCCCACATCCTGTGAGAAAAAAACAAACAAACAAACAACAAAAACCACTACCTACGTTTGAATATTTGGGAACAAATGATAGGAGTGGCCAGTCTGATAGCAAAACATCTGCTTTACAGAATATTTAGCAATATACAGAGTTATATTACTTTACATTGCAGTCTACTTCACAAAATCTGTTATTCTTAGGATATATAAAGGAGGAGAATGAAAAGGTGCAATACCCAACATCCCCACAATGGAGAGAGAACAAGAGATCATCCAGTACAGAAAGAACCTTACATATGAGAATTGCTGAACTCCAAAGCTGAAGGCACGGTGCAGGGATCCTTGATATCTTGAGCCTTTTATCTGAAAAGGGCACTCATTTTATACTAGATCCCTGTTACACATATGACCCTGAAAACTGACTAAAGGGAAAAGTATTTCAACTATTTCTATGAAGCAAGGATCGCATATACTGTGAATTACCTTAAGTTGTGACTTTTCTCTAAATTCTGAATTAGTGGGCTTCAAGTTAATGGGTGTTTATCATAGTTGCAGGCAGTCTGATTACAGTACTGTTAAATTAACTAGTTAAACTAATTAGTATGACGAGAGTTCAGTGGGGAGGATGTGCTTGTTTCTGAAACAATGGAGTCCTAAGGTGGAGTTTCATTACTTGTTAAGCTGAAAAGCACCCTACATCAGCCCAGCTGTCCATCTTGGCCTTCAATGTGAGGGCACCCACATGAGACATAACATAAGCGCATACTCCTAGAAAGATAGAGCAGAGGTAAGAGTCTCTCCCGATGACCTCTCGGATAAAAGAACAATCTAGAGGCAGTGTTGTTTTTTATTCTCCTGGGATGCCACTGGGTGTCAAAAGATTAAACACCAGCCAAAGAGGAACCATCTGGTTCCAGTCCAGTTTCTTGTCCTGAATTTTTTATATTCAGGCTACAAAAAAGACAACATCCAACAAATCAGGCAGATTCCTGTTTTCCTAAGCACCCTAAAGAATTCACACTAATGGCAGTGGGATTGGCAAGTAGAACAAGAGGCTCCTGGCCTTCAGTTGCTCCATGTTGCATTTCTATCAGCCAGGGCACAACACTGATGCTGTGCACGCACACTGGGTGTCTGTGTGCTCCACTCTTTTTCTTGTGCTTCCGTTTTGAAAACTCTGGACTATGGGGAGCAGCACAGAGGGACAAGATAGCAACTCCTGTTTTAAAAATCCTTAGAACATTTTTGGTTGAAAACAAGTGACAATCATATTTCAAGGACATTTTAAAGCCTTTCTTTTTTAATGAAAAATAATAACTAGTCCCACCACACCCAAAGTCAACGGTCACACATCTTTCCACCTAAAAAAATAAATAAATAAAAAGTCTCAGGAGTGCTCAGATTTCTTCCAGCTGCTGACACCCATAGAACAGGAGCCAAGGCCAGAGACACCAAATGAAAAGGGCATGTGAATTGGGGTCCTAGCAGGCGGAGGCCCCCAGGATGGAGCTGCTTCATTTTCTTCAAAGCCTTTTGTGAGGGGGCAAAAGGTGGCAACTTTGGGGGGCTACCACAGCAAATCACAGGTTTCCTCACACTGGGCCCTGTCATCAGGCTGCCCAGCCCTGGGAGGGAACACTCCTCCCTTCAGGCAGGAACCCTCCTTCCTGGTATAAATATAGCTACACACCAGCTATTGTTCAGATAAGCATGTGAGAAAAGGCAACGTGCACAAGTGTATACACACATACACACACATATACACACAAGTCCACAAACAACAAAAATGTGGCTACTGCAGCGATAACATTGTATCAAATCAATGTCCATACAAAGACAGAGTTTGAAAGATATGTACAGAGCATTCGTAAAAGCCAAATATGCACCGCAAGGAATGACAATTGTGGATTGTACAGTCTTTTTCTACAATATACTGCAAGAAACATCCCAGAGACCATGGGGGCAACCGCACCCATAAGAATGCTGTGAAGCACCTAAACCAGAGAGCACAGGGTCTTAAGGAACTGCCTCTGATGAGCTCTCCCCACAGGCCTGTGCTTAGTGCCTGGAGGACACGTGCTTCCCTCCATTGGGCCAGGTTCCTCCTTCCATATCTACCCTGTCTCCATCCACCTGCAAACTACCTGGAAGCTCAACAGGGAATGGCTCAGCAGATGCCAAAGGAAGTAGATGTTCCTTGGCTGTGGTTGCTGGGGCCCATGCCTCAGTCTCTGCTCAGTGGAGAGCAAACACATAGGAGTAAGTGTCTTCTCCCAGGTCACACAGAGACTCCTGTCCAAGGGAATGCTGGGAGAGCAGAGCCTGGCCTCAGAATTTCAGGCTTCCCAACATCCTCCAACATGGCCAAATAGGATTGACTCTTGGCTCCATCATGAAAAAAGCAGGAGCTTTCTAGGCCAAAAATGCCTTCATGAGGAAGGGTAGAAGTGTAGTGCTAGGGATCCAGAGGGAGGAAAAAAGGAAGAAAGGAAAGTTGGAAATACCACCCTGGTCAGCACCTCTGGCATTAGGGAGCTCTCAGGGGAGGGTGCAGTAGACAGAAAGGGTCAACTGGCAGGAGACTGACTTCTCAGATTAAGACTTAATATCAGAGTAATACGAAGGCCTCCACTAAGACTGGTCCCCTATAACCTACACATTTCTACAATTTTCCTAAGGGCAATTCGTACTGCACAGGCACTAGCTTTGTCAGCCTCCGAATAGGCCTGTGAGGTAGGGGGAAGGATAGAAAACCCCAGTCACAGTTATCCAAGCTGATGGCATCACTGGGATAAGAACACAAGCCTTCTGACATGAAGCAAGTTTCAGGGCAAGTGTCCAGGACTGAACAGGCCTCCAGATAGCATCTGTGGCCACAAAGCAGGGCTGCATTCAAACAGAAAGGCCTGATACCTGCCTAGGAAAGCTGTTTAAACAGAAAGAAGCTTGTCTTTTCAGTTTCTTTTAAACTGCTGTGGTTGCCAGGAGGTCCTGGTATGGACTCTTTTGGGCCCCACAAAAATTTGCTACATTTTTAAAAGCACCACAAAGGAAAAGTGATTTGGCACCAAGGCCAGGAGGATGGAGATGAAGGGGTTGGGGAAATGGTATCTTTTGTGTGGTCACTGAAAATTAAAGATAGGTCACTTCTGTCCCACTGCTGTCCAAAATCTCACAGATATGGACAGGTAGACAGCTCCTGGACCACAGAAAGGGGTTACTAAAAACAGACCAGCACCTGGCAATGACAGGACAAATCCTGGATGGGCCTTCTACCAAAAGGAGATGGCTTACCCATCTCCATTGCAAAAAAAAAAAAAAATCTATAAAGGGACACTTTAGGGTCTTCTCCCCAGGTGGGTACAATTGTTAAGGAGAAATGAGCCATCTAAAGTTCAAGTTCAACTCAATGTATCTACTGATGAAAAGGAAGTATCCTTAAAGTTCAAAACCGTAGACCACAGTGCTGACAAGGCCAACTTAATGGTAATCATGCTATGGGCCAATCAACCTCATGTGGAAAAAAAACTTAGGCTTTCTGCCCCAGCCTGTACCACAACCATTCAGAGCTCATGGACTCTGAAGGCAGAGTCAGCCATGTAAGTTTCTCCAGGGCTATGATTGGGCTCAATGTCAGTAGGTAGCAGTTTTAACATAGCTTACACATGTCTGGAGAGCCAAGGCCTGGGAGAGGCCAAGCACACCAGAACCAGAGCTACCATTTCATGATGGTAAAGTTCATGCAGGTCCCTTTGCTCAATCTGGAGGCAGCAGCTCTACCATCCAGATCCCTGCCCCTTATCCTTCCACACGCCCTATCCTTCCAGGTTGCTTTAGATATTCCTTTTAACCTCATCAGAAGGGTGGGGGTGGGAATTGGTAGAGAAAAGTATCACAGATTTATCACTGGTTTCTCTTGGCCCCCTAGGAATGGCCTAGGTTATAGTGCTTTGTTTTATTGTGTTTGTTACTACTCTGTTTTTTGTTGAGTCCTGTTCTTGTCCTCAAAATGTAAGACAGGACAGTAAGGACAGGACTGTTAAGAGGAAATAATGCTGAAGGGCTGGCTCCTCTCCCTCATCTCTGTTGCTTAGGCTTCCAGATACAGACAGGTCTCCAGCAGCTGCATGGCCCCAGGGCCCAAGCCTACAGACATTCTAGCTATAGACAGCTTCACAGGGTGATTCCTTTGGCATAAGAGAAGCTAGTCCCTGACAGAAGGACAAGGTGGTGGGACATGGGGGTTTCTGGAAGAGCTGGGCTCTCTGGCCTGTGACTCTTTCCAGGGGCATGTGTGTTCTCTACGCCCCTCCACCTGTCTCTGACAACCGACTCCTACAAATCCTGTTTGTAAATTATTTGGCAACAAGGAGGCTAAGGCTGTTCTGTGGTGGCACATTCTTTAAAAAGTTAAAAAGAAAATAGGAGACCCCTGAAAGAGGCTTTTATACGAAACAAAACACAAGTTCCACTACTTGTCTGAGCCAGGGTTGGCGGCCACTATTTCTTCATACTTTGGGGGTGGGTCACTGTAAGAGACACTTGCCTCCTCACTGCTGCTCTCCTGGGGCGCAGTCACCTCCTCGTAGGATGGTGGAGGAGTGGCACTAGATAGTCTGGAGAGAGAGAGCTCAGGAAGGTAGAGGGTGCTCTCAAGGCGGACTGTGGTTCTTCCCCCCCGATTGGGCCCCAGCATCACCTGTGGGTTGCTCCCTGCCTCCCGGTGCCCAGAGGACTCCCCCTGGCTATGCACAGTGCCTCGGTACACCATGACTCGGCGCAGGCTATGCCCAGCACGACTGGCTAAGTACCGGTTCTGAGCATATGAGGGGTGATGACGGGTGGCTTTCTGTAGCTGGCACCTCCAGATGATGAACAAGGCAATGACAATCAGCAATGCCACCCCCAGAAGAGGTACCACCACATACATGGCATCTGAGCTCTGTGCAGGGTCTCGGACTGAATAGACTGCGTTTGGGTACCCCTTCCAGAACTCCATCTGCAAAAGAAGAAAGACCACTTACACTTATCCACAAGTTCATGCCCCGGATGGACCTCAGAGACCTTCCGCAAAGTTGCTCCCTACATCACCCCATCTGACTGGCCTCTCAGAACTATGAGAGTCTATGGGATGGACCAAGGACAAAGAGCAACATTCCCATCTGAGGAGGCCTCTAGAGTCAAGTAGGTAAGAGTCTAAGGATATGTTATCTGTTCTTCTACGGCCTCAACTGTCCTGCCTTGGACTGGGCTGGCTTTCCTTTATTGCTTTTGTTTCATCTGAGGCACATGGACCTGCTCTTATTATTCCTGAGGTTACCTCTGCTCCCAGAACCCAGCCACAGGGCGGTACATGCCGTTTTCTCCTTGTCCTCAAACACCTCCTTGACCTCCTCATAGCTGCAGATCTCCTCCATGCACTCCCTCTCGATGGTACCCTGGCGCAGCTCTTCCAGGAACTCATTGGCACGAGGGAACCGTTTCAGGACCGAATGGGCATTCTTGGCTTCCAGAAACACTAAGGAGAAAGCTGCACTGAGGCCTGGAATCAAGAGATTCCCAGGGGCTCTTTCAAACCAGACTCAGCCCAGACACAGATGCACAATGATGCAGGGAAGTAAGACAAAGCCAGCTGACTAGCCCCCACCCCAGACATAGTTGGCCCTTTGTAACAGGGATGGAATAGCTGACTTTCTGTGATGCTGTGATGTATCTGCCTAGAATACCGTGGACCTAACAAGACTCAAGTTTCTGGTGCTAGGAAGGAAAATGGGGAGTGCATATTGCATAGAAACAACAGACATAAAAGATTTTGAATACTGTAGTCATCAGTGAAAAAAACACCCAGTGTTTCCTGTCTCAAATCAAAATGAGAAAATCAGAGACTTGATCATGAGAATTTATTCTTCTTTGAGGCTGATGCTGGTAACCAATACCAAGTAGCATTATAAAACTCTATCAAGGTGGCTTCTTTCTACCTGAATGACCACCTGTGTCATCAGATCACAAAAATGTCATAGAGTGGTAGCCATATCTACTTATTCCAAAGGGAGAAGCTCAGCTACAGTTGAGGTGACTGGAATAATATGAGCTATGCACCACCATAAGCCTGACCTGAGACATTAGATTATATGTGACATCTGCTCCTGATATTCCTCTAGAGGTGAGACTTCTTAGTTCTCATGTCAACCAGTCCCTCTTGTGCCCAAGATGGTAGGGCTTCGCCAGCAGGCAGGCACTTTTCTCCAGGCCTCATGGACTGTCATATTAGTTTTTTGCATAGTGGCCTGGGTAGATGCACATCTCTAAGTAAGCATATGCTCCAGAAAAAAAGCTAATCAAACAGGGACCACAGGGACACCCTGGAAGAGGAAAGCTTGGAAGGACTTGAAAGGTAAATATGCACTTTTTCCATTATCCCTTAGGCCTGGCCCTCCGCCACTTGGCCTAAGCTCAGAAAAACTCACCTGCCATAGTGCTCCCTCAGATTCAGCGTCTCACTTGCCTGGCAAAGGAGAAAAGCAGAATCACAGTGAAATCACACACAAAAACTTATAGGGCACCCTCTTGGCCCTTGAATGTGAACAAACACACCCCCATTGGTTTAGTCCAGGAGCTGGGACCCTTTTCGGCTGAAAGAGCCATGAACGCCACATACTTTAAAATGTAATTCTGTGATAGCCATACAATGACCCATGTATGTTACACATTATCCAATAAAAATTTGGTGTTGTCCCGGAGGACAGCTGTGATTGGCTCCAGCCACCCACAATCATGAACATGAACGGTAGGAAATGAATGGATTGTAATACATGAGAATGTTTTATATTTTTAACGTTATTTTTTTTTATTAAAGATTTGTCTGCGAGCCAGATGCAGCCATCAAAAGAGCCACATCTGGCTCACGAGTCATAGGTTCCCAACCCCTGGTTTAGTCTAAGGTCAAAGCGGCATCTCATGAGGCACAACACCTTCTCTATGGCCACTCATAGCTCTACTGCTTCTTATTAGACCCAGAGCTCTCCTCCAGAGCTCCCCAAGGCCCTGCAGGGCCCAAAGCAAATGTTCTAGCTCTTTGTCCAAAGAATATTCTGAGTCTAGAAGACTAAGACTTTGACTTTTCACTTTAAAAAAGAAAAACTCCAACAAGCTTCCTTCTTCACTTTCCTCAAGAAATCTGTGCTCTTTTGAATTGGAAAGGATATCAGAAATACTGGGACTTAGGTGAGGTCAAGCAAATCAACAGTGAGAGAGGATCCATTTTCGAAACTACTTTTGCTCACAATGGCAAGCCCTAGATACCTCTAATGACAAGCACATTCCTTGAAAATAGGCAGTACATGTTTAAGAAGTAGGCAGTGGCAAAGTTTAACATGGAACAATAACCACCTCAAAAGTCATAGCCTAAACCAAGGAGACCTGCTACATTCGTTTTCACCAGACATAGTGGCAAGGATCTCCTGAAACAAGTCATCTTTCCTGTCTTTGCATTAGAGAACACCACAGCAGAGTACCAACACATTGATTAATGTAATCAAAACTGAGATGCTAACTCAATGCAAGTGCTGCCTCTGATGTGAGCTATTGACTGAAAGCTTTGCTCCTGATCAGGAATTATCCAGCCAGTATGTAAACCATGGCCACAGCACACTGTTCTCCTCAACACACACACACTCCCACTCATGCATTTATTCTGAGCACTGGCCAAACTGTTCACATCTGGGAGCAATCAGCCCACTGCTATCCTTCCCAAGCAGGAGCTCTGGTTTTAAGACTAACTGGATACAGGACACGTGAACAGTGCAACCATTGTGTACTCTCTTGCCTAGGCTGCCAGGAAGTTGGGCATTAACACTGATGACCATCAAGCACAGGTGCCCTAAAATGTCCAGCTATTAAGCACATACGCTATGCACCTGTGATGTGTATATACTTTTTTTATTTCTGTTTTGAGAGTCTTACATATATTTAAAACATATCTTCAAATCTTTTTGGAAAACAGGTAGGTTATAAATCATAAATAAAATGAAAACTAAAGGACAAATAGTAAGTCTAATATCTATTTACAAAAACACCATGTCAAGAGGGTTTTTCTCTTTTGAACATCAAAACATTCTCACCCCAAATTATCAAAATGTGAATCTGCCAATGGATGTGAGAGAAGTTTTAACTCTTAATTTCTAAAAAAGTGAAGATGGATTATTATCTCTAAATTATGCTTCCATTGTGGATCTCTGAGGTTCTTCTAGAGCCAATGCTGGTCATGTGTCCAGAGGAGGGTGTGGCATGCCTAAGAACAAAGATTTTGATTGAGGAAAAATGGAACCTTGGTGCCAGGGTTTGAAGAGAATGAGTAAAGGCTTTAATAATAAATGAAAATAGAAAAATATGTTTCTTTGCTTATTAAAGAAAAATGCAGCACTTTTACTCTTTACATGGAAAAATTACATAACAGCTTACATGTAGCCGCCTCTTCCTCAAAACATCTGACTTTGGGAATGCACATCCACACATCTCATAGGCCCAAATGTGTGCTATCAGACACCTGCAAAAATCATTCATTTGTAAGCTTCAAACAAGCCAGGAGCTCCACCAAACAGCTCACAGGGCATATCCCCACTCCATTAACAATTCTATAGCCAACGTCACTGCTGCTGCTGCTGCTGCTGCTATGAGGCCTCTACCCCCTCCCTCCCCCAAATGTAGCTCCTACTTCTTCCCTATAAATACACCATCGATAGGCTGTTACTATGGCAACAGTGAGGTAGCATGAGGGCTCCACGACAGAGATTGCTGCAGCAGTCACGCATGTATATGTTCCTCCTGTCCCTGGTGGATACAGTAAAGCTGATTGTAGGCCAAAGGAATTTTTAACCCACTCCCCACAGGAACACAGCTGAATCCTGAAGGCCTGGAAAGGAAGGAAGGCCACCACAAAGACCTTCCTTAACCCCACCCTAGGCTGTATGTAGCTTCCAAATCATAGCACTCTGGGACATGGCTCCCAAAATCCTTCGCGTGGGGACTTGCGACCATCAGACCTAGAGTCACAAGACATGGCCTTCAAATCACTTCTCCAAATCCAAGACCTTTTTATTTCCCTCACTTAGAACTGATCTCTTGAAAAGCTTCTGTGATCTCCAAATTTTACGACTCATCAACCCACCCAGTGATACGGAACTCCCAAATTATACTCCAAATCAGACGCTGTACCCTCCTTGTCCCCTTCCACTCATGCCAGCCCTCAAAGTGCCTGTACTCGCCCTCCATAGCCCGCTACCAGCACCCAGTCCACGAACTCTTGCTTCTGGCCCAGCAACACTCTTCTCCTGGGTCTGCTCAAGACCCCCAACTCCTTGGCCCGGCCGGGCCTCCAGATCCTCCCCCAACAGCGCCCTGAGTCCAGTTCAGTGGTCCTGGACACCCAACCGTGCCCTCAGGGCTGGGGCGCCCAACCCAAACGGCCTCACCGTTCTCCGGGCCCAAGAGGCGGCTGCCCCGCTTGCGCAAGCAGCCCGCCACCACGCTGCGGCGTCTCTTTCAGCAGGGCCCCTGTCCCCGCCCACCTGCTCTCCGTCGGCCAAGCTCCCCCGGCCCAGCCCAGTAGTCCCCTCCTCCCTCCTTCCCCTCCCCGCTGCCCTCCCGCCACCACGGGAGCCCTGGTGGCTGCCAGGCTGTGGCCGAAGTGCGCCTGGAGCTCCCGCCCTTCGCAGCTGGGCGTCCAGTCCTGCCCATTACCTCGGTACCCCCCTGCCCTGCTCTCCTTTGGGGGCTCGGCTGCTACCCGCCCCTTAACACCCTTCGGCGCCAGGTCTGGCCTCGCGCCCCACGCCTGGCGCGCCACCTTCAAGCGCCACAACCACCGTGCGCCGATCTCCAGGCCACGATAGTCGTGCCGCACCGCGCACCCGGTCGCCGGGCAGAGGAGAGGAGAAGGGGTGGGGGCGGTGAGAGCGGTTCAAGGAGGAGTAGGGAGGGTGAGCGGGCTAGCTGGCCAGGAGGGGCGGTGGCGCGCACTAAGCACCGTGCGCTGGCGCCCTACTCCGCCAGCACCGCCCCTGCGCCCGCCCGTACCGCTGGGGGGCGGGGCCTGGCCCGCGGGCCCTAGGAGCATAGGGGACCCTCGGCCAAATGCGCAGGCCCGTCGTGTCCCAGGGCGCAGGCCCTTAGAAACCAAGCTTCGCAGCGGGCTCAGGCAGCGGCGCCTAAAGTCGGCATACCAGGCGTCCCCGCGCAGCCCACCCCCTCACACACACCACAATGTCCCCAGTCTTGGCTTACCTGTCATTATAGCCGGCCTCCAGCCGAGAAATGAAGAGCGTGGGACAGTAGCAAGGGTCTGCCTTGCCATGGTTCGAGCGGACCCGCAGAAGAAAGGCCGGGTGAAGGCCGCTTTCCACCCCTTCCACCAATGAATGGGTGACCTCGGCTTTTTCACTTATAAACTCCCTATCCTGCCCCAGAAAAGCAGGCTTCTCTCCTTTCAAATCTGGGAAATGGGGAGAATCCTCCCTCGGGACTGCAGCGAAATAAAGGAAATTCTTTAGGTGCAGAAGGGAGAGGGAGGAATCTCCTAGTCCTGCAAGGGAAGCGCTGGGCGAGTGATGGAGTGGAGGCACTCAGGAGACAGCACTGTGGGAGGTTCAGCATGACAGGACAAGATGCTGGTAGCAGAGAGATAGCACAGGTCTAAGGAGAAGCAGGCAATGAGATGTACTGGTAAAAGAGGACAGGACAGTTCTAAAGGAGCTCAGGATCTCCTCTGGGAAAGCCTTCTAGGAGGGGCCACGTGCACCTTGCATAGTTTTCAGGGCTCTTTTTATCTCTGCACCTCTGGGACCCAACCAAGCGCTGGAGTTGGAACAGGCTCTATCCCAATTTGGTGCTTTGGGATAGATGCCAGGCAGAGAAACACCAACCTGTCCTGCTGCAGGGAGACAGGGAAAATAGGAAAGTGGGGAGACCTCTATCACCCCAGGGCCTGTTGCAGTCCAGCTCTGAGGACTGGCAAAAAACAACCTTGGCTAGGGTGCAGTCCCACTCTTCCTCCCCTCCCCCATTCTCAATGGCACTTTCCCCTTCATCTCTACCTCCAGTTCTCAGAGTCCTCCCCTGGCTTGCTTGCTCTTCTATTACTGAAGAGCTCCCTCTTTGCCCAAGATAAGCACGTTCAGCCCGCCCTTATTAAAGGCAGCAGGACCACAGCCCCTGACTTGTGGGTCTGGCTTCCACAGGGGAAAAAAATCAAGATCACCTGAAAATGATAATAGGGTTCCTTTGGAGCCCAAAGACTGTGTATGTCTTAGAGACACACTCAGTTAAGGGGGAAGGAGACTGGATCATAGTTGATAGGGGAAACTGTTTGGGGACCTCCATCACTCTTTGGGTCTCCTAGTCCACTACCATTTTCCCATCCTGATCTTAACCATTATATTCGTAGGAGACTTCACACAGCTTTCAGGCAAAGGTCTATGGCTTCTTCCCTTTTTCTAGCCGCTCACCTAACCATCTGGCTCCAGCACCAGGAGTCTAATTGTTCCCTCTTGGCCCAGAATGCCTTTACTCCCACTGTCAGCCTCTGTGCGCTATATTCATTTTTCCCACATAGCTTAGATGACATCTCTAATCTGAGGTCTTGTGGGATTCTCTACCCCTCACCTATGTTGACTTACATTCTCAGCAGTCAGTCTGCAAAGAGTATAAATGGGGGGGGGGGCTTTGTGGATGCCAGGGGTGGGAAAGATTCATACTAGCACTTCTGCAGCATGCTGCCTGCTTCAGCAATTAGCAGTACCACTGATCAGCTCTGTGATCCTCCAGAAAGTGATTTAACCTGTCTGCATCTCAGTTTCCTCAACTGTCAAATGAGAATGATAATAATAGCAACTGCCACAAAAGGCGGTGAGAAAGGCAAATGGGATAATCACATCAAGTGTGACTGGTGCTTAGTATGATCCTAATACGGGTCAGATTTGGCCACATCCAGAGGCATTGTGTTCATGTAGTTGTTCATAGGGTACACATTTGCTTCCTTTACCTTGGGGTAAGAGACCTTGTCTCTTCATGTGTCCATAACATCCAACACAGAGCCTCATCTACAGCAACGTCACTAGATGCTTGCAAAGCTGAGGTGGGAGAGGGTGGACTGATGCGGGGATCTGGAGTGAAGCTCAGCCTTCAACTTAATACCAAGACATCCCCAACACCACCAACAGCACTGACTCATGCTTCCTCCCAATGAGGAGCCTGAGTCTTGGCATTCTACAGATGTTGGTTTTCACAGAGGCCTTGCTAATTCTCCTCAAAATGGCTTCAGTCATCTGGCTTGAGCACAGGCTCACCAGCTTGAGTGCAGGCTCACTGACTTGAGTGTGGGATCATATACATGACCACATGGTGGCTGGCTTGAGCCCAAAGGTCACTGGCTTGAAGCTCAAGATTGCTGGCTTGAGCCCAAGGTCACTCACTGGCCTGAGCAAGGGGTCACTCACTCTGCTGAAGCCCCCTGGTCAAGGCACATATAAGAAAGCAATCAATGAACAACAAAGAAGACTAAGGAGCCACAATGAAGAATTGATACTTCTCATCTCTCTCCCTTCCTGCCTGTCTGTTTCTATCTGTCCCTCTCTCTTTCACAAAAAAGGAAAAAATATTAGAGCAGAACTAAATGAAATCAAGAACAAAAAAAAAAACTACAGAAAAAATTAATATAACAAAGAGCTGGTTATTTGAAAAGACAAAAATATTTGACAAACCACTGGGTAAACTCACTAAGGAAAAACAGGAAGGACTCATATAAACAAAATTCGAAATGAAAGAGGAGAAATTAACACCAACATCATAAATATACAAAAGATCATAGTAGAATATCATGAAAGATATATGCCAACAAATTCAATAACCTAGAAGAAATTGATAAATTCCTAGAACTCTAAATCTTCCTAGACTGAGCCACAAAGAAATGGGAAACCTAAATAGACCTATAAGCAGGGAGGAAAAAGAAACAACTATCAAAAACCTCCCCAAAATAAAAAATCCAGGACCAGATGGTTACACTAGTGAATTCTACCAAACATTCAAAGAAGATTTGGTACCTATTCTTCTAAAAGTCTTCCAAAAAATCAAAGAAGAAGAATACTCCCCAACACATTTTTTGAGGCCAACATAACTCTCAGACCAAAACCTGGCAAGGACAACACAAGAAAAGAAAACTACAGAACAATATATCTAATGAATACAGATGCAAAAAATCTAAACAAATACTAGCACATTGAATGCAAGAACACATTAAAAAATAATACATCACCATGAGGTGGGATTCATTTCAGTAGCAAAAGGATGGTTCAACATATGGAAATTGATCGATGTAATACACCAATTCAACAAAACAACAAAAATCATATGATCCAATCAATAGATGCAGGAAAGGCATTTGATAAGACACAACATCATTTTATGTTTAAAAGACTCAATAAAGTCAGAATAGAAGGAAAGTACCTCAACATGAAAAAGGTAATATATAACAAACCATCAGCTAATACCATACTAAGTGGTGAAAAAAAAAGGATTTTTCTCTAAATTCAGGAATGAGACAAGGCTGCCCTATCTCTCCACTCTTATTCAACATAGTTCTGGAAGATTTAGCCAGAGAAATCAGACAAGAGAAAGAAATAAAAGGCATACATATGGAGAAAGAAGAAGTAAAGGTTTAACTTTTTGCAGATGACATGATCCTGTATACAGAAACCCCAAAGACTCCTCCTAAAAACTATTAGAAATAATAAATCAACACAGTAAAGTCACAGGATACAATATCAATATACAAACTTCTACTGCTTTTCTATATGCCAACAATGTAACTTCAGAAAATGAACTCAAAAGTAAAATTTCTTTTACAATTGCAACAATAAAAATAAAGTACCTAGGAATAAACTTAACAAAGAATGTGAAGACCTATATACTGAAAACTAAAACAAATTATTGAAAGAAATTGGAAAAGACACAATGAAATGGAAAATTTTTTAGTGTTTGCCATGTACCAGTGTGGTTAGTAATTGTCCAGGTCCTGAGTGAGAATGGTGAGAAATGAAGAAATAAACTCAGAGAAAAGAATTTTGGGATTGGGAGGCTTCTGCAAGCTGATGGCAAGCAAGAGTAGAGCAAAACCCCAGGTCTCCTTTATTATACAGTGCAAAGCCATATGCCAATAAGGAAGTCTCTGATACAAAGTCACACATCTGAGGCATAAACAGGAATCCTCTTAACGCAGGGGTCAGGAATCATTTTGGCTGATAGAACTATGAATGCCACATATTTTAAAATGTAATTCTGTGAGAGCCATGCAAAGATCTGTGTACATTACGCATTATCCAATAAAAATTTGGTGTTGTCCCGGAGGACAGCTATGATTGGCTCCAGCCACCCGCAACCGTGAACATGAGCGGTAGGAAATGAATGGATTGTAATACATGAGAATGTTTTATATTTTTAATGTTATTATTATTTTTTTAAAAGATTTGTCTGTGAGCTGGATGCAGACATCCATCAAAAGAGCCACATCTGGCTCGTGAGCCAGAGGTTCCTGATCCCTGTCTTAAGGCATAAACAGGAATCCTTTTAAGGTATAACATTTCAACCTACAGTTGAACAAACAAAGCCTGAGAGGAAGGGCATGTAAATTGCCTCTAGCAACTTAATCAAACAATCAGAGGTTGTGGGGAAAAGCTTAGCCTTTAGCAACTTAATCAAGCAAGTGAGGTGGACGGATGGTCAGCAAGGACCCTGTCAGCTTACTGCCAGTCCCCAACACCTCTGTCCCCCACAAATCTAAACTACAAGGACCCTGTCAGCTTGCAGTCTCCCACACATGTTCATTGATTAGAAGAATCAATATAGGTAACATGACCATATTACTAAGGTGACCAACTTTTTTACAATGGAAAGGACAAAAATAAATTGAAGAAAAAATATCATAAATAAAAGGAACATTTTATTCATTGCAACAGTAATATACTATAATATGATAAGTACATAATAAAAACATTCATAATATTTTACATTGTAATTATGCTTACATGCCTATTAATTTTAATAATAATTGTAAGAAAAAAGATAATATTATCTAAATGAGTACTTTTCCATTAAATTAATATTTTTTGTCAATGTATTATCTTGTAACAATATATTAAAATATCTGAACAAGAAATATCTTTTATACTGAATTTTATGGCAAGTGATGCAGCTACAGTATCAACATTCAATCTCGATTTCTCACTTGTCCAAAAATCATTAGCAATTGAAAAAACTCTTTAAAATACTGCATTAGTTCTAGGACAGCACAATGGAAATTGAACAAGAATAAATAAATTTTCACATAGAATATGTTCATTTTTGAAATGGCTGAGTATTTCCACCCATCTTTTATCAATTTTGACGTGTTCATTTTCTCGTATTAATTTTTCAGAATTTAAATATACATTGTCTTCTAATTTCTTCAAAGGGACAATTGTCATCTATTTTGATGTCTGGAATTTCTTTAGATAAAAACTCAAGACAAGATTCAATATCTCCCTAATATACTTGCGATGAAGTAAAAACCATTGAAAAGTGTTATTTCTGGTAAATTTTGTTTCAGACTATTCTTCAAAATATTGAAAACATGTCTGGTAAAAATTCTGCACTTCTTTGATAAACTTTTCTGTTATGCCTGAATTTGATTCCTCTAAGTTTGACAATTTTCTTTTTATAATTAAAGGAAGAAATTTTTCTTCAAAACGAGATTTATATTGAATGATAAAGTCATTCAAAATAAGACTAACTTCTGTAGCTGAAATGTGTTCACCTTCAATATTTTGAATTGTTTTGTGAAAAATAAATGCTTGATTATGTACAAAATACATTAATATATCAGATATTTTATTATTGAAAAATGATTCCAGAATTTTAGGATATTTATCTAAACTTAAAAAAATATGAATGGAGAAGCTCAAATAATTGTAGAACACACTATAGCAGGTATTAGAGCAAGCCATCTAACTTTTGAATATTCTAAAAGTTTTTTGTATTCAACATTTGCTTCTTCACAAAATTGTTTTAAAGTAGCAATACAACTGGTAAAATGACTAAAATGCAAATAAATTGTAGTTATTATTACTTCTACATCAATTGGCATAGCACATCACTCTGTGTTGATTGTGTTTGACAAAATATGTGTATTACAACCTATTCCTAGTATTTTCTTTTGGAATAATTTTTGTAATTTTACATACACATTACACTGGGGAACATTTTTTTTTTCATTTTCTGTTGCATGAGGTTTTAGAACTGTTTCGATATATTTCCGCATCAGTGATTCCAAATCTGAAATCTGTTTTTTGGTGCATGCTCTAGTTTTTATGCAATTTTAATTTATTTTTGTTACAGTTAATGGCATGCACTGGTTTTTAAAGTGGAGTTAAAGGGCAATGACTCTTGTATTGAACATAACCACAAGGCAATTAATGTTTTACAGATATCACTTTTATATAATTATAGTTGTTTTAAAATGTAAAAAATTATTATCTGATAAAAACACCCTCTTATTTTGTTTTAAGATTGAATCATGGCTTCTTCAAGTAGGTGTAAATGTAAGAATAGACCTGACACCTTCAGTTATATATGTGGCTGTTACATATTTCAACATCAAAGATGCAATATTTCATCATTTGTGACATGTGCATATATTACCTATTTTCAAGTTCCCCTTGGCAATCAAGACAAGAATTGGGCTCTTCATATTGTGTGTCATAATTGTGAGGAAATGCTTCATGACTAGAAAAAAGGAAAACACAAAGGAATACCTTTTGTTATTGCATGGTTTGGCATGAACCTAAGGACCACAGCAGTGACTGTTATTTCTGTCTGATCCATACAAAGGGCATCAGCAAGAAAAAATGGCATATGATCGCATATCCTAATATTCCTTCAGCAATACGACCTATCCCACACTCTGAGACTCTCCTGGTTCCAGTTTTCAATGGTTGTATTTCTTCTAAGGACAAAGAAAGTGAACATGGTGATCAAGTGTATTTTGATAAGATGCATGAGGAAATGGTTGTAAAATCTGATGGGTCTTCTTCTGATGCCAAGCAGTCATTAACCCCTCAGCAGTTTAGGCAAACCGAATTGAATGACTTAGTAAAAGATTTGGGCCTATCAAACAAAAAAAGCAGCTGAGTTATTAGCCTTCAGGCTTCAAGAAAAGAATGTACTTCGCTGGTCAGCTAAAGTATGCCATTTCAGGAAGCATGAACAAATTTTTGTGGACTTTTTTTCCGAAGACAAACACTTTGTTTACTGTCATGACATCAGTAGTCTTGTCAGCCAGCTAGGTGTTACCACTTACAGTCCAAAAGAATGGCAGCTATTTCTTGACAGCTCTAAACGGAGTCTGAAATGTGTTCTCCTACACAAGAGTAATGTTTATGCAGCAGTTCCAATGGTTATTCAACTCATCTGCAAGAAGATTATAATGACATTCAAATTGTCCTTGACTTTCCGAAGTATGAGGAACATAACTGGATCATTTGTGTGGACCTTAAAATGGTAAATGTCCTGCTAGGACAACAGAGAGGTTTCACGAAGTATCCTTACTTTCTGTGTTTGTGGGACAGCCGAGCTTGGGAGAAACACTGGACACAGAAGCTCTGGAAATGTGAAGCTCTGGAAATAGGAATGCAAAATATTGTGAATGAACCTATAGTTAATTGAGACAGGATCATTTCCCCCCCACTTCACATCAAACTTGGCTTAATAAAGCAGTTTGTTCAGGTTTTGAATAGAGAATGTGAATGCTTTCAACATATTATTTCTGCTTTTCCTGCCTTGTCTTTTGAGAAGATAAAAGCAGATGTATTTGATGGACCTCAAATTCGAACCCTCATACATGATGAAGAATTTGCCAGGAAGATAAATAAGGAGGAGGAAGCAGCATGACAGTATTTTGTGGCAGTTACAAAAAACTTCCTTGGCAACAAAAAAAGCAGAAAACTATGAACTTCTGGTTCAAAGGATGCTGTTGGCTTTCCGTGACATTGGATGTAACATGAGCGTTAAGATTCACTTCCTGAACAGTCACCTTGATAAGTTTCTCGAAAATCTTGGAGCTGTTAGTGATGAGCAGATTACTGCTGGAGCACCAAATGAGATTGTCCTCAACAAGTCCACAAACACAAATTTTTGCCTGAATAGAATTTAAATAAGTTTTGCTCACATTTTATGATTAAAATAAGTGTTGTACTATGTTCTATTTTGAAATTGTAGACAAATTCTGATGCAATCATATCTTTTAGTGTATTAGTGTATTTACTGCATTATATAAATTATTATATTTTCACAAAGATGATACCCAGGAAGACATTCTACTTTATTATGTTAAACTAAATGTTGAAAATTTTACAATAAGATTATTGTAAACCTAAAATCTTGAATTGCAAAAAAACTGTAGCTTACAGAGAAAAACTAATGTCAGATTTGAGATCAGCACACTCAAATTAGGTAAGAACAAGTGGTTTTGTGGATGCAACAAAAATTTTGTTCCCCAGTGTTATTCACCCCTTTGCACCTTCACCCACCAAAATCTGTATTTGTATTATTAGCCATTAGTGCAACAAGTTTGGATTTCAAATTGTTTTCATTTATTACTCTGTATAGATAGTTTGACAAAATTTCATAAATTTTGCCCTCAATGAATTCTAAATTTAAAATTTTTACTTGAATGTTCTTGGTAACATTAAAATATCTTACTATCATTGGATACAATTAAATTTCATTATGATTTGATGCATAAGATAAAATTGTTATAAATGCTGCAGTTTCTAAGTCCTCTGTAACTATTTTGTCACAGTGATTTTTAAATACTGATTTCAAAATAGCCTCATATTTTGTCCTGGTGCATGAAAATTTTGCATTGTTAAATTTTTTCAATAACTTAGTTGTACAATCTATACTATGAAAACTTTGATTGTGAATTATGGTATGAAATGCAAATGTTCCCTCCATTGCAGCCAACTGTTTTTCATCTTCAGAAAAATTTGAACTTTTAAAAAAACTTGTTACTTGACAACTGGAAGCTGATGCATCTAATAATTGCTTATGTTTGTTGGTGGTCAAGTGTTTTGTTATCACTTCTCTGTCCCCATCTGCAATACAAAATTCTCTGCTTCAAATATTGCAGAAAACAATGGTATCATTTGTTGATGTGAGTGAGGAATGGAAATACCTTTTTCAACTTATTGTTGAAATGGCATTTTTTTTATTTTTCCATCCCTTAAATGAAATTTAAAAATAAAATATAGAGCTACACGAATGATGTAAGCACATTAGGAACTGAAAATGTTACATTATGGTAGGCGAATTTTCTGGAAGCTAACTTAACAAAACTAAATATCAAACAAAATCACTAATTTGGAGTGATATTCGGGTGTATTTATCATTTTCTAATTAAAAAGCATCTGTTTTATGCAACTATTTAATCAAAATGCATTATTAATAGATATGGTTTGAGGTTAGATTTCCACTTTAAAGCTCAAATTTTGGGAAAATACTTCTAAATAAAATTATATATTTGGAAATTATTAAACAGATAATGAATTAATAAAACATGAATTGCGCTTACCTGTCTATGATTGAATATTCACTGAGAAAAAAATAATCCTGTCTATACTGTCATATGTGCCATGTCATGTTTCAGTAAGAAGTACACAAAGCCATTTGCATGCTCGGTACATCATGTACTCTCTCAAAGCCTCCCATGCAGAGTGCATGTGTCTTATAATCGTATCTCACTGCACTGTTCTGATCCTTGACAAAACATCATGTCAAATACAAATACGTCACATCACATGCAATGGATTGGCTTTGCATCAATTGAATATGGACCTTTACAGATTCCTCTTCCAATATCAAAAAGGAGGACATGTAGGAGGACACTTTTCATGTGAGGACGGAACTTAAAAAAGGACAGGCCTCCCTAAATGAGGACGATTGGTCACATTAGTATTACTCAAAGCAATATACAAATTTAATGCAATCCTCATCAAAATTCCAATGTCATTTTTTTAATGAAATAGAACAAAAATTACCATGTTTGTATGGAACTATAAAAATCCTGAAATAGCCAAAGCAATCCTGAAGAAAAAGATTGAAGCCAACAGTATCACACTACCTGACTTCAAATTATATTATACAGCCAAGATAACCAAAACAGCAGGGTATTGGCAGAACAATAGACATACAAACAATGGAACAGAATTGAGGGTCCAGAAATAAAATGACATATATATGGACAAATACTCTTCAACAAAGGAGCCAAAAACACACAATGGAGAAAAGAAAGTGTCTTCAATATATGGCGCAGGGAAAATTGGTAAACCATATGCAAAAGAATAAAAGTTGACTACTATTTGTCCGTAGGCACAAAAATTAAATCAAAATTTATCAAAGACCTAAATATAAGACCTGAAACAATAAATTACATAGAAGAAAATATAAGTACTAAGCTCATGGACCTTGGCCATAGAGAACAATTTATGAATTTGACAGCAAAGGCAAGGGAAGTAAAGGCAGAAATAAATGAATGAGACTATATCAAACTGAAGAGCTTCTGCACAGAAAAAAAAATAACAACAAAAAACTGACAACAAATAGACAGCCAACTAAAGGGGAGATGATGTTTAGAAACCACAACTTTTATAAGGGGTTAATATACAAAATATATAAAGAACTCACAAAACTGAGCAACAAACAAGCAAACAATCCAATTAAAAATGTAGAGAGGACAGGAACAGATACTTCTCCCAAGAGGACATACAAATGGCCGAGCAGATATATGAAAAGAGCTCATCTTCACTAGCTATTCAAGAAATGCAAGTCAAAAGTACAATGTGATACCAGCTCATACTTGTTAGATTAGCTATTATCAACAAGACAGATAATAACAAGTGTTGGAGAGGCTGTGGAGAAAAAGGAACCCTCATCTACTGCTGGTAGGAATGAAAATTAGTGCAACCATTATGGAAGAAAGTATTGTCGTTCCTCCAAAAATTAAGAATAGAATTACCATATGACCCAAAAATATTTCTACTGGGTATCTACCCCAGAACCTTGAAAACATTGGTATATAAAGACACATGTACCCCCATGTTTATTGAAGCATTATTCAAAGTGGACAAGACATGAAAACAACCAAAGTATCCTTCGATAGAAGACTGGACAAAGAAGATGAGGTACATATATCCAATGGAATACTACTCAGCCATAGATAATGAAATATTGCCATTTACGACAACATAGATAGACCCTGAAAACATTATACTAAGTGAAATAAGCAAATTAGAGAAAGCTAAAAATTTTATAATTTCACACATAGGCAGGATATAAAACTGAGACTTATGGACATAGATTAAGTGAAGTGGTTACCAGGTGGAAGGGAATGTGAGGTATGGGGAAGGGGACTGAGAGAATGGGAAGGGGGAAGGAATGAGGGGACAGTGTAAACAAGGACAAATATAAGGTGACATAAAATGATCTGACTTTGGTTGATGGGCATAGAACATAATTAACAGTTTGAATGCTATAGAAATGTTGACCTGAAACCTAGGTACTCTTATGGATCAATGTCACCATGTTAAAGTTAATTTTCTAAATAAATACTTTTTTAAAGATTTTATTCATTTGTAGAGAAGAGAGATAGAAAGAGAGAGAGAGAGAGAGAGAGAGAGAGAGAAGGGGGTAAGAAGCAGTATGCATCAACTCCCATATATGTCTTGACCAGGCAGCCCAGGGCTTTGAACTGCTGACCTCAGCATTCCAGGTTGACACTTTATCCACTGTGCTACCACAGGTAAGGCTAAAATTTAAAAATTAAAGATATATATATCTATATATATTATATATATAGATATATATAAAAGAAAAAAAACAGATCATAATTCAATAAAATTTCCCAATACAGTGTGAGAGGACACAACTTTCCCTCCAATCTCGTTCAAACTTCTAACCTGTCTCCATTTCTGATCCAGATTCCATCTGATAGGACTGGCCTCATGGGCATTGAAACCCTGAAACTGAAGCATCCATAGAGTCCTTATGCTTGATTTAAGGCTTAGCTGCTGCCATCTTGAACTTCTTAATACCTTTTGAACAATAGATCTGCATTTGCATTTTGCAATGGGCCTTGAAAAGTATTTAGGTGACCTTGCCCATCAATGATATTCCCAACATCCTTGATCAAGGGTTCAACCACTTTGTCACTCCTGACCTTTCCAATCCTCCTGTCTTTAAGCCTTGACCAATCCCTCCTTTTCTCACACCTCAATGCACCAATTTCCTGATCTTACTTTACACAGCTTCTCCCTTACCCCATCCCTGTGTCTCATCCCTGTGGCTGAGAAAAATACCCTCTTCAAGCATCATTCACTCTTGGCAACTCATTCTCTATCCAATCCTCATTTACTCCAGAATTGAACCTTTCTAATGAGCTCTGTTGCTCCCCATCCCCTTATGTCCTCACTGAACCTCACTCCATCCCTAAGCCCGAACATTGACCCTTATATCATAAGAGCCTCAATTCATCTCAGCAATTAACCAATTAATCAAAATTTATGGGCTGAATTGTGCCCCCCTTATTCAAGTATTAAAGGCCTAATCCCCTTACCCTAGGATGTGACAATACTTGGAGACAGGGACTTTACAGTGGTAATTAAGGTAAAATGTGGCCATTTGGGTGAGCCCTACTTCACTATAACCCATGTGGTAAGGTACTAAAGAATTGAAAAATTAATATTAATGTTATAAAGTCAGTTTTCTTGTCCTCTCCTTTCTGTAGAGATTGAAAGTAAAGGAATGTGAAAGTTTCCTAGCTTGCAGAGACATACTGTGTAGGAAACCCTTTTTACCAGGAAGCTTAAAAGGGCATTTTATAATTTAGGGTAGGCATACAGAGAGATTTTGTAAAAATGATTTTTATACTTGTGTGATTAGCACCAACTCAGGATGGCCAATAGCATTGTATTGTAAATGAAGAGGGAAAGGAGACTGAGATTCCCTCCCTTCCCCCACACCTGTAAGAAAGCAGGTAAATAGCTAGCCAGGTGCAGGGACAGAGAGATTAAGCAAACCTTTTCCTTTTTTTCTTTTTTATTTGATGGGTCATTCACATGCTTATCTCCTGGCACCATGTAAATTCCCCCTCCCCGCCTGAAAAATGTGTGATTGATGTATATACCTCTAAACAAAGGAATGGCAAATAAACATTAGAACATTTGGGAATATCTTTTAATATGTAGAACTACATTTTCGCTATTGTGTTACCTTGTAAGTTTTAACATATAGAAATGTTTTTTTATAAATCCTATAGACAAATATTATAATCTTGCTAATGAATTGTGTCATCACTCTCCCTCCCCCTTTTCCCACCAACCTGTGTGTGATCAAAGGTATATAACCTGCCTCAGGGCTGTGCACAGGGCACATGGTTTGGGTCAGCTATGCCCTGTGTTAGCCACATGCAGCCAGCATATTAAATTTTTTCCTTTTAATAAAACTCGTTAAAAATTCATTTAGACTTGGTGTCTCTACATAAAGCCAGCGATGTTGATCCTAATCCGGAGGGACCCGAAACGTTCAAGACACAAACAAGGTCCGTTGATTACACACCAAAGCTTTATTTTCTAGCTTGGCCAAGCGGTGGGAACTCCAACAGGAATCTGAAGGAGAGTGCGCCGGTCTTTTGTTCTACTTAGTTTTTATAGTTTTGTAAGTGGGAAGTACAGAAGCAAAAATTGTAATTAGGAGCCCCTTACCACTATTGGTTATAGTCATATGTCCTTTAACATGATAGGACCATGTTCAATTTGCAAGCCATACATCCTTTTGGAGAAAACAAAATTTACAAATCAACACATTGGTAGAAAGATGTCTCTTTACATATTAAAAGGCTTTCCTATATTATCTAGTGTTTATCTGCCATCTCTCTGTCTAGAGTCACACGTGTTAACCACACGCATTTACATAGGAGAGGTAGTTTCTGTGGGGACAAATGCCTGCAAATGGCTCATTGCTATAAGAAAAGGTTTATTTTGGCTTTTCTCTTCCTGCACCTGGCTAGCCATTCACCCCTTTCCCCAAAGGTGTGATGGAATTTCTGGGGATTCATGTTTTCCTCCCCTTTGCATTTACAATACAATGCCAATCACACATTACAGAAACTATTCTCACAATTTCTCTGCACACCTTAACCCAAATTAATAAAATGTTCTCCAAGCCTCTTACAATATTAATATTAATTCTGTAGCTTTTGGTACTTTACAACACCTGCGGGTGAAGTGGCTCAGTGGCTTCTCAGGCAATATGGTATAACACCCATGTTTTTGTAACAAGAGGAGATTAGAGTGAAGACACATGAAAGGAAAACCATGTGAGGACACAAGAAAAAGACAGCCATCTACAAGCCAAGAAGAAAAGCCTCTGAATAAACCAACCCTGCTGACACCTTGATCTCACACGTCTGGCCTCCAGAACTGAGAGAAAATAGATGTCTGCTGTTTAAGTTATCCAGTCTATGATACTTTTGTTATGGCAACTTGAGCAGAGTACTTACTCAGAGCTACTATATGCCAGGTACTTTTCTAGGACCTGGGATTTCAGAAGCCAACAATACAAACAAAAACTACCATCTATCGTGAAGATTAGACAAAGAAACAAAGAACTTGTAAATACAGGATGTTAAGTGATGATCAGTGCTTTGGAGAAAAATGAAGCAAAGAAGGGTCTTGGGGCATGGAGTATTTAAACATAGTGGTCATGGAAGACCCTAGTGAAAACATAGCATTTGAGCTAAGACCCACAGAAGATGAGGGGAAATATTGTTCCAGGTCGAGGGATCCACATATGCAAAAGCCCTGGAATCAATGGCATGGCTAGCACATCTTTGAGTCATCCAGGAAGCTGGTAAGCTGACATGGAGTTAGAGAGAAGGATGGTGGAGGACATGGCCAGAGAAGCCATGATGGGGATGGCAAGAAATTGTGCAAAATTTGGACTTTGGACTCTGGCTGTTAGAGTGATGTGGAGAGACATTGAATGATATGAGGTAAAGGATAACATGATTTGACCTAGTTTCATAAATATGATCAATCTGGTTGCTTCATGAGAACAGATTGAAGGGAGGTAATGGTGGAAGTAGAAACACTATTTAGGGACTATTGGAATAATCCAGGTAGGAGAAAATGGTGGCTTATATGAAGTGATGCAGTAAAGGTGGTGAAAGGAAAGCACATTCTGGAATGATTTTGATGGTTGGAGTATCATTAGAGTTGATGACAGATTGATACTGGGCTATGACAGAAAGATAGGAGTCAAGGACAGATTTCAGAATTTTAGTCAGAGGAATGGGAAAGGTGTAGATACATTAGCTGAATTGAGGAAGACAGCGACGTATGATGGAGTAGGCTGAATGAGGATTCTGGAGTTCAAAGCAACTCAGGGCTGGAGATATAATTGAAGAATAGTAGCATCTAATCAGTATTAAAAGTCCTAAGACTGGATGAGATCAACAAGGGAGTGAGTACAAGAAAAAGAAAAACAACTCAAGAATCAAGCCCTAGGCAGTCCAATATTTAACGATGGGGTAGATGAGAAAGAATCAGCAAATGAGATCAGGAAAGAATGATCAATTCTTCAAATCCTACTGACTAGGAATGTTGGAGGAGAACAAAGAATTGACCCTTGTGTTTACCAGTGTAAAGTCATTGATGACTTCTAAGAGAAATTTCCAGGGAGACATGGGGGTGCAAAGGCAGATCAGAATTTTTCAATCAAAAGTAAGAAAAAAAATTAGAAACAGAGAGTACTGACTGACAAGTCTTTGAGGAGTTTTGCTGTACAGGAAAACAGAGAAAGAGAGAGTGATGGTGGTGGTACTAGAAGGGGAAAAATAAAAGTTTTTTTCTTTTTCTTTTTTAACATGGGTTAAATTAAAGCAGGGTGATTTGTCTGTGTGCCATGGAGCCAGTAAAGAGGGAAAAACTGCTGATGCAAGAGAGAGGTGCACAGATGCAGGTAGGTAGGAGAGGTGATGGTAAATTTTGGAGCAGTTCTCTTCTGATATCTTCTATTTTGTCAGAAAAACAGGACATCTAAACCACTAGTTAGGAGTGAGGGTGAGAAAAAGATGTTCGTGATTTGGGAAGAGAAGATTTGAAATAGTCTTCTGGGAGATGGAGAGGCTGGAAATGCAGTATGATTGTTGGTTTGATTAAGAGCCACTTGAGGTTTAATGGCTACTAATTTAAAGTGAATTTAAAGCAAAATTACTCAGCATGTCTGAACGGTTTTCTCCAGCCTGTTTAATGTAATGAGTGTAGACTCGGAAAAAGTAGAAAGTTGGATTTTATCAGGTTGAATTTTGCTACATGAGTACAAAGAAATGGCAGAGGGGCACAGGAATTTCTTGTGGATTTAAGGGGAAAATTATGATGATTGACCGTTAATTTTAGGCTGGATAAGGAGAGAAGTAAAGATATAGAGTCAATGGTTGGTGAAAGATGCTGAACAATGCAGTAAGATTGTTGGTAGAAGGGTACCAATGGTTGTCAAAGGATTGTTGAAGTTCATGTAGTACTAAAGGAAATGAGCTGGCTTTCAAAGAGCATCATATAATGGAAATCATGGAGAGGTGGTAATGACAGATAACAACAAGGCCTTAGGATGTGCCACTGGAGTAAGTGACTGCAGTTGGTAGTAGGAAAAAAGTATTTGTGGAGAGTAGGTCAAGGGACTGAAAGACCAGAGGGTTTAATTATCTATGTAGATATTGAAATCACCAACAATGTAAATACATCAGATACACTAAAGTCTTATCTCCTCCCCAACCCCTCACTCCATTACTCAGACTCATCATGAACTTGAAGGGCACCCCATTCCTGAGCTTCACCTCTTCCCAGACTCTCACCTCTCCTTCAACCTCACTTACCTTGGAGGTCACCCCACCACTGAGCCTACACCCCATCAAGAGCTACATCTTATGTTCTAATCTTTTATCTTTTTCTTGAGCCTTGCCCCTGAGCATTTAATTGAGCATGTCCTATTTGCCAGTATTATGCCCTGTGCTGGTAACATCAGGTTGAATCAAATAGACCAGATCTCTGCCCTGCTTCCATTGTAGTTGGAAAGAGAAAGACAATAAACTAGAAAACACAGAGAATACCTATGCAGGCAGTTCATAGAGGTGTGAGAGTGGTAACCAAGGCAGTGACTTTTATTTTATTTTAATTCTAACCCCAACCAGGAGCCTCCAAGTCTGTAGAATTCCCATCAATGTCAGCCCGTGGTGAAAATATGTAGCTTCAATCATGCCCCCAGAGTTTTTCCACTGCAACCCCAACACTGACCTTCACCTTGACCCCATACCAGCCCCAAATGACATCCCTGATTCTCATTTATTCCTTAACCCTCAACTGAGATTCATCATCAAGCATCATCTGTTCCTTAAGTTTCACATTGTTCAGAGACTTACTTCCTGCAATAAGCTCCCTTGTCCCTGATCTGTACTTCTAAACAAATCCTCTCCCAACCCCATCTCTGAGCCCTACCTACTCCTTAACTCAGACCTACCAGGTCCTAAGTTTATCCCTGAGGCCCACCCCAATCCCACACATAATGTTGCTCAGACCCTAACATATTTTATACCTGTTCCCTCACTCCCATTCCAGGCCTATTCTAGCTCTAGTTCTCTACCACTGCAGTCCCAGTCAGCACCCTTGCCTGCCCCTCACTTCATCTTGAATCTTCTCACAACCCTATCCCTGACAACACACCACTTCCTTATGCTTCCTCTATCCCCATTTCTTACACCATTCCTGGCTAAGAAACACAAACTCAGGATTCAGACTGCCCAAGTTCAAAGTCAGTCTTAGTACTTACTGTGTGCCTTGAAGAAATTACTCTGTCTCTCTAGACTTGGTTTTCTCATATGAAAAATGACAATGATAAGAGATCGTACATTCAAAGTCTTTGTAAGGACTGAATGAGATTATTCAAGTAAAGAGTTTAGTATGGGGGAGAAGACAAGATGGTGCTGGAGTAGGCAGACGTACCAACATCCACCTCCCAGAACCAAAGTGGATGACAAACTAATTTTAGGAACTATCATCTGGAAAAACCAACTTTGGCCTAAACTAAGAGGAATCTTCAACCAAGAAACACTGAAGAAGCCACACCGAGACTGGCAGGAAAAGAGGAAATGCAGAGAGGGCTGCCCAGCTCCCTGGAACAAATGGCATCCGGGAGAGACTCTCATGGTGGGAAGTGAGTTTAGCAGAGACGGGAGGGTCCTGAATCCCAAGAACAAAGCCCCAGCCTGCAGCCCCAGAGCCTAGAAAAGGCGTATGGAAAGTATTTAGCAGGAAACAAGTCAGGATACTGTTTGTGAGCAAGAGACTGATTTTTCAGAACCAGGATACTTCTTAAAGGGACCACGCAGAACATCTCTATCACAACCATTCACCCAGGACTCCAGGGGACAGGGAGAGAGGAGGGTACCAGAGTAGCAGGAAGAGAGTGTAATCTAGGAGGCACAGGGAGAAACATTTTGAGAGACAGCCACCCTAACCCCTGGGCTGAGTCACTCCCCAAATCTGAAGTGAATATTTCCCCTGGAAACAGCAATACCAGCAAAGGGAAACAGTACACCAGCCAAACAAGCTCTCCCACAGCACTTAGAGCAGAGTTTCTTAGAAGGAGGGAGCTTTTGGGACTACAGTAGTGAGTAATAGGATCTGAGCTGCAGTGTCCACACCCCACAGAGCTGAGGGCTCACCAGTGGGCAGGCGGTGCGGGATGCAGAAGCGTGGCTCAGTCGGCAAGGACGGAAGCTGGCTGGCCACCACTGGGCCCAGGTGTGAGCTCAGTCTTGCCCAGCTGGGGAGGAAGGGGCATACAAAAGCGGTCAAGCCCAGCTGTGAGCCATCTATAATTCAGCCTGCGGGGGAAGGGCAGGAACCCCGAAAAGGGGTGGAGACCCGCCCTTGAGCAAGGGCACAGGAGCATAGCTTTGCCCAGCCCACAGAACTGAGGCTTGTGGCCTGACTTGAGAGCCAGCTCCTCCCACAGGGGTGGAGCCAAAAACCCAGATCAGGTAGAGTATCGCTACTGACCATGGGCACACAGTCCCAACCGACCTGTGGAGCCAAGGCTTGCAGCCCTCCCATGAGCAAGTTCCTCCTACAGGGGCAGGACGAAAGCCCAGAAACAGGCAGAGACCCACAGCTGAGCAAAAATGCTCACCACTGCCCTCAGGGCCGAGCATAATGCCATACACATGGGTGGGTGTAAGGCCAGGAGCCGCCATCGTGGCCATTCACATGCAGGATCCCATTGGATTCGGGCAGACAATAAAGAAATGGCGGAGTCAGAGGACGGGGGGCCATCGTATTTATTGGTGTCTCACCAAGACAGGCAAACCACAAAAGAAGACAAGGGAAAAGCAGAAAACCAGCTCTTCCCATGAAGGGCAAGGGATCAGGGAAGCCCCTGCAATTGTGATAGCAGGAACTGTGTGTCCAAGCTCCTGGTCTGTCCCACTTTATAGTGTAGAAAACCAAAATCCCTTAATCCAATATACAAACAAGGAAGTCTCTGATACAAAGTCACTTATCCAAGGCCTAATTGGATTCCTCATGAGAGTGCACCACCCAGATCATACAATCAGTCAAGGGTGTGGGGAAAAGCTTAGTCCCAAAACCAAACCTTAGGCTACAACGACCTGGCCTGCTTATAGCCTGTCCCCCACACCCAATATAAGTCACAAGCGAGCAAACATATATATCATACTTACAAACTTATTTGACCAACATTCCACCCCTTTTGCTCGCTTTACAATCTAAACCACAGGCATCTTCCATGATGGTCACTGTGCAAGGAGTAGGATACATTGCATAAACAGAAATAGTACCAACTACAGCAATAGGATTAACAGATCAAAAACTATGGGCGAAATGAGAGTGCTGTCAGTGGCACCAAGAGAGGCAAATCTTTTCCCTCTGGCAGAATACAGGCCAGAGTTTTGTCTGCAGACAGCACCGTAGCTGGCACCAGAGGCTGCCCTGAGCGGGTATAACAAACCTTATTGGCCAATACACCAGCATCTGCTGGTTCTATGTGTAGTAAAATAGGGGAACTCATTATTGGCCATAAAGAAATTACAAAGGTGCCCTTCAAAATGCTGTCCCCTTGAGCACTCAAGGGATAATACACTTCTACCTTAGGTGGCCAGGTGCTGGTTGCCCAAGGAGTTAACTGGAGGTCCACCTCTAACCCCTTTCCCCATGGTGCCAACAAGGCCACCCATCTCAGATGGGGGGCCTGTACAATCCAGGGCCAAGTCCATTGAAGCCGTTGTCCTTTAAGAAGGGCTGTTGGGGCAGGCAAGAGCACGTTGCCCTGCTGTCCGAAACCTGGCTTGAGTAAAATGTCCTTGGTGTGTATCTGCAACTGAATAGGGGCAGCTGTCCGATGCAGGAGGGCCTGTACTGGAGCTGGGCTTCCCTGTCGAGGTCGCTCATTCAAAATCCGAAGTACTGTCCATAAGCGGCGTGTCCATCCAGTAAGAGAGCCGGTGCCCCCCTCCTGTCGCAGTCCCTGCTTTAAGAGTCCATTATGACGCTCAATGATACCAGCAGCCTGGGGGTGGTAGGGAACATGGTACTTCCAGTCCACCCCCAGCTTTTGAGCCCATTGCCTCACCGTTGAACCAGTGAAGTGGGTACCATTGTCACTTTCAAGGACCAGCGGTCGCCCGTATGCAGCACTCAGGCGGTCCAGAGCCTGTATGACTGCCCTCTGGTCAGGGTTACGAGCGGGGTAAGCAGCAAGCAGCCCGGTGGCAGTATCTACACAAGTGACTGCATACTGGTACCCTTCTGACTTTGGTAAGGGTCCAATGATGTCTATCTGCCATCATGTCAGTGGGACATGACCCCTCTGGATCTGTCCAGGTGACACCAGTGGTCTCCGAGGGTGTTCCTTGGAACATACTGCACATTGCTCACAGGCTGCAAGTACCTCTGCATAGGACACAGGCAAGTTCCAAGCCTTAAACGTAGCCCACATAGTTTTCTGTCCTGCATGGAGCAGGCGCCGGTGGAGCCACTGTGCCAAATCACCTGCAGGTGCAGTCTCCAACCATCGCACCCTTGCCAACGTATCTGCCTCATCATTCCCAGGATGGGCTAGAGGGGCATGCCCTGTGACATGATATACTGTCACCTGCTTCTGGTGTCCTATTTCCCATAAGTCCTACCACATGGCCTGACCCCATAATGGACGGTGCATTACCATCCACTGGTTAATGTGCCAAGTAGCAATCCAAAGGGTCAGTCCACGATAGACAGCCCAACTGTCAGTACAGATCACCAGAGGTGAAGGTTCATTATGGGCAACTAGCCAAACAGCTCTTAATTCTGCCCATTGGCTGCTTTGGCCTGTACCCGTGTCCATCCAAATAGTCTCAGTGGCTGGATGGAAGGCGATAGCCATCCATTTGGCAGGTTGGCCCCTGCTGGAACCATCAGTATACCAGGCATCTTCGGGGATGGGCACCCGCCCCTCCTGGTAGGGACTGACCTCAGGTTTTGCCTCCTGAGCCCCAGTTGCACCTGACTCTAAGGTCGCATAGGTGACTGGACCCAAGACTTCCTGCAGTTCTGCCCTCAATGGGCTGGTGCTAAAAGCACAGCGTTGTTGCAGATAGGCACCCCACTTGGCCAGGGTAGACATTTGGGCCATACCACTACGTGGTTTAGTTGCCCAATCTCTCACCCATCCAGCTACAGGGTATGTTGTTTTGACTGTAACAGGTGTTGTGGTTGTAATACTCTCAGTTGCCAGGAGGGCAGCATACACAGCTGCCAGCTGCTTCTCTACTAATGAGTAACGAACTTCAGCACCTTTCCACAATTGGGACCAAAATCTAATAGGTTGCCGTAGGCGCTCTGTCCACTGCCACAAGCCCCATCCAAACCCCTCCGAGGTTACATGAACATCCAGCTCACAGGGCCTGGCAGGATCAAACACATTCAAGGCCTGTGCCACCTTGACAGCTCTCTTAGCAGCTGCAAATGAACCTTGCGCCTGCTCAGTCCAATCCCAGCGAACCCCCTTTCGAATAAGGTTGTACAAGGGGCGTAGTAACTGAGCCAAATGCGGTATAAATGTTCGCCAATACCCCAACAAACCTAAGAATTCCTGTAACTGTTTTACCGTAGTGGGCACGGGGTATGCTTGAATCTTATCTATAACTGCGTCAGGGATAACTTCTGTCTTACCCGACCAGACAACTCCCAAGAATTTAACAGATAACCCAGGTCCTTGTAATTTGTTCTCGTTAACTGCCCAGCCACATGCTTTCAAATGGGATAGCAGGGTAGGGACTGCTTGCTCCAATTCTGAAAGAGAATCACTAGTTAGCATAATATCATCAATATAATGGTACATGGGGACTACCTCTGACTGTTGCCATTTAGCCAGGTCAGCAGCCACCAGCCCATGGCACAAGGTGGGGCTATGCAAATAGCCCTGGGGTAACACTGTAAAGGTCCATTGTCTCCCTTCCCAACTGAAGGCAAATTGGTCTTGACTCTCTGCGGCTATATCAATAGAGAAAAAAGCATTGGCCAAGTCTGCCACAAAGTGGTATGTCCCCAACTCATGGCTTAGCCGATCCATCATGTTAGCTATCGAGGGAACAGCAGCGTGCAAAGGGGGAACAACTTTATTAAGTTCCCTGTAATCTACTGTCATTCTCCAGGTTCCATCTGCTTTGCGCACAGGCCATACTGGGGAGTTGTAAGGACTGTGTGCTGGCCAGATGATCCCCCCCTTTTCTAGTTCAAGGATTGTCCCTGTGACTTCTTCATAACCACCTGGCAGGCGGTACTGCTTGGTGTTAGTCACACGCCGAGGGACGGGTAATTGCAAAGGGGAATGTGATGCATGTCCCCGCAATACTGCCTTCACAACCCTGATCCGCAGCCGGAACTCCCCAGCTGTAGTTTCCAACCACAGTCCTTGCAAGACATCTACCCCCAAAATATATTCAGGAATAGGAGATACATACACCTTATATGGCTTAGGAGGCAGTCTCCCTATCCCCAACGGAATAGTTATTGGCTTCACTTGAACAGTTTGGCCCCCATAACCGTCAATGGCCACTGGGGTCCCAGCAAACCGCTCTGGGTTTCCATAGAGAAGGGAACATTCTGCACCTGTATCCACCAAGGCCAACACCTGTTGTACATTGGAAGGGGACCAGTGGATAGCCAGTTCCACATGTGGCCTCCGGTCCCCGCCCATTCCCGTTAGACGGGTCCCTCGGCCTTTTTCCTATTCAAACTGGTACAGTGGGTCTTGGGAGTTCCCCTCTCCCTCGGCCGTCTCTATCATATAATCTTGTTACCGAGCTGTGCGCGCACCAAACGTTTTATTGGTAGCTGCTGGGGCCTTTCGTCTCAGTGGCTGGAACTTCTGTTCTGGTTTAAGCTGCCGCCAAAGCTCCAAAAGAATTTTATTAGACTGGCCATCCAATTTCCCCTTATCTGCTCCAGCCGCAATCAAGTCTACCCACATCTGCGTTCGGGTAACCTTTACAGGCCCGTTTCCCTTGTTAGTTGGGGGGGGAAACATAGGCAGCAACCCTCACTGCTTTATGATCCCGAGTAGCCTCCAGCTCTCCCAAATCTGCTACCATCTGTGTAACTGCATTGATGGGCTGCCCCACATAGGGGCCCAAGATAGCCACAAGTGACCCAAAAAGGGCTGACGGGGTGCTAGCAAGGAAAAATTCCCTCATTTTGGCCGTAAACACTTCCTCGTCTGGCCCACGAGACCCAGGGTTGAAAACAGCATTTTTCATACCTAGTTCTCGAAGGACCTTTACTAACTCACTGTAGCACTGCCACCGACTCATTGCCCCCGGCAGTTCTCCAGCATTCTGCCAGACCATATGAATGGCAGCCATCACCCATTCTAATAGGGTATGGTCTCCTGGGTTGCCATGGCAGTTCTGAAGACGCTGCCTCAAGGAAGAGTGTGTGGTAATGGCGGCCAATTTCTCCATCTCTGTTCCGGAGAGCATGATGCCATCCACCCCTATATCCCATAATTGTAGTAACCAGGTTACCAGGGATTCAGTAGGTTTCTGCCTAAATTGTGCCCCCAACTCCATCAGCTCTGCCTGGGTATAGGGCCGGACCACAGAGTGTTCCATTACCTGGGCTGGAGGCTGTGGCTGCCCCTGAGGGACTCTTTGTTGCTGGGTTTTTACCTTCTTGGTGACAACTGGTCGGGCTCTCAGTGTGCATATGGCAGCTTCAGCCTGAGCCTTCTCATCCTCAGAAGAGGAGTCACAAGCGCCTGCTCCCGCTGACTCAAAGCCAATCCACCGGCACGGATGCTGCTGCTCCTTTGGTGACCGTTTAGGCTACTGTGGCTGCTGGCTTTTGGCCAGAAGCTGAGACTCGAGCTCTTGAATCCGCAGTTGTTTCTCCAACAACTGCCGGTGAACACGTTCAACTTCCAGGGTAAACTGCAACTCGCAAACCCGTAATTCCTTCTCCAGTGCTCGCTCCAATTCCAGCCTTTTCTGCCGTTCTATTTGCAATTCATACTGAAGCTTTTGATCTCGGGCAGTTTCCTCTTGAGTAAAAAACATGTAGCCCATGGCCCCTAAAAGGACAGCCATGGGGAGCCAGAGCAGCAACCAGTACTCTATCCCAACCATCAAGGGTGGTGGCTCCATACCAATCTCTGAATCCTGCCGGAAACTACGCCAGTTGTAAGGCCAGGAGCCGCCATCATGGCCATTCACATGCAGGTTCCCATTGGATTCAGGCAGACGATAAAGAAATGGCGGAGTCAGAGGACGGGGGGCCATCGTATTTATTGGTGTCTCACCAAGACAGGCAAACCACAAAAGAAGACAAGGGAAAAGCAGAAAACCAGCTCTTCCCATGAAGGGCAAGGGATCAGGGAAGCCCCTGCAATTGTGATAGCAGGAACTGTGTGTCCAAGCTCCTGGTCTGTCCCACTTTATAGTGTAGAAAACCAAAATCCCTTAATCCAATATACAAACAAGGAAGTCTCTGATACAAAGTCACTTATCCAAGGCCTAATTGGATTCCTCATGAGAGTGCACCACCCAGATCATACAATCAGTCAAGGGTGTGGGGAAAAGCTTAGTCCCAAAACCAAACCTTAGGCTACAACGACCTGGCCTGCTTATAGCCTGTCCCCCACACCCAATATAAGTCACAAGCGAGCAAACATATATATCATATTTACAAACTTATTTGACCAACAGTGGGGCAAAGGCCAAGGCCACCGAGGCTTGTACACCCGAGCACATGATCACAGCCACTCCCGTGAAGGAGAAGAGGAAACCACAGCAACAGCCCCAGTAGACAGGCACTGGAAACACCCATACCCAAACGCCATAGGAAGCAACAACAGAGTGGGTGGCGGGCCTGCAGACAGACCATACCTAGGGAACAGAGAGCACACCCTGTGGACTCCAATGGCCAAAATCTTCTTTTACACAGAGAAAATGAGAAGGCAGAGAAATGCAACACAAATGAATCAAGAGAAATCCCCAGAAAAGGACCTGAATGAATAAGATCTAACCAAATTACCAGATGCGGGGGGTATAGCTCAGTGGTAGAGCATTTGACTGCAAATTACCAGATGCAGAGTTTAAAATAACAATTGTTCAGATGCTCAAAGATATTAGAACAACAATAGATGGTCATTATAAACACCTAAATAAAGAGAAAGCAAATATAAAAAAGGACATTGAAATAATAAAAAAGAATCAGTCAGAAATGACAAACACAATATCAGAAATGAAGAACACAATGGAAGAAATTGAAAGCAAGACAGATGAAACTGAAGTTAGAAGACAAAATAATTAAAGGCATGGAAGCAGAGCAGAAAAAAGAAAAGAGACTCAAAAAGTCTGAGGAAACTCTAAGAGAGCTCTGTGACAACATGAAGAGAAATAACATCCGCATCATAGGGGTTCCTGAAGAAGAAGAGAAAGAACAAGGGATAGAGACTTTGTTCAAGCATATCATAGCTGAAAACTTCCCTTACTTAAGGCGAGTATGCTTCTGATTCCAAAACTAGGCAAAGACAACACAAAGAAAGAAAATTATAGCCAATATCCCTAATGAATTTAGATGCTAAAATCCTCAACAAAATATTAGCAAACCAGATCCAGCAATATATGAAAAAAATCATACAGCATGATCAAATGGGATTTATTCTTGGGAGGCAAGGCTGGTACAATATTTGCAAATCAATCAATGGAATTCATCACATAAACAAAAGGAATGAGAAAAACCACATGATAATTTCAATAGATGCAGAAAAAGTGTTTGATAAAATTCAGCACTCATTCATGATCAAAACTCTCAGCAAAGTGGGAAGACAGGGAACATACCTCAACAGGATATCTATGACATCTATGAAAGGCCATCTATGACAAACCCACAGCCAACATCATACTCAATGGGAAAAAATTAAAAGCAATCCCCTTAAGATCAGGAACAAGGCAGGGGTGCCCCCTTTCACTACTCTTATCCAACATAGTTCTGGAAGTCCTAGCCACAGCAATCAGACAAGAAAAAGAAATAAAAGGCATCCAAATTAGAAAAGAAGAAGTAAAACTATCATTATTTGCAGATGATATGATATTGTATATAAAAAACTCTAAAGTCACAGTCAAAAAACTACTAGACCTAATAAATGAATTCAGCAAGGTGGCAGGATATAAAATCAATACTCAGAAATCAGAGGCATTTTTATACACTAACAATGAACTGTCTGAAAGAGAAATTAAGGAAGCAATCCACTTTACCATTCCAACCAAAAAAACAAAGTACTATGAATAAACTTAACCACGGAGATTAAGGATGTGTACTCGGAAAATTATAAAACATTGATAAAATAAATCAGGGAAGATACAAACAAGTGGAAGCATATACTGTGCTCATGGTTAGGAAGAATAAACATCATTAAAATGTCTATATTACCCAAAGCAATTTATAAGTTCAATGCAATCCCAATTAAAATACCAATGACATACTTCAAAGATATAGAACACATATCTCAAAACTTTATATGGAACCAAAAGACAACATGAATAGCCTCAGCAATATTACAAAGGAAGAATAAAGTGGGAGGTATCACACTTCCAGATATCAAGTTATATTATAAGGCCATTGTACTCAAAACAGTCTGGTACTGGCATTAGAATAGGCATATAGAACAATGGAACAGAACTGAGAACCCACAAATAAACCCACACTTTTATGTACAACTGGTATTTGACAAAGGAGGTAAGAGCATACATTGGAGTAAAGACAGCCTCTTCAACAAAGGTGTTGGAAAAATTGGACAACTACCTACAAAAAAATGAAACTAGACCAACAACTTACACCACTCACAAAAATAAAGTCAAAATGGATAAAAGACTTAAATGTAAGCCATAAAACCATAAGCATCTTAAAAGAAAAAATAGGCAGTAAGCTCTCTGACATCTCTCACAGCAATATATATGCTGATTTGTCTCCACAGGCAAGTGAAATAAAAGACAGGATAAACAAATTGGACTTTATCAAACTAAAAAGCTTCTGCACAGCTAAAGAGAATAAGAACAGAATAAAAAGACAAACTACACAATGGGAGAATATATTTGACAATGCATCTGATAAGGCGTTAATAACCAAAATTTATAAAGAACTTGTAAAACTCAATACCAGGAAGACAAACAATCCAATAAAAAAATTGGTGAAAGAAATGAATAGACACTTCTCCAAAGAGGACATACAGATGGCCAATAGGCATATGAAAAAATGCTCAACATCACTAATCATTAGAGAAATGCAAATTAAAACCACAATGAGATGTCACCTCACACCAGTCAGAATGGTGCTCATCAACAAAACAACACAGAATAAGTGCTGGCGAGGATGTGGAGAAAAGGGAACCCTCCTGCACTGCTGGTGGGAATGCAGACTGGCACAGCCACTGTGGAAAACAGTACGGAGACTCCTCAAAAAATTAAAAATCGAACTGCCTTTTGACCCAGCTATCCTAATGTTAGGAATATACCCCAAGAACACCATAGCACTGTTTGAAAAGAAGAAATGCACCCCTATGTTTATGGCAGCATTGTTCACAATAGCATAGATCTGGAAACAGCCCAAGTGTCCATCAGAGGATGAGTGGATTAAAAAGTTTTGGTACATATATACTATGGAATACTACTCAGCCATAAGAAATTATGACATTGGATCTTTTACAGCAACATGGATGGACCTTGATAACATTATACTGAGCGAAATAAGTAAATCAGAAAAAAACTACGAACTATATGATTTCATACATAGGTGGGACATAAAAATGAGACTCAGAGACATGGACAAGAGTGTAGGGGTTACAGGGTGGGAGGGAGGAGAGGGAGGGGGTTGGGGGAGGGAAGGGGCACAAAGAAAACCAGTTAGAAGGTGACGGAAGACAATTGGACTTTGGGTGATGGGAATGCAGCATAATCAAATGTCAAAATAGCCTAGAGATATTTTCTCTGAACATATGTACCCTGATTTATCAATGTCACCCCATTAAAATTAATAAAAAAAAAGTGTTTGTCTCGGCTAATTCAGGCATTTGGAAGAATAGTATAAGGATGTTATTTCTACTTCTCAGGCCACATCCTGCAAAAGGGGCCCCAATAAAATTGGTGATTTGGCTCCTCTAATTTTGTCAATTGGATTTAAAAAAAATAGGTCAGGAACACCCTGAAATGGAGCTAACAATACAAGGGCATAAATTTAAAGGACTTTTAGATACTGGAGCTGATATATCTGTTATTGCTAAGCTACATTGGCCTCCTTCCTGGCCCACTCATGCAGCAGCCACAGAATTACAAGGTATATGTCAGAGTAAATCCCCTCAACAAAGTTCTGTTTTTTTACATTTGGAAGATTAAGAAGGTCATTCTGGATTTTTTTAAGCCTTATGTGCTTCCTGGATGGCCAGTTAATTTGTGGGGTAAGATGTTTTGAAAAATACAGGATTGTTGCTTGTCAGCCTTAATGGTTTAGTCAGTACTTAGATCAGGGTCCCCAAACTTTTTACACAGAGGGCCAGTTCACTGTCCCTCAGACCGTTGGAGGGCCAGACTATAAAAAAAAACGATGAACAAATCCCTATGCACACTGCACATATCTTATTTTAAAGTAAAAAACAAAATGGGAACAAATACAATATTTAAAATAAAGAACAAGTAAATTTAAATCAACAAACTGACCAGTATTTCAATGGGAACTATGCTCCTCTCACTGACCACCAATGAAAGAAGTGCCCGTTCCAGAAGTGTGGCGGGGGCTGGATAAATGGCCTCAGGGGGCCTCATGTGGCCCACGGACCGTAGTTTGGGGACCCCTGATTTAGATGCTTGGTCGGGGATTTTTGCCCACTAAGAGACTAGGGATAGAACAGCGAGGAATTCTCACCCCCATAGTTGTGGCACCCAATACCAGAAGGTGTGGATTAGGATATCAAAATTTAGCATAGGGGCCTTGGTAGTTCCTGCTACCCCAATAATGCATTGTGCAGATGCAATTACTTGGAAATCAGATAATCCTGTATGGGTAGACCAATGGCCCCTTTCTCAGGAGAAACTTAGGGCAGCTGCTCGATTGGTACAAGAGCAGCAACAGCTTGGGCACATTGAGCCATCTAATAGCCCATGTAATACACTTCCATATTTTGATCTTGTTGCCTCCTGGATTATCAAGGGGCATAGGCAACCCTTACAGCTTATAGGTTTTGAGCCTCAAAATTAGTGTTGTTCCTTTTTTCAAAGGATCATCAACAATGGCTCTGGGAAAATTCCACTAAATGGCAAATCGCCCTTGCAAATCAATGGACAACTTTATACTGAAACAGTCAACTTAAAATCAGCTCAAAGACTAGAATTATATGCCATTATTATGGCTTTTCAGCATTTGCCATATTCCTCCTTTAATCTATATATAGACAGCAAATATTTACTTATGGTTGTTTCCACTATAAAGACTGCTGTCTTAGGGACAACTGCTGATGAACTATTTCAGCAGTCCTTCCTTCTTCAAAGACTTGTATGTCAACATAGAGCTCCATGTTTTATAGGACATACTCGAGCTCACTCTATGCTCCCTGGAGCTTTAGCACAAGGGAATGCCCTTGTTGATCAAACTACCCAAAAGAAAATTATTTGGACAACCATGACAGATTGAGCAATTCAGTCTCATACTATTCATCACCATAACACTGCAGCCCTGTGTAAACAGTTTCAACTTTCTCAGCCCTGTGTAAGCAGCACAGCAGATTGGTAAATCCTGTCCAATGGGTCCTATACTACAATCTCTCCCTTCATTTGGAGTTAACCCTCAAGGACTCCTACCAGGACAACTTTGGCAAATAGATGTTACTCATATACTTTCATTTGGCAAACAGTCCTATGTCCACGTTACAGTGGATACCTAGCATGTTATAGCTCATTGTCTGTATGCATTTTTCTATTATTTGATTTCCTAAACTGGTTAAACTGACAATGCTCCTGCATATGTATCAAATGCATTTACTGTATTTTGTCAAACCTTTTGAATTATGGGTATTTCTTACAATCTTTAAAGTCAAGGTATTATTAAAGTATACCCAGCAAATATTTTAAGGTCAATTTAAAAAAAATTTAAAAGGGGGGAGTCATATCCTGGAACTCCTACGGGTCTACCATATCATGCTTTTTACTTAAAAAAAAATTTAAATTTCTTTTGAATGCTGATGAACAGGAGACGCCAAATCTTTTTCTCCTGCAAACTTCTACCTTCTTTTATTTGATCCAACTAATAACACTTTTGTCTTTTTCCAAATAGCTCCAGATATATGGAAAAGGTTTATATAGGCGGGTGGGGATCCTCAAACACCTCAGCGAGATCTTCTGAGCATGGCTTTTAAGATACCTAAAGGCAGAAAAAGCCCAATAGAGATCAGGTGAACTACCAGCTTTTAGGACACACCCTTAAAGGCTCCAACGCCCCAAAGAAGTCTCATAGGATTCCATCTGGGTCCTGCTTCAATAGTGAATAGGAAGGTCATTGAGCTAAAGCCTTTCAGGCTTACATGCCTTTGCTGTGAGGAAAAAGGGACACTGGAAGGTAGGCTTCCCGCTAGCTTCTCTAAGGGAGGGTTCAGTCTCTTCCAGCTCTGCTCCAGCCACCTATGACCTAACCTTGCCCAGAATGCTGGGGTTTGCCACTGAAGGCTGAAGGTGCCCAGAGCCGCCGGCCCCATCTACGACACTGTGGACGAGCCTAGTGTATTTCTTCCAAGAAGCACGTAAACTGATCTCATTTGCACAAGGGCCACTTAACTATGCCTTGCCTGAATAGTTAGTTTTTTTATTCTTCCCTCAAAGATCTCTGTTGTGGGTGTTGATAGTCCTATTTTCTGCTGCTTTGTTTAATATATAGTGTTTCCTTTATTCCTCCTACCTCAATGCCCCACTCATATTTCAGGCTGGGACCTACTCCTAATTTAGAGCTCTATTTCCCCCTTTTGCCAACTTCTATTATGAATTTACCTTTGCTACCCAGCTTAGTGTATCCCAAGGTTCTCTTTACCACGCTCCAGGGAAAAGCAATCTGGTCTCATCTCTACTGGCAGAGGAGAACTGAAGCTCCATCTCCACACATGCTGCAGATGGCTTTTCCAGTTTACCTGAATCATTACCAGCTAGAAGCAGCCGTCATTGGGACTTGGACGTGAGCTGCAAAGTATAGAATTGTGACAACAATTCCAGTGCCATGCGGACTTTTCCTGGATTCCTGCTCCTTGTGACTGCTCCTAACAGACTGAACTGGGATTGGGTTGCATTTTCAGGGATTTGGAATGGTGTTGGTACCAACTTGGACTTGGTGAACATGTTAAGGACACTACTCTTTTTATGGATTCTTGCTGTATTGGCCAAGAGTTTGCTTAAAGGCTTTAATCACTGTAAAAAAAAATAGAAGACTGGATAAAGAAGATGTGGCACATATACACCATGGTATAATATTCAGCCATAAGAAATGATATCGGATCACTTACAACAAAATGGTGGGATCTTGATAACATTATACGGAGTGAAATAAGTAAATCAGAAAAATAAAACAAGAACTGCATGATTCCATACATTGATGGGACATAAAAACAAGACTAAGAGACATGGACAAGAGTGTGGTAGTTACAGGGGGGGGAAGGAGGGAGAGGGGCAGATAGAGGGGTGGGCCACAAACAAAACCAGATAGAAGGTGACGGAAGTCAATTTGACTTTGGGTGACAGGTATGCATAAATTGAATGCATAATTGACATAATTGACAATATGACAGGGTGACATAATTGAATGACAAGATAACCTGGACATATTTTCTTTGAATATATGTACCCTGATTTATTGATGTCACCATATTAAAATTAATAAAAATGTATTTATAAAAAAAGAGTTTAGCATGGTACTTGATTCAGTGGGGTGTCCATCAATGCTAGTTACAAAATACACTAATCTTGGGCAAATGTTCTGGCACAGTAGATGCTTCTAGGTTGATTTCTTTCATCACAAAGGTGAGATTCAGTCTGGAAATATGTATACTATTACAATGGAGTTTCTACGCTTACCCTCTATCCACACCTAGGGCTTTGGGGTTCTCGGGGAAAGTTCTGATGTTCTTTTGACAAACTCTGGCAGGAGAAATAAGACAAGAAATAAGGTTACAAAACTAGGGGTGTCAGAGCAGCCTCTTCTTCCCCAACTGGTGTTGGGTTGCCTCTCAACAATCATGTCAGGAGCTGAGATTCTCCCTCCACATGTGGCCCAGTATGTTTTTTGGGCAGACAAAATCTGAGGGTTCAGAGTCCTAGGAGCTTGAGAAAAGCTGAAAAATTGCTCAGGATTGGAGTCTGGACTGATCATAAAGAGGAAGACAAAGTTCCCTCGGTGGCCAAAAGGTCCTTGGCACCTCTTTCCTGGCAGTGAAGTTTCCTCTTTTTCATTGGGAAATCATTGTCCCTTTGGCCATCTGCCCTGAAAAGGGTTAAATGAACCTCTAGACCAGTATTTCTCAAAGATTGTGATGCGTAGAAATTACCTGAGTTGCTTTTTAATCACGGCAATTCTCATGTTTTGGTCGACATCCCATACAGAAATATTACAGTGTGTGAGTGACTTAATGACATAGATGCAAGGCCACAGGTGAGCAAAACTTTTGGAAACACTGCTCTAAATTCTCTCTCTCTCTCTCTCTCTCTCCTCTCTCTCTCTCTCTCCTCTCTCTCTCTCTCTCTCTCTCTCTCTCTCTCTCTCTCTTTCCCTCCCTCTTTCAGACACACACAGACACACACACACACACACACACACACACACACTCCAGCAGAGGGCTCTTAGAAGGTGGACTGTAAGAGGAAGCAGCTTGACCTTAAATTTAAGAGGTTTTATGGAGTTTTTTGTTTTGTTTTTATTTAATTTATTGTGTTTATATAGATTCTAGTGTCGTCCCGAATGCATCTGCCCTTCCCCTGTATTCCCCTCAACATCTCTCTTGTACCCTTCCCAAATTTCCCTCCCCCCTTCCCTTCAGGTTTATCCTATCCTATCATCCCCTTTCCCTCTGTCCTCTTTTCCTCTGGACCCTTTGATCCCTCCTCTGTCTTAATTTCTTTCTCCAGTTCACATTGTTTCTTGGACTCCTCAAATGAATGAGGTCATATGATACTTTTCTTTCTCTGCCTGGCTTATTTCTCTTAACATAATAGTTCCCAGGTTCATCCATGTTTTTGCAAAAGGTAATATTTCCTTCTTTTTCATGGCCCCATAGTATTCCATTGTATATATGTACCAGTTTTTAATCCACTCATCCACTGACGGACACTTGGGCTGTTTCCAGGTCTTCGCTATTGTGAACAATGCTACCATAAACATGGGGGAGCATTTCTTTTTTTGAGTCAGTGATATGATGTTCTTGGGATATATTCCTAAAAGTGGGATGGCTGGGAACCAAAAAAAAACTCGAATAGCCTCAGCAATCTTGAAAATGAAGAACAAAGTGGGAGTTATCACACTTCCTGATATCAAGTTATACTACAAGGCCATTGTACTCAAAACAGCCTGGTACTGGCATAAGAACAGGTGTATAGATCAATGGAACAGAACAGAGAATGCAGAAATAAACCCACACTTTTATGGACAACTGATATTTGACAAAGGAGGTAAGAGCATACAATGGAGTAAAGAAAGTCTCTTTAACAAATGGTGTTGGAAAAATTGGACGGCTACCTGCAAAAAAATGAAACTAGACCACCAACTTACTCCATTCACAAAAATAAACTCAAAACGGAAAAAAGACTTAAATGTAAGTCGTGAAACCATAAGTATCTTAGAAGGAAACATAGGCAGTAAGCTCATCGACATCTCTCGCAGCTTTGATTAGTGACTCCCCTTCTCGTACAAAGGTCTCATATATTGTGTTGTTGTTGCAAAACGCAGGAACTCCAGCCCCACCTGCACAAATATTCTCTGCAAGTGTGCCCTGAGGTTTCAGCTTTACTTCTAATTCACCAGATAAATACTGACTTTCAAATCTGCATTTTCTCCCATGTAAGAAGGGATCATGGGTTTTATTTGCTTGGATTGAAGTGAAAGGCCAAACCAAAGTTGTCAATCCCTGCATAGTTGCTAACTACAGTGAGCCATTTGACTCCAGTCTTTAGGAAAGGTCCAATAGGATTTTTTGGAATTCCATATAAATCAAAACTACCAACCAGGATCTTTGTTTCATCAGGGGTACCTTTTACTGCTTTCCTTGGATCTGTATAAAATTTGATATGGTGATGCATGCTGATTAAAAAGTAGCAACCATATCCCTTGGACCATGGACCCCAGGAGCCATGTGCAGAGGCACAGAGCTCTGGCCAGGAGCAGAGGAGTCTGCAAGGTACTATGTTGGGACCTGGGCCCAGGAGGCAGGAACTGGAGCCAGCATGAATGTCCAGGAGGCTTGGGACATTGACTTTTATCATAGATCTCTGGGGTTCTCATAAAAAGGAAAATACCTGTATTAGCAGAATAAACTGTTTAAACTTTCTCAAGATTCTGAGGCCAACTCACCAATTTTTTTTTTGACTCACTCTTGTAGATGGACTGTTTTCCTACCCAGGATCATTCTCTGTGCCATCAGGAGTGTTGGCGAGGTGCCCTGCAGGTCCTAAAGCAGACTTTGCAATTCTCAGAAACTAACCCACTTTGGAATCCTGCTTGAAGAATGTAGCTATTCTAGTTGATCACATTTGATTTATAACCTTGGCATCATCACACTATCCTTTCCCCATTGCCTCATGGTATTGGTTCCTAAAAGTTAAAGGTGAGATTCCCTGTTGTCTCAGGGTTTCTTCTCCAACACAGACACTTAACCTGAAGGCTATATGTTGGTCCTTTTGATGTTTATATGTGTGTGGTGGTTGGTGCCCAGCTGGCAGTATTGTAAGATAAGAGGCATTCTTATTTCAAAGATTGAAATGTGAAGACAAAAATGTACTTCTTAAATATGAGCCTTTACAGAAATGAGTCTCTGAAAGTAACAGTTAATATTAAAGAAATATATCTCAGTCAGTTAGATCTGAGTTTACACTGGTTCTAAGAATTCTAATATCCAGGGAGGGTAACTAATATATAATGGTGCTGGAATAAGTCTTCATTTATTCCCTATTTAAGTGTATTGTAGGTTCACAAGTCTGATATTCTGTAAAAAAGTTCTAATTAAAATATTATTTCAAGTCACAAAAAAATGTACTTCTTAGCATTTCAGATGATGATAAGACCTATGGAGAAAAAAATAAAACAGAAAGAGAGTATGGGAAAGGGTAGAGGGTTAGGGAATGAGAACCTCCCACAAGAGGTAACATTTGAGCAGCATTTAAAGCAGATAATGGAAATAGCTGTGAAGACAATTGGGGTCAGAATATTCTAGAAAACAGGAACAATAAGTACAAAGGCCCTGAGGTAGAACTGTGTTTCCCATGTTTGAGGCACAAAGAGTGCAAGGAAAGGGTTCTTCTATGGCACCTTGGTGACCTTGCATATCTCCACACAGGCACAGAGGCAAGGATCCAACCTCAGCCTGACTCAGGTCTTGGTGAAATAGTTCATAATCCTCCTGGGAGCATCGGAGCTATCATAAGACCCTTCCTCATCTGCTTTTCTATCTTATGTGAGAGTGCCATGAGGCAGCTTCTCATTCACTTCCCTGGTTCTAGTGAGGGATGGGACTCTCCACTTTACTTCCTACTCACATTACAGTGGTCCCTCATCTATCGCAAGGGTTAGGTTCTACAGCCGCCTGTGATAGGCAAAAATGCACAAAGTAGCAACCTTATATTTTATTATTTATATATATTTAAGGCTTTATTTCAATTTAATATTCTTTTAATATATTTTAAATAATATTTTATATAGTTTCAATTTTTTAGACTAGAAAATGCTTATTTTACCGCAAAAATAATTAAAATAATAAATATATAAAAATACCCATATACCGCAAAATCCCACAATATAGCAAAAAAGTCTGCGATACAAAATTAGATATATACAGTTTTAAAAACAGCAATAAAGTGAGAACGTGAAAAGTGAACCACGACATGGAGAGGAACAGCTGTATATACAGCTGTTTGCTGCAATATGGAATTGGTTTCTCAGCAGCAGACTAACCCATCACTTATTCTGCTTGTCACCTGACCCTTGTGGAAATAAGAACACGAGGAAGTGACAGGAGTTCAGTGTGGAAGGAAAGAAGAGCTCTGATGAGGCCACTCCTCCCCCTCTGTATTACTTACCAGCCCCTGGTTTTTTTCCTTCACAGCATCTGCCACTCTGCCATTTTTCTGGTTCATTCAGGTTTCCTTGTCGCCCCTGCCAGATTGTCTGCTTCCATTGTGACAATTTTATTTATTTTATTTTTTTTTAAATTTTATTTAGAAAATTAAATTTAACAGGGTGACATTGATCAATAAGAGTACATAGATTTCAGGTAAACATTTCTATAGCATTTGAACTGTTGCTTATGTTGTATACCCGTCACCCAATGTCAAATCATTTTCTGTCACCATATATTTGTCCCTCTTTACTTCCTTCCCCAAGCATATTATTCTTGATCACAGCTATCTATTTCAGTCACTGTTCTTATTTTCTTGTTATTGTTTGTATGACCTAGAACACTGAGGTCGCCGGTTCAAAACACTGAGCTTGCCTAGTCAAGGCGCATATGGGAGTTGATGCTTCCTGCTCCTTCTCTCTCTCTCTGTCTCTCTCTCTCTCTCCCATCTAAAATTAATTTTTAAAAAGCAGCATCTTTTTCATAAATCAGCAAAAATCAGCCAGGGAAAAATGATTACATTCTCAATTGCAACAAATATATATTTTATGTTATAAGGTATATAATATTTACTATTGTGTGTGATGCATGTTTTATATAATATATTATATAACATATAATAATATATAATAAACTATGCATAAAGCATAAAGCACTAAAATATGCAGAACCTATAAAAAGGACCTTCAGTAAGATGTTCTTACTAAAGAACATCACTCCAGATTATTTTGACATTTGATTATGCTGCATACCCCTCACCCAAAGTCAAATTGTCTTCCGTCACCTTCTATCTGGTTTTCTTTGTGTCCCTCCCCTCCCCCCACCCGCTCTCTCTCCTTCCTCGCCCCATCCCCCCTACCCCACCCTCCCGTTACCATCACATTCTTGTCCATGTCTCTGAGTCTCATTTTTATGTCCCATCTATGTATGGATTCATATAGTTCTTAGTTTTTTTCTGATTTACTTATTTCACTCCGTATAATGTTATCAAGGTCCATCCATGTTGTTGTAAATGATCTGATGTCATCATTTCGTATGGCTAAGTAGTATTCCATAGTATACCATTTTAAAAATAACCACTTACAATCCTACGAGCCAGAGAAACCCATTATTAAAATTTGTGTATATTGTCTCCTGGTTTTTCACTACACAAATCCAATTTTACATCATTTAGTTCACACAACATAAGTATTTTTAAAATTTTCTTTGTTTTTATCTGATTATAAAAGTCATAACATTCACATTATTAAAATATTAAATCAAAACAGACATATATAAAAATAGAAAGTTAAAAATAACTATAATCCCACCATCTTGTGAGAATCACGTTGGTATTTGAGATAGAGCCTTCTGTACTGTATGTTTTTTTCCACATACACATTTTCTCACAAAGGAATTGTAAACTGCTTTTTTTTTCTATCTTAGGAAGAACTGGTGATCTCATGTGTATCTCTCCTTATCAATACAGAGTGTAATTGAACCAACACTCCATCCTCTATTTCAGTGGTCCCCAACCTTTTTTGGGCCATGGACCAGTTTAATGTCAGAAAATATTTTCACGGACCGCCCTTTAGGGTGGGGCGGATAAATGTATCATGTGACCGAGACAAGCATCAAGAGTGAGTCTTAGACGGATGTAACAGAGGGAATCTGGTCATTTTTAAAAAATAAAACATCGTTCAGACTTAAATATAAATAAAACGGAAATAATGTAAGTTACTTATTCTTTCTCTGTGTACCGGTACCAAATGGCCCACGGACCAGTACCAGTCCGTGGCCCGGGGGTTGGGGACCACTGATCTATTTCCTATGTCTTTCTTACCCCTGTTTCAATTTCTTTCTTTTTCCTTGTAAACCATGTTGTTATGACCTCAATTGGACACATAACTTTGGTACTTGACCATTTTCTCCTTTTGCTGCTTATAAAGGCCTGTTCCACGTACACTTTAAAAAATATTTCCATCGTACATTTTTATGTTTTCATTAGTTAACGTGTACATTTTTAACCTGCCTGGAATAAAATTTGGTTTAAGACTTAAGCTCAGGCCCTGGCCGGTTGGCTCAGTGGTAGAGCGTCGGCCTACCGTGCGGAGGACCCGGGTTCGATTCCCAGCCAGGGCACACAGGAGAAGCGCCCATTTGCTTCTCCACCCCTCCACCGCGCTTTCCTCTCTGTCTCTCTCTTCCCCTCCCGCAGCCAAGGCTCCATTGGAGCAAAGATGGCCCGGGTGCTGGGGATGGCTCTGTGGCCTCTGCCTCAGGCACTAGAGTGGCTCTGGTCGCAACATGGCGACGCCCAGGATGGGCAGAGCATCGCCCCCTGGTGAGCAGAGCGTCGCCCCTGGTGGGCATGCCGGGTGGATCCCAGTCGGGCGCATGCGGGAGTCTGTCTGACTGTCTCTCCCTGTTTCCAGCTTCAAAAAAATGAAAAAATTAAAAAATTAAAAAAAAAAAAAGACTTAAGCTCGGAATTAGCTATATTTTTCTAACTGTTTAATCTGTTTGTGGAACACCATCATTTCTCTACCAGTGTGGAAGAGAAAGCTCAGGTTAGGGAACCTGAGCTCCTATAATATTCCATTAACCATCCACATTTTTTGATATGGATAATTAATATTTCCTCAGATTACAAAAATCCTTTGCCCTCCATACTGACCATAGAACCACATGAAAGATTTGTCTCTAAAGGAACTCTGGAGCTACAGCTATGCTGTATTGATGGAAGCACCAGTCCTACCATTCCTTTCTTATATATCGTTGGCTCTGTTTCTGTTTTAGTCCACTGGTCTAGTCCATCTCTTCCTATGATAATTACAAACCATTAAATCAGTGAAGCTTTAAGACACCTGTTGATATATGGTGGATCAAACACCCTATCACCCTTTGCCCTCAAACCTTTCTACTTCTTTCTCTCCAAAATTTCATTATTATTTATTTACTCTTCTATCTACACTCTAGACAAGCTTAATAAAACCAGAAAAGAAAAATAGTATCTTTGCTATCTTGGGTAATTGCATTAACTTTCTAGATTAAATTTTGTGAGAAATGATATATTTATGACATAAATACTTTCAGTGAAGCTCTTGAAATTTTTACTTATTACTTTAAATCTTGGGTGATGTTCTTTAGTAAGAACATCTTACTGAAGGTCTTTTTTATAGGTTCTGCATATTTTAGTGCTTTACGCTTTATGTATAGTTTATTATATATTATTATATGTTATATGTTATATAATATATTATATAAAACATGCATCACACACAATAGTAAATATTATATACCTTATGACATAAAATATATATTTGTTGCAATTGAGAATGTAATCATTTTTCCCTGGCTGATTATTGCTGATTTATGAAAAAGATGCTGCTTTTTAAAAATTAATTTTAGATGGGAGAGAGAGAGAGAGAGACAGAGAGAGAGAGAGAAGGAGCAGGAAGCATCAACTCCCATATGTGGAACCACTCTGAATATATTGCCATTGTGAAAGGGTATGTACCATACAGGGTAGTTGTGAAGATTTGTTTCATGGCCCACCATATTAAACTTCCTACCATGGTGCTTAGCATATATAAGCATTCAATAAATATTATTTTCCTTTCTGCCTTCCTTCATCTGCAGACTCTTCTTCTATTCCCGAAGGAATAACAGGCTCCTTGGGAATTTACTACTTCCCCACTCCAAAGGATATGGCCATGTAGGTGGCAGTTCCAGCCACCAAACATGATCAGATTTTCTGTTGTCTAGAAGTTGTCTGACTTTCTTCCATTTGCCTGTACTCCCAGAGCCAGCCCATTCTGGTCCCTGCCTCTCTTTCTATAGGCAGAGCTCCTGGTTGTCTGTCTGGACCACATGCTTTCTATGCTTGGTAGCTGTTGTGCCATGGTTCAAGCCATTCTCTCCCACTATTCACTCAAGGCTCTTCTGTGCTATGATTATGTCTGTGGTAAATTTAGCCCACTCTGCTCTTTCACTTGAATAATTGTCCTGAAACACATTCTTCATGTTTAATGCCTTGCTATCATTTCATACATTGTTGATTGCTGACTTTTTAATTATTAAAAAACATGGTATAGTAACACTAACATATTTACTCTTATAGGAGAAAAAGAAACTTTTCATAACTCTATTACTCAACAAGATTAATTTCAAAATTGTATACTGTATTTCCTTCTAGTCTTTTTCCATTTGCATATCTCTTTTGTCACCATATCTCCTTTGCTACTTTTGCATGTAGTTATTAGGTTCTAAATGTTTTACATCCCCAAAGAGATGGAAGGGATATTTTTAGCATCATATGGGAATTGTCTTTAAATTTGAATGTGTTCAAAACAATTTCAAAAGCATTGGAGACATAAAAGAGCATAATGTATTCAGGGAGCAGTGAAATGGACAGTCTTCCTGCATCATAGGGTTTATGTGGGCAGGAGTAGAAGGTATATCAGGGCCAGGTTGGAAAAGGTCTAGAATATCACTTAAAGGAATGTGGTTTGATCCTAGAAGGAGTGCTTGCAGAAGATTTTAAAAAGAAGCTTGCCATGCCTAGGTTTGCATTTCAGAACAGCCACCCTGGTGTAGAAAGGAACAGTAGAGCATGAGATTAGAGGTGACAGGAATATCAATTATGAGACTAGTTGCAGCAATCCAGCAGAAGACCAAGGCAGTGGGGATGCATTCCTGCAAAACAATGGGAGTCGAAGGGGCTTGAACCCCTGCACTATGGACTACTGATGCTATGGGCCAAAGGTATGAAGCATTTCATTCAAGTCTCATACTTTCTTAAAGAACACGTGTCTCCTATAAAGCCACTCTTATCCATCCAGCATTTCCACCCTGACTTCCACCCCTACCTCTCTCCCTACTTTGTTGTTTCAGCAGGCTGTATATTCCCTACAGTAAAACTAATAGTTTGACTTTTTACTCAGGGCTTTCATTCTCAAACAGTTTTGATCATTTGCCTAGAAAACATTTATGAAGCAGGCAGAGAGCTGGGGCTGGAGGGGATTGGATTTGGGAGTGCTCAGCACATACTAAAGAACAAATCAAGCCAGTTCCTTGCCACTGAGAGAAGGTGCCATTCCCACCAAGCCCAGCATATAGGGGCTCATTGGAATATGCTTTAACACTTTTCTTCCTAATAAAATGACTTTCTTCTCAAGAGCAGAGATGTGTCTACTCCTTTGTGTAGTTCCACAGAGTAAAGCATTCAGCTAGACACATACTAGGTGCTTAGTAGGCATCAGATTTGGAACAGTGGAGATTTTGAACACTGTTGGACCACTTCTTATCCATCTTATCTTCCTACAATGGTGCTAACTCCAGCCCTCCCTGAGGAGGCTCGGGGAAAGTAAGAATGGTGTAGGTCAGTGGTTTTCGACCTATTTACACTTGGGGACCAGTGAAAATAGAATTATTTTGGGGACTACTAAAGCAGAAATCACCCTGAGCATAAGCGAATTTGACTAAGATCATTGAGTCTATAATTTTCATACAACATCAGGGTGGTTAACTCTTTTGCAGACTGGCACAAAATATCTGGCAGATGGGACTGTGGACCAGCATTTGAAAAACACTGCTTTAGGTCTTTTGGAAGACTGATATTTGCAGATGTTTCTTAAGACTTCTTCCAGTAGGGTAAAGAGTAGATATACCCTGCTCAGAGAAATGTAGGTAAGGATGGAATGCTGGCAAAATACCAGACCCAGATTTCCCTGATGAGGACAGTATTGCTTCTCATGGACCCTCTGAACTCAGGCTGGAGAGCCAGGGGTCAGATCTGTTTCTGTTTCTGTTTCCTGTTGAAAGCCCAGTGGCAAATGGAGTGGTTGATGAACTTATGCTACTTTAGACACTTTGGTCTCTCTCCGTCCCTCAATTTCATCTCTTCCTCCTGAAGTCATGCCTGCTCCAGAAGCAGAGCTTCATGCTCATTCCTGTTTCTTATTCTACCTATGGAAAGTGTGCCTCCTGAATTTGAGAAATTCCTCTAATGTAAACTCAGCATGTGACCCCCATTCCTGAAGAAAGTCCCCATCAGCCAGCCCTCACCCTTCTTCTCTAATGCTTTTTAACCATGGTGGACAGTGCAGATTTCCTTGAAAACTCTCATTTTGTTATATTGCACTATACTTCCTGGAACTTTTCCTACTTCTGGGCCTCTTCCAAGTGCTCCTTGGTTCCTTTGCCTTCACTGTCTGTGCCTATTACACAGCTGCTACTCATTTGGTTTACTTTAGAAGACACATAGGACTCTTAGTGATCACCTTGTAATAATCAAATGTTGTCATCAGTGGGACAGCTTATACAACAAGTACTGGCAGCTGTGGACCTCAGGGTTGTACCGTAGGGGAGGGAGGTCCTACCTCCTTGCTGAAGTTAAGTTTCCTCAACAAAATATGGTAAAAAACTGAACTCTAATCATTGAAGCAAGTTGGACCTTAGGTAGTAACATGATGCAAACTTAGATTATCTTTACAAGAAACTTGATATTTAAAAATTGTTTTTCATACACTTCTGCCCATGCTTCACATTTCTACCAGTGCTACAAGATAGAACTCTAAACCACTAATTTTCAAACAGTGTGCCCCAATAATTTTTAAAACCTGCAATATCTAACTATTTAGTCAGGGACACTGACCCCTTTTACCTTAGATTGTCAAATTTTAAAAAATGACAACCAACAACACAACAATAGCCATCCAGTATAAAGGAATCAAAACAAAATTGCAACTATTTTTTTTGTCAGATAGGTAAAAATATATTTTTTGTTCTGCCACAAAATTTCAATAATTAGTTTATGTGTGCCACGAGATGAAAAGGTTGAAAATCACTGCTCCAGACTGTAGAGTAACCAAGTTACTGTGGCATCAAAGAATTGAATGGATCAAAAAGATCCATGTGACAAACACACATCTACAATAATAAAGGAAACAGCAATCATCACTATGTAAGGTTGATTAAAAGATGGTACCAGAGCATTTAGCTATTGGGAAGAAAAAAAATCACTGTAAAACCTGAACACATGCCACACTCTGAAATGTATATCAAAGGATTAAAAGTTAATGTAAATAAAAATATTAGATGAAAATATCAGTGAATACTTATATCATCTTTGGATAGGATAGAATATTTTGTGCTTAAAAGCAATAAAATAAATCACAGAGGAAAATCTTAATACAAAAAGTATACTTACATCTAGCATCATAAACTCAATTAAATTGTAAATGGCAGGTAGAGCAAAACATTTGCAAATGAATATAATGGACAGAAGGTTAATATATGAATTGGTCTTAAAACTTGAGGGTAAAAATACTGAGTCTCCAGCAGCTAAGTAGGTGATCCATAGATACAGGCAATTCACTAAAGAAAAATTACAAATACCAGTAAGTATTAAGTCCTACTGCAATTAGTTATCACAGAAATGCAAATAAAGAGAGGATAACTTTGCATTTGTACGAGAGTAATTAAAATTATAGTTTGAGTGAAAGCAAATGAGTATTTTCATTTGCTGGCATTAAGAAAGCAAATTGGTATTTCTTGCCAAAAGGCCTGCTAGACAAGATATATCAACAGTCTCAAAGAGGTTCATATTCTTCTATCTGGTGACATTTCTAAAAGATAATCTGAAATGCAAATAAATATTCATGTAAAAAGACACTAAATCAAAACATTACTAAAGCATTAAATTGAACTAGATTATAGCACATGACAGAATACACTTTAATTAATGCTAGTGGTTTAGGCCAGACAGGTTCATATTGAATTTGGGCTGATGCTAGAGGAAATGCCAAGCTGGAAAACATCAGACCATTGCCTGTTTATTGGACGCTCGCAGAGAGGGACAAGCAAATAAACAAAGGAAAATTACTTTTCACATGGAGGGCAAGGGATCAGGAAAACTGCCCTTCATGATGATGGGTGAGGGAATGAGGGAACTGCATCTAGCAGGGGCAGGAGAGTGATCTGGGAGAATCACCACCAAGTGAAAGCACCCATAGCTTTTTGTAGAGAAACACCCATGACATTCTACCACATGCTCACGCACTAATCACGCAATGTGCTTGTAGCCGGAAAACCAGCGTCAAGCCTAACCACATACGCCAATCATGTAAAAATAAAGAGCTAGAGAATAAGGTCATATAGTTAATATACATTAAAGAAAAGAAACCCAAACGTGAAATGGTGCACATGTCTGTGTGTGTGTTTGTACATATATACATAGTATAACCTTAACTATGAAAAAAAAAACAGCTAAAAATAACATGAGTCTTATTATGTGCCAGGCACTGAGCTGAGCAACTGGGCCTGCACCTCTCCCCAAGAGTCCTCAGAGGATCCCTGGGGGTAGGTGGGCACAGTTATGACCCCCCTGCTTCAGATGAGCACACTAGGCACGGGAGATAGAGGGACTTGTCCAAAGTCCTGCAGTTCCTCAATGGAGGCACTGGATTCCAGGCCAGGTCAGCAGACTACATAGCGTGGGCCCTGGAAACATAGCTGAAGGACATTCAAGGTACCTGGTTAGCAGTGACAGTCCTGGAAGCACAGCTGAGGGACACAGGCAGATTGTTAATTATGACAGCCGCAGGAAACACAGCCAAAGGAAGGACCCACAGCACATGGGTTATGAAGATTAGCACTCTACCAGTGGTGAGCATGTGTTGCTTCTGCCATCGGGACAAGAAACTCACCCACATGGATGTGTTTTTAAGGCCTCCAAGAAAAAGACTGCACAGACATGTACCACAGGACCATGGTGACTGGTGGTGCGCAGGGACACAATGGCCATGAGTTTTCAGCTTCTCGCTCCTCTTTTGCAGTCTTGAATCATCTGTGGAAGCCTGAGCAACTAGAGGGAGTAGCTGAAGAGCTCTAGAGTGGGCCCTAATCTTTGGCTCCCACCTGCTCCCAGGTGTGTATGGCCTTAAAGCCATAGAGAAGCAGACTGGGCCCCAGAGCCTTTGTCACTCATACCAAGGATCCCCCCCATTCCCCATATGGACCCATGTTTCTTTTCCTTCACTTATTCTTCTCTAGTCCCTTTATGCTTCTCCAGGACCCTCGCTCTGCATACAGGACCCAATGCTTTCCCTTCTCCCCAGTACAGTCTTCAGCCAGGTGATTTGGGTCTAGCAGCGGGGCCAGGTAGGGTGGACAGTCCAGAGGGAAAACAGGATTTAGCAGTGGGGCAAAGAAACAGGTTTTTGATTTCTGCATAAATCTTCCTCCAACCACATATACAGAGGCAAGGAGATCTGCTCCTGGTGAGTACTTACATTAAGCACTTTCCACCCTATTACTGATATCACCTTACCCTTTCATTCCAAGCTGTTTCTGGAAGGCCTCCTCTGGACCAGGCCTTGCACTGGATGGTAAAGATTCTGCCGCAAATGCCATAGCAAGGCCTGCTCCAGTGGTCCGTACAGTCTGCTGGGGGAACAGACAGTAACTTAAGGAAGGAAAAAATCTATACAGTTATATATCATGGTCAATGTTAAGACAGAAAGATGAAAAGTCAGCTTTGAAGGCAGATATTTCCTGTAGACAATGTAGTTTAAAAAGCCGCTTTTAGAAAATGAAGATAAGAATGAGCCCCAGGATTGGCAGGGCTGGGAAAAAGCATGTTTGAACAAATGAAAGGAGCAACAAGGGTGAAAATGCTGAGAGGTATTTTAAAAAACCGGAAAGGTCCATGTACCTTGCCTAGGATAGAACCAGTGTACAGGAGAGGAGTGGCAGCTGCACTAAGAGGACTAGGCAGGGGCCTCATAGATCCATGGACAGGGATCTAGTAGCTACTGGAGGGTTCTGAGCCAAGCAGTGACATTATCAGATGGGCATTTGAGAATGGCCCCTTGAGTGCTAGATAGAGAATGGGTACAGAAGAAGCCCTGGTTGGCCCTGGCCAGTGGCTCAGTGGATAGAGTGTCAGCCAAGCATATGGACATCCCAGGTTCAATCCCCAATCAGGTCACACAGGAGAAGGGACCATCTGTTTCTCTCCCCCACCTTCTCCCCCTTATCTCCCTCTTTCTCTCCTGCAGCCAGTGGCTCAATTGGTTTGAGCATTGACTTCAGTCCTGAGTATAGCTAGTTAGTTCCAGCGTCAGCCTCAGGCACTAAAAATAGCTCAGTTGATTGGAACATTGGCCCCAGACAGTGGTTGCCATGTGGATCCCGGTTGGGGTGCATGCCAGAGTCTGTCTCACTATCCCCCCTCCTCTCACCTAAAGAAGGAAGAGAAGGAGGAGGAAGGGGAAGGGGAAGGAGAAGGAGAAGAAAAGGAGAAGAAGAAGCCCAGGTAAGGAGAGTGGTTGGGAGCACAGTGAGTTATCCATGCTATCTATGGCAGTGGCATGGAGCAATGCAGAAGCACTCCACTGAGCCACTGCTCTGGCCCCAAGCTGCACACACAGCCCCCTTTTGCACAGACAGAAGAGCCTCTTTTGATGGGTACTTATGCTTTTCTCACTTCAAAATGAGTATTTTGGCACATATTTTTATTAATGAAAAAAGTGAGACCCTTAAAAATGAATCAGAAGCTGTGTGTATGAGCATTGGGGAACCCTACACACTGAAGGGCATGATTGTAGGGTGACAAAGAGGTGAACTGGCTATTTTTTTACAGTGGATTTTCTCATTACTAGTGTCTCTCATCCTTCATGGAGAAGTGCTTTTTTTCTCCCCATCTTTTGACTGGGAGATATTCACTTGGTTGCTAGTGGTCTGGAGTTGTGTGGGAAATGGAGCTAGGTGTCTCACGGTACATCCATCTAGACTTTCAGTACATTCTTTCATTCAGTATAAGTGCTTCCCCCCCTGAGGCATTTGTGTCTGCTGCAATAGTGCTGCATAAAAAAAAGTCCTCAGACATCAGTAATTCACAATATCTATTTTTTTTATTTAGAAAATTAATGTTAACAGGGTGACATTGATCAATAAGAGTACATAGGTTTCAGGTAAACATTTCTATAGCATTTGAACTGTTGATTATGTTGCATACCCATCACCTAAAGTCAAATCATTTTCCATCACCTTATATTTGTCCCTCTTTACAACCTTCCCCCCACCACCTCCCCTGTTCCCCTCACACAAAACCCCTCCCCTGGTAACCACTTCACTTTTATCTATGTCCATGAGCCTCAGTTTTATATCCCACCTATGTGTAAAATCATACACTTCTTAGCTGCGAGACCAGCTCAGCCATGTGCATGCATGAAAGGAAGGCACTGCAGGACTGAAGAAGAAACATACACAAGACACAACATATAGAGAAAGATGGGTACAGGGGACTCCCAGCCTCTAGGACTGAGAGCCTGGATCACTGCAGCCTCGTCGAATTTATTGGTCTCTTTGCTCATTAAATTAACAGAGCCTGGGTTCAGGTGCATAGAAGGGCAGTTAACTAATGTCTTTCAGGTATGTAAGGAAAGGCCATAGGGATCAACTGTTTTCCTTTAAACAATCTTTTCTAGTACTTGCAAGGGCAGCACTCTGCCCCAGGAGGACCCAGCATTCCAAAGTTCACACAAAAGACTTGTCTCAGGACCACAGTCCCATAGCCATTTTCCCACACTTAGCCTCATAAAATGTGAGGTGTTGCTTCTTCTTCTAATTTTTGAAAGACATTGAGAAGGATAAGGTACCAAATCTTCTTTGAATGTTTGAATGTTTGGTATAGCCATCTGGTCCTGGACTTTTGTTTTAAGAGAGGTTTTTCATAGTTGTTTCTTATTCCTCGCTGTGTATATGTTTATTTAGGTTTTCCACTTCTTTATGACTCAGGTTAGGAAAATTGTATAGTTCTAGGAATTTATCCATTTTCTCTAGGTTGTTGAATTTGGTGGCATATAGTCTTTCATAATATTCTACTATAATTCTCTGTATATCTATGGTGTCTGTGGTAATTTCTCCTCTTTTACTTCAGGTTTTGTTTATATGGGTTGTTCCTCTTTTTTTCTTAGTGAGTTTAGCCAGAGGTTTGTCATTTTAATTAATCTGTTCAAAGAACCATCTCTTTGTTGTATTAATTTTTTCTATAGTTTTTTTGTTTATTATTTCATTTAGTTCTGCTCTAATTTTTATTGTTTGTTTTCTTCTGCTGACTTTGGGTTGCCTTTTTCTTCTTTTTATAGTTCCTCAAGATGTGATATTAGGTTGTTTACTTCGGATCTCTCTTGTTTCTTGATATAAGCCTGTAATGATATAAACGTCCCTCTTATTACTGCTTTTACTGCATCCCAAAAAAATTTATGTCATGTTGTCATTTTCATTTTCCTGTGGTTATCTTTTGATCTTTGCTTTTATTTCTTCTTTGACCCAGTCATTTTTCAGAAGTGTGTTGTTTATTTTTCACATTCTTGTGGGTTTTTTTACTTTCTTTTTACAGTTTAATTCTAATTATAAAACCTTATGGTCAGAAAATATGCTTAGTATAATTTCAATCTTTCTAAATTTGTTGATGTTAATTTTGTTGCCCAACCTATCTTTGAGAATATTCCATGCACACTGGAGAAGAATGTATAATCTGACATTTTGGGGTGAAATGTCTTGTAAATGTCTACTATGTCCATTTGTTCCAATGTGTCCTGTAGGTCAATATTTTTTTAATTGATTTCTTGTTTGGATGTTCTATCGAAAGGCTTTAATGGTATGTTGAAATCTCTAAGTATGATTGTGTTTTTGTGTTGCTTGTATTTTTAGATCAGTTATTAGATGTATTATATATTTTGGTGCTCCTTGGTTTGGTGCATATATATTAAGAAGCGTTACCTTTCTTTCTTTCTTTCTTTCTTTCTTTCTTTCTTTCTTTCTTTCTTTCTTTCCTTCTTTCTTTTTTATTCAGTGAAAGGAGGGGATGTAGAGACAGAGTCATCTCACATGTGCCCTGACCAGAATCCACCCAGCAAGCCCACTAAGTGGTGATGCTCTGCCCATTTGGGGTATTGCTCCATTGCTCAGCAACCAAGCTCGTCTTAGTGCTTGAGGTGGAAGCCATGAAGCCATCATGAGCACCCAGGGCCAACTTGCTCCAATAGAGCCATGGCTGCAAGAGGAGAAGAGAGATAGAGAGAGAGAGAGAGAGAGAGAGAGAGAGAAGTGAGAGAGGAAAGGTTGAGAAGTAGATGGGTGCTTCTCCTTTGTACCCTGACCTGGAATTGAAACCAGAATATTGTCATGCCTGGCTGATGCTCTGCTACTGAGCCAAGTAGAGAGGATGGTGTTATGTCTTCTTGATACAATGTCTCCTTTATCATTATGAAATGTCCATCTTTGTCTTTGGTTACCTTTGTTGTCTTGATGTCACCATTGTCAGTTATGAGTATGGCTACACCTGCTTTCCTTTGGATATTATTTGCTTGGAGAATCTTTTTCCAACCTCTCACTTTGAGTCTACTTTTATCCTTGCAGCTTAGATGTGTCTGTTGAAGGCAGCATATGGTTGGGTCTTGCTTTTTGTTCCAATCTGCTACTCTGTGCCTTTTTATTGGTGAGTTCAGTCCATTTACATTTAGGGTAATTATTGACTCTTGAGGATTTCCTATAGCCATTTTATGTTTTGTTTTCTGGTAGTTCTTTGTCTTATTTGGTTCTTCTCTCTTTTTTTCTGTCAGTTGTTTTTGTTTGGTGGTATTCTATACTTCCTTCCCCTGTTTCTTCTATTAGTAAGTTGTGTATTTCAGTGATGGCTTTTTCGTGTGTGGTTTCCATTAGGTTAATAAGAGAAAAATGTTCATATGTACAAAGTGCATTGTCTTATGAGTGCTCCTGCACTCCATCCTTCTTTGCTACTGCAGGTCTTTATCCTGTCCCTTTTTAGGTTATTATTGTCACAGATTATCCTTGTTTTTACTGTGACCTTATTGGAGTTTTACTTGTAGTTGTGATTTGTTTTGTTTTGTTTGTGTCTGTTGGAATAACATTTTTGAGTATTTCCTCCCATGGGACTTTTCCAGCAATAAATTCCCTCAGCTTTTGTATGTCTGGGATAGTTTTTATTTCTCCTTCATATTTGAAGGATGACTTTGATGACTATAGTATTTTTGGCAGGTAATTTCTTTCTTTCAGTACTATAAATGATTGGGTCCAATCTCTTCTGGCTTGTAGAGTTTCTGCTGGGAAGCCTGATGATAGCCTAATGGGTTTTCCTTTATAGGTTATGTTCTTCTTTTCTCTAGCTGCCTTGAGAATTCTTTCTCTGTCATTGATCTTTCACAATTTTATTAAGATGTGCCTTGGCATACGTCTCTTTGAGTCGACTTAATTTGTTGCTCTGTTTGCTTTTTGGATTTAAGGCCATAAGCTTGGAAAACTCTCATAAATTATTTGTTTGAATAGGCTCTCCATTTCCTTCTCCCTCTTTCTTCTTCTGATATACCTATTATTCTTATATTGCTCTTTCTGATGGAGTCAGACAGTTCTTGGACAGCTCCTCAGTTTTTTTTTTTTCAGTTTGTGAGTTTCTCTCCTCTTCCCCCTTTAGCATTTCTAGATGTCTATCTTTGATGTCACTGATTCTTTCCTATCTAGCTTGTTCTATTAGCCAAACTTGCTACCTCAGTTTTCAATTAACGTATTGAGTTTTTCATCCCTTTTTTAAAGTGTCAATTTACGTGGTGAGTTTTTTATTTTGTTTTTTGAGCTCATTAAGTTGCTTATTGGTGTCTTCTTGTATCTTGGTATTTTCAGAATTTAAACTTTGAATTCTCTGTCATTTAACTTCAAGCTTTCCATGTGATAGAGATTTTTTTCTGGAGATTTTTTTTCTTCTTTCTGAACTACATTTATGTCCCTTATAACCATAGCATTTGATTTTTTATTTATTTATTCCATTTGAGAGTGGTGTTGTTAAGAACCCTAACCAAAAAAACCCCTAAAAAATGAAAAATACAATGCAAAACTTAAAATTTTTAAACTGTTCTCAGTAAAGAAGAAAAATCTCAGAAAATATATATAAAAAACCACCCAAACAAAAATAAGAATTAAAAATATTAAAATTAAAATAAAGGAAATTCAAAAAGAGAAAAAGGAAAAAAATAAAAAGAAGAAAGATAATGATAAATGAAGTAGAAAAAGAAAAAATAAATTTCAGTTTTGATAGGTTTCTTCCAGTAGGTGTAGTTGTATTACAAGTTTTAGCTCTGTGAAGTTCCTAGACTGTCCTCCACTGAGATGTTGCTGTCACTATAATTTAGCTGGGGCCACAGTCACATTGGTGAGTAGGGTGTATTCTGAGGGCATTATGGCTTTGGATTTCTGGCTTTATGGCTCTAGCAATGGTGATCTCAGGCTTCTGGATGCTCCTCCCCATGTCTCAACAGACCTAGAGACAACCTCTATTTTTCAGGGAAAAGAGTGGCTCTAGTGAGGTGGCTCTGGTGTTTGTTTCTGCCACTCTCCATACAGGATCTGGGAGGACAGGGGCCACACTTATGCTTTCTCTGTCTCTACTGAGAGTGAGCTGCAGGCACATTGTGGGAACATTGGCCATGACCCCACACTCTGGCCACTTTGGTTTATCTCTCCCTCTGCCCCTCTATCTCACTGCTCCTCCTGGAAGAAGGAGGCCCAGTCACTTCAGGTTTCTCTCTCCATACCCATCAGACAAATTCCAAACAGCCTGAGTTTTCCTCCTCCCCATAGTCTGGCAGAGAAAAAAAAAACAGTCCAAGTTTTTCTCTTCCCTAGAGCTGACCTTGAATGTGTTTTATTTTCTGCCCCCCTTTTCAACCCTAAACCACCTTCAGTCCATTCAGTGCATGGAAATTTCTGATGTACCTGCAAGCCCAGCTGGGGTTTTTTACTGCATTATAGTTGTTCAATTTGTTGAAATTTCAAGGGGAGAGATCAGGAGTATCTCTCATACTGCCATTACTCTTAGGGCTCCACTATTAAGACCTAATTACATCCCCAAAGTCCCACAACCTAACACCATCACATGGGGGTTAGGGTTACAACATATGAATTTGGGGGAAGACACATTCAGACCATGGCATTCTCTTTGATATTTATTTCTCAGGATCCACTTGTTTTACCTGCTCATCTGGCTGCCTATTCACCTCTCTTTATTCTAATCCCTCTTGAAACTACAGAGTTAACTCAAAATTGTTGACATTATGTATGCCTTAGAGGCACTGTATTTCTCACACAGCCCTGACACAACTCTCATTTTTGTATTTTATTTCAGATTGGAGAACCAGAACTGAGACTAGGGAATCGACTTCCTGACATGACATTTCTGAAGAAGACTAATTCCAGGGAGAAATAATAGAAACACTGACAGGGATTTGTTGCTGAGGCTCTATGTTGTGTGAAACTTGGAGATGTATGGGCCAATTAGGGAAACATTCAGGACAAGTAGCAATATTGCACAAGAGATACTCCAGGGACGGTGCTTCTTATGAATACAATGTTTTTGATGGAACCTTCAGTCAGCAGTCAATCCTTGTACACATAGGGGGCATAATGCCAAATTTAGACCTGAATACTCAACAGGGCTTCAGTGAGGAAAAGAAACTTTGGCAATGGAGCAAATGTGGAAAGTCCTTTCATCACCATTTTACCTGCACTGGGCATCAGGGACTTCACACTGGAGGAAAACCCTTTAGGTATAAGAAATGTGGGAGAGCCTTCAACCAGAACTCATCTCTTACAAAGCATCATAGATCTCAAATAGGAGAGAAACGCTTTTAATGTAATGACTGTGAGAGAGCCTTCAACCAGAGCTCATGACACACTAACCATAAGAGGATCCACACAGGAGAGAAGCTCTATGAGTGCAATGAGGGTGGGAAGGCCTTCAACAAGAGTATGCACCTGACACAGTATGCATGCATTAATACTGGGAAGAAGCCCTATGAGTGCCATGAGTTGTGGAAAGGCCTTTAGCTGTAGCACACACCCAACCCAGCATCACAGGATCCACACTGGAGAGAAACCCTGTGAGTGTCATGAGTGTGGGAAGACCTTTAAAGATACATCCTCCCTCCCTTGTCACATATTGATTCACACAGGAGAGAAACCATATAAATGTGCTGACTGAGGGAAACTCTTTACTGGCCTTTCGGGTCTTATTCACCACAAGAGTGTTCATACTGGAAAGAAACCCTATTTATGTCAGGAGTGTGGGAAAGCCGTTAGCCAGAGCTCATCTCTGTTAAAAACAGCTGAGATTTCATATAGGAGAGAAGGCTTTTAAATGCAGTGAGTGTGAGAAAGCATTCAGCCAGAGCTCGTCTCTCATTTACTACCAAGTAGTTCATACTGGACAGAAGCCCTTCCAATGCAATAACTGTGAAAAAATCTTTAGTCAGGACACACACCTGTCTGAGCACCTTTGAATTCACACTGGGGAGAAGCTGTGCTATATAAGTGTAACAAATGTGGGAAATTTTTACTCGGAATTCATCTTGTATTGACCACCAGTGGATCCAAAGTGGAGAGAAGCCCTATGAGTGCAGCACTTGTGAGAAGGCTTTCATCCAGAGCCCCTCCCTCACCAAACACCTGAGGACTCACACAGGAGAGAATCCCTGTGAGTACAATGAATGTGGGAAGGCCTTCAAGAAGAGCACAAACCTGACCCAGCATGCATTCACCCACACTGAGAGAAGCACTACAAATGCTGTGAGTGTGGAAAGATCTTCAGCCAGAGCACACACCTGACAGCACTCAGGATCTATACTGGGGAGAAGCCCTATCAGTCTGATGGATGTGGGAAGGTTTTTGCTTATATCTTGTCTCTTCCTAGACACCTCTTTATTCACAAAGGAGAGAAACCCTATAGATGCGATGAATATAGAAAAGATTTTAGTGGCCCCTCAGGGCTTATTCATCATTAATGAACACACACAGGGGAGAAGTCCTATGAATGCACAAAATGTTGAAAAGCCTTTAGCAGAAGTGCACACCTTATTGAACATCAGGAAGTTCAAATTGGAGAAAAACCCCACAAATATAAAGAGCTTTAGCCAGAGCTCACACCTTACAAAACATCTGAGAACACACACTGGAGAGAGACTCTATAAATGTAAGGAAAGTGAGAAAGCCAGTGTATCCCTTATGCATCATCAGAAAATTATTACTAGAGAAGTCTTATGACTATAATTCCTTCACTGATTCCTCAGTTTTATTCAGCACCAGGGTACTTACACTGGAGAGAGTGTGTATAAAATGAATGGAAATGCTCAGTGGAGCCATTAGATGTAGGGATTGCTGCAGATTAACCTTTAATATCCCTTTTTACCCTGAGATGTAGTTGTAGAAAATACTGAGGTCCTCCTCTTTGCTTAGGATTTTGTGTGTAAGACACAATTCAAATATATTTTGAATACAGCTACCCTGAATTGAGAGTTAACCTTTGTTGGGGCTTTGAAGTCAAAGATAGGTTTAACTGTAAATGTTGAGTATTAAAATTATTGTTTGAAACTTTATATACACATTTGGGATTTTTTCAGGGCATGATGGCCTTACATATTATTATGTTTTTGTACTTTCTGTATCTCTAGTAAAGTCCCATAGTGACTGCCATTTGGGAGTTGAGGATCTCAGGCTAAGATAGATGGAGCGATGCTAACAGTAGATTGAGTTATACAATGTGGAATTGGGGAAGTAAGAAACACTGAGAACTTTGGATCCAGAGGAGGGTGGAGAGAGAGCGAGAGAGAGAGCCATTAAGTTGGGAGGTTATTTTGGGTCATTCACTCTAGGGCTTTTAAATGTTTTAGAGCTGTAATACAGTTTGTTTCTATTGTCTTTGTTCCTCATCTAAGTAATAGTGAAAATAGGTGTACCAAATTTCTTTTGACTCTTGTATTGTATTCTCTTATCTTGATAAGATGTATTCTTCTCAAATCAAATATGTGGAAGTTGAATTCTGCATGTATATTTTTGAAAATTACCTTTTAAATAAATTCTTCTGTGTACCACTCACATAAGTTGGATCTGTCTTTTATGTAATTTCCAAGGCAGTCAGTCTTGTCTATGTCCCAATGCCAATCTGACACGTTGTCTACTGTGGTTCTACTTTTCATTCTGAGTTCAGGCTTAATCCTGGCCCACTACTAGATTTCAGTTGTCAAAGTCCAAGAGCTATTTCTGAAGGACTCCACTAAAGAAGTACATCTGTTGGGCTGCAAGTCAGAGCTGGGAGAAGATGGAACTGATGCTAGTATTCAAGAACTTAAAAAATTACTGAACATTGAGTGTGACAAAATCATACTGAACAGAAGAAAGGAATCTGGGAACGTTCTCCACCTTCTGACCTGTCAGGTTTTATAAAGGGGTTGCATAGTGCTCTTCAACAACCCTTGTGCTTCAGAGCTACCTGGGGAACCTTAATAAAATGCATATTCCTGGACCCACTCCAGAGCTACCAAATCAGAGACTCCAGGGCTGGGCTCAGCCATGGATGTGTACTTTGAAAAAGTTCCCAGGAAAATACTGCTGCACAGCCAGCACTGAGAAAGCTATGTCATTGGATACTGTGGCAATTCCCTGTTGTAGACTTAGAAATCAGTGACATAGGAAATAATGTATATATAATGTTCGCTGTTCTGCTTTTGAAGGAATCTCCCCAGTAAATTTTCCTTCTGTTCTGTTGTGTCTGGCTCTTACTTCTTTCCATGAAGATAAGTAAGAAAGAGGCAACACAAATGAACATCTCTATGCCCATGTTTTCCTTCTTTTATTCAGAAGAAAAGCTGTATTTTCTGCATTTTCTACTTTTCCATATGCGCAGTTGACATGGTAAATTGTCCAAGCAACATCTGTTCTCTCACCTTCCTCAGAGTACTTCAGTTTTTCCTAAGTATCACTCTTTTCCACAAGGCCAGTGGGTTTCAGGGGAGTATGGGATCACCTCCAGACCCAAAAGGTAGGTCCCCATTCCTATTGCCTGGTGATGTGAGACAGGAGTGGAGGGAGTATTGAGGGAAGGGTTTCTGTTCCTCCCTCATTGGCTGGATATTGTAGTGCCCATGTGTTATGAAGGACCACAGCAGTCATGTTCTCATCATGAAGGAAGTTAGCAAGGACAAAGTTAGCTCACTGCAGGTTGAGGAACAGAAGGATGGAAGGAACTTGGCCACTGATAGCCTCAAGGAGACAGTGCATTAACAGTCTGACAGATAACAGATCTTCAGCAGAAAGTGAAAGCATCCCAATCTCCCAATGCCTCTTTCCATCTAATCAATATACACTGTAACTTTTGCTGTTTAACTTGAGATTACCTGATCAGAGCAATAGTTTATGGAAGTGCCCCAGCAAACAAGGTATGGGGAAAACAGCTGTATTAGGCTTGCTCACTGGTTTACCAGCTGCAAGCACTCTCCCTGATTAGTGCGTGAGCACGTGGCAGTGCCATGTATGTGTAGTCTGTGTAAGGCTACAGGAGCTTGCCCTCAGATTGCCTTCCCACCACTGGGAGGGGCCATTTTTGCTACTTGTTTGCCTGTGAAGTTTTTTTCCCTGCCTGTTTGCTTGTCAGCTGTTGTGAGAATCTATTAAATGAGAATGGCCCAATTCTCTCTGGCCCCACAGTTTCTCTACCATCTGCCTGAATCCAATTTGGACCTGCATGGCCTCAACCACTAGCATTACAGTGGGAAACACCTATTTCCTGGACTCGCTGTAGCCACCTTGGAAACATCAGCCACCAGTTTTTAGGTCTATTGTATGCCCTAACCTAGCAGAGGAACCTCAGTACCAAGTAGATGTGTAGATGTTTGGGGGAGTGGGATAGGTACTCTGTGCTCCTAACATGAACCCCAAAACCTAATGTTCCTCTTCCTTTGTGGGGCTCCTGAGGAAAAGGCTGATGGATGACCTGCCAGGTATGTTGTCCCCACAGCTTCAACCACTTACTACAATCTTGTAAAGATTCCAGCCTGCCCCTGCTAGCATGTGGATTCTGGAACTAATCCTGTAACTGGTCTGAGAGAGGATAGGAAAACTGGTCAGTTTGGTGCTGCTCTGTCTGCCCCTCGGAACTAAAATAATACCACTACTCTTATTAAATATGTCTGTGTCAAGCACTGTACCAAGCACACAGAAACTTTTCTCATTCATTTCTCCTAATTACTCTGCCTCAGAAGATACCACTGTTTCCATTTTATAGATGGGGAAACTGGGGTTAATAGAGGTGCCATAAGTTATCAAGATCACATGGCTAATAAGTGGTGGAACTTGGATTCAAACCCAGGTTAGATAGCACTGGTCTCTTGCTCAGTTCCCATCCTAGTCTGGTCAGTTCCAGTGACAGACTGTTTCAGTGCCCTGAGAATCTGGCTATTCTGTACTACTGAGCCTAGCATCTCCTCCCAGTCTTTGCTGGTACTAGAAATCCATTACCAACATTCAAACCTCCAGATCACAGCTTGTTCTCATCAGCCAGACTGTCTAGCTACCAGTTGTATGAGTTTCTTATTACTACCATAACAAATTACCACATACTGTGTAATGCCGGTGGCCGATTCCAGGCAGGTTCATATTGGATTTGGGCATATGGTCGAGAAACTGTGGAGCTGGAAAGCGTTGGGCCATTCCATTCAATAAAGTCTCACAACAGTGGAGAAGCATGCAGACAGGGAAAAACTACTTCTCAGGCAAAGAAACAGCAAGACTGGCCCCTCATAGTGTTGAGCAGGCAATCCGCCATCCGCAATCCCCCTGAGCACAAGCACCCATAGCCTTTTATAGGCCACACACACTTGGCACAGCCACACACTCACATACCAATCAGGCAAAGCACATGCAGCCAGTAACCCAGCGAGCAAGCCTAACACAGTTGCCCCACAAGCTGAATGGTTTAAACAACACAAATTTATTATCTTACAGTTCTGAGGGTTAGAAGTCTGATGGGTTTCAATGGGCTAAAACCAAAATGTTGATAGGGTTGTGTTCTTCCTGAAGAATGTAGTGGAGAATGAATTCTCTTGCATTTCCTAGCTTCTGGAGTCCACCTGGATTCCTTGGCCTGTGGCCTCTTCCTCCATATTCAAGTCATTAGCATAACATCTCCTAATCTCTCTCCAACTCTGATTCCATTGTCACATCTCCTATTATTACTTTCACCTCTGCCTCCCTCTTATAAGGACCCCTGTGATTACATCAGACCCACCTGGATAATTCAGAATCAGCTCTCAATCTCAAGGTTGTTAACTTACACCTTCACAAATCCCTTTTATTAGGTATAAGATAAATTCAAAGTTTCCAGGGATTAGGACATAGACATTTTGGCAGAGGGTGGGGCATAGGAGGCATTATTTTTTCTGCCACATCAGTGAGCTTGCCAGTATATAACAGCCCAGCCTACTTAGGCCACCACAGTCTCATCTGCTGCTGACTCCCATTTCTCTCTCCCTCCATAATGCAGCTTCTGACCTGGTAGTTGGGTCTTTCTCAGGTCAGTGCTTTGGCATTGCAAGTTAGAATGGCAAACCTAAGCAGCTCGCCCTCCATGTCCCCAACACACACACACACACACACACACACACACACACACACACACACTAAGGGAAGGAAGACACAGGTTCTCAATAAGTAGTTAACAGCAGTTATAAGGTTTATATTAAATGGTCTCCTGCCCCTACCACTTTCATAATGCAGAACTTAGCCAGAGGTGAGGCAAGGTAGTAGTGGACATCCTTGGCTTTCATGTTCTTAGGACTTTCTGGGAGTGGTGGGTAGGTTGTTTGTTCCATGTGAAGATTGGGGAGATGTTGGTGTCTGAAGTATATACCAGAAAAATTGCCCTATGAGATAATAGTACCCTGCTCTCAGGGCTCTTTGGAGAGCAGGGGGTAAAGGGAGCAAAGAGTCTTATTTTTATAATAGTGCTCTTCTGTTTTCTCTCTGACCTTAATAACATTCATTTTGAAGTTAGTTGTACCTAATTAGAAACAAATGGATTTCATAACCCACTTCGTTCAAAAACTATTCCCTTAGCTGCTCAACGTCCATGTCTAACCCTGTAAGAGGCATAACTTCTACTGAGGGAGTTCTGCACCTTTCCAGCTTTCCCGAAATTCCAACTTCAAAGCCTAGTTTAAAGGGTTGTCTTTTGTTCCAAGACAATAGGAAGCAGAAGGTCAGGGATTCACATCTGGATGCTTGTGGGGATTGGCAGTAAAACCCAGGTCCTTAACTGTTAGGGTTAAGTTGGTTCCTTTAAAAATTCTCTTCACCCAACTTCCATTAGGCCAACTTATTCAGTAAACATTTCCCTCTCCCAACTTCCCCTTCCTCTTAAGCAACACCCCCTGCCCTAGTAAGGTTCTGAAAAATATCCTTGAGATAAGGCCATCATGAGGGGCCTAAGTGTAGGGAAAAGGAAACAGTCTGTAACCAAGGCAACCAACCCTGATATGCTGATCTAAGTATGTCCAAGTGCCAGCAGCAAGCCCTATATCTACTGGCTTCCTCCTGCAGCTTTTTGGGCTGACATCTTGCTAGTCTCAGCTGGTGGCTGACATCCTTTTAGCCGAAACCCTTTGCTGACACCTTGTTGGTCTCAGCCCACTTGTATCTAGTATCCAGGTGCTTTTAAAATAAACTTTCCTTTTGGAACACACCAACCTTGTGTTTTTGCTTCGACTCCTGTGATTTCTGCCTTTTCATTAGCTTCCTTTACTTCAAGTACTTTTGAACAGTTGTAAAGAGCTTCTGTTCTGTTCACATAGACTGGACCGGGAGCACAAGTTTTGATGCTTTTATATGTCATTCTCTAATATCAAGGTTCAATGACTTGCCTGTAGTCATTTAGCTGGCATTTGCTGAGAAATGACTAGAACCAGGATACATGTCTCCCAAAATGTGATTTCTTTCATAAAAGCCAAAAAGTAATCACTGCCCATGCTCCCAGGACTTCTGGAATAGCAGAGATAGCAGAGCCTAGAAATGGAAACTTCGTAACCCAATGATTCTGCTCATGCATCAGTATTATTGGGGGGGGGGTGCAAATAAATGAAGGAAACTCAGATTCTGTTCTGACAGTGTTTCCTGTGAACTAACTTCCAGAAATTATCAGGGTGCTCCTTAAAACAGTGGGGGAAATTTTGAGAGAAATTTCCCAAAAATCTTTAGGAGAAGTAAAAGCCAGAGAAATGCTATGAAATACTGCCAGGTGCCTCTGTTTCTATCCCCTAGACAAGGTACGTTGTGAGCAAATATAGTTAGCCTCAAGTCATGAGAAAGAAATAAAGACACACAGTAGTTACATGATCTGTTTATGGTCAAAGTGTTGCACCTAGAATAGAAATGAGGCCATCAGTGTCTCAACTTGATGACTTGTAACTAGACCACTTAATCTTTTTGATTAAAACCTTACCTCTCAGCCCTGGCCGGTTGGCTCAGTGGTAGAGCATCGGCCTGGCGTGCAGAAGTCCCGGGTTTGATTCCCGGCCAGGGCACACAGGAGAAGTGCCCATCTGCTTCTCCACCCCTCCCCCTCTCCTTCCTCTCTGTCTCTCTCTTCCCCTCCCACAACCGAGGCTCCACTGGAGCAAAGATGGCCCGGGCGCTGGGGATGGCTCCTTGGCCTCTGTCCCAGGCGCTAGAGTGGCTCTGGTCGCAACAGAGCGATGCCCCGGAGGGGCAGAGCATCGCCCCCTGGTGGACAGAGCGTCGCCCCTGGTGGGCGTGCTGGGTGGATCCTGGTCGGGCGCATGCGGGAGTCTGTCTGACTGTCTCTCCCCGTTTCTGGCTTCAGTAAAATACAGAAGAAAAAAAATTAAAAAACAAACAAACAAACAAAAAAACCTTACCTCTCTCCCACCATGAAGATTTTTCCTCCTAAGGAGCAAACTAAGAAAGCAACAAACTGTTTATGCGCACACGCGCGCGCGCGCACACACACACACACACACACACACACACACACACACACTGTCTAGCAGTTCTCAAACTTTTTGGTCTCATGACACCTTTAGACTCTTAAAGATTATTGAAAGAGGACAGCAATTTGGTTTATATGTTTCATACATATCAATATTTACTGTATTCAGAATTGACAGAGATATTTTTTAAATATTTACTTATTGGCTCAATTAAAAATAACCCATTGCACATTAGTTTAAATAACTTTAAAAAATAAATATTCAAAAATGAAAGATGGTGAGAATAATATTATTTGACAACTTTTGCAAACATCTTTAATATTTGTTTTTTATATAAAAAATAACTTGATATTACTATCTGCTTTTACATCTTTTGAGATGCATTATTTTGGTGGAAGTACATGGGTAAAATTGGACCTATCACAGACATGTGACTGGAAAAGGGAGAAATATTTTAATAGCTTTAAAATCTTTTAAAACTAAATTTAAAGACAACAGACAGTGCAATTTTTCAAGCAAGATTTTTTAAGACTTGTCTCTAAGCAATTAAACCCAGTATTTGGTTCACTTTTCTCTAGAGATATCCATACATTCTAGAGTAAGTGGTTGAAACTTCTCAGATACTTGTGGATATTCTTCTTTGGTACTATACAAAATTCAACACGTGGTAATTTTTTTAGCATTATTTGTAATGTGGAATCTGAAAACTTATTACTGAATTTTTCATACTTTGTTACATTAAAACCCCCTTGTCATGGCCATTTGTAGATGAGTGGATAAAAAAGCTGTAGTACATTTATACAATGGAATACTATGTGGTCATAAAAAAGTAGAAAACCTTAACTTTTGTGACAGCATGGATGGACCTATAGATCATTATGCTAAGTGAAATGAGCCAGTCAGAGAAAGACACATGATTTCACTAATATGTGAAATGTAATAAACAAAATGAACTAATAAGCAAAATAGAAATAGACTCATACATAGAGAGCAGGCTCACAACTTTTGGGTGAGGGGTGGTGAGGGCAGGGGGTGGGAATAGAGCAAAAAAGGACCAAACAAAACTTCATGGACAGGACAACAGGAGATTTCCAGGAGCGGGGCATGGAGGAGGGTATAGGGGTGATAAATAGTGATGGGTGAAGACTTGACTTGGGAGTGGGGGTGAACACAAAGATGTGGAGGTATACAGAGATGTGTTTTGGAATTGGGCACTTAAAACCTGTATGATTATGTTAACCAGTGTCACCTCAATATAATTTTTTTTTTTAAAAAACTTGTTTATCTTGCACTTTGAATGACAATTTTACCCATGATAATTTTGTAATATCATACATTGATCATCTGGGAAATAAAGTGGTACACTGAGTATGACAGACTCTCAATGAGTCCCGCTTGAATAATTCTCTTCCCTTTGAGGGCCAGTGAAACCTATGACCTCTTTTGCTAAACAACAGAATATGACAAAGTGATGGGATTTTGGAAATGTAACTCAAGTTCCTAATAAATTACCTTTAAATTGATCAGAAGGGAGATTATCCTGGTTGATCCTTCCAGGGTTTCTGCTCCCCTTACTATCAAGTACAAAATCCTCATCATGGTTCATGCCCCCATTTTACCTTCTCTTAGCTTCTTATACTTTCTGTCATGGGATTTGGCCCAGTTTGTAACTCGACACTTGCGTAATTTTTGGATCAGTATCTGTTTTCCATTTCTGAGACTAACAGCTTTTCAGAGGAATTTGAGTTTTAGCATAGTCTCCCAGAGCCTGGTAGGAATTCAATAAATATTTGTTGAATGTGACCCTGGCTGATTGGCTCAATGGTAGAGCATCAGCCCTGTGTGTGGATGTCTGGGGTTTGATTCCCAGTCAGGCCATACAGGAGAAATGGCTATCTGCTTCTCCACCCCATCCCTCCCCTTCTCTCTCTCTCTCTCTCTCTCTCTCTCTCTCTCTCTCTTCTCCTCCCACAGACATGGATCCATTGGTTTGAGCAAGTTGGCCCCTGGCACTGAGGATTGCTCTATGGCCTTGCCTCAGCTGCTAAAATAGTTCAGTTGCTGAGCAATGGAGGAACAACTCCAGATAAGCAAAGTATTGTATGGTAGGGGGCTTGCTATTAGATGGATCCAGGTCAGGGTGCATATGAGAGTCTGTCTCTCTGCCTCCTCACCTCTCACTTAATAAAAAGAAATTGTTAAATGCACAATTCAGAAATCTTTATCAGCATCCCTGACATCTGAACTAAATACCTGTCCCATATTTTCATCTCCAGAGAAAGAGCCAAACTTTGCCACATTCCTGTTGCTTTACCTCTTGGAGTCAAGAGAATATATAAACTTACAAACCTTTGCCCTCCTTCTTCTACTGATGGCATCTGGTGGTCTCTAACTACATATTATTTTCTTATCATAAGACTATAGACATGTTGATAATGTTAGGTCACCTACATTACTGAAGAATGGCTCTTGATCACTCTTCAGGTTTCTTGGAAAATGAATGTTAAAGAAAAATTCACTACCCTTCAGCATCTGACATTTAGATTTGTGGACAAAATGTACTGTGTGCATCTTGCTCTTTCTTCCCTCTTCTGCCTGATGCCCACTTTACTGAAGAATGGCTCTTGATCACTCTTCAGGTTTCTTGGAAAATGAATGTTAAGGACAAATTCACTACCCTTCAGCATCTGACATTTAGATTTGTGGACAAAATGTACTATGTGCATCTTGCTCTTTCTTCCCACTTCTGCCTGATGCCCACTTTACTGAAGAATGGCTCTTGATCACTCTTCAGGTTTCTTGGAAAATGAATGTTAAGGACAAATTCACTACCCTTCAGCATCTGACATTTAGATTTGTGGACAAAATGTACTGTGTGCATCTTGCTCTTTCTTCCTACTTCTTGCCTGATGCCCACTTTTTCCCAAGCAATCACAACATTTGTCTCTTCATCTGAAAAACATGGGCCTTTGTGTTTCTATTTTGGCTGAGAGTGATATCTGGATAAATTTTTTAAAATAAGCTTTCTGCCTCTTTCTCTATTCTCTTTCTGAGGACCCTATAATGGTGCTACATAATTCCCATGGACTTTCTTCACTCTTTTTGTTTCAAATTTGTTCTCCTCTGACTGGATAAGTTTTAATGACCTCTCTTCAAATTCACAGATTCTTCTGCTTGATCAAGTCAGCTGTTTGTGGTCTCTATTAATTTATTTTATTATTTATTTTTGTTTTCCTCTATTGTATTCTTTATTTCTTTTATTGTTTTCTTCAGCTCCCTCCAGACTGTTTGCTTCTATTTTACAATTTATATCTCTCTGTTGAAACACTCATTTTGTTCATGTATTATTTTCCTATTTAATTGACTTGTACTGTGTTCTCTTTTAGCTTGCTGAGCTTCCTTAAAACAATGGTTTGGTTCAAAAAATGGTACTACGCTAAGCAAAATAATTCAGACAGAAAAAGCTAAGAGCCATATGATTTCTTTTACATGTGGGATATAAAACTGAAACACAAAAACACAGACAACAGTATGGTGGTTACAATTGGGAAAGGGTGGAGTGGTAAAGGGTAAAGAGAGCCAAATATATGGTGATGGAAGATGATCTGACTTTGGGTGGTGGGCACACAATGCAATATACAGATAATATAACACAGAGATATACACTTGAAACCTATATGATATTATTAACTAGTATTACCCCCAGAAAATTAATTTTAAAATACAATAAAATAAAATGTTTTTGAAAAGCACAATTGTTAATAATTCTTTATCAGAAATTTATAGGTTTCCATTTCGAGGGGCTTGATAAAATAATTGTGTTTCTTTGGTAGTGCCATGTTTTCTTGATTTTTCCATGTTATTTGAAGTCTTGTGTCTATATCTTTGTGTTTGAAAAATAGTCACCTTCTCCAATCTTTACCGACTGGCTTTGGGGGAGAAACACCTTCACTAGGCAGACCAGAGGGTTCTGAGGCTTTCTCAGACCATTTCTATGGATGTTCCTGCTCCACACTTCTTGTTTCGTTTTGGGATGGAATTCTTAAGCTTCAGGCCCTTCTCCCATTTATGCAAAACAGGATTCTGTGATACTCCTGTTTGTTTTCCCTGGGGTGATGTCCTGAAATGCTCAAATTTGTGATCTTTCCTCCAGTCCCAGATAATTAAGCCAGTGTTCTATATGTGCTAAGTAGCCATCTGCAAAACCTCTCACTTGTTGTCCATAAAGGTGCACCCAGAAGCTAGCCCCTGGGAGAGTGAGGTATGTGGGGCACCATAGTGTCATGTCTACGATTTCATGCTCAAGCTGGCGACCCTGCACTCAAGCCAGATGATCCACACTCAAGTGGGTGACCTTGGGGTTTCAAACCTGGGTCTTTAGCATCCCAGGTCAATGCTCTATCCACTGCACCACGCCTAGTAAGACAAGGGTCTTGTTTTCTTATCCATGCAGCTATGCTGTGTCTTCTGATTGAAGCATCTAATCTATTTAATTTTTAAGTTATTAATGATATCTATTTATCTATTGCCATTTTATTCTTTAAACCTATAATCATTTTCCTTTTGATTTTTTTTGTTCCTTTCCACTTCTTATAGCAGCCTGCTTAACATTTCCTGAAGTACTGGTTTTGCAGTAATAAACTCTTTAAGCCTTTTTTTTTCCTTTTCTTTTCTTTTTTCTTTTTTTTTGGTCTGGAAAGTTCTTTATTTCTCCCTCAATTTTAAATGATACCTTTGCTGTATAGAGTAGTCTTTGTTGTAGGTTCTTGTTTTGCATCACTTTGAATATTTATTGCCAATTCCTTCTGTCCTGAAGTGTTTCTGTTGGGAAGTCAGATGTCAGCCTTATGGGGGCTTCTTTGTAGATAATTAATAGCTTTTCTGTTGCAGCTTTTAGCGTTTTTTATTTGTCTCTTAAATTTGGCATTTTAATTATGATGTGTCTTGGTGTGGGCCTCCTTGGGTTCATCTTAAATGGGACATTCTGTGCTTCTTGAACTGTGTGACCTTCATCAACGTAGAGAAATTTTCAGCTATGATTTCTTCAAACAAGTTCTCTATCCCTTGTTTTTTCTCTTCTTCTTCAGAAACTCCTATGATGTCACAGAAATCTCTAAGAGTTTCCTCAGCATTCTTGAGCCTCCTTTCTTTTTGCTGCTCTGCTTCTGTGCTTACATTTATCTTGTCCTTTAAATTGCTAATTCATTCCTCTGCTTCCTCCAGCCTGCTATTGATTCCTTCTAGTGACTGCACTAGAAAGACCATTCCTTTCAGATACTGTATCTGTCATTTCTAACTGGCTTTTTTTTTTCATGATTTCAATGTCCTACTAAATGTTTACTAAGTTCTCACTCTGATAATCCATTTTTACTCTAAGATCCTTGAGCATCCTAATAACTATTATTTTTTTAAAAAAATTTTAAAGTTTCATTTATTCATTTTAAAGAGGAGAGAGAGAGAGAGAGAGAGAGAGAGAGAGAGAGAGAAGGGGAGGAGAGGGAAGCATCGACTTCCATATGTGCCTTGACCAGGCAAGCCCAAGGTTTTGAACCGGCAACCTCAGTGTTCCAGGTCAACGCTTTATCCCCTGCAGCACCACAGGCACAGGTCAGGCTAACCATTATTTTAAACTCTGCATTTGTTATTTTGTTTACTTTCATTTCACTTAGTTTTTTTTCCTGGAAATTGCTCTTTTTGACTAATCTGAGTCATATTTCTTTGTCTGCCCATTTTGTCTGTGTATTAAGTAGCTCTTCTCTGACTCCCAAATTTGTTGTGGTGTCTTTATGAAGGAAGATGGTCTCTGTGGTACCTACCTCCAGGCCACCTGAGTGCCTTGCTCTAAGAATGTTTCCTGAGGGTTATATTTACCCTCCTGTTGTATGTGAGTCTTGAATGCAGCTGGCCCTTCTGTGGGTGGAATTATCCCTTCAGACTGGCTGGATCCAAGAATCAACCTTGATCATGTGCATTAAATGCTGTACAGTGTCTGTCTTATGGGGCATATTTATCCCCAGCAGGTGCTATTGTCGGCTGAACTCCTTCTTTGGGCATGCCACCTATGTGGCTAGCTGAGAATAACACTGCTGCAGTCTGCCACCCAACACTGGTTGTGTTTGTTCTGGGTCCTGTTGGGCAAGGTTCAGGTATGGGTTGACATCAGATGTTGTTTGTAACACACCATGGCATGGATCCCTGTCTGAAGCTACTGCTCTGTTTGCTGTTTGTGTTTGTGTTTCCTGTGCCTAGGTTTGTGTGGGAGGGGACAACTGGTGTATAAGGATCAGATTCCTCCTGCTTAAAGCTGAAAGTATCTCAGTAAAAGAACTCAAGTTCCTTAAGATTTAGCCCCACTTTTCACCTTCTCCACCTCCTTTTACAGCTACCTGCTCTTCCCACAGAGTCTTCTGTAGAAAGACTATAGCCTGAGTGCAGACTTGTCTCACCCCACCAACCTCTCCACAGGCTACAAGCTTAGTGTGTTAGGGCAGCTGATACTGGCACCAGAAAACTAGTTGGTTAGGAGCTCAGTACAGAGAAAGTAGCCCATACAACAGAGCCTAATCCTTCAGCCACTGCTAGATACTCCAAGTCTATTTCTCCCCAGCAAGGTGAGCAGCAGGTTCAGGTTGGGTGGGGCTGATATTCCTCACTGCAGAAGTTCTTTCTACTGGGGAGTTCCTGGTCGTATGAACAAAGATTGATCAAGTCTTTCACTGGGGCTGATTGTGTCTCCATAATGTGACTAAGCCCCTCAACCAGTCCCAGCAATAGGCTCCAAGGAACTCACACTTTGAATGTCTGTGCTCTAAGTCTCTCTTCCCCTTGTAGATCTTAGCCCAGCAGGGCAGGATATCCAGGACTTGGTCCAGCTGACTGTGAATCTTTATTTCATTCAATGCATACGAGCTGCTGTACTGGTGTTGACCACAGAAAGCAGAATTCACCTCAGCTGAGTGTGATGCCTGATATTCTTTTCCTTTGGATATGCTGCTAGTAAGGGTAGTTGGGTTCTGCTTTTATGTTCTCTATAGCTGGCCACTGGATGTGCTGTTTCTGGGCCTTTTAGGAGAGAAACTGGTACAGACCAGTGTAAAGAACTCCCTGTGATTAGCACTAAGTAACTTTTTTGGAGCTATAAGCAAACCAGAGTTTGTGGCTGCTTCTGCTGGGCTTAGGTCACATAGGAGGACTATCCCAGAAGAGCCTGAGATCTATGTCGATCAGGCATACCCGAATTGACTTCTCCATACAGTGGGACACTCCTGCTTAACACCAGGGCTGGCAGCCTCTTTAAGACTACTCTTGAGGCAGCTGTGAGGATTCTACTTATCAGTGCTGACACCAACTGCCATCAGAGGAAAGAAACGACTGACACACAAGTTAGTTGCAAGAATCACACAGGCAGTTTATTACTCACAAATCCTTTTGGCATCCTGGGTACAGCTTAAGGGGGCCCTGTAGGCATGCTCCTCTTGGCTGTCCTTGGTCAGAGCAGCATGGAGACAATCCACGTTCACATTGGAGTCTGGGCGACTATTGCAGCAGGGAGGCCCCTTTGCTTTAGTACATTTTCTGGCCAACGCCTTCTAACAGGTGTCAATTTACAGGATTATTACCTCAAACCACCTTTTTGGGAGTTCCTTGAAAGGAGCCCTTTTTATGTTAATCTACTGAAATGTTACATCAAGCCGCTTTTAAGATGTTCCTAGGGAAGCTTCTTGTTTATGTTAACTTACAGAGTTATGACATCAAGCCACTTCTTCTCTATGTATAACTTCACACATACATTAACTAGGCCCTGCTCGAAAGTCAGAGTCTGTTTATCATATTTGTACACACTATATTAATTCCTCTCCAGATGGCACAACTTTAATTTTTAATTGATTTTAATATTATATCTTAATTACTTTTATATATCTTCCATATTTTTCTATATGTCTACATATTTAATTACTATAACCTTATATTACTGCAACAAAGGTGAAACTGCACACGTAGGCTGGCTTTCATCAGCCCCAGGCCTGGGGGTAAGTCAGCAAATGGCCCACAGTTCCCTCAGATCCACCTCCTGCTGCCTCTGTCTGCTGACTATTTCTTGGGCTCAGCCACTGAAAAAACCTCTGGTAGAGACTACAGCCTGGGTAAATTCAGGCAATAAGAAAGTTTTGGTGGGTATAGTGCCCTCCCCTTGGCCCCAGGTATCAGTCTGTCCTGAATTTTTTCACTGACCTCAGAAGAATAAGGCCACTAGGAGTCCAGTGGGGGTGGCCTTTGAAACCCAGAAACTCGTTCTGCTTATTTGCCTGACAGTTTCTACTGAATCTCCTGTGAGTCAGAAGCAACAGTCATATTCTCTTGAGAGGATAAGAAAAAGCTCTGGCCTCGGCATCAGAAAACTAAGTCACTTTAGGGTGCTCTGATTCTTGCTCAACGCTGGTTACTTCTTAGCAAGGTCCAATCTCTATAGGTTGGGGCAAGAGAGATTCCTGAGGGTGGGCGTTGCTTTCTTCCAGGCTGATGCCACAGGGAGGTAACTGCTCCACCCAATAAAGATGGTGACTACAATATTGGAGAATGATTCAGCACAGGGGTTCTGGTGGCCATCCACCACTATGTCTCTCCCTGGGATGCCAATTTCACACTCTCTTCACATGTCTCTAGTTCTCTCAGCCCTCCCTCTGCCGGAGCCCAGGGTAAGTGGCTATGAATGAGATTTTTAGCATTGGCCTTTTAAAAGGGTGCCTGCATCTCTGAGAGTTCCTGTCTCTTTCTCCCAGAGAGAAACACCACCTCTTTTCACCGCCAAATGTTATGTGGGTACCTCATCTAGACTCTGGTGCTCTAGGCTGGGCTACTGACCTGGGACTTAGAACCCATACCACTTAGGGAAAACTTGCCTGCAAATGAGAGTCCCTCAGCCATTACTTTCTCCTGAAAGTGGAGGCAGCCCTTTTTGTATGTCCGCCATTACTACTGTTCTCAAGGTGGCTTCTGTGACTCCTTGGTTACAAACTTTTCTTCATTTAGTCCTAAGTTGCGTTTTCAGGATGATTGTTCTTAAATTTAGGTTTTTTTTCTTTTAGAGAGAGAGTCAGAGAGAGGGACAGATAGGGACAGACAGACAGAAATGGAAAGAGATGAGAAGCATCAATCATCAGTGTTGGGCAGATAAAATATATTATGCTCACTTTGTTAAAGATGGCGCTGCCCACATGGAAGCCCGTCTCCCAGGTGATGATATTAGTTGCCCTTATGCTTGAAATGGGCATAATTATATTAATGTGTGTTGGGGGCGGGCTGTGGGCAGGCAGGATCCTTGTAGCCTGGGGCTTGGTTTTAGGACTAAGCCTTTCCTACCCTTTTTGATGTGGGGTGGACTTTGTATTAGAGACTTCCCTATTTTGTATATTGGATTAAAGGTTTTGATTTCTGCACTATGAAGTGGAGCAGACCGAGAGCTTGCTCTCTTGGTTCCTGAGATTAGCATTAGAGAGGAGAGCAGAGAAAGGCCACGTGGAGGAGGCCAGGAGAAGCAGCCAAGATGGTGGAGTGCTGAAGGAAAAGCCAGTTTGTGCAGAGTTTGTGCAGGGAGAAGGAAGGAGATGGGGAACAGAGGTGAATAACTCTGTTGAGCTAGTAATCTTTGATTGTAGGAAACTCGGATAAGTCAGTAGCTTTGTGAGCACTGAATGAGTGGGTTTTGCAACCTAGTGTGTGTTTTTACTTGCCCACTGGGTGCAAGCTAAGATTAAAGATGATGGCCCACCAGTTTTTGGCTCCATTGTTTCATTACCGTCTGTCTGAATCTAATGTGAACTTGCATGGGCCAGGCGGCTGTGATGATGGCCCTGGCTACTGGCTTTACAGGCATCCTGGAAGGACTCAACAGTCTGCATTTTACACTGTTGGAACTTGTCAGAGCTAGTCAATGAATGTGTCAAAAGATAAAGCATGCTTGTTTTAAGACAAATTACTGTTCTTGAGGGAGCACAGTTCCAGAACAAAGTGCTTGATTTCCTCTCATTTATCCTAATAAGATGGGTTTCTCACAGTCAGCTTGGACTGCTAGGTCCACAGCAGCTGGATTGTGAATACAGTGACTCTAGTTGTCTTCCACGTGGTGAGAGACAGCTATATGTAGAGAATCCAGTCACTGTCACTGAAGAAGGCAGCCAGACAAACTGTCTGTTTTAGGAAACCATTTGGCCATTGAAAAAGACCATATGGCCATTACTCTCATAAATAGAATCTCACAGAAATTAAGAGTCAACAACATCGCACAGACTGACCAAGGGTATGTGGCAGGGGTCGGGAACCTATGGCTTGCGAGCTAGATGTGGCTCTTTTGATGGCTGCATCTGGCTCGCAGACAATTCTTCAATAAAAAAATAATAACGTTAAAAATATAAAACATTCTCATGTATTACAATCCATTCATTTCCTACAGCTCATGTTCATGGTTGTGGGTGGCTGGAGCCAATCACAGCTGTCCTCCGGGACAACACCAAATTTTCATTGAATAATGCGTAACTTACATGGGTTGTTGTATGGCTCTCACAGAATTACAGTTTAAAATATGTGGCGTTCATGGCTCTCTCAGACAAAAGGGTTCCCGACCCCTGGTTTATGGTATGCTGAGACTTCCACTCTTTCACTAGCCTATCATTAGGCGTGGATATTTTGATCCAATCTGCTGCTCTGTGCCTCTTTATTGGTGAGTTCAGTCTATTTTCATTTAGAATAAGTATTGATGCTTGAGGATTTCCTATAGCCTTTTTTTTTTTTACAGAGACACAGATAGAGGGGGGGTAGACAGACTGGAATGGAGAGAGATGAGAAGCATCAATCATCAGTTTTTCGTTGCAACACCTTAGCTGTTCATTGATTGCTTTTTCATATGTGCCTTGGCCCATGCCTTCAGCAGACTGAGTAACCCCTTGTTCGAGCCAGTGACAAGCCAGAGGAGCCCACACTTAAGCTGGAGACCTGAGGGTCTTGAACCTGGGTCCTCCGCATCCCAGTCCGATGCTCTATCCACTGCGCCACTGCCTGCTCAGGCACCATTTTATGTTTTGTTTTCTGGTAGTTATGTGTTTACTTTAGTTCTTCTCTTTTGTGTTTCTATCAGTTGTTTTTGTTTGGTAGTATTCCATACTTTTTCCTTTATTTCTTCACTTTTACGCTGTGTGTTTCCATAGTGGCTTTTTTTGTGGTTGGTTACCATTATGTTATTAAGAGAAAAATATTCATATGTACAAGTCCCTTGTCTTTTGAGTGCTCCTGCACTCCATCCTCCTTTGCTACTGCAGATCTTTATTCTCTCACCTTTTATGTTATTGTGACAGATTATCCTTGTTTTATAGTGATTTCATTGAAGAGTTTACTTGTAGTTTTCATTTGTTTGTTTTTTGTATCTGATTGAATAACCCATTAAGTTTCCTGCAGTGGGGATTTTGTGGTGTTAAATTCTCTCAGATTTGGCCCTGGCTGGTTGGCTCAGTGGTAGAGCCTCGGCCTGGCATGCGGGAGACCTGGGTTCGATTCCCGGCCAGGGCACATAGGAGAAGCGCCCATTTGCTTCTCCACCCCCCCTCCTTCCTCTCTGTCTCTCTCTTCCCCTCCCGCAGCCAAGGCTCCATTGGAGCAAAGATGGCCCGGGCGCTGGGGATGGCTCCTTGGCCTCTGCCCCAGGCACTGGAGTGGCTCTGGTCGCGCAGAGCGATGCCCCGGGGGGCAGAGCATCACCCCCTGGTGGGCAGAGCATCGCCCCTGGTGGGTGTGCCGGGTGGATCCCGGTCGGGCGCATGCGGGAGTCTGTCTGACTGTCTCTCCCCGTTTCCAGCTTCAGAATTAAAAAAAAAAAAGAAAAAAAAAAAGAAAAAAAATTCTCTCAGCTTTGCCTGACCAGGTCGTAGCTCAGTGGATAGAGCATCGGACTGAGATGTAAAGGACCCAGGTTTGAGACCCTGATGTCGTCAGGTTGAGCATGGGCTCAATTGGTTTGAGCAAAGCTCACCAGCTTGGACCCAAAGCCACTGGCTTGAGCAAGGGATTACTCAGTCTGCTTTAGCCCCACGGTCAAGGCACATATGAGAAAGCAATCAATGAACAACTAAGGTGTCACAATGAAAAACTGATGATTGATGCTTCTCATCTCTCTCCGTTCCTGTCTGTCTGTCCCTATCTATCCCTCTCTCTGACTCTCTCTCTCTGTCTCTGTAAAAAATAAAAATAAAAAAAAATCTCAGCTTCTATGTGTCTGCAAACCTTTTTATTTCTCCTTCATATTTGAAGGATAACTTTGATGGATATAGTATTCTTGGTTGGTAATTACTCTCTTTTAGTATGGTACTTCGAATGTTTTGGTCCACCCTCTTCCAGTTTGTCGAGTTTCTGTTGAGAAGTCTGATGATAACCTAATGGGCTTTCCTTTATATGTTATGTTCTTGTTTTCCTTAGCTATCTTGAGGATTCTTTCTTTGTCATTGATTTTTGACAATTTTATTATGATATGACTTGGAGTAGGTCTGTTTGGGTTGCAGTAACTTCACATTCTGTTTGCTTCTTGGATTCGAGGCTCTATCTTTTTCCATGGGCTTGGGAAGTTGTCATCAATTATTTGTTTGAACAGGCTCTCCATTCCCTTCTTCCTCTTTTTCTTCTGATATACCCATTATTTTTATACTGTTCTTTCTGATGGAGTCAGACAATTCTTGTAGAGCTCTCTCAGTATTTTTTATTTGTAGGTCTCTCTCTTCTTCTCTCTGTAGCATATCTAGTTGCTTGTCTTTGATGTAATAATTCTTTCTTTTATCTGGCCTGTTCTATTAGTTAATCTTGCTTTGTCATTTTTCAATTCATGCATTGAGTTCTTCATCTCTGTTTAGTTATTTTTTAAAGTTTTAATCTTCTTGGTGAAGTTCTTATTGTGTTCATTAATTTGTTTTTTGAGCTTGTGAAATTGCCTATCATTGTTTTCTTGCATCTTATTGTGTATTTTCAGATCTTTAATTTTGAATTCTCTATCGTTTAAGAGTTAGCTGTGGGGTCTGTCACTCCCACTTTTCATGTCTTGCAGGGTGAGAGAGGTGCAATCTGGGTAGCTGGGTATCTGCACCTTCATTTTCTCTGTCTTTGCACTGCATGCAGGCTTCAGCCAGACCGTGGGAACACTGCTACTGCTTTGGTTTCGTATTAACCCTATTGCCCCTCAATTTCTCAACTCCTCTTGGCAAAAGGAGCTCCAGTCACTCCAGACTTTCCTCTCTGTATCCTTGGAAGAGAAAACTCAGCAGCATGAGCTTTCTTCCTCCCCATAGTTGCAGCAGAGAAAAAACAAAAACTAAAACCCAGTCACTCTGGGATTCTCTCTGAGCCAAGCAACCGTGAGTGTGTTTTATCTTTTGCCCTCCTTTTCAACCTTTTCCACCTTTAGTCCATTCAGTGCACAGATATTTCTGGCATGTCTGTGAGCCCAGATGGGGTTATTTCACTGCATCACAGTTGTTTATTTTTTTGAAATTTCCAGGGGAGAGATCAGGAGTATATCTCACACTGCCATTAATCTGACATCATTAAGCCCCATGATTTTAACTCATAACTTTCACTTATAATTTCTCTAACTTGTATTATTTTCCATTGCTATGGGTTAATTTGTGTCCTCTTAAAAGGATGTGTTGGAGTCTTAACACCCAATGGTTCACAATTGACCTTATTTGGATACAGGATCTTCATGAGATAATTGAGTTGTCACGAGGTCATTAGCGCAGTTCCTATTTTAGTAGGTTGGATGGAAATTTGGAAATTCACGCATGCACATGCAGGAAAAATGCTCTGTAAAGATTGGTGTGATGCTGCCACAAGCCAAGAGAGTAGCAGAAGCTAGGAGAGAAGCCTGGAGCAGACTCTCTTTAGTGCCCTCAGATGGAGCATGGCCTTGCTGACACCTTGATCCAAGAATTCTGACATTCAGACTGTGAAACAATAAATTTCTGTTGTTCAAACCACAGAGCTTGTGGTACTTTGGTACAGAAGCCCTAGCAAACTAATACAACCCATTCCTTTAACTCAGACAGTTTTTTAAGCTAAAGCTATAATTCCTTATTCGTACTGTCATTTGCAACTTGACAACAGGAATACATTTTGCAAAATTTGTAATTAGGTGATTTAGTCCTTGTGCAAACATCAGAATGTACTTACACAAACCTAGATGGTATAGCCTACTACACACCTAGACTATATGGTCCAGCCTACCACTCCTTGGCTACAAATTTGTACAGCACATTACTGTACAAAACAACATAATATTAAATTAAAAACATGAAAAAACAATGCAATATACGATTACATCAAGAAGAAGAGAAAAATATGCAATCTAGGGATGAGGTAAACACAAGATGTATGAAGCTGCTGCTGGTTTAGCAAGGCATGCTTTTTACAACAAACTTTGTTTATAATGATTAGGAGTACACTCTAAAATAACAATTAGAAATTTAGTATAGTAATTACATAAGCCAGTAACATGGCTGTTTATTATCATTATCAAGTATTATGTACTGTACATAACCAAATGTACTATACTTTTATATGATTGGCAGCACAGTTGGTTTGTACTAGCATCATCACAAACATAAGTAATGAATTTCACTACTACATTATGACAGCTATAATGTCACTAGGTAGTAGGAACTTTTTAGTTCCTTTATAATCTTATTGGACCACTGTTGTATATGTAGTTCATTGTTGACCAAAACAGGATTATGCGGCATATTACTATAGTCCACTTTTATACCCTTCCCATATAAAATAAAGAAAAAGAATTTTAAAAATTAAGGCATAAAAATTGTTACTGACGACCCTGGCCAGTTGGCTCAGTGGTAGAGCGTCGGCCTGGCGTGCAGGAGTCCCGGGTTCGATTCCCGGCCAGGGCACACAGGAGAAGTGCCCATCTGCTTCTTCACCCCTCCCCCTCTCCTTCCTCTCTGTCTCTCTCTTCCCCTCCCGCAGCCGAGGCTCCATTGGAGCAAAGATGTCCCGGGCGTTGTGGATGGCTCCTTGGCCTCTGCCTCAGGCGCTAGAGTGGCTCTGGTCCCAACGAGCAATGCCCTGGAGGGGCAGAGCATCGCCCCCTGGTAGGCAGAGCATCGCCCCCTGGTGGGCGTGCCGGGTGGATCCCGGTCGGGTGCATGCGGGAATTTGTCTGACTGTCTCTCCCTGTTTCCAGCTTCAGAAAAAAAAAATTGTTACTGTTTTTCATGAATTACAAAAATCTTCCATGCTTTCCCTCTTAAATTAGCATTGTGTGGTAACTGCACCACCCTTAAGAAGAAAATAAAAACATAAATCATCTTTAAAAGAGGAAAGAACACCTCCTCCCAATAACCTAATATGCCAAGAAAGATTTTTTTCTTTATTCTAGTGAGGAGCATCAGATTAAGCAGGCCTTTAAACTCTTTGGTCTCAGAATCTCTTTGCACTCTTAAAATTTGTTGAAGACTCCAAAGAGTTCTTATTTATGTGGGTTATACATATTAATATTATATTAATATTTACTGTATTAAAACTTAAAATGAGAAATGTAAAAAACATTATTCATTCATTAAAAATGACAGTAATAAAAACCATTACCCATTAACATGAATAACATATTTTATGAAAAAAATCTATACTTTTCAAAACAAAATTTAGTGAGAAAAGTGGCACTGATTTACATTTTTGTAACTCTCTTTGATGTCTGGCTTAATAAGACACAGATAAGTAATGATATCTGTTTCTGACTTCAGTCTGTATGATATCACACTTGGTTAGGTTCTGAAAAACTCCATTTGGCCCTTGGGACTGAGGAAAAACATCTTATTATCAATATGAAAAGAGATTTGGTATTGTGGACCGCTACTTCAAAGGGTCTCAAGGACCACCCAGGGTTTACTAACATTTTCTTTGAGAACTGCAGTGTTATTCTGTACTTCTTGGGTCCTGGGGATATATTTATTACATTGACCCTGGCCATTGTTAATATTAATAATACACTTTATGTTTGTGGATGCTCATTGCTCTACCATAATTCTGTCTGATGCTGTTACTGCATAGAAAGCAATCTAGAGCAATATGGGTGAGCCAAAAGATAAGAATGAAAGAGTGGTTAGGCCAGATATATGGAGGGATCTGAAACTTGGTCAGGATGGAGTCATGCATTCATCAACAAGGATTTCTTTAAGCCTGTACTTGCAGCTGAGCATAACAAGATAAATAAGACATGGTCATTTCCTTTGAAAAAGTAAAAGCACAGCACAGGGGACAGATAAAGATGAAAGTAACTATGCATAAAACCACGAGGTCATTGTTACATGGAGTAGCAGCAGAACAGGCAGATTATTGCAAGAGAGGATGAGTCAGAGAACACAGGGTGGGTGTAGAGGATATTCTTAGGGTGACTTGGGAAGGGGACATTCCAGATAGAGCAAAGGACACGCCGAAAGTTCACAGGCAGGACTGTATCTCCAGTATTGAGGGCAGTGCCAGCATGGGGGTGAGCTGTGAGAGGAGGTGGAGGCTTGGGAACACAGCATCAGAACTCTTTGGGAACTTTCAGAAACACAAATTCTCAGGGCCTACCCCACTCTTGAAACTTTGGGAGTGGAGCTCAGGACTCTGAGTTTTAACATATCTCCAAGTAGTTCCGACAAAGAAGGAAGTTCTAGGACCTTGCAGCCTAGTATTGGGTTTAGAGAGCAGAGTTTTGTGTGACTGTCTGGATTCCAAGCCCAGGATTCTAAGCCCAGTTTCAATGCTTAGCTGCTTTGTTACCCCAAGTAATACTCAACCTTTTTGAAGCAGAGTTTCTGCAACTATGAAATGACCATAATAAAGATATCTCCCTGAAAGATGTGCAGTATGGGACTGTGTATATACAGTGATCAGGCTAGTCTCAGATGCAGCCCTCAGCAGATCTTGTTGGCTGTCGGTGTGGGATCTGATAGATTGGGGAGCCCACTCTTGCCTGCCCCCTTGGCCACATGACTGCCTTTGATATGAAACTGGGTGCACTCAAGCATGTCCTGTTGCTCAGTTGACTTGCTTGTTGGTGATTAACCATTTCACCTCAATAAACACCATTACATTTCCCCCTTGAGTCCTCAGTTTCTTCATCTGTAGAATGGAGATCATGAAATGCACTCTCAGTGTGGAATAAAGAAGTGAGATTTCTTCTTTTGCTGCTGGGACAGACCTTCCCTCAGCATCATCCTCTAGCTGGGGCGCACTTGTGGGCAGGGCACTGTGTCCACACTTTCCTCACACCCTGCTCCATGCCAACAGCACATAGCACTGTTGTGGGAAGAAACCCTGAGATTTTCCCAGGGGGGCGGTTGAAACCCTGATCCTCTCCTGCCCCTGCCTAGCCTCTGGCTGTGAGGCCCCTCCAACTCCTGTGAGCTTGGGTCATATTCTGTGAGGACCTGAGGGGGTTGGATGGCCTGTTGCCAGTTGGGTGAAAAGACAAAGTCTGGAGGCTTTGGGCAGTGCAACTAGTTGTGTTTTGAAGGCCCAGTGAACTCCCTGCATCTTCCCAGCACCAAGGTTTTGATGCAGGACAGAGCTGGATCCCCACGGAGGAAGGTTTCAGCCCAGATGCTCAAATCAGACTGGCAGGGATGGGGCCTGCATTTTCGTCACAAGGGTGGGATAATACTGAAAAATATAGTTGAAAGCGCTGTAGGTCAGCACCAGCAGACTTCCCCAGTAAGCTGCCATTCCAAGGTCATGGGGCTGCACACTCAAGTTTAAGGCCTTGAAAGATGGCCTTCAAAAGCTCGAGGCAGCATTGGAATTGACTCCACAATTCTGAGTAAAATTTTAGAGCATAATTTTGCTCTTTGATCCAATTCAAATCCTCTAGAATTAGAAATCTGTAAGTGATGTGTTCAGCAGCCAGGTAACCAGAAACCGTTCTTGGTAACCAGTTCAGAATGCCTGGTATAGATATTTGTGGTTTAATATTGGAATTGAAAAACCTATTTTGAAAATGAACACATTAATAAATACTTGTGTGTCCTAAGGAGAAATAAGAATGAGTCACTGGCTGAGTATTTGAGGTGACATAGTTGGATAAAGATAGGTGTAGGTGACATGGGCCAGGAAGAGGTTGAACTCCATAACCAAGCCACATAGTAATTACAGTAACAGAACAAGCACCAAGTGATCATGAGGCAAACAGGCAACCTGTGAAATATTCTGGGTAGGATATTTGGTCACCACCTCACAAGAACCAGTATGGCCATTTTTCAGATGAAGAAATGGAGACAGTTTGAGTGATTTCCCAAGGTCACAAAGCTGGTCTTTAGTAGGGCCAGGAATTCAACTGATGTCCTTTTCTTCCTATTCTGTGCCATTTCATCATAATCTTCCTTTGTAGATATTACTTCTTGAGTTTATTCTCTCTGGAGTCTTTTAAATATACATGATTTAACGAGTTGCACTTCGTGAGTATCTACTTATTGAGTGCATATTCTGGTGCTCAGCACTGTGGGAAATCTAAAACTAATGGATGATGGTGCATCCTCACTCATTTATCAGCAAGAATTTATTATTGAGATCCTACTGTTTGCCAGGCAGTGTTGTGTTAGGCTTTGAAGACACTGCAGTAAGCACAAATCCACACAGTTTCTTGCCTCTCTCAATCTGCAGGCTAATAACCCTAAAATGCAATTTATAGTTATAACCCTAAAATGGAGAGGTTTTCAAGACAATGGAGGTGCATGAAGGAGAACTGGTCTAATGCAGGTAGCCCAGAAGGCTCCCCCAGGGCAGATTTGTACACATATATAAACAGTGTGTGCACATAAAGCGAGGAACCAACTGTTTATCTGTTCAGGGCTGCCAGAAACAGTGCATTCCAAAGGCTCTCTCAGCATCTCAGGAGGACTGAACTGACACCCCCCTTCCCAAATACGTGCATACTTAGCTATTTCTAAATCACATACATGTTTCTACAATAATATAGTATTTCATACACCACAACTTAAAGTGATATAAGAATAATAGAAATATAATATTTCCCCTTTTTCTACCCCCACCGAACTTGGGTCCACCACTAGGTTTGTAGAATGCTGACCTTGAGAATTGGGCATAGACAGAGTGAGTGGCATTTGGAGCTGGAGAAGCATGTTGAGAAAATCAGGTCAAAGAAAGAAGCCTGAGGTGTAGAATGGACTCCTCTCTTCCTGGTACCTCATTCATTCATTCATTCGTTCATTCATTCATTCATTCTGCAGCCTTAGCATTGCACATCTGCCTATGGTACCAACTCCAGAGTTTTTGTCCTGCCCTCTGGGCTGTTGTTAACAACTTAGATTGATCCTCTCTTCATGGCCTTTCTTAGGTCAGTTAAACTTTTTTTTTTGAACATTTATTTGATACATTATTCCTCCTTGACCTGGGTAACTCCTACTTATTATGTTCATTTTGGTTTAAAGATTTCCCACTGGAAGCCTTCCCTATCTGCTGAGTAAGGGGAGGTGTTCCTGTTGACGTCTCCTACACTCCCCCGGCTTCTCCTATCTTAGATGTTAGCAACACACATCCTCTGATTTTGAAGTTCCTGATTCAGCATCTCCTCCATTGGGCAGGCACTAGTTTGCACATGCTGTATTGGGGGTGTGCTGTAACGCCAGCTTCCAGCTTAGTCATTGGCATGGAAATGCTTACTAAATAAATAAATGTGTCTCTGTGCTGAAATTAAATAGGCTTTCCATTACAGAAACACTGGAACTCAACTTGGTGGCCTACTGAAATAACTCAGTTTACATATCCATTCCCATTTCTCCAGGGGCTGGAAAAGAAATATCAAGGCTCCTACTGATCTGAAGGCTTCTCCCCTGCCCCTTACACCTCCCCCTGTCTGATCCACAAAACAAAAATGTTTTCGCTTTGCTGTATGTGCAGATATTTTTACTCAGCACAGAACACTGATTGGTGGCTGGGGTTTTGGTAATGCTCTGCCTATTTGAAGATAAGAGAGGAGTCCATGGAGCCACACTCAAGTGAACAAGGGGTGGAGGGCTCCAGGGAATGGGAGTTGATGGTGGGCCTGTGAGCTTGGGCTGCTGAAGGAGGCAATCCTTGGGGGTTCCCAGTCCATGCACTGAGGCTGGCCACTGGCTGGCCACAGCAGGTCAGGCTGCTTGGGCTAAGCATTTCTGAGTGCACTAGAAGAAAAGACTTTTCTGTCAGTGTTTGCAAAGGACTATATTTGCGTAAGTGATTTCTAGCAGGTCCGTGATATGGCTGTTTATAAAACAGCAATAGCTGAGCTATTTCTTCAGGCTTCTTTTACTTGTTCTGGACCTTCTTTCTGTGGTTTCCAGATTCTGTTGTGGGGCTGCAGGCCCAGCTAGTACTTCACCCACAGAACAACATGAGATATTGAGAGTCTCCCCTTCCTAGATTGTTGCTGATCACTAGTATTGGCACAGGGTGGTTCTAACTTGCTGTCAAGGGCTTCAGAGTTTCTCAAATCCCTGAGGTTGAAATCACTCACTTTCACTTGTTATGTGGAGTTGTTAGTTAGCTTTTCTTTATCTTTTATTTACTTGCCTGACTTTTCCTCCATATTAGGAGATCTGTGAGCATAGGATCTTTTATTATTATTATTATTTTCAGAGACAGAGAGTCATAGAGAGGGATAGATAGGGACAGACAGAAAGGAATGGAGAGAGATGAGAAGCATAAATCATTAGTTTTTAATTGCAACACCTTAGTTGTTCATTGATTGCTTTCTCATATGCACCTTGACTGTGGGGCTACAGCAGCCTGAGTAACCCCTTGCTCAAGAAAGCAACATTGGGTCCAAGCTGGTGAGCTATTACTCAAACCAGATGAGCCTGAACTCAAGCTGGCAACCTTGGGGTCTCAAACCTGGGTCCTCCGCATCCAATGCTCTATCCACTGTGCCACTGACTGGTCAGGCTCTTTATCTTTTAAAAACATTTTAATGGTGGTAAAATATACATAAAATTTACCACCTTAACCATTTTAAGTATACAGTTCAGTGATGTTAAGCATATATTCATTGTTGTATAACCAAACTCCAGAACTTTTTCATCTTGCACAACTGAAACTGTCCCCATTAAATACTAACTCTTCATCTCACCACTCCCAGTGCCTAGTAACCCCCTTCTACTTTCTGTCTCTATGAATTTGACTATTCCAGGGTCCTCATAGAAGTGAAATTACACACTATTTGTCCTTTTGTGTCTGGCTTGTTTCACTTAACATAATGTCCTCAGGGTTCATCCATGTTGTAGTGGGTGTCAGATATTCTTTTTTATTTTTTTTATTTATTTTATTTATTCATTTTAGAGAGGAGAGAGAGGAAGAGAGAGAGACAGAGAGGAGGGGGGAGGAGCTGGAAGCATCAACTCCCACACGCGCTCTGACCAGGCAAGCCCAGAGTTTCGAACCGGCGACCTCAGCATTTCCAGGTCGATGTCTTATCCACTGTGCCACCACAGGTCAGGCCGGATATTCTTTTTTAAAGGTGAATAATATTCCACTCTATGGATAGACCACATTTTGTTCATGCATTCTTCAGTTGATGAACACTTTTGTTGCTTCTACCTTTTGGCTACTGTGAATACTGCTGCTATGAACATGGGTGTGCACATATCTCAGAGACCCTGTTTTCAACTCTTTTGGTTAGATACCTTGATGTGGGATTGCTGTATCTTATGGACCCCTTCAGTTCTTTCGGTTGTCTGAAACTCATTCTCTAGCAGATTTACAAGAAAAGAGTCATGGCAACCCCATTCTCCTGGTTTTCACACGTTGGTGAGAGTTTGCTGCATTCCCACTTCAAAATGAGTTTGGTTAGATATAAAATCTTTGTTTCAGATGTTTTTCCTTTGATGATTATCTAAAATTTTCTTCTGGCAGAAAGCATTGTTGTTGAAAATTTTGAGGAGAGTCTCTTTATCTTTTCCTTACACACTTATTATTTTTGGCTATATATTCAAAGAAATTTTCTTTCTTTAGTCAATCCAATCATTTTACTAGAATATGTTTTGTTTTTGCTTGTTTTGGGGTGATTTTCCCAGGTACATAGCATACTCCAGCAGTTTGTAGTTTTGACTCTTCTTTTTTGCCAGGAAACTTGATTTATACACTTTAATATTTGTTCTTTGCTTTGGTTTTTAATCTTTGGGTACCCCTATTACATGTACAGGGGGTCCTTGGGTTACAACAGTCTCGACAAATGACATTTTGAATTTGCCATGCTCACTCTCATAAAAACTTAAAAAAAATTGAGACGTGAGTGTTTCTGTTTAAGCTGTTAGCATTGTACCTTTTTAACACTCATTTTTTTGTCATTTTTTTCTGTTACTACAGTACAGTGTACAATACAGAGTATTTATATCCTTTTCCTTTTTCTGTGGCTTAGTTGTGTTTTTATGTTCTAGAGTATGATTTTACAATCATGTTAGGATAGGTAAGTGACTTAAGCTAGGGTATATTTCAACTTACACCAAAATTCAGGTTACATCATTGTTGTAGGAAAAGTACTGTGTCACAACCCGAGGAACCAGGTCCCTGAATTATTTTTCCTGTCTTCTATATTAGTCATTTTCTCTCAAACACTCTTCATCTCTTTACTCATCTTTTTCCTTAAAAATTCTCCATTTTTTCTTCTATTTCTCTTAAGAAATTATTATCTGTATTATTATCTTATTCATTCCTAGGCTCCTTTTAAATTAGTATTAACTTCAGAAAATAAAAAATAACTTTAATATTTTATCTTTATTTCCTGAGTCCATCTCATTTTTGATATGTTCTTTCTTTTTTACTTAGAAAATTAAATTTAATGGAGTGACAATGATCAATAAGAGTACATAGGTTTCAGGTAAACATCACTCTAGCATTTGAACTGTTGATTTTATTGTTTACCCATCACCCAGTGTTACATCATTTTTTGTTACCATATATTCGTTACCCTCTATATTCCCTTCCCCTCCACACCCTCCTTCCCCTGGTAACCACTTCACTTTTATCTGTGTCCATGAGTCTCAGTTTTATATACCACACATGTGTAAAATCATATAGTTCTTAGCTATTTCTGATTTACTTATCTCACTCAGCATAATGTTCTCAAGGTCTATCCATGTTGTAAATGGCAATATGTCATCATTTCTTATGGCTGAGCGGTATTCCATTTCTTATGGCTGAGTGTGTATATGTACCACATCTTTTTTTTTTTTTATCAAATCCTCTATCAAGGGACACTTTGATTGTTTCCATGTCTTAGCCACTGTGAAAATGCTGCTATGAACATGGGGTGCATGTGTCTTTACTTACCAATGTTTTCGAGTGTTTTGGGGTAGATACCCAGCAGAGGGATTGCTAGGTCATATGGTAGCTCTATTTTTAATGTTTTGAGGAACCATCATACTTTTTTCTATAATGGTTTTACTAATTTGCATTCCCACCAGCAGAGAATGAGAGTTCCTTTTTCTCCACAATCTCTCCAACACTTGTTATTACATGGCTTGTTGATAATAGCCAATCTAACAGGTGTTAAGTCGTATCTCACTGTAGTTTTGATTTGCATTTCTCTAGTAGCTAGTGAAGATGAGCATCTTTTCATGTATCAGTTGGCCACTTGTATGTCTTCTTGGGAGAAGTATATGTTCAGGTCCTTTCGCTATTCTTTAATTGGATTCTTTGCTTGTTTGTTGCTGAGCTTTGTGAATTCTTTATATATTTTGGATGTTAAGCCCTTATCGAAGATGTTGTTTATAAATATCATCTCCCATTTAGTTGGCTGTGTATTTGTTTTATTGCCAATTTTTTGCTGTGCATAAGTTATTTAGTTTGATGTAATCCCATTCATTTATTGTTGCTTTTGCTTCCCTTGCCTTTGGGGTCAAATTTATAAATTGTCTCTACGGCCAAGGCCCATGAGTTTAATACCTATGTTTTCTTCTATGTAATTTATTGTTTCAGATCTTATATTTAGGTCTTTGATCCATTTTGAATTAATTTTTGTTCAGGGAACAAACTATAGTCAAATTTCATTCTTTTGCATTTTGCTTTCCAATTTTCTCAGCACCATTTATTGAAGAGGCTTTCTTTTGTCCATTGTGTGTTTTGGCTCCTTTGTCAAAGGTGATCTGTCCTTACTTCATTTTATATCTGGGCTCTCAATTCTGTTCCATTGGTGTGTATGTCTGTTTTTCTGCCAATACCATGCTGTTTTGATTATCGTGATTCTATAATATATAATTTAAAGTCAGTTAGTGTGATGCCCCCGGTTTCAATCTTTTTTTTTAACATTGTTTTGGCTATTAGGGTTTTTTGGTTTGTTTGTTTTTTACAGAGACAGAGAGAGAATCAGATAGAGGGATAGATAGGGACAGACAGTGAGGAACGGAGAGAGATGAGAAGCATCAATCATTAGTTTTTCATTGCGACACCTTAGTTGTTCATTGATTGCCTTCTCATATGTGCCTCGACCGTGGGCCTTCAGTAGACCAAGTAACCGCTTGCTCAAGCCAGTGACCTTGGGTCCAAGCTGGTGAGCTTTTGCTCAAACCAGATGAGCCCACGCTCAAGCTGGCAACCTCAGGGTCTTGAACCTGGGTCCTCAGCATCCCAGTCCAATGCTCTATACACTGAGCCACCACCTGGTCAGGCTATTAGGGTTTTTTTACGATTTCATATAAACCTGGTGATTTTAAATCTATTTTTTGTAAAAAAAAAAAAAAAAAAAAAAAAAGAAAGAAAGAAAGAAAAGTGATGTAGAAATTTTGATGGAGGTTGCAATAAATTTGTATATTGCTTTGGGTAGAATGGCCATTTTTAAATTTACTTTTATTTATTTATTTTTTGTAACAGAGACAGAGAGAGGGACAGATAAGGATAGGCAGACAGAAAGGGAGAGAAATGAGAAGCATCAGTTCTTCAGTGTGGGAACTTAGTTGTTCATTGATCGCTTTCTCATATATGCCTTGACCAGCGGGGCTACAGCAGACCAAGTGACCCCTTGCTCAAGCCAGTGACTTTGGGCTCAAGCTTGAGAGCCTTGCTCCAACCAGATGAGCTCACGCTGAAGCTGGCGACCTCCGGGTATTGAACTTGGGTCCTCCACATCCTAGTTCAATGCTCTCTCCACTGTGCCACTACCTGGTCAGGCAATATGGCCATTTTAACTATGTTGATTCTTCCAATCCGTGAACATGAAATATTTTTCCATTTCATTGTGTCTTTTTCAAATATTTTTTTAAATAATGCTTTGTTTTCAGTATATAGGTCTTTCTCATCCTTTTCTACGATTGCTCCTAGGTATTTTATTTTATTTTTTTGCAATTGTAAAAGCAATTTTTTTTTTTATTTCATTTCCTGAAGTTTCATCATTGGCATATAGAAAAGCAGTAGACTTTTGGATATTGATTTCGTATCCTGAAACATTACTGTATTGGTTTATTGTTTCCAATAGTTTTTCAGTGGAGTCTTTTGGGTTTTCTATATGCAGGATTATGTTGTCTGCAGAGAGTGACACTTTTACTTCTTCATTCCCTATAAGAATACCTTTTATTTCTGTCTCTTGTCTGATTTCTCTAGCTATAACTTCCAGAATTATGTTGAATAAGAGTGGAAAGAGTGGGCAACCTTGTCTTCTTCTAAATTTTAGGGAAAATGCCTCCATTTTTTCATCTTTTAGTATGCTATTAGCTGATGGTTTGTCATATATGACCTTTATTATGTTGAAGTACTTTACTTCTATATTCATTTTACTGAGTATTTTAAACATACGTGTATGTTGTATTTCACTGAATGCCTTTTCTGCCTCTATTGATAGGACAATAAGATTTTTTGTTTGTTTGTTGTTGTGGTGTATTACATTGGTCAATATAAGTATGTAGAACCATCCTTATGCTCCTGAAATAAATCCCACTATATCATGATGCATTATTATTTTAATGTATTGGTATATTCAATTTGTTAGTATTTGTTTAGGATTTTTGCATCTGTATTCATTAGAGATATTGGTCTGTAGTTTTTATTTTTATTTATTTATTTTTATGTGTTTTCCTTGCCAGGTTTTGGTATCAGGGTTATGTTGGCTCCATAATATGTGTTATGGAGTATTGCTTCTTCTATTGTTTGGAAGATTTTGAGAAGGATAAGTACAAAATTTTCTTGGAATGTTTGGTAGAATTCACTAGTAAAGCCATCTGGTCCTGGACTTTTATTTTTAGGGAGATTTTTGATAGTTGTTTCTATTTACTCCCTGCTTATAGGTCATTTAGGTTTCCTACTTCTTCATGACTCAAGGTAGGAAGATTCTATATTTCTAGGAATTTATCCATTTCTTCTAGATTGTTGAATTTGGTTTAGTATGTCCCCTTCTGCCCCTCAATTTCTCTGCTTTTCTTGGCAGAAGGTGGCTCAGTCACTCTGGAACTCTACCCTCAACAGTGCCCCAATAGACAAAACTCAGTCAATCTGGGCTTCCCTTCTCTCCAGAGCTCTAGTAGAAAGGGGAAAAAAAACACTCCAGGCTTCTCTTTGGAGCCGACTATTAATGCATCTTATTTTTCACCCCCCTTTTCACCTTGTCCCACCTTTAGTCCATTCTGTGCATGGATCTTTCAGGTGCACCTGTAAGCCCAGCTGGGGTTGCTTCTCTGCATTATAGTGTTCAATTGGTTGAAATTTCAAGGGGAGAGATCAGGAGTATCTCTCACACTGTCATTATTCTCCACCTCCTTTGAGTTTTTTTTTTTTTAATTTTGATTTATGTTGTTCTTTCATGTCTTCAATAATTTTCTCAATGCCTTCAGCTTGCTTTACAAATGAAGGATTGTGGTTCCATCTGTTTTGTACACATTTCTTTTGAGATGCTTGCAGTGTCCACAAGGATGTTATTCTGTTTCATATTTTCTCTTCTATTTTAATAACTTTGTATGAGACTTGCCTTTGATTTTCTTCTATTACTCATTTGTACCCAAAATTATTTTTCCTGCATTTGTAGAAAGGAGGTAAATGATAAATTTTGAAATTTCACATTTTTTTATAATAATTTTATTTTTTTAATGGGGTGACATCAATAAATCAGGATACATATATTCAAAGACAACAAGTCCAGGTTATGTTGTCGTTCAATTATGTTGCATACCCATCACCCAAAGTCAGATTGTCCTCTGTCACCTTCTATCTTGTTTTCTTTGTGCCCCTCCCCCTCCCCCTTTCCCTGTCCCATTCCCCCCTCCCCCCCCGTAACCACCACACTCTTATCAATGTCTCTTAGTTTCACTTTTATGTCCCACTTACGTATGGAATAATGCAGTTCCTGTTTTTTTCTGATTTACTTATTTCGCTTTGTATCATGTTATCAAGATCCCACCATTTTGCTGTAAATGTTCCGATGTCATCATTTCTTATGGCTGAGTAGTATTCCATAGTGTATATGTGCCACATCTTCTTTATCCAGTCATCTATTGACGAGCATTTGGTTGTTTCCATGTCCTGGCCACTGTGAACAATGCTGCAATAAACATGGGGCTGCATGTGTCTTTACGTATCAATGTTTCTGAGTTTTTGGGGTATATACCCAGTAGAGGGATTGCTGGGTCATAAGGTAGTTCTATTTTCAGTTTTTTGAGGAACCACCATACTTTCTTCCATAATGGTTGTACTACTTTACATTCCCACCAACAGTGTATGAGGGTTCCTTTTTCTCCACAGCCTCTCCAACATTTGCTATTACCTGTCTTGCTAATGACAGCTTATCGAACAGGTGTGAGGTGGTATCTCATTGCCGTTTTGATTTGCATTTCTCTAATAGCTAAAGAAGATGAGCATCTTTTCATATATCTGTTGGCCATTTGTATTTCTTCCTGGGAGAAGTGTCTGTTCATATCCTCTTCCCATTTTTTTATTGGATTGTTAGTTTGTTTGTTGTTGAGTTTTATGAGTTCTTTGTATATTTTGGATATTAGGCCCTTATCTGAGCTGTTGTTTGAAAATATCATTTCCCATTTAGTTGCCTTTCTGTTTATTCTGTTATCAGTTTCTCTTGCTGAGCAAAAACTTCTTAGTCTGATGTAGTCCCATTCATTAATTTTTGCCTTCACTTCTCTTACCTGTGGAGTCAAATTCATAAAATGCTCTTTAAAACCCAGGTCCATGAGTTGAGTACCTATGTCTTCTTCTATGTACTTAATTGTTTCAGGTCTTATGTTTAGATCTTTGATCCTTTTTGAGTTAATTTTTGTACAGGGGGCAAACTGTAGTCCAGTTTCATTCTTTTGCATGTGGCTTTCCAGTTTTCCCAGCACCATTTATTGAAGAGGCTTTCTTTTCTCCATTATGTGTTGTTGGCCCCTTTATCAAAAATTATTTGACTATATATATGTGGTTTTATTTCTGGACTTTCTATTCTGTTCCATTGGTCTGAGTGTCTATTTTTCTGCCAATACCATGCTGTTTTGATTGTCGTGGCCCTATAATAGAGTTTGAAGTCAGGTATTGTAATGCCCCCAGCTTCATTCTTTTTCTTTAGGATTGCTTTGGCTATTCGGGGTTTTTTATAGTTCCATATAAATCTGATGATTTTTTGCTCTATTTCTTTAAAAAAACGTCATTGGAAGTTTGATGGGAATTGCATTAAATTTGTATATTGCTTTGGGTAATATGGCCATCTTGATTATATTTATTCTTCCTAACCAGGAACAAGGTATATTCTTCCATCTCATTATATCTTTTTCAATTTCCTTTAACAATGGTTTATAGTTTTCATTATATAAGTCCTTTACATTCTTTGTTATGTTTATTCCTAAGTATTTTATTTTTTTTGTTGCAATCGTGAAGGGGATTATTCTTTTGAGTTCGTTCTCAATTGTTTCATTGTTGGCATATAGAAAGGCTATTGACTTCTGTATGTTAATTTTGTATCCTGCGACCTTACTGTATTGGCTTATTGTTTCTAGTAGTCTTTTTGTGGATTCTTTGGGGTTTTTGATGTATAGGATCATATCATCTGCAAAAAGTGATACCTTTACTTCTTCTTTTCCGATATGGATGCCTTTTATTTCTTTGTCTTGTCTGATTGCTCTGGCTAGAACCTCTAGTACCACATTAAATAAGAGTGGAGAGAGTGGACAACCCTGTCTTGTTCCTGATTTAAGGGGGAAAGACTTCAGTTTAGTGCCATTTACTATGATGTTAGCTGATGGTTTATCATATATGGCCTTTATCATGTTGAGATATTTTCCTTCTATACCCATTTTGTTCAGAGTCTTAAACATAAAATTGTGTTGTATTTTATCGAAAGCCTTTTCTGCGTCTATTGATAAGATCATGTGGGTTTTGTTCTTTGTTTTGTTGATATGGTGTATTATGTTAACCGTTTTACGTATGTTGAACCATCCTTGAGATTCTGGGATGAATCCCACTTGATCATGATGTATTATTTTTTTAATATATTATTGTATTCGATTTGCTAGTATTTTGTTTAGTATTATAGCATCTGTATTCATTAGAGATATTGGTCTGTAGTTTTCTTTTTTTGTGCCATCCTTGCCTGGTTTTGGTATGAGGGTTATGTTGGCCTCATAAAATGTGTTTGGAAGTATTGCTTCTTCTTCAATTTTTTGGAAGATTTTGAGTAGAATAGGAACCAAGTCTTTGAATGTTTGATAAAATTCACTGGTATAGCCGTCAGGGCCTGGACTTTTATTTTTGGGGAGGTTTTTAATGGTTTTTTCTATTTCTTCTCTACTGATAGGTCTGTTTAAGCTTTCTGCTTCTTCTTGACTCAGTCTAGGAAGGTTGTATTGTTCTAGGAATTTATCCATTTCTTCTAGGTTGTTGAATTTAGTGGCATAAAGTTTTTCATAGTATTCTACAATAATTCTTTGTATATCTACGGTGTCCGTGGTGATTTCTCCTCTTTCATTTTGGATTTTGTTTATATGAGTTCTTTCTCTTTTTTCCTTGGTAAGTCTTGCCAAGGGTTTGTCAATTTTGTTGATATTTTCAAAGAACCAGCTCCTTGTTCTAATAATTTTTTCTATAATTTTTCTGTTCTCTAATTCATTTATTTCTGCTCTGATTTTTATTATCTCCTTTCATCGGCTGGTTTTGGGTTGTCTTTGTTCTTCTTTTTCTAGTTCCTTAAGGTGGGAAGTTAAGTGGTTCACTTGGGCTCTCTCTTGTTTGTTCATATATGCCTGAAGTGATATGAACTTCCCTCTTATCACTGCTTTTGCTGCATCCCATAGATTCTGATATGTCGTATTGTCATTTTCATTAGTCTGTATATATCTTTTGATCTCTGCAGTTATTTCTTCTTTGACCCATTCATTTTTTAAAAGTATGTTGTTTAGTTTCCACATTTTTGTGGGATTTTTTTCCTCTTTTTTGCAGTTGAATTCTAGTTTTAAGGCTTTATGATCAGAAAATATGCTTGGTACAACTTCAATTTTTCTGAATTTGCTGATGTTGTTTTTGTGGCCCAACATATGGTCAATTCTTGAGAATGATCCATGTACACTGGAGAAAAATGTATACTCAGTCACTTTGGGATGAAATGTCCTGTAGATGTCTATCATAGCCAGGTGCTCTAGTGTTTTGTTTAAGGCCACTATGTCTTTGTTGATTCTCTGTTTGGATGACCGATCTAGAGCCATCAGCGGTGTATTGAGGTCTCCAAGTATGATTGTGTTTTTGTCAGTTTTTGTTTTAAGATCAATAAGTAGCTGTCTTATATATTTTGGTGCTCCTTGGTTTGGTGCATATATATTAAGAATTGTTATGTCTTCTTGATTCAGTGTCCCCTTAGCCATTATGAAATGGCCATTTTTGTCTCTGAGTACTTTTGCTGTTTTGTAGTCAGCCTTATCCGATATGAGTATTGCTACACCTGCTTTTTTTTGGATGTTATTTGCTTGGAGTATTGTTTTCCAGCCTTTCACTTTGAATTTGTTTTTATCCTTGTTACTTAGATGAGTTTCCTGTAGGCAGCATATAGTTGGATTTTCTTTTTTAATCCATTCTGCTACTCTGTGCCTTTTTATTGATGAGTTTAATGCGTTTACATTTAGTGTAATTATTGATACTTGTGAGTTCCCTATTGCCATTTTTTATCTTGCTTTCAGTTAGTTTTGTGTCTTGTTTGATCCTTCTCTTTCGTTTTTCTATCTTTTGTTTTTATTTGATTGTATTCCATACATCTTTCCTCTGTTGCTATCTTTTTTATCTCATGTGATTTTGTGGTGGTTTTTTCAATGGTGGTTACCTTTGAGTAGTGAAAAGGGTCCCTACCCTGTTCATTGTAGCGAACTATTTTGTGAGTACTTTTGCACTCCATCGTCCTTGCTACTGTTAATCTCCATCTTCTCCCCCTCTTTCTATTTGTTGTTGTCACAGTTTAAATTTGGTTTTATTGTGTTCTTCTTGGAGCTTTTACTTGTGGCTCTGTTTTTTTTGTTGTTGTTGTTCTTTGTATCTGATTGGAGAACCCTCTTTAGTAATTCCTGGAGTGGGGGTTTTCTGATGATAAATTCCCTCATCTTTTCTGTATCTGTGAATGTTTTTATTTCTCCTTCATATGTGAAGGATAGCTTTGATGTGTATAGTATTCGTGGCTGAAAGTTCCTCTCTTTCAGGACTTTAAATATTGGGGTCTACTCTCTTCTAGCTTGTAGAGTTTCTGCTGAGAAATTTGATGATAATCTAATGGGCCTTCCTTTATATGTTGTATTCTTCTTTTCCCTGGCTGCCTTGAGAATTTTTTCTTTGCTGTTGGTTTGTGTCAATTTCATTATGATATGCCTTGGAGTAGGTTTGTTGGGGGTAAGAGAACTCGGAGTTCTGTTTGCTTCTTGAACTTGAGGCTTTAGTTCTTCCCACAGCCTTGGGAAATTCTCATCTATTATTTGTTTGAGTATGTTCTCCATTCCATTTTCTCTCTCTTCTCCCTCTGATATACCTATTATTCTTATGTTATTCTTTTTGATGAAGTCAGATAATTCTTGTAGGGCTATCTCATTTTTTTAAATTTTTGAGTCTCTTTCTTCTTCTCTCTGTTGTTCCTCAAGTTGCTTGTCTTCTATTTCACTAATCCTCTCTTCTATCTTACCTGTTCTATTAGCTAAGCTTGTTACTTCATTTTTCAGCTCGTGAATTGAGTTTTTCATCTCTGTTTGATTTGTTTTTATAGTTTCAATTTCCTTGGACATATATTCTTTGTCTTCATTGAGTTGTTTTCTGAGCTCCCTAAATTGCCTTTCTGTGTTTTCTTGTATATCTCGGAGGATTTTTAGGATTTCTATCTTGAATTCTCTGTCATTTAGCTCCAAGGTTTCCAATATATTAAACTTTTTCTCCATAGATTTTTCCTCATCTAGCTGTGTTACCTCTCTTTCTTTTGTATCCATGATATTCGATTTTCTCTTCCTTAATGGCATCTGAGGGTGGTTTTGTTTATAGTATTAATGAGATTTAATAAAGAATAAAATGTTAAAAAAATAAATCCAAAAGAGTTGTTTTTTTAAAAAAATTAATGATGAAATAAAGAAAAATAAAATAAAATAAAATTTTTTAAAAAAGGAAATTATTCCCCCCATCCTTTTTTCCTCTCCTCTCTCTCCCCTCTTTCTTAAGAAAATCTTGTGGTGAACTGTGAATTATAACAAACAATGCCTGTGATAGAGGGCCTGAATTGGGGAAAAGTAATAAAGGGGCAAAAAAAAAAAAAAAAAAGAAAAAGAAAATGAAAAAAAAGAGAAAAAAAAAGGGGGGGTATGGACCCACAAAAAGCAAATAAGAAAAAAATTTAGGTCAAGAATAAAATGATTTGCTTTTAGGTGTTGGTTGTCTAAGAGTTATGATGAGAGGAATAAGAGGAAAACAGAAAAATGGGGGGACAAATTAAAAAATTACTATTGTATTTAGTGGAACAAGAACTAGATAAAATGGAGAGCCAGGGATAGAAGCACTGTTAGTGAGTTAAAAAGGTGAAGTAAAAAACCCTCAAAATGCCACAAACATAAGTTTGAGTCCCAGATAAGATAATTTGTTTGTTATTGAGGTTTGAATGAGAGGAGATGTAAAGGAGAAAGGAAGAAACTAATATAGAGGGAGAAAAGAAAGAGAGAGAAAAAAAGAGGGAACCACTAAAAGAAGAAAAAAGAAAGGAGAGAGAGAGAGAGAGTTAAAGGTTTTGGAGTGCAACCCTCATAGAGAGAAAGGAAGAGAAGAGAAAAGATAATGGGAGATGTAACACTTATGGGTAGTGTAGTTCAAGGAGAAGAGAGAGTAAGACCAGCAGAGAGTTAATCGGCCAAATTGGAGTAGGAAAAAAAGTATCAAGAATGAAGATGAGGAAACAAACAAACAAATATAATAAAATGGGATAGGTTATAAAGTCTGCAGATTATTCTTGATTTTGAGAGGTTATCTTCTTGCTTTTTCTTTTCTCTCCCTCTTCCTGGTCGGTGACTCTGTACCCCGGGTACTGCCCCTTTGGCACGCTCAGGTAGAGGTTTGCAGTTGATAAGTCTCTATGGCAATGTCATGTATTGTGCTTTAGTCTCGTTGGCAGTCGAGGCTCATTAGCATTTATAAGCTCTGACAGTGAGAGAGTCTGTGTTCTTGGAGCCTTTCTCCTAGTCTTTCCTTCCTCAATTAGTAGCCTGATAATCCAGCTATGGGGTTGCTGCTGCCTCTGCCTGGATAGTAAGATGCTCAGAGAGCTGGCAACTCCCCACTCTATTTCCACTCAGCACAGGGCTCTGGGTAAGGCTCAGTCAGTCAGAGCTGCTAGCATAATCAGGCGGGCTTTCCGCCCACTCAAATACCTCTGGCTCTGCCACTCTGTCCAGTAACACAGGCGGGCGCCCACTTCCGGGGCGCTTGGAGGAAACTCTCGCTATCTGTGTGCGCAGACCAGGATATCCGGCCAGCAGTCTCACACTCTGAGTGAAACCCCCAACCGCATGGAAAAGTTGCAGCGTTGGAATTGGCTCTCGCTCCGTCCCCATGCGCGGCTTTTGCAAGGCGCTGGGGCGGCCCGAGATTCTGCTTTGGTCCACACAAAGGCCCCTGACTCTGCCCCTCTGTGTGATAACACGGGCACGCACTGCCAAGGCACTCGGAGGAATCTCTCACTCTCTATCTGCGTGCGCAGACCAGGATATGAGGCCGGCCGCGTTTCCCTCTGAGTGAAACCCCCACTAGCACGGAAAATTTCCACCGTTGGAATTAGTTCTCGCTCCCTCCCGTGTGCGGCTTTCCCAGGGCACTGGGGCTGCCCAGAGATTCTGCTTTTGGCCCACAGAAAGGCCTCTGACTCTGCCTCTTTGTGGGGTAACACGGGCACCCACTCCCGGAGCTTAGGAAGAAATCTCTCGCCCACTAACTGCTCATCGACCAGGAGATCAGGTAAAATGGCTGCCCCGCTTGTCTTTCTTGTTTGGGTTTGGCGCGAGTGTTAGCTTGTATTGCCCGGGTTGCCACAGGATCAGTTTTTCCTCAGCTTGGATCTCCGTGCCACAGCCTGGTTCGGCCGTTTGTGCCGCGGCCTGGATCTATTCACCCCCTTTGCCCGCCTCAGTTTCTATATTCACAGTTACCAGAGAAAGCCGCCCTGTTTAGGTTAGTGAGGAAGGCGGAGCATTTCTTACTCCCTATTTCCTTCGGGGTTTGGTTATATATTTAGCCAATTTTTCACTTGACCATACCTTCAGGTGTATTGCGAAGCATCTGGAGGCTCCAAGTATAGGTTTTTCTGTTTCTGGTTGAAGATCTTGTTGAGTTTTGGGGGAGATTTATCAGTATCGCTTCCTACCCCGCCATTACTCTGACGTCATCTCTGAAATTTCACATTTAAAGAGAGCCCTCTTTTGTGGATTTTGAGAACTATTAAAATATAACAGCTTACCTCCTATGATCTCAATTTGTTCTTTTCCTTCACATTCATTTGGATTTTATATTTTCTTTGCCCATATGTTCCTGTTTTACTTTATCTGTATTCTATTTCCAGTGTTACTCTTCAGTGGAAGTCTTTGTCCTGGAAGTAAGTTTTGAGAGTTAATTGGGCCCAGTTTGTCCCAGCCTCTTTAGACCTTCATGGTGATGGCAAGCTTTCCCTTCCTTCTGCAACTTTAAGACTGTAGGCTCTGGAACATGGGTCATTTGCCCCTCCTTTTCTGCTGACAGAGGAGCTGGCCCATCCGAACCGACCAGCCTCCTGAAATGTAAGTGATTAGGTCATAAACAAACCCCACATGATGCACACCTCCTGGAGAAGAGTGCACTGAGCCTGGGGTTCTTCTTGGTAAACAAAACAACAGATCTGCAGATATGTCCTTGGTCCCTCCTCTGTGCAAGCGTGTCCTACAGAGGTGGAAGGTGGTTTCATCAGTAGGTCTTCTAGGGCCCTGAGCCACCTGCAGGGAAGGCATAATGATGCTTGCTTGCCTATCAGTCTCTCTCTGTCCCTTCCTCCCTCTCTCCTGCTCTCTTTTCAGGTCCTTTTGGCCTTGGCAGCTCCTCTGGCCCCCAGGCATTCCCCCTTTTGGGGGGGTACCTAGAGACCTGTATCATCCAGAACTTTCCCATAGTCAAAGCCCAGGACCCTGAGGTCTATGGGGCTCAACCTTCATCTCCAGGTATCAGGGCTCTTTGTCCCTACCCAGTGTGGCTCAACTCTTTCTCCACCTATTCCCAATCTTTCCCCTTCTAGAACCTCTCAAAGGCCACTTGAGACACTCTACCTGTGCTTCTGCTAAGTCAGGGGATTTTCCTGGTATAGTTATGGGGAAAAAGAAAGAAAGAGGCATGCACATCTCTTGCCCCTCTCAGGGGCCATTTCCCACATGGCTAGGATGATTTTCCATCTATTACCCTGAAGCTTTTCCTCCTAGCATAACTCCCTTTTTGAAAGACCAGGACCTGACCCTGGAACTGGAGCCCCACCCAGGGCAGTCTCCATGTCAGTCAGACCTGGGGTGTAGGTATACAACATGTCCTAACCCACTGCTACCAGAGAAAGGGTCTGCTGGGGGCATAGGACAACTGGCTGGCCTGCCCTTTTTTCAGTATCATCTCAACCTTAGAGAAGCCTTCTGTCTTCAGTGTCTCACAGAAAATCTGAACATGCCTCCTGGGTGTGGTCTTCACTGCTGATGTGTGACCTTTCTGGTATCTTTGATGTCTAGTTTTGATGAGGTGTCCAAGCAGATCTTCTATCACTGATGTTCTTCGGGTATTCTTGTTCTGCTCTCAACCCTGCAGCAGCCATCACTTCTCTACCTGGAATTTGTTGTCCCCTTGCATGTACAATATTGCCTCAGGACAGAGATTCATGACGAACTTTCATATAGATTTCAGGGTTCCTTGTCTTGCATAGCTCCTTCCAGGCTCTTCTCAGGAAGAGGACCACAGCAATGACAGGGCCCACCTGGGCAGTGGTGCAATCTGGGCTGCTGATTCCAATGGGGAAAACAGTCACTTCAGCTCCTTGGTCCCACTTTATAGTGGTGAGTGATGAGAGGGCTTGTCACTCTATAAGACTAGAAGCTGAAATACAGCTCTCCTTTTTTTGAGCCACAGCCATTTCTTTTCCATGATAGACAACCCATCTTCCCTTGTCTTTGCTTTGTGACTCTAGTTGGTACTTCTTTGTCATTCTGGTTACTGTTATAAGAAATGTTTTATGTCCTGATTCTTTTTAAAATATACTGAAGGCAAGTTGTGACACTCCAGGTCTGGTTCAAACAGAATTAAAAAGAGTGGGACAGTATTCTTCCTCCTTGCTTATGGCCTATATTCCCAAGGGTTAAAGGGTTGATAATGTCCAGGTAAAGATTCAGGAGATTCTGGGAATTTGAGATTCTCATAATCATCACCTTACCAGGTCTTGGGGTTCCATTATTTCTTTGTGAGATCCACACATGGATTTGGAGACTTTCTGTATACAACCAAGTCCTTTACCTTCACCCAAGCCAACAGACACTTCATGATGTTATGTGGGGAAACCTGGGGTTGTAGTGTCACAGATAAGCCATCAATGCATGACTGATAAATATTTCTTACTAAGAAGATAAAGTAGTACATCCCAATAATCTTAGAAATGAGATTGTCACCTGGAGCACAAGATTGTGATATCCTTTCTATGACTCCTGAAATTTATCCTCAGAGCAGAGTCCTAAACCACTGTCTTACTTGCTCTGCTAGTTCAGAATGATATGACTTAGAGAGTGAGTGAAGAATAAATGTGTAAATAGAGAAGAAAAAATTAGAATGTAGAGATAGATATGGCTCCACAAAAAAGCTGAAGTTCAGTGGTACACTTCACTGGAAGAGACACAGTGTTATAGCAGAACTAAGGTGTGTTGTTCCAGTGTACAAGGTCCATATAGAACATAAAAGTGGTGTGTTTCTGAGTCCTTCCCATGACCATGAGGATGAACTGTCTGGGAAGAATATCCCAAGAGTCTTAGTGTCTGTTAGGCAGTATCAAAAAGATTTTGTTGGGCCTGAGCATTTTGCATTATGGAAGACCTTCTAAAATTATAAAAATGAGCATGAAAGTAAATACTTATTTAGAATGAGAAGAAAGTTCAAAATTAACTTTAAACAATGACAACTAAACCACCAAAATTCCAAACTATATACATATATACATATACATATGTGTGTGTATATTTGAGACATTCAAACTATGTAGCTATACAGTCTTAAGTACCTTAAAACAAAATACAAGCAATAGGCGAAAGACAGTGGTGTTATAGTGAGTCAAAACAGCTCATTCTTGTGAATTTAACTCTCCCCCAAATCATGTGATCATATGAACATATGACATGGGCCCATGAGTGACAGTCGTGAGTTCCCCTAAGAATAAAAATGCACCCAGGTTTGTGTTAAACGTTTACTGTTTATTTTCACAACAAATTTTGAAAGTGAAGTAGACTTTTTAATTTTTTTTTCTCAAAAAAATCTTTTTTCAAGTGAAGATAACACTTCATGGGTTTCAGAATTGATTTTTTAATTACCTATGTTTCCTTGTATCCTGACAACAGCCACATGTAGCCAAAAGGAGACTTCTGAAATCCTTTTGCCAGTTTCCAAATCCTGGTCCACTTACTCCTCAAGTAGCCTGGAAGGACATACTATATTTCCCCATGTATAAGACGCTCCCATGTATAAGATGCACCTTAATTTTAGAGTCCAAAATTTGAGAAAGAATGTATTACAGAAAGTTACTGAACTCAAGTTTATTCATCATAAAATTCATACAACTCCTCATCATTGTCAGAACTCCCATTCATTAGCTTGTCCTCCACTGTGTCTGATAACAAATCACTGTCTTCAACAATGAGCACAAAAACAAGCAAGAAAAAGTGGAAATGCAAGTAAAAAATCTACAACTACTGTATAAGATGCATCCAGTTTTTAGACCCCAAATTCCTCAGAAAAGGTTGCATCTTATACATGGGGGAATATGGTACCAGTCTGCATTTTGCACAGTTGGAACTTGTCAGAGCTAGTCAATGAATATGTCAAAAGATAAAGCAAACTTGTTTTGAGACAAATTACTGCTCTTGAGTAAGCACAGTTCCAAAACTAAGTGCTTGATTTCCTCTCATTTATGCTAATAAGATGGGTTCCTCACACTCAGCTTGGACTGCTAGGTCCAGAGCAGCTGGATTGTGTATACAGTGATTCTAGTTGTCTTCCACGTGGTGAGAGACAGCTATATGTAGAAGATCCAGTCACTATCACTAAAGAAGGCAGCCAGACAACCTGTCTGTTTCAGGAAACCATTTGGCCATTGAAAAAGAGCTACTCTCAAAGAGAGACAAGATGGCAATAGAGTAGGCGGACGTACCAACTTCCACCTCCCAGAACCAAATGAGATTACAAATTAATTTTAAGAACCATTATCTGGAAAAATCAACTTTGGACTAAACTAAGAGGCCTCTTCAACCAAGGAACACTGAAGAAGGCACACTGAGACTGGTAGGAAAAGCAGAAATGCAGAGAGGGCTGCCCAGCTCCCTGGAGGAAACAGCAGCCAGGAGCGACTCACGTAGTGGGAAGTGAGTTTAGCAGAGAGGGGAGGGTCCTGATCCCTAGGAACAAAGCCCCAGCCTGCAACCCCAGAGCCTAGGAGAGGCATATGGACAGTATTGAGCTGGAAACAAGTCAGGATACTGATTTCTCAGACCCAAGATTTTTCTTAAAGGGACCACACAGAAAACCTCTCACACAACCACTCACGCAGGGCTCCGGGGGACAGGGAGAGAGGAGAGGACTGGAGTAGCAGGAAGAGAGTGTAATCTAGGAGGCACAGGGAGAAACATTTTGAGAGACAGCCACCCTAACCCCTGGGCTGAGTCACTCCCCAAATCTGAAGTGAATATTTCCCCTGGAAACAGCAATACCAGCAAAGGGAAGCAGGACACCAGCCAAACAAGCTCTCCCACAGCACTCAGAGCAGAGTCGTTTAGAAGGAGGGAGCTTTCGGGACTACAGTTGTGAGTTTTAGGGTCTGAGCTGCAACACCCTCACCTACAAGGCTAAGGGCTCACCCAAGGGTGGACGGCGGAGGGACATGGAAATGCAGATCTGTCGGCAAGGGCGGAAGCAGGCTGGCCAACACTGAGGCCCAGTTTTGAGCTCAGTCTTGCCCAGCTGGGGAGGAGGGGAAGTGCAAAAGTGGTCAAGCCCAGCTGCAGGCTGCCTGCAATCCAGCCTGTGGGGGAAGGGCAGGAGCCCCGGAAGGGGTGGAGACCTGCCCTTGAACAAAGGCGCAAGAGAACAGCCCTGCCCCACCCGTGGAACCCAGGTTTGTGGCCTGACTTGGGATCCGGCTCCTCCCATGGTGATGGAGCCAAAAGCTCAGAACAAGTGGAGTCCTGCTACTTAGTGTGAGCATGCAGTACAGCCTGGCCTGTGGAGCCAAGCTTGCAGCCATCGAATGAGTGGGCTCCTCCTATAGGGGCGGGGCGAAAGCCCGGAATCAAGCGGAGACCTACAGCTGAGAAAAGGTGCTCACCACTGCCCTCAGGGCCAAGCATAATGCCACCTGTGGGAGCAGGGCGAAGGCCAAAGCCAACAGGGCTTGTACACCCGAGTACGTGATCACAGCCACTCCCATGAAGGAGAAGCAGAAACCACAGCAACAGCCCCAGTAGGCAGGCACCAACAACACCCATACATGGATGCCCTAGGCAGCAACAGCAGAGGGGGTGGTGGACCTGCAGACAGAAAACACCTAGGGAACACAGAGGCCACACCCAGTGGACTCCAGTGGCCAAAACCTTCTTGTACACAAACAAATTGAGAAAGCAGAGAAAGGCAACACAAATGAATCAAGAGAAATCCCCAGAAAAGGACCTGAATGAGTCAGATATAACCAAATTACCAGATGCAGAGTTTAAAATAACAATCATTAGGATGCTCAAAGACATTAGAACAACAATAGATGGTCATTATGAACACCTAAATAAAAAGACAGCAAATATGAAAAAAAACATTGAAATAATAAAGAAGGATCAGTCAGAAATGCCAAATACAATATCAGAAATGAAGAACACAATGGAAGGAATTAAAAGCAGGATGGATGAAGCTGAGAATCGATTCAGCGAGTTAGAGGACAAGATAAATAAAAGCATGGAAGCAGAGCAGAAAAAACAAGAGACCCAAAAAGTCTGAGGAAACTCTAAGAGAGCTCTGTGACAACATGAAGAGAAATAACATCCGCATCATAAGGGTTCCTGAAGAAGAAGAGAAAGAACAAGGGATAGAGACTTTGTTCAAACATATCATAGTTGAAAAGTTCCCTCAATTAAGGCAGGAAAACATCTCACAAGTTCAAGAAGCACAGAGAACTCTATTAAGGAGAAACCCAAAGAAATCTACACCAAGACACATCATAATTAAAGTACCAAAGCTAAGTGATAAAGAGAAAATATTAAAAGCTGCTAGAGAAAAAAAAGACTATCAACTACAAAGGATTCCCCATAAGGATGACTTCCAACTTCTCAACAGAAACACTTGAGGCCAGAAGGGAATGCCAAGAAATATTCAAAGTAATGCAGAACAAGAGCCTACAACCAAGACTACTTTATCTAACAAGGCTATAGTTTAAAATTGAAGTTGAAATAAAAAGCTTTCCAGACAAAAGAAAACTCAAGGAATTCACTACAACCAAACCAAGGCTGCTAGAAATGCCAAGAGGCCTGTTGTAAGCACATAAAAAGAAGAAAAAGAATATAGTAAAAGAGGAATACAGTTTTAAAGAATAAAATGGCAATAAACAGCTACATATCAATAACAATCTTAAATGTAAATAGATTAAATGATCCAATCAAAAGACATAGGGTAGTTGCGTGGATAAGAAAACAGGAACCATACATATGCTGTCTACAAGAGACACACCTTAAAACAAAAGATGCACATAGACTGAAGGTAAAAGGATGAAAAAAATATTTCACACAAATGGAAATGAAAAAAAAGTTGGGGTAGCAATACTTATATCAGACAAAATGGACTTTAAAACAAAGACTATAGTAAGAAAAAAAGAAGGTCACTACATAATGATAAAGGGAGCAAGTAGATATTTATAATGGTTATATCTTAACAGGAAGATATAACCATTATAAATATCTACACACCTAATATAGGAGTACCTAAATATATAAAGCAGACTTTGATGGAATTAAAAGGCGAGGTCAACAGCAATACTATAATAGTAGGGGATTTCAATACCCCACTAACATCACTAGATAGATCCTCAAGAAAGAAAATTAACAAAAAAAACAGCAGACTTAAAGGACACACTAGATCAACTGGATTTAATAGATATCTTCAGAACCTTTCACCCTAAAGCAGCAGAATATACATTCTTTTCAAGTGCTCATGGTACATACTCTAGGATAGACCACATGTTAGGGCACAAAACTGGTCTTAACAAATTTAAGAAGATTGAAATCATATCAAGCACTTTCTCTGATCACGATAGCATGAAACTTGAAATGAACCACAACAGAAAAGCTCAAAAACTCTCAAACATGTGGAAAGTAAATAGCAGGTTGTTAAATAACAATTGGATTAAAAATGAGATCAAAGAAGAAATTTAAAAATTCCTAGAAACAAATGACAATGAGCATAAAACAACTCAAAATCTATGGGACACAGCAAAAGCAGTACTGAGAGGAAAGTTCATAGCACTACAGGCACACTTTAAGAAACTAGGAAAAGCTCAAATAAACAACTTCGCCCTGCATCTAAATGAACTAGAAAAATAATTAAAGCCCAAATGTAGTAGAAGTAAGGAAATAATAAAGATCAGAGCAGACATAGAGGCTAAAGAAACAATACAGAGGATCAATGAAACTAGGAGCTGGTTCTTTGTAAAGGTAAACAAGATCGATAAACCTTTAACTACACTCACCAAGAAAAACAGACAGAGGACTCAAATACATAAAATTAGAAATGAGAGTGGAGAAATAACAACTGACACAACAGAAATACAAAATATTGTAAGAAAATACTATGAAGAACTGTATGCCAAAAAGCTAGACAACCCTGATGAAATGGACAAATTCCTTGAAACATAAAATCTTCCAAAAATCAATCTGGAAGAATCAGAAAACCTAAACAGACCGATTACAACAAATGAGATAGAAACAGTTATCAATAAACTCCCAACAAACAAAAGTCCGGGGCCTGACAGCTTCACAAGTGAATTCTACCAAATATTCAAAGAAGACTAACTCTTATCCTCCTCAAGCTATTTCAAAAAATTCAAGAGGAAGGAAGACTTCCAAGCTCCCTTTACGAGGCAAGCATAATTCTGATTTAAAAACCAGGCAAAGACAACACAAAGAAAGAAAATTATAGAACAATATCCCTGATGAATATAGATGCTAAAATCCTCAACAAAATATTAGCAAACCGGATCCAACAATATATGGAAAAAATCATACACCATGATCAAGTGGGATTTATTCTGAGGAGGCAAGGCTGGTACAATATTTGCAAATCAATCAATGTGATTCATCACATATTCAAAAGGAAGGAGAAAAACAACATGATAATTTCAATAGATACAGAAAAAGCATTTGATAAAATCCAACACCCGTTTATGATCAAAACTCTTAGCAAAGTGGGAATACAGGGAACATACTTCAACATGATAAAAGTCATCTATGACAAACCCACAGCCAACATCATACTCAATGGGAAAAATTTAAAAGCAATCCCCTTAAGATAAGAAACAGGGCAGGGAGCCCCCTTTCACCACTCTTATTCAAAATAGTCCTGGAAGTCCTAGCCACAGCTATCAGACAAGAAGAAGAAATAAAAGGCATTCAAGTTGGAAAAGAACAAGTAAAACTATCATTATTTGCAGATGATATGATATTGTATATAGAAAACCCTAAAGTCTCAGTCAAAAAACCACTGGACCTAATAAATGAATTCAGCAAAGTGGCAGAATATAAAATTAATACTCAGAAATCAGAGGCATTTTTATATACCAACAATGAACAGTCAGAATGATAAATGAAGGAAACAATCCCCTTCACTATTACATCCAAAAAATAAAGTACCTAGGAGTAAATTTAACCAAGCAGACTAAAGACTTGTACTCGGAAAATTATAAAACATTGATAAAAGAAATCAAGAAAGACACAAACAAGTGGAAGCATATACTGTGTCAGGAAGAATAAACATCATAAAAATGTCTATATTACCCAAAGCAATCTATAAATTCAATGCAATACCAATTAAAATACCAATGATATACTTCAAAGATATAGATCACATATTCCAAAAATTTATATGGAACCAAAGAACACAAATAGCCTCAGCAATCTTAAAGAAGAAGAATAAAGTGGGAGGTATCACACTTCCTGATATCAAGTTATACTACAAGGTCATTGTACTCAAAACAGCCTGGTACTGGCATAAGAACAGGCATATAAATCAATGGAATAGAACAGAGAACCCAGAAATAAACCCACAGCTCTATGGACAACTGATATTTGACAAAGGAGGTAAGGGCATACAATGGAGTGAAGACAGTCTCTTTGATAAATGGTGTTGGGAAAATTGGACAGCTACATACAAAAAAATGAAACTAGACCACTGCCTTACACCATTCACAAAAATAAACTCAAAATGGATAAAAGACTTAAATGTAAGTCGTGAAACCATAAGCATCTTAGAAGAAAACATAGGCAGTAAGCTCTCCGACCTCTCTCACAGAGACATATTTGCCAATTTATCTCCACGGGCAAGTGAAATAAAAGACAGGATAAACAAATGGGACTATATCAAACTAAAATATTTTGCACAGCTAAAGACAATAAGAACAGAATTAAAAGACAAACTACACAATGGGAGAACATATTTGACAATACATCTGATAAGGGGTTAATAACCAAAATTTATAAAGAACTTGTAAATCTCAACACCAGGAAGACAAACAATCCAATCAAAAAATGGGAAAAAGAAATGAAGACACTTCTCCAAAGAGGACATACAGATGGCCAATAGGCATATGAAAAAATGCTCAACATCACTAGTCATTAGAGAAATGCAAATTAAAACCACAATGAGATATCACCGTACACCAGTCAGAATGGCGCTCATCAACAAAACAACACAGAATAAGTGCTAGCGAGGATGTGGAGAAAAGGTAACCCTTCTACACTGCTGGTGGGAATGCAGACTGTTGCAGCCACTGTGGGAAACAGTATGGAGTTTCCTTAAAATTTTGAAAATCAAACTGCCTTTTGACCCAGCTATCTCACTTTTAGGAATATTCCCCAAGAACACCATAGAACTGCTCCAAAAGGAGAAATGCACCCCCATGTTTTTGGCAGCATTATTCACAGTGGCGGAGATCTTGAAACAACCCACGTATCCATCAGAGGACGAGTGGATTAAAAAGCTTTGGTACATATATACTATGGAATACTGTTCAGCCATACGAAATGATGACATCGGATCATTTACAAGAACATGGATGGACCTTGATAACATTATACTGAGTGAAATAAGTAAATCAGAAAAAACTAAGAACTATATGAATCCATACATAGATGGGGCATAAAAATGAGAGTCAGAGACATGAACAAGAATGTGATGGTAACGGGGGGGGGGCTGTGGGGGGAGGATGGGGCGAGGAAGGAGAGAGAGGGGGTGGGGGGATGGGCACAGAGAAAACCAGATAGAAGGTGAGGGAAGAAAATTTGACTTTGGGTGAGGGGTATGCAGTATAATCAAATGTCAAAATAATCTGGAGAAGTTTTCTCTCAACATATGTACCCTTATTTATCAATGTCACTGCATTAAATTTAATAATAATAAAAAATGTTAAGAAAAAGAGCTACTCTCATATAAAGAATCTCACAGAAACTAGGAGTTAACAACATCACATAGGCTGACCAAGGGTTTATGGCATGCTAAAACTTCATTCACTTACATGTGGGCTACGTGCAGATAATCCATTCACTTGGTCTGGATTTCAGACTGCTTTTCCATGAAACATCTGATGGTAGTGATGATATATAGGAAATAACTCTGTCATTGGTCTCACCTCTCAGGGCTGATTTTCCCCAAATATACACAATAAGAAAACTCAAATTATCTTAGGAAGGAATTCAATTATTTTTACAAATTTATCACCAAAAAAATGAGCAACCCATGTGATGGTCCTATAAAATGCATTTCGGATTGTTAAAATGTTGCTTTATATCTGTTACCAGGGTTCTTTCATGTACTGTGAAAGTGTGTGTCTTGCCTGACCAGGCGGTGGCGCCATGGATAGAACATTGGACTGGGACATAGAGGACCCAGTTTGGAAACCCCAGGGTAACCAGCTTGAGCACGGGATTATCCGGCTTGAGCACGGGCTCACCAGTTTGAGCACGGTGTCACTGGCTTGATTGTGGGAACATAGACATGACCCCATGGTCGCTAGCTTGGGCCCAAAGGTCTCTGGCTTGAAGCACAAGGTCATTGGCTTGAGCAAGGGGTCACTCGCTCTGCTCAAGGTACATATGAGAGAGCAATCAATGAACAACTAAGGTGCCACAACTAAAACTTGATGCTTCTCATCTCTCTCCTTTCCTGTCTGTCTGTCCCTATTTGTCTCTCTCTCTGTCTCTGTCACACAAAAAAATGGTCTGTGTCTTATATTAAAATATAAACTATAGACAGTCAAAAATTTTTATGAACGCCTGACCTGTGGTGGTGCAGTGTATAAAGAGTCGGCCTGGAAATGCTGAGGTCGCCAGTTCGAAACCCTGGGCTTGCCTGGTCAAGGCACATATGGGAGTTGATGCTTCCTGCTCCTCCCCCCTTCTCTCCCTCTGTCTCTCCTCCCTCTGTCTCTCCCTCTCCTCTCTAAAATGAATAAATAAAAAAAAATAAAAAAAATTTTTTTATGAAAATGTCTGGACAGTTACACATCTGAGCAAGAAGAAGAAAGTACACTGTTGGCAGTATTTTCAGAAATTAGTTTATGAAGGGTTTGGGAGCAAGAAATGATGATGACCGTGCCACCCACAAATGCCAGAGATGGATCCAAAACAAATCTAGCACGTTCCCAAATGTCCAGAATGTCTTTATGTGCCACAGAGAATGGAGGGATCAGTCCGAGTTTTTTATTAAAGATACAAATGAGAGGCCTCTCTGCTAAGGTGTGGGTGCAGGGGGAGACTTACTTAGCCCTGCTCCTGACTGCTGGTCTCTTTCTGATTTTCTTTAAGATAATTTATCAAATAGTTCTTTTTCCCGGTAATGCACAGGGGGCCCTCGCAAGTACTTTTCTTCTGCCTTGCTGTAGTCTAACCCATCAAGTGCAGCAATTGAGCAAATGATGGCTTCTGGCAGAAGGACTTCCAGAACAAAACTCACTTTGTCGTCTCTTGTCAGAGTCAGCCTGTTCTTGTCTATTTGCTTGTAGATCTCTTGTAAATGCCTTACTACGACATCCAACTGATCGTTATCCTCCAGGTATGTTTCAACGCAGATCACATACCTGCTTGAGTTCAGAAATGATACCAGCCACTTGGACTGTTTCCTGCCTTTGACGATGTCCAGAAGATGGTGGTCAGCTCCCTTTCTCCTCACGATGAAGTCCACGAGCTTCTGGTTCTCTCGGCCCCAAGCAGCCTTCATCCGGTCAGGGAGAATTTTCTTGCAGGGCCTCTTCCCAACCAGGGAGCTCTCCTCCTCAGAATCTTCCAGCTCAGCGTAATTCACCTTTGGGAAGTCAACCTCCAGATCCCCCTCTTGGATGGCTTTCCTAATTGGGTAGCTGATGTCAGCAGCATAGTAGTCCAGGAAAGAGCCCAGGAAAGACCCACAACCGAGCCCTTCTCTGTAGTGGGAAATCAGGGAAAAGCACCAGTTCACACTCTGCTCGTACAGTTTCCTGGCTCTCTTCATTAGTTTCTCTTTCTCTTTACAATCCAGATGTTTTAATCTCCGAAGAGGCACTTGAATGCCACTCTTTTCACAGTGCATGTTTGCCTCAATCAATAGCACCCTTGCAGTCTGTTCCGTGTGGCTGACACTTTTGACTACTGATGGCCAAAACGGGTAATTTTGAAATTTAAACCAGACCATCGTTCCTTTTTCGATGGGACACGGCTCCTGTGGGGAAGCCATACTTGTTAGTTGTCCCACAACCTTGGTGACATCCTTCTTAATAATGGTGGCGGGGTCAATAGGCGTTAATCTTACTACGGGTTGAAGTTTTTGCCATTCTTTCTGAAACTCTGGTGCCCACTGCTTCCTCACTTTGCTTGTCAAATCGAGTGAATAATGCGGCTTCAGGTTAGGGGCATTAGAGGATGTTGCTGCACCTCCTATGCCTGGCTTCCAGGCACCCTCTCCAGGGTTCTCACTGTTCCTGGTGAAGGCAGAGAACTCAGACGAGACAGCCAGGGTTTTCGGGCAGGTGCCACGTGGTGCCTTTCCTTTCAGAGCCCTGGGCAGAGTGTCCATGAAACCGGGTGGCAGAGATAGAGAGATGCCTCCACCTTCAGCAACTGCAATATCCCTCTTGACTGTACAGTGCCAAGACATAGCTCTTGAGGAGCATGTATTTTCCGTCTTTTCCTTGCTCTCTTCTTCATGATCATTTTCTGAAAGTGATGGGAAGTTTGAGCACATGCTGGATTTTTGTGAGGGCTGTACTTGTGCTTCCCTTGGGACAGGAGCGACGGATGTGTGCACCTGTGATTTGTCACCATCGGGAACATCCTCAACCTCTGAACTTACCAACAGTGATTTGGGGTTTTTCCTTTTCCCAAAACTTCTCAGTGAGTTCCCTTTGGGCTTCCAATACTGTTTATGAGGTTGCTTTTGTGGTCCCTTTTGAGACACCGTGGTGGACTCCGGGTCATCTGACGCTCTTGTGGGACCCAAGTTTGCTCTCTCTTTCAGAATGTCCAGTGCCAACGTTAGAGCCCTTCTGTAGACCATTCCCTCTCCTGGTGGGATGCTGGTCTTAGCCTGGGTCACTCTTGAGGAGGCAATGGACTCGATTTGAGACTCATCTAGGACTGCTACGGCTCTGCTTTTCACTTTAATTTTTTTACCTACTGAGAGTATTTGAACTTGTAGAGAATATGCCTTAATTTTTGGTGAGGTTCTGGATTTGGACAAGACTTTTGCTGGCCAAATGAGGCCTTTCCAGTTGCATAAGACATGCTCGCAGTCCATTATGATTGAACTTGGGAGTTGAGAGGTAATTAATTAACAGAGGTCGAGGGATCTGGCTGTCATATCTGCGACTACAACAGGTCTCCCCTAAAACAATGTTCGTCACCACATCTTTTTGCCTAGGATTACAGAAAGTTTACCACTTGTGTGGCCTGTCCTTCTCCACCTGAATCGCTCAGAAATGGTAGAACTTGTGTTTCGACAGACGATACTGGAGAATACTGGAATATAGAAAACGAAAAGACAAAAAGAATCAGAAAGCATTCCCTTTGTGGAAGTAGAAGAATGTTGGTTAGTGAGAATTAATAAGATAAATATAAAGAGTGTGTAACAGGCTGCAGGGGGGCATGATATGAAGCAACTATTTGAGAAAAATTGCAGAAGATACCAGAAGAGTTTTACAGCCTTCTGAACCCAACTACATGCCTTATTTGTCACTACTGCATATTAAACAGCACCTGTGTTGGGAGGTGGGTGGCATGTCCGGGATCCCGTTTGTGCTATTGGACGTCCCGGGCCTTTTGTGCTCCTCAGGGCTCACACTACACGAATGCTTCAGTGTTTCTTTTCTGGGATGCTAGTGCCACCCTGTGCACCCAAGGAAGCCAGAGATGATCTCTGACCTACAGACACTGAGTGTCAGCCCAATATCATGTTTGAGAGTATGAATTTAGAACTCAGAAGTTCATAAAGCTCGTATGGTGGTTAGAAGTATTACCCATCTTAAGGATTGCTGCAGGCATAGGCCATAGGCTGGGATTTGTACCTACCTCTTCCTTTCTCTGTGGTGGTTTAAATGTCTTCCCCCATTACCCAGAACCACATCAGTGTGAAGTAGTGACTGTAGAGTGAGGAGCATAATGAAACTCACCCCAAAATGTCAACACAAAATAAATGATTGCAAATGAAATGTGCAGTAAAGTGGGAAAGTCTTACCAAACGCCAGATGGATGGTCCAGGTGTGGCTCTGTGAGCAGGGCTAAAGTGCACTGTTCTTCCTTGGATCAAATGGCACCAAATGTTGATACCCAGGACCGGTATGCCCTTATGCTAATCTAGAAAATCCAAAACAGATAGGAAATTAAGCCAAAAAATGGAGATTGATTTATCATTTTCCCTTCCCCAACTCTGGAATGCATGCCATCCTTAAACAGAACTGTTTGTTAAATCTTATGAATAATGTAAATGTTATGTTTCTTTTCTTCCTTCTTTTGCATTTCAAAATATTTCCATCTTAAGATACTTAGTTTATGCTAGTCCCTGCTATTCCACAACAGTGAGAACTACTGCTTTCATGGCAGTCTACATCTGTCTTGAACACACGGATTATTTCAGAGTAGCAGTGTGTGTGAGTGTGTGTGTGTATGTGTGTATGCGTGTGTGTGTATGACACAAACATGGGGTCTGTAATGTTAGTGTATGTGCTGTTTGGTGCATTTAAAGAAATGTTACATGGGCTTGTGGAGAATATAGAATGTGGAGAGTGATATATGATGCAGGAGATGATACAGATGCTCGCTCTCAATATGATGAAGATGGGCTTTCCACATATTTCCTATGCACCCTTATTCACATACCTGCACATTTGACCTAGGACTGCATTTCTTCACTCAAGCGCATCATTAAGTGCCATTTCATGTGAATGCTTAGTTTTATATCATTTTTGTGAATCACTTGACAACGTGGTCCTTTCAACATTTAAAAACTTAAAGTAAATTTCAGGCATTACTTGTGTGGAATGCAGATGCAACCATGCCCTCAATCCCCCTCGTCCCACCCAGAAATACCATGTCCATAGGTTCTACTTTTCTGTATATATTGTACGGATATACACTATAATTCACTTACAGGTTTTAGTGCATCCATTACCAGTCTCAAATCATGTGCTTCATAAGATGAAATATTATTTTGGTGATAAGTGCCTGCATGCACAGCTTTGTTCACACATACTCATGGATATAACATGAACTATACACCATGACTAAATTTACATATAATAGACATAACTTGCACAGCCTTTGTCTTGGACCACAGTGAATGATCATCTAGGTTTCAGGTTCTCCGTCTTAGAGAACTCAGTGTACCGGCTCTCAGAACACAGGTGTCATGTGACGACACAGACAAAGAGGGGAAGGAGAGACGGTGACTCAGCCACTGCAGTCTCCCTGCAGGAAGACCTGCCAGCCCATCGTCACACAAACCAAGAGTGCCTGAGTCACCTCAACCCCACCCAGAAAACAGTCTACATCTCAAGACACATGTACACACACACACACACACACACACACTCAGAGTGAAATTAGAGACACAGATGCCTGATATTGATGTATATAATCCATGCTCTCTGCCTCTACACACACACATACACATGTTTCTGCTTCTAGCAAAGATGTTATTTCTAGCTCCTTTTAGTTCCTTATTTTAAAAACACACATGGAAAATCTAAAATGATTTTTCAAATTAGAAAGTAGGAAAAATACTAAGCATCAGTAACCTAATCCAATACCCAGTAATGCTTATTGCAAATATTTACTGCACAGACTCTGTTTATGCACATATTCCATAACCTATAAAACAGACTTTTCAGCCCTGGACAGATAGCTCAGTTAGTTAGAGCATCGTCCCGATTTGACAAGGTTGAGGACTTGATCCCCGGTCAGGGTATATACAAGAATCAACCAATAAATGCGTAAATAAGTGGAACAACAAATCGATTTTTCTCTCTTTCCCTCTCTCCCCCATTTTCTTTCTCAAATCAATAAATAAAAACTTAAAATGAATTAGAAACAGTTTTTAAAAATTGTATAAACTCTTTGAGTATTCTCTCATGTTCACATTTGTGTACATCTTTAAAAGTATCAGACACTTTAACAGATCACTTTCACGGGACAACCAAAATATCAACTGCAGGGGTTTTTTTCCAAATACTAAAGCAATACATCCTTAAGAGAGACAATAAGAAGGGAAGGATGTTGAATGAAAACAATAACTTCTCTTACTTATTGTCACATGCTTTGGTCTGTGGTCCAAACATCTTGCATTAAAAATTGGTAAATAATCCTGTAGATAATTTTATTTTTATATTTTTTACTAATAGGAGTACAATCCTCTTCCTTCCATCTAAAAATGTGTACAGGTAGGTGGAAAGTTACATGATGGATACATATAGATAATAGATAGAATAATATATAAATATCGATCCTCTTTTGCACATCGGGCACAATGTGTTAAAACCAGAGCATCAAACAACAACAAACATTTAAAGTAACCCCAAATAGAGAACGTGGATATGAAAATGCGTTCAATGTTTTAGTTTACAATCCAATCAAACATACCTGCAGACAGAGAATATACAGAAGGAAACAGTAGTTGGGCACGATAAATAGCAACTTCACAATCTCTAACTTTATAGTCAATTTCAGACCATCAGGAAATAAATTTCTCAAATGGACTAGCTTTGATATTTCAGGTCCTGGTATAACTTTTGTTCTATTTCACCCACTCTTTGGTTGATGTGTCATCAAAGAAGTTGATGACATAGAACTTTTATTTTCCCAATCAACAGCCATAATTTTTTGAAGAATTATTTGGAAGCTCTCTATTATTTCACTCCTTTCCCCAGGGGGAGCTGTAATCACTTCCAAAGAAAGAAGAAGAGAAAGCAATGCCCTGAGGGTGTTGTCTCCAAATATGAAGGCTTTTCTTGAGATAAGCCCCAGCACTACTCCCCAGAGGCAGAAATTGTCTCATTGTCACTCCAATGGCCCATCCCTACAATTACTAGCTGTTTAGTGGCGCTTCTTTGAAACTGTAGGTTTTGCGATTTTAACTGTCTCCAAAACATGTATTTCCACAAAAGGATGAGTAGAGAGTTCTCTTTGTTATTATCAAGGTATACTTTATAAACTTCCTGTTATGAGGAAAATACATTGTTGCCTATTTTTGCATCTCTCCATTGCCACATGAATTCAGCATAAACTTTCACACATAGCTTTTTAAAGCTTTTAAGATTTTATTGGGTTTGCAGACATAGTGCAAAGAGTGTTGGAGGAAATTTAAATATGCACAAGCAGAAGAAAACAATGGTTGTCTGAAGACATATTTAATTTCCATCGACTGACTAAGCTGCCTTGTTTGAATTCTTTTCTTTTTTTTTTGACAGAGACAGAGAAAGTCAAGAGAGGGACAAATAAGAACAGACAGACAAAAAGCGAGAGAGATGAAAAAGATCAATTATTTGTTGCAGCTCCTTAGTTGTTCAGTGATTGTTTTCTCATATGTGCCTTCACCAGGGAGATACAGCAGAGCAAGTGACTCCTTGCTCAAGCCAGCAACCTTGGGCTCAAGGCAGAGACCTTGGGCCTCAAGCCAGAGACATTTGGGATCAAGTCAGCAACCATGGGGTCATGTCTATGATCCCACGCTCAAGCTCTTAGGTTTCACTTCTTTCACTCTGCCAGTAAGTCTCGTTTCAGGGCTCACAGCAGATGACCAACTGCAAAGGAATGTCTGATGTCACGATCAGAAAAGTCTTGGATGACTGAAAGCTGCTAGAATTTAAACATACTCAAACTCCCATAAAAGACCATCCTTTGTCCAGCAGCCAATCAGCTAAATGCCCCACAACCCTTCCTACTCCCCCTCCCCTAACCCTTAAAAAAACACGTCCTAGGTCAGGGGTCCCCAAACTTTTTACACAGGGGGCCAGTTCACTGTCCCTCAGACCATTGGAGGGCCAGACTACAAAAAAAACTATGAACAAATCCCTATGCCCACTGCACATATCTTATTTTAAAGTAAAAAAAACAAAACAGGAACAAATACAATATTTAAAGTAAAGAACAAGTAAATTTAAATCAATAAACTGACCAGTAATTCGATGGGAACTACGGGTCTGCTTTTGGCTAATGAGATGGTCAATGTCTGGTTCCATATTTGTCACTGCTAGATGTAACAAGTGATGTGACGTGCTTCCGGAGCCGTGAGGTGTGCATCCCACGTCACTGGAAGTAGTACTGTATGTGAGCGATGCCATGCTTTGCGTCTCTCACTGACCACCAATGAAAGAGGTGCCCCTTCCGGAAGTGCGGCGGGGGCTGGATAAATGGCCTCAGGGGGCCGCATGTGGCCCGCGGGCCGTAGTTTGGGGACCCCTGTCCTAGGCTGTGCCTGGTGCAACTCTCCCTTACGAGTCAGACCGGCAGGTTCCCTTTCAATAAAGCCTGTTAAACTGGTCTTTTCGGACTCCAATGGATTCTAATAGAATCCAGCTCTAACTCTAAATGCACATACACCTCCAGTTACCAGACTCTGCCTCCCCATTTTTCCTCAACAAACAAAAAGAAATTCACCTTCTAGATACATCTACTCAGAAAAGGGGAAGCATGGGTCCTTAAACAAAGAACTAGAGTGAATTCTCTCTCATTCCTTTGGCAAACTGGTGGTTCCTCCTGTCCAGTAGACCATCCTACCTTCAGAGGTGCTCTGTTAACCCTCCGGTACCCATCACCTGCTATGGGAGACCTCCATTGTCCTCTCTAACACTGATGAATTTGGGGACAGCATTAGGGTTAAAGTCAGGGACAGCCTCCTCTTTACTGCAGGTCAGACTTCCATAATTACTAATGCCCAGGAGAGCAAACATGATGTATATTTCAAAACTGAATGATTTCCCTGTGTTCTGCACAAGGTGAAAAAGATGCCTTTGTCTATAGCATACGTCAGTGAACTGTAGTTCATCACAACAATGTTGGATATATGCTAGGTGCTTACTACCCATGGAGAAAAACTACTAAGTCTTTAGTCTAAGCCAGTGTTAGTCAACCTGGTCTCTAACACCCACTAGTGGGCATTCCAGCTTTCATGGTGGACGGTAACAGAGCAACCAAAGTATAAATTACAAGATAGATTTAACTATAGTAAGTTGTTTTATAAAGATTTTTTCTGCCAAACAGCGAAAATCTGACATAAATTACTTGGTAAGTAATTATTATTATATTCTTTAACTTGCTGTAACTCTGCTTTATAAATTTTATAAAGTAAAGTTACTTCCCTACTTTATAAATCACCATTACTGTGGGACCGGTGGGTGGTTAGAAAATTTTACTACTAACAGAGATACAAAAGTGGGCAGTAGGTATAAAAAGTTGACTAACCCTGGTCTAAGCCAATAAGGGTATGTTATATATTCAGCACAAAAGCTGATGCAGACATACATGTGCTGACATTGAAAAAATTGAGATAAACCTCTGACTACAGACCACTTTAGTACAAATTATGTGCTTTATGTAAAGTGCATATTCACATAGGAGTGATGCTGTCCACTTTATCTTAGGATAGGAAAGACAGGCAAATGTAAGAAAACAGTCTAGAAAGCTCAGCAGAAATGTTGAGCAACCAGTTCCAATGAAAAGAGGAGAGGAACAAGAATGGAAATGGGTGGTGAAGGTATACGTTATTTTCTAAATCATGTTGTAAAACACTATAGAGAGGACATATTTACATGTACATATGCACCAGAATCTTACCTTATAGAGATTCTAAGGGATAGAAAATGAAATATTGGATGTATGTGGACAAAAATAAAGCAGGTGTAGCAAACGGCAACATACCATTGAAAAATTTCAAATGCTTCAAATATTTTGATGTGTATTTTATATGGTCTAATGCAAAGTTCATTATTGAATGTATGTACCTCACCACATAAGAGATAATTGATTATAACAGTCTAAGCAGAGAGAGGAGGATTGCGGATTGTGCAAAGGAACAACAGCCAACAATTTTCCAAGATAAACATTTCTCGTGGTATGTTTCACGTGCCCATCCACAAGTTTAACTCATTTGTACACACAGACAAGGGGGGAAGGAAGTGAAGGAGAAAGAGAGAGAGAGAAAAATGGAGGGAGGGAGAGAGAAATGCATGCACACAGTTATGCAAGCATGCATACAAACACACAAAGGCTCTTCATAGTAAAACTAAAAACCAAAGTGAAATGCAAGACCTTAAAATCAAAGGGATAAAAACCAACCTGAGTATTAGGCAGGATACTCTTATTATTTTAATTACAGAGGGCTTGATATAGAATGATTTGGAGTCCTGAGAGAGCAGTGGGAGCAGTGAGACATTAAGAAAAATGTCACAGAAGGAAGAGTGGACACTTGTAGCTCTGGAAAAACCAGAAAGGAAGAGATAATGGTTCTGAGAATTCATGATCATGGAAGAGCAGACTTCAGAGCTGAGACTTAGACTTCTAAAAGGGTGGGAGGGCTGCCCAGCTCTATGTGGTTTTTCAGGGAGGTCAAGGAGCGATGCATGAAAACTGAAACCCCTACCAGTGATGATGGAGAAAAGTGATGAGCTCCAGCCACAATGCCAGGAACTGAGAGGGTACCCCCTCGTCCTTGACCTGGGACTCCAATATCCTAGGGGAGCATTTGCCAGTCTGCTGGTGCTGGTCCCTACTGAAATCACATGTCCTTGCCCTTGTGGTATGAAGGGCCATTATTGGGGTGGCCCTGAGAGGAGCAGGAACAGAGAGGAAGGTACGGATGTTTGTGTCACATCCAGACTGCCTGTGGCCCTCCAGAGACCCCACTGGCCAAACCTCACAGGCAATCAGAAAGTACAGGGGAAATAGAATTAGTGGAGCTTGGCTTCAGCAACATAGGACTGAGCTGAAAGGTGTGGATGTGCTTTACTCAAACCTGCTTCTTTTGAAGGCATGTCCCTGATAAAGAATGCAACAGCACATCCCACAAATGCTGTGTTTTTCTTTAGAAACACAAATAAACATATACAAACTGTAACATCAGCAGGATTCACTTTCCAACACACAACCAAAAAGCCCAGAGCCTTCTAAAAGTAACTTGTATTTATGTTTATATAATAAAGAAGGAGCCATTACTGATTTGATTTCTGTTTACCTAACTGATTAATGGTATGATAACAAAAAATTTTACTTGTAGAGAATACATTTTTTAGTTTGTGTGTGTCAGCAACTCAGAGTGAGCACAATGTCAACCCCTGGGTCACAGAGTTACTTTAAATCTTCCAATCCTACTCATTCATCTCATTTGAAGGCTTCAAATCTTCTCTCTCATATCACATTCATAGTAGTTTTCCACTATATGTAGGTGTAAATGAATAAGCTTCAATCTTTAAGGGTTTATGAGACAATCATTGTCAGCAGAGGTATAAAATGAGAAATACTCGGGAATCTCTGCTTTTAAGAACCCAAAGGACAATGCCCTCACACAACAGATGTTACCTACGACACTGAAATGGGGATGGGGTATGGCAGGTTATTCAATCATCTTAGCCCACAACAAGAGGAGCTGCCATTCTCTCTTACAAAATAGGAAGAATTAGAGACTTTAATGTCCAACTAAAGACCATACACTAGCAACACACACACACACACACACACACACACACACACACCTCACATTGATAGCAGCCACTGGCTAGTCTTGATGTTTCTATGGTTACTTCATCTTTTCAGTCTGTAAATATCCTTGCTAAATGTTTCTGCTGCCAGAAAATAATGACTTGACCTAGTTGTCATGGAAACCAGAATATCATCAAAAAACATTCTCCTTGATGTTCTGTTTCTATGGAAACCAGGAACTGCTAATACATCCTCAGAGGAAGAGCGTTGATCTTACTCCCTGTCAATTACACCCCAAGCAATTCAATGAATAAATGAACGAATAAATACATTAATTAATAAATGAATATAGAGACAATACCTGATGTTCTCATGCAATAAACATTGGGGGCAGGGACGCTTTCACTGACAGGTGTTGGAGAAAATAAAGTAAAAAGGTAACAGCTTCTGTCCTTCCTTGACACAAACACACACTCACATACACAAACGTGCACACGCATGTGCACGCACGCATGCAAGCAATCACATACACACAATTAGGTTTCAGGTCCGTTAATGACCTCTTCCTTTCATCCTGCCAGGGCACATGAGGCTTGGTACATTTGTGTAGGTGAGATCTAAGGCATCTCAGTCAATTTAAAATGAACTGGACAGGAGAAAATGTGAGGATGAAGCACCTGGAAGTCAGAGGAAATCAAGTCAGGAATCAGGTTGTGGCAGGACCAAAGCACCTTGTGTATTGACAGGGTTGCCAGGGCACCATGGTTCCGGAGAAGAATAACAACTCCCTGAAGAACCCTTGACTTAGAACAAGAGGGAGGTCGAGATGAACCTACCCCACTTGGAATCCGTGTTCAGTCTGGACTGCTGTAACCACACTGCCAGTGGACACTATGCTCAGAGACAGACTCCTAACGCCAAGGCAGAGGGCACACACGTCCTCTCTCACAGTTGCTGGCAGTAAGGGCAGAGCTGCCTTGAGGTACAGCTCTTCCTGCTGTGAACCAGCTCAGGTGACCTTTCTGTGGTTAGTGCTGGAAACAGGCCCTTGGGGAGGGAGAGTGAGGGCTGATTTCCAGGTTTTTCTTATTGCTCTGATGTAAATGCTCCCATTATGGCCAATTTGAAGCTGCCAACATGGGGTCTACTGGATGCCAAATTGGCAACTATGCCCCAAATCAGTTCTCATAGGGTGATGACTCCAGACAGACCCAGCACAGCTCTGGACCCCAGAGGTTAGAGCAAAGCAAAGCCATCCCACTCCACATGCAATCCACAAGAGCAGGACAAACTGGACTTTTCCATAACCATGTAGCAACTGACTGAAGGCTTTCAACCGGTTCTTAGGGTGGAGGAAAGGGAGACACCAGGCCCACCACCTAGCCTATCCAGTTTCGGAGGAAGGAATATAGTAGGGTGCAGTCTCAGTCAGTGTTTTTCAATCAGAGAGGATTTCTGTCCCCTAGTCAATATTTTTGGCAAATCAACTAAAAGCAGCTCTGCTCTCAAAGGGTTGCATAAACGCCATCAAAGAACATTGTCCCTCAGCAGTGCCCAATGGTCATTCTGGGAACTCCAGGAGTAGGCCCTTGAGAACATGTTGGGGGACGAGTGAGATATTCCTTTCCCTATTTTGTATCAGTGAATCCAGACTGCTTTGTTCCCTACCATAGAAATGACAGGTCTTAAGAAGTGGGATGAAGAAGCAGGTAAGAACATCATCTTTCCTATTCAGCCTGACCAGGCTGTGGCACAATGGATAGAGCGTCGCATTGGACCCAGGATCGAAGCCCTGAGGTCGCCGGCTTGAGCGCAGGCTCACCAGCTTGAGCGCGGGTCGCTGGCTTGAACAAGGAGTCGCTATCTCTGCTGGAGCCCCGTCCCCGTCAAGGCACAAATGAGAAGGCAATCAAAGAACAACTAAGGAACCACAACAAAGAATTGGTGCTTCTCATCTCTCTCCCTTCCTGTTTGTTCCTCTCCCTGTCTCTCTCTCTCAGTCACCCCCCCCCAAATAAAAAGATCTTTCCTGTTCAGGTAGATATTCAATAGATTTGTACAAATATAAAACAAAGCTACACTTTTGACAATTTAAAAATGCTCTTTACTGAATTTCTTGGGATGGCATTGTTTAATAAAATTATATAGGTTTCAAGTACCGGTATCAAACGTGGAAAGCAAACTAGTGCCTACAGTATATTTCAAAACATGATGACTTAATATTTTAATCATTAGGCTGCAACAAAACATTTTACTAATATATGTGGATTTTGGATGGAGAATATAACATTTATTTCAAAGGAAGAATTATTTAGACTAATCCAAACGTCACAGTCATTCTCGTTCTTTAAGGCAGTATTTCTCCAGAAAAAGTCAAAGAAAACGACATACTTGAACAAAAGGAAAACACTGTGTGAAGTCTGTTTGAGCTCTCTCTCTCTCTCTTTTCACTCTCTACATCTTCCTTGGGCTTTTATAACTGCATGCCCTCCAGCTATCCTTTCATTCTGTCAACTTCTTGTTGCTATTGCTAGTTTTTCTCAAGTGAGCCCTCGCATAATGACATTCCTAGGGACTCAGTTTTACTGGGTTCTCTCCTCAGTTTATACCCTTTCCCTAAATGTTCCCATATAGGCCTATGGTTTCAGTTACCATTTACATCTGAGTTTCTCAAAGTGTGATGCATGGGACCACCTACATCAAAATCACTGGAAGGGGGAGTGTTAAAATCCAGGTTCCTTGGTTCTATCCCAGGCCTACCAGTCGACTCTGTGGGTGGGCACTGGAAGTCTGCATTTTAAATAAATCCTAAAGTTTGCTCCCAGCCCCACTCAAGTTGGAACCGCTGTATACCCTGACTTTCACAGTGGCAGCCCAACATCTCCATCTAGTGGCTTCCTAACGCCACTGCCTTAGTTTGGCAAATGCAGTTCATCCATGCTGGTTCTGAAACTATTAAATGTCTGTAAAACAAGAAACATATAGGAACAGAGGACATCAATGGATTAACTTCTGAGCCCACGAATAACCAAGATTGAGTTATAACACCTTTTGGCATTTCTATCACCAACATTAAACTTGTCTGTATTAAACTTTTAAGGGGAATCAACCCCTATGCCTTTTACTTCTCATCCAACTACATGAAAACACAGGTATCGGATGACACGTATCTGCATGTTTTCATTTTTTACAGTATTGCCAAGAAGACTTAATGCATTTTCAAGTTATCCTTCCTGAGGTTAGCAATAAAGAGCACTCCACGTCCCCAAATAATTCTATAATACATCATCTGTATATTGTACTGTGTGGTCACCACCCAGAGTAAAGTCTCCTTCCATCACCATTTACCGCCCTTTCACCTTCTTCTCCCTCCCCCACCCTCCTTTCAGAAAATTGTATACCAGCAGCTCAAAAAATGGTCATAATAATGGCAACACAGAATCATTATAATATAATAACCAAAATATATGGTTATCATTATAAATAATAATACAATAACATTATTATTAATATTTGAGTGCTTGCTTTATATTACTGAGTGCCTATAGGCAAGCTTAGGCATTATCTCAATTTCACTCAAATTTTATGAGACAAATATTATTATTATTATGCCTTTAAGATAGTAACAAAGTCACTGAAGTTTAGGGAAGTCAAGAGATTAGCTCAAATAAATAAATCAGAAAAAGCTGAGAACTATATGATTTCACACACAGGTGAGATACAGAACTGACACTCATGGACACAGATAGAAGTGAACTGGTTACTGGGGAGGTGGATAAAGAAAGTCGAATATAAGGTGAGGGAAAACGATTTGACTTTGAGTGATACGCACACAACATAAACAGTCCAAATGCTATAGAGATGTTTACTTGAGACCTGGGTGCTCTTATTGATCAAATGTCACCCCATTAAATTTAATTTCTAAATAAAAGAAAAAAAAGTTAGCTCAATGTCTGTTTATAAGGGGTGAAGCCTCATTTCATTTCATGCTGGATTTTCAGTTCATATTTAGAGTATTTTTGTAAGTCTCTCTTTAACTCTTTAACTGTGCTTTTCTTTTTTTCTTTTTTTTTTTGTATTTTTCTGAAGCTGGAAACGGGGAGAGACAGTCAGACAGACTCCTGCATGCGCCCGACCTGGATCCACCCAGCACGCCCACCAGGGGCGATGCTCTGCCCACCAGGGGGCGATGCTCTGCCCCTCCGGGGCGTCACTCTGCCGCGACCAGAGCCACTCTAGCGCCTGAGGCAGAGGCCACAGAGCCATCCCCAGCCATCTTTGCTCCAATGGAGCCTTGGCTGTGGGAGGGGAAGAGAGAGACAGAGAGGAAGGAGGGGGGGTGGAGAAGCAAATGGGCACTTCTCCTATGTGCCCTGGCCGGGAATCGAACCCGGGTCCCCCGCACGCCAGGCTGTAAGTCTTTCTTTAAAACAACCCAACATAGTAAAGTTTTTATATTAACTTTGGAAAGCCGTAGACTGCAGGGACTCTTAGCTTCCACCTGAAATCTTCATTCTCCTCTTCTTCCTGCGCCCCCATCAAGGTGTCCATTCCCAGCTTCCCTTGCTGATAGGTGTAACCATGTGACTGATATCTCAGCAATGGGATGTCAGTGGAAATGTCAGGTCTAGCTCTAAGAATCTCATACCTGGTACACCTCCGTGTGCTTGTCCCCCTTTAGCAAACTGCAAAGGAGGCCACCTATGGAGCACTGGGCGGGAGCCACATGTTGAAGGTACAGGGTTCCCAACAGCCCAGGTCCCTTGCGGAAGTACATGGTCAAAATCCACCAGGAGGACCTTTTTGTTTTCCTAGTGTTGTTACAAGAGAAATGGATGAACTACTTTTGAGTCATTATACATGTTTGGATTTAAATGTTACAACAGTAACTGTCTACAAGTCTGTATTCTTGGCAGGACAAAGGGGAAAGAGCAAAGGGACAAGCCAGCTACGTCTGTCCATTCATGAAGATCTCTTAGAAATGCCAGCACCGTCATCTGGGCCATGTGTAGTGGCCAGCCTGGGGGTTGAACTAGATCCTCTTCCCACCTCTAGATGCAAAAGGGTCAAGGTTCTGGTAGTAAGAACAAAAGGATGAAGAATAGAGAGGTTCAGTAGAATCGGGACCTGCCAAAGTCCTTACCTTAAATTACCTTTATATATAAATTATACAAATCTCTTGTGGAAGGGAGCTTTTTACGCTGCTCTCCTGAAAATTCGGATGCACACAACTTTCAGGTTGTTGAACTACTCATGCTCTATGGAGAGTGGCCATTTTTCTTTTCATCTGGCCTGATCCACCTGAACTCCTCCATGGGCTTATCATTTTACAATTCAAAACATCAAAGACAGTTCCTCCCTCAATTAATTTGTTTTGAAATTTACATGGAAAATAGCAACATTGTAAAGAACTTCTATGTCTCCAGTCACACTACACAAACCACTTTGTTTTGTTGGAAGATGCAAAGACTGCTAGAGACTACGATTCAGAGCCAAAGACACATCATATTTCCAGAGCAGCAAAGTAAGACAGAACAGTGTCAGATGAGAGTCTGTGGAGAGCAACGGACCACAATATCAAAGGTCTGATCCTAGCTCTACAGTGAAGCACTGTGCGCTTTGAGTTAGGAGTTGTACTCTTTGATTCTCAGTCTCGTAAATTCTAAAGTGGGGCTATACAACTTCCTCTCCCAGAGGGTTATTAAGACAAGTAAACGAATCCCAGGTTTGTAAACTTTCAAAGGGCAATAAAGCTTACGAATATGTGATTTTTATTTATGCATAAACTGTGATCAATTTGAGTGATAAATTCTAAATCTGCTTGGTAGAGTTATTCGAGTTTCTGGCATAGTGGAAGTGAGTCAAAATAGCACACAGAATGATTGAATTACAGTGTAGTGAGAGGAGAGGGGGAGCACAAGTCACAGTGGGAGGCAAAGGGAGGAATGCCTACCAAGACTCGACAGAGAAGTCAGCTGAGCTTGTCCAAAGGTCCAGCAAAACAAAATAGAAATGCTGTGCTTGAGGAAACTTCAAGAAAAGGGAGTCAGACAAGGCAAGATGCTTGGGGTTCTCGTAGGTAGTGTAGACCCTGTTGGGGAGGCTCTGAGGAATCACTGAAGGACCTTTAAGCATTGCAATGTAAGCTAATATCCAAGGATTCAAACTTATACAGATATGACTTGCAATCTTCATTCTATTGCAAGCTGTCTTTTGGCCACAGGATAAATAAACTGGTCGAACAGGCTAGAGAAGGAGAATCAGGGACACACAGAAACTTGGCAGAGCTGACAGTGGGGAAAGTGTACACCATTCAATAAATGAGGATGAGGTCCTTGTTGGTTGGCTCAGCATCTTCCTGGCATGTGGATGCCAGGTTTGATCCTTGACCAGGGAAAACAGGAGTGACACCCACCTGCTTCTCCATTCTTCCCCTCTCCTTTCTGTCTGTCTCTCTCTTCTTCTCCCACAAGCAAGGCTTCATTGGAGCAAAGTTAGCCCGTGCACTAAGGACGGCTCCATGGCCACCACCCCAGGCACTAGAATGGCTCCTGTTGCAACAGAGCAACACCCTCAATAGGCAGAGCATTGCCCCTTAGAGGGCATGCTAGGTAGATCCCTGTCAGGTGTATGTGGGAGTCTGTCTCTCTGCCTCCCTGCTTCTCACTTCAGAAAAATACAAAAAACCCCACAAAGAAACAAAAAAGAGTATGGCAGAAGGGGCTGACACTCACATGTCCCAAGGCACACACTGGCTGGGGAAGATGAGGTGTCCCCCATCTGTTTTGACCCCTTTCTGGTCAGTAAGAGGCACAAGGACACACTCTGGTCTTGCATAGAGGTCCCTTGCCCAGTGTCATGCACTGACCTTGTTCCTGTTCCTTTAACATGTGTTGATACTCACATGGTGCAGGAGAGCTGTCAGTTCATTGCAAGAAACTGGGATGGCACTGCATCAGAGGAAGGGCGTGAAGAGAGAGGTGAAGGCCCTGATGGCAGACCAGGCTGTGGTAGCTCATCAGTCTGGGAGACAAGAAAGAAGAGAGCTGAGTGAGCTGGGGGAGGATCCCCAAGGTACCATCTCTCACACCTTTACAGATATAGCACATGCCGCTGGGACTGTGTCCCTCAAGTCCCTGTGTCTGAGCCCTTGACCATGTAAACAGCAAAATCCACATGTGTAGAAAGCGGTTTTATGTCCTAGAGGTGGCCCCCTTGAGCCTCGTACCCTGAAGTGGGGTGACAGAAGCTGACACAGCAGCTTCTCTGGTTACAGGCAGGCCTCTCCAAAGCATCTGATGTTTACTACAGGGTTGGCTCTGACATTAACCCAGAAAGGCTTGCGACAGCATCTTCATAGCATGATTCTGGTCTCTGACCTATTTTCATCTGACTTGCAGATACGTGATTGCTTTCATAAGGCTGCTTTAAAACTTTTAGTGGCAAAAAGCCTAAACCAAGTGAGGAGATTACTCTATGAACAGTTTCCCAAATAAATTATTAAATTCACTTAATATATTTTTCTATTTTTATTTCGATGCAGGAACCAATTCTGTAGTTCATGACAACGGGGGAGTAAAATTAAGTCTAGCATCACCTGGGACAGAAATGAGGTGTGTTTACAATCATTGTTGCTTGCCCAATAGAAAAAAACATAAGGCTGCTCCAGTAAAAAGTATTGTATGTAAAACACTTGGCATGGCGTTATGTACCCTTCATTAAAACTTAATGTAATTTCTTTACAGGGATAAATTATGGGATGTGCTGCAAGAATCTGCAGGTATGATTTAAGAAACAGTGCAATGAAAGTAATCTGTGATTCAGAGGAGATGGCAAGATGGCAGGAGTCTGTCTGACTGTCTCTCCCCATTTCCAGCTTCAGAAAAATGCAAAAAAAAAAAAAAAGAAATAAAAAAAAAGAATCTGTCAGAAATGACAAATACAATATCAGAAATGAAGACCACAATGGAAGGAATTAAAAGCAGAATGGATAAAGCTGAGGATCAAATTAGTGTGTGAGAGGATAAGAAAAAAAAGGCACGAAAGCAGAGCAGCAAAAAGAAAAGAGACTCAAAAAGTCTGAAGAAAATCTAAGAGAGCTCTGTGACAACATGAAGAGAAATAACATCAGAAAAACAGGGGTTCCTGAAGAAAAAGACAAAGAACAAGGGATAGAAATCTTGTTCAATTAAATCAGAGCTGAAAACTTCCCTAAATTGGTGAAAGAAAAATTCACACAAGTTCAAGAAGAATAGAGAATTCCATTAATGAGAAACCCAAAGAAATTCACAACAAGACACATATTAATTAAAATACCAAAGCGAACAGATAAAAAGAAAATATGAAAAGGTGATAGAAATCGAATCAGTGACTTAGAGGACACGATAAATAAAGGCATGGAAGCAGAGCAGAAAAAAGAAAAGAGACTCAAAAAGTCTGAGGAAACTCTAAGAGACTTCTGTGACAACAAGAAGAGAAATAACATCCGCATCATAGGGGTTCCTAAAGAAGAAGAGAAAGAACAAGGGATAGAGACTTTGTTCAAACATATCAAAGCTGAAAACTTCCTTCAATTAAGGCAGGAAAACATCTCACAAGTTCAAGAAGCACAGAAAACTCCATTAAAGAGAAACCCAAAGAAATCTACATCAAGACACATCATAATTAAAATACCAAAGCTAAAGTGATAAAGAGAAAATATTAAAAGCTGCTAGACAAAAAAAGACTATCACCTTAAAAGTGCCCCCATAAGGATAACTTCCAACTTCTCAACAGAAACACTTTAGACCAGAAGGAAATGCCAAGAAATATTCAAAGTAATGCAGAACAAGAGCCTACAACCAAGACTACTTTATCCAGCAAGGCTATCATTTAAAGTTAAAGGAGAAATAAAAAGCTTTCCAGACAAAAAAAAAAAAAAAAAAAAAAAAAAAAAAAACACCTCAAGAAATTCACTACAACTAAACCAAGGCTGCAAGAAATGCTAAGGGGCCTGTTGAAAACAGCTCAAAGAAGAAAAAGAATATAGCAAAAGAGAAATACAGTTTTAAAGAATAAAATGGCAATAAACAGCTACATATCAATAATAACCTTAAATGTAAATGGATTCAATGATCCTATCAAAAGACATAAGGGTAGCTGCTTGGATAACAAAGCAGGACCCTTACATATGCTGTCTACAAGAGACACACCTTAAAACAAAAGATGCACATAGACTGAAGATAAAAGGATGGAAAAAAATATTTCACACAAATGGAAATGAAAAAAAAGCTGGGGTAGCAATACTTATATCAGACAAAATAGACTTTAAAACAAAGACTATAGTAAGAGATAAAGAACATCACTACAAAATGATTAAAGGAGCAATTCAACAGGAAGATATAACCGTTATAAATATTGATGCACTAATATAGAAGCACCTAAATGTATAAAGCAGACTTTGATGGATTTAAACAGCAAGATCTGGCCTGACCTGTGGTGGCGCAGTGGATAAAGCATCGACCTGGAAATGCTGAGGTTGCCAGTTCGAAACCCTGGGCTTGCCTGGTCAAGGCACATATGGGAGTTGATGCTTCCTGCTCCTCCCCCCTTCTCTCTCTCTGTCTCTCCTCTCTGTCTCTCCCTCTCCTCTCTAAAATGAATAAATAAAAAGAAATTTAAACAGCAAGATCAACAGCAATGCTATAATAGTAGGGGATTTCAATACCCCACTAACATCACTAGACAGATCCTCAAGAAAGAAAATTAACAAAGAAACAGCAGACATAAAGGACATACTAGATCAACTTGATTTAATAGATATCTTCAGAACCTTTGACCCTAAAGCAGCAGAATATACACTTTTCAAGTACTGATGGTATATTCTCTAGGATAGACCACATGTTAGGGCACAAAAGTAGTCTCAAAAAATTTAAGAAGATTGAAATCATGTTGAGCACTTTCTCTGAACAAAGGCATGAAACTAGAAATCAACCACAACAGAAAAACTGAAAAATACTCAAATACTTGGAAACTAAAAAGCATGTTATTAAATAACAAATGGGTTAACAATGAGATCAAAGAAGAAATTTAAAAATTCCTAGAAATGAACACAACAGAAATACTAAATATTGTAAGAAATAACTATGAAGAACTGTATGCCTAAAAACTAGACAACCTAGATGAAATGGACAAATTCCTTGAAACATAAAATCTTCCAAAAATTAATCTGGAAGAATCAGAAAACCTGAACAGACCAATTACAACAAATGAGATAGAAGCAGTTATCAAAAAACTCCCAAAAAAGAAAAGACCTGGGCCTGATGGCTTCACAAGTGAATTCTACCAAATATTCAAAAAAGAACTAACTCTATACTTCTCAAGCTATTTCAAAACATTCAAGAGGAAGGAAGACTTCAAAGCTCTTTTTATGAGGTGAGCATAATTCTGATTCCAAAACCAGGCAAAGACAACACAAAGAAAGAAAATTATAGGCAAATATCCCTGATGAATTTAGATGCTAAAATCCTCAACAAAATATTAGCAAACCGGATCCAGCAACATATGAAAAAAAATCATACACCATGATCAAGTGGCATTTATTCAGGGGAGGCAAGGCTGGTACAATATTCACAAATGAATCAATGTGATTCATCACATAAAAAAAGGAGAAAAACTACATGATGATTTCAATAGATGCAGAAAAAGCATTTGATAAAATCCAGCCCCCATTCGTGATCAAAACTCTCAGCAAAGTGGGAATACAGGAACAAACCCCAACATGATAAAGGCCATTTCTGAAAAACATACAGCCAACATCATACTCAATGGGAAAAAATTAAAAGCAATCCCCTTAAGATCAGGAACAAGGCAGGGGTGTCCCCTTTCACTACTCATATTCAACATAGTTCTGGAGGTCCTAGCCACAGCAATCAGACAAGAAAAAGAAATAAATGACATCCAAATTGGAAAAGAAGTAAAAATATTATTATTTTCAGATGATATGATATTGTATATAGAAAACTCTAAAGTCTCAGTCAAAAAACTACTAGACCTGATAAATGAATTCAGCAAGGTAGCAAGATACAAAATTAATACTCAGAAATCAGAGGCAATTTTATACACTAACAATGAACTGTCAGAAAGAGAATTTAAGGAAGCAGTCCCCTTTACCATTGCAACCAAAAAGATAATGTACCTAGGAATAAACTTAACCACGGAGATTAAGGATGTGTACTCAGAAAATTATAAAACATTGATCAAAGAAATCAGGGAAGATACAAACAAGTGGAAGCATATACTGTGCTCATGGTTAGGAAGAATGAACATATTTAAATGTCTCTATTACCCAAAGCAATTTATAAATTCAGTGCAATACCGATTAAAATACCAATGATTTACTTCAAGCACATAGAATACATATTCCAAAACTTTATATGGAACCAAGAGAGAATACAAATAGCCTCAGCGATCTTGAAAAGGAAGAATAAAGTGAGAGGTATCACACTTCCGGATATCAAGTTATACTACAAGGCCTTTGTACTCAAAACAGCCTGGTACTGGCATAAGAACAAGCAAATAGATCAATGAACAGAACAGAGATGGCAGAATTAAACCCATAGCTCTTTGGACAACTGATATTTGACAAAGGAGGTAAGGGCATACAACGGAGTAAAGACAGCCTCTTTAATAAATGGTGTTGGGAAAATTGGACAGCTACCTGCAAAAAAATGAAACAAGACCACCAACTTACACCATTCACAAAAATAAACTCAAATTTGATAAAAGACTTAAATGTAAGCAGTGAAACCATAAGCATCTTAGAAGAAAATAAGCAGTAAGCTCTCTGACATCTCTCGCAGCAATATATTTGCCGATTTATCTCCATGGGCAAGTGAAATAAAAGACAGGATAAACAAATGGGACTTTATCAAACTAAAAAGCTTCTGCACAGCTAAAGACAATAAGAACAGAATAAAAGACAAAATACACAATGGGAGAATATATTTGACAATATGTCTTATAAGGGGTTAATAAACAAAATTTATAAAGAACTTGTAAAACTCAACATCAGGAAGAAACACAATCCAATCAAAAAATGGGGAAAAAAATGAATAGACACTTCTCCAAAGAGGACATACAGATGGCCAATAGGCATATGAAAAAATGTTCAACATCACTAATTATTAGAGAAATGCAAATAAAACCACAATGAGGTATCACCGCACACCAGTCAGAATGGCGCTCATCAACAAAACAACACAGAGTGTGTGCTGGCGAGGATGTGGAGAAAAGGGAACCTTCCTGCACTGCTGGTGGGAATGCAGACTGGTGCAGCCACTGTGGAAAACAGTATGGAGATTCCTCAAAAAATTAAAAATCGAACTGCCTTTTGAACCAGCTATACCACTTTTAGGGATATACCCCAAGAGCTCTATAGCACTGTTTGAAAAGGAAGAAATGCACCCCCATGTTTATGGCAGCATTGTTCACAATAGGGAATATCTGGAAAGAGCCCAAGTGTCTTTCAGTGGATGAGTGGATTAAAAAGCTTTGGTACATATATACTATGGAATACTACTCAGCCATAAGAAATGATGACTTCGGATCATTTACAACAACATGGATGGACCTTGATAACATTATACTGAGCGAAATAAGTAAATCAGAAAACACTAAGAACTATATGATTCCATACATAGGTGGGACATAAAAACAAGACTCAGAGACATGGACAAGATTGTGGGGGTTATGGTTTGGGGTAAGGAGAGGGAGGAGTTTTGGGGAAAGGAGGGGCACAAAGAAAATCAGTTAGAAGGTGACGAAAGAAAATTGGACTTTGGTGTTGGGAATGCAGCATAATCAAATGTCAAAATAACCTAGAGATGTTTTCTCTGAACATATGTACCCTGATTTATCAATGTCACCCCATTTAAATTAATTTTTTTAAAAAAAAGCTGTTAGAGAAAAAAAGACTATCAACTACAAAGTTGACCCCATAACGATGGCATACGACTTCTCAGCAGAAACAGTTGAGGCCAGAAGGAAATGGCAAGATATATTCAAAGTAATGCAGAACAAGAGCCTACAACCGAGACTACTTTATCTGGCAAGGCTATCATTTAAAATTGAAGGAGAAAAAAAAAGTTTCCCAGACAAAAACAAAAAACAAAACAAAAAAATCCTCAAGGAATTTATTACAACCAAACCAATACTGAAATAAATGTTAAGGGGCCTGTTGAAAACAGAACAAAGGGGGAAAAGAATATAGTAAAAAAGGAAGATAGCTTTAAAGAATAAAATAGCAATAGACAACTACATTTCAATGATAACCTCAAATATAAATGGATTAAATGATTCAATCAAAAGACATAGGGTAGCTGCATGGATAAGAAAACAGGGCCCATACATATGCTGTCTACAAGAGATACAGCTTAAAACAAAAGATACACCTAGTCTAAAGGTAAAAGGATGGAAAAAATATTTCATGCAAATGGAAATGAAAAAAAAAGCTGGGTTAGCAATACTTATATCAGACAAAATAGACTTTAAATCAAAGGCTATATTAAAAGAAAAAGAAGGTCAATACATAATGATAAAGAAATCAATCCAGCAGGAAGATATAACCATTATATCTGCACACCGAATATAGGAGCACCTAAATATATAAAGCAGACTTTGATGGATTTAAACAGCAAGATCAACAGCAATGCTATAATAATAGGGGATTTCAATACCCCACTAACATCACTAGATCCTCAAGAAAGAAAATTAAAAAAGAAATAGCAGACTTAAATGACACACTAGATCAACTGGATTTAATAGATAACTTCAGAAACTTATACCCTAAAGCAGCAGAATATACATTCTTTTCAAGTGCTCATGGTACATTCTCTATGCTAGACCACATAGTATGGCACAAAAGCGGTCTCAACAAATTTAAGAAGATTGAAATAATATCAAGCATTTTCTCTGATCACAATGGCATGAAACTAGAAATCAATCACAACAGAAAAACTGAAAAATATTGAAACACATGGAAACTAAATACATATTTTTAAATTAAAAAATAGATTAACAATGAGATCAAAGAAGAAATTTAAAAATTCCTAGAAAGGAATGATAATGAGCATACAGCAACTCAAAATTTATGGGACACAGCAAAAGCAGTACAGAGCGGGAAGTGCATAACATTACAGGCATACCTTAAGAAGCTAGAAAAAGCTCAAATAAACAACTTAATCCTGCATCTAAAAGTAATAGAAAGAGAAGAGCAAGTAAAGCCCAGAGGTAGTAGAAGGATGGAAATAATAAAGACCAGAGCAGAAATAAATGACATAGAGGCTAAAAAAAACAATAAAGAGGATCAATGAAAATAAGAGCTGATTCTTTGGAAAGGTAATCAAGATCAATGAACCTTTAACCAGACTCACCAAGAAATAAAAAGAAAGGCCTCAAATAAATAAAATTAGAAATGAGAGTGGAGAAATAACGACTGACACAACAGAAATACAAAGATTTGTAAAAAAAATACTATAAAGAACTGTATGCTAAAAAATAAACAACTTAGATGAATTTACAAATTCCTTGAAATATATAATATTGTAAAAATCAATCTGGAAGAATCAGAAAACTTAAACAGACTGATTACAACGAATAAGATCGAAACAGTTATCAAAAAACTCCCAACAAACAAAAACCCTGGGCCAGACGGCTTCACAAGTAAATTCTACTAAATATTCAAAGAAGTAACTCCTATCCATCTCAAGCTGTTTCAAAATCTTCAAGAGTAAGAAAGAATTCCAAGCTCCTTTTATGAGACAAGCAAAATTCTGATTCCAAAACCAGGCAAAGACAACACAAAAATAGAAAATTATAGGCCAATATCCCTGATGAATTTAGATGTTAAAATTCTCAACCAAATATTAGCAAACAGGATCCAGTAATATATGAAAAAAATCATACACCATGATCAAGTAGGATTTATTCAGGGGAGGCAAGGCTGTTACAATATTCGCAAATCAATCAATGTGATTCATCACATAAACAAAAGGAAGGAGAAAAACCACATGACAATTTTAATAGATGCAGAAAAAGCATTTGATAAAATCGAGCACCCATTCATGATCAAAACTCTCATCAAAGTGGGAATACAGGGAACATACCTCAGCATAATAAAAGCCATCTATGACAAACCCACAGCCAACATCATACTCAATGTGCTAAAATTTAAAGCAATCCCCTTAAGATCAGGAACAAGGTAGGTGTGCCTCCTTTCACCACTCTTATTCACCATAGTCCTGGAAGTCCTAGCTACAATAATCAGACAAGAAGAAGAAATAAAAGGCATGCAAATTGGAAAAGAATAAATAAAACTATCATTATTTGCAGATGATATGATATTGTATATAGGAAACCCTAAAGTCTCAGTCAAAAAACTTCTAGAGCTGATAAATGAAGTCAGCAAAGTGTCAGGATATAAAATTAATACTCAGAAATCAGAAACATTTTTATTCACCAACAATGAACTGTCAAGAAGAGAAATTAAGGAAACAATCCCCTTCACTATTGCAACCAAAAAAATAAAGTACCTAGGAATAAATTTAACCAAGCAGATTAGAGACTTGTACTTGGAAAATTATAAAGCATTGATAAAAGATGTCAAGAAAGATACAAACAAGTGGAAGCATATACTGTGCTCATGATTAGGAAGAATAAACATCATTAAAATGTTTATATTGCCTTACTGGGTGGGGACGCAGTGGATAGAGCATCAGACTGGGATGCAGAAGACACAGGTTCGAGAGACCATGGTCCCCAACTTGAGTGAGGGCTCATCTGGTTTGAGCAAAAGCTCACCAGCTTGAGCCCAAGGTCGCTAGCTCGAGCAATGGGTTACTTGGTCTGCTGAAGGCCCGCAGTCAAGGCACATATGAGAGAGCAATCAATGAACAATTAAGGTGTTGTAACGCGCAATGAAAAACTAATGATTGGTGCTTCTTATCTCTCCGTTCCTGTCTGTCTGTCCCTGTTTGTCCCTCTCCCTGTCTCTGTAAAAAAAAAAATGTTTATATTACTCAAGGCAATTTATAGATTCAATGCAATACCAATTAAAATACCAAAGACATACTTCAAAGATATAGAACACATATTCCAAAAATATATATGGAACCAAAAAAGAACACAAATTGCCTCAGCAATGTTGAAAAAGAATAATAAAGTGGGAGGTATCACACTTCCTGATATCAAGTTATACTACAAGGACATTGTACTCAAAACATCTTCATACTGGCATAAGAACAGGCATATAGATCAATGGAACAGAACAGAGAACCCAGAAGTAAACCCACATCCTTATGGACAACTGATATTTGACAAAGGAGGTAAGAGCCTACAGTGGAGTAAAGACAGTCTCTTTAACAAATGGTTTGGGAAAACTGGACATCTACCTGCAAAAATATGAAACTAGACCACCAACTTACACCATTCACAAAAATAAACTCAACATAGATAAAGGACTTAAATGTAAATCGTGAAACCATAAGTATCCTAGAAGAAAACTTACGCAGTAAGCTCACCGACATCTATCGCGGCAATATCTTTGCTGATATATCTCCACAAGCAAATGACATAAAAGACAGGATAAACAAATGAAACTATATCAAACTAAAAATCTTTTTCACAGCTAAAGACAACATGGAGAGAATAAAAAGATAAACCACACAATGGGAGAACATATTCGACAATACATCTGATAAGAGATTATTAACCAAAATTTATAAAGAACTTTTAAAAATCAACACCAAGAAAACATACAATCCAATCAAAAAATGGGCGAAAGAAATGAATAGACACTTCTCCAAAGTGGACATACAGATGAGCAATAGACAAATGAAAAAATGTTCAACATCACTAATCATTACAGAAATGCAAACTAAAACCACAATGAGATACCACCTCACACCAGTCAGAATGGCGCTCATTAACAAAACAACACAAAATAAGTGCTGGCCAGGAAATGGAGAAAGGGGAACCCTCCTGCACTGCTGGTGGGAATGCAGACTGGTGCAGCCACTGTGGAAAACAGTATGGAGATTCCTCAAAAAATGAGAAATGAAATTTCCCTTTGACCCAGCCATCCCACTTATAGGAATATATCCCAAGGACACCATATCATCGACTGAATAAAAGAAATGCACCCCCATGTTTATGGCAGCATTGTTCACAATAGCGAAGATCTGTAAACAGCCCAAGTGTCTGTCAGTGGACGAGTGGATTAAAAAGCAGAGGTACATATATACAGTGGAATACTATGGAAATAAGAAAAAGAAGGAAATATTACCTTTTGCAACAACATGGATGGACCTGGAAACTATTATGATGAGTGAAATAAGCCAGGCAGAGAAATAAAAATATCATATGACCTCACTCATTTGAGGAATCCAAGGAATAATGAGAACTGAGGAAAGGAATTGAAATGGCAGAGGTAACAAAGGGACCAGAGGAAAAGAGGACAGAGGGGAAGGGGATGATAGGATGGGAGAAATCTGAAGAGAAGGGGGGAGAATACTGTACGGTGGACGGAAAGGGAGATGTTTAGTGGAATAGGAGGGAGGGCTGATGCATTCGGGGTGACCCTAGAATCTATGTAAACAAAATAAATTATGTAAAAAAAAATAAAAAAGAAAAAAATTTAAAAAAAGAAATAAGAGAGATCGCAAGTAAACAACCTAGAATCACATCTTTAAAAACTAGAAAAAGAAGAGCAAAGATTACCCAAAGGCAGCGGAAGAAAGGAAATGGTAAATATTAGAGCAGAAGTAAATGAAAGAGAATAAAATAAATTATAAAAACCTTAATACAACAAAGAGCTGGTTCTTTGAAAGGATTAAAAATATTGACAAACTACTGGCTAGACTCACAAAGGAAAAAAGATGAAATACATAAAAAAACTCTTGAAATGAAAGAGGAGAAATTAACACAGACATCACAGATATACAAAGGATCATAGTCGTATACTATGAAGGATTATTTGCCACCAGGTTCAACAATCTAGAGGAAATGAATAAATTCCTAGAACTGTACAATCTTTCTAGACTGAGTCACAAAGAAATAGGAAACCTAAGTAGACCCACAAGCATGGAGGAGATAGAAACAGCTAACAAAAACCTCTGCAAAAAATAAAAGTCCAGGACCAGATGGCTGCAATAGTGAATTTAACCAAATATTCAAATGAGACTTGGAACCTGTCCTACTCAATGTCTTCCAAAAAATAGAAGAAGAAGCAATACACCCTAACACATTTTATGAGGCCAACATAACACTGATACCAATATCTGGTAAGGACAACACAGAAATAGAAAAGTATAGGCCAATATCTTTAATGATTACAGATACAAAAATCCTAAACAAATTACTAACAAATTAAACATAACACCACATTAAAAAAATAATACATCTTGATCAAGAATGACTCATTGCAGGAGCATAAGGATGATTCAACATACAGAAATCAATTAGGGTAATACATTATATCAACCAAACAAATAACAAAAATCATATGATCCTATCAATAGATGCAGAAAAGGCAATTGATAAGATACAGCATCCTTTTATGTCTAAAACACTCTGTAAAATCAGAATAGAAACAAAGTACCTCAGCGTAATAAAGGACATATATGGTAATCCATCAGCTAATATCATAATAAATGGTGAAAAATTAAGGCATTTCCTCTAAAATCAGGAATGAGACAAGGTTGGCCACTCTCTCTACTCTTATTCAACATAGTTCTGGAAGTTTTAGCCAGAGCAATCAGGTGAGTGGAAGAAATATAAGGCATCTATATAGGAAAAAAAAAGAAATAAAAGTATCTCATTTTAAAGATGACGTGATCCAGTATATAGAAAACCCCAAAGACTCCACAAAAAAAAAAAAAAAAACTATTAGAAACAATAAACCAATACAGTAAAATTGCAGTATACAAAATCAATATACAAAAGTTTATTGCTTTTCTATGCACCAACAATGAAACTTCAGAAAATAAACACAAAAAAACCAATTCCATTTACAATTGCAACAAAATTTAAAATAACTAAGAATAAACTTGAAAATGATGTGAAGGTCTTATTTACTGAAAACTATAAAACATTATGGAAAGAAATTGAAAAAGACAAAATAAAATGAAAAAATTATACCATATTCATAGATGCAAAGAATAACCATAGTTCAAATAGCCATATTACTCAAAGCAATACACTAATTTAATGCAATCCCCATCACAATCAAAACATCATTTTTTAAGGAAATAGAAAAAAAGTTGTCAGGTTTATATGGAACCATAAAAATACCCCAAATAGCCAAAGCAATCCTGAGGAAAAAGAATGAAGCTAAAATTATCACACTGCCTGACTTCAAATTATCCCACAGAGCCACAATAATCAAAACAGCATGGTATTGGCAGGAAAAAAAATACAGAAATATAAACCAACAAAATAGAATTGAAAGACCGGAAATAAACCCACATATATATGGACAAATAATGTTCGGCAAAGGAGTGAAAAAAATACAATGGAGAAAAGAAACTCTCTTCAATAAATGGTGCTGGGAATATTGGAAAGCCACATGCAAAAAAATAAAAATAAAACTTGACTACAGTTTGTTCCCCTGCACAAAAATTAATTCAAAATGGATAAAAGACCAAAATATAAGATCCAAAAGAATAAATTACATAGAAGATAACATAGGTACTAAAATCATGTACCTTGGCCATAGAGAACAATTTATAAACTTGATCCCAAAGGCAAGGGAACAAAAGGCAAAATAATGAACGGGACTGTCAAATTAAAAAGCTCATAGCAAAAGAAGCTGACAACAAAACAAATAGGCAGCCAACTAAATGGAAGATGGTATTTGCAAACTACAGCTCCGACAAGGGGTTAATATCCAAAATATACAAAGAACGCACAAAGCTGAGCAACAAATATGCAAACAATCCTATTAAAAAATGGGAAGAGGACCTGAACAGACACTTCTCTAAAGAGGACATACAAATGGCCAACACATTTATGAAAAGATCTTCATCTTTCCTAGCTATTAGGGAAGTGCGAATCATAACTACAATGAGATACCACCTCACACCTCTTAGATTGGCTATTATCAAGAAGACAGGTAATAATAACAAGTGCTGGAGAGGCTATGAAGAAAAAGGAACCCTCATTCACTGCTGGTGGGAGTGCAAATTAGTACAACCAACATGGAAGAAAGTATGATGGCCCCTCAAAACATTAAGAATAGAACTACCATATGACCCAGCAGTCCCTCTACTGGGTATCTACACCAAAAACTCAAAAACATTGGTAAGTAAAGACACATGCTCCCTCATGTTCTTTGCAGCATTGTTCACAGTGGCCAATATATGGAAACAATCAAAGTGTCCCTCGATAGAGGATTGGATAAAGAAGAGATGGTACGTATACTCAATGAAATACTACTCCTCAGTCTTAACAAATGGTGACATATTGCTATTTACAACATGGATGAACCTTGAGAACATGACACTGAGTGAAGTAAGTAAATCAGAGAAAGCTAAGAACTGTATGATTTAACACACAGGTGGAATAAAAACCCGAGACTCATGGGCTTAGAAAAAAGTGATTAAAGGGGGAGAGGCATGTAGGAACATGGGGAAAAGTGTAAAGAGGGACAAATATAAGGCGACAGAAAATTATCTGACTTTGGGAGATGGTTATACAACATAATCAACAGTTCTAATGTTATAGAAATGTTTACCTGAAATCTATGTACTCTTATTTATTCATGTCACCCTGTTGAATTTAATTTTCTAATTAAAATTTTAAAAACTGATTTTCTAAAAAAAATTAAAAAACAGAATATTAACTGAATTGGTCACATGGGAGGTCACTGGAGAGCTGCAATACTGCAACCACACACCAGGGGACAAAACGATAATAAATGTCTGACAGGCCTTGCCTATTTGGGGGTCCAGTGCCTAGAGTTCCACAAGCCCTTCTGCCTAACCTATACTTTCCTATGGCATGGAAGTAAATGTTGCTTACTACCCAAGCTGGTGCCTAGTGTAAGTACCGCCACACTACTGGTGATGATGTGTAAAGCAGGAACAAAGAAAACCATGAACCCTAAGACACATAAGAAAACCTCCTTCATTTTTACTAATTCTGCATTTCTGGACTCTGAGCAGCGCCTCAGCCTTAGAAAACTACAGAAACAGGCTCTTAGTGTTTTTGGTCATCCGAAGGGATGGGAAGTTGGTATCAAGAAACACAACTGCCCTGGCCAGTTGGCTCAGTGGTAGAGCGTCGGCCTGGCATGCGGAAGTCCCGAGTTCGATTCCTGGCCAGGGCACACAGGAGAGGCGCCCATCTGCTTCTCCACCCCTCCCCCTCTCCTTCCCCTCTGTCTCTCTCTTCCCCTCCCGCAGCCGAGGCTCCATTGGAGCAAAAGATGGCCCAGGTGCTGGGGATGGCTCCTTGGCCTTGGCCCCAGGCGCTAGAATGGCTCTGGCCGCGACAGAGCGATGCCCCGCATGGGCAGAGCATGGCCTGCTGGTGGGCGTGCCGGTTGGATCCCGGTGGGGCGCATGTGGGAATCTGTCTGACTGTCTCCCCGTTTCTAGCTTCAGAAAAATACCAAAAAACCCCAAAAACAAAAAACAAAAAAACCCCCAAAACCTATGTGCTGACCTGGGGAACAAACCATCAAACTAGGCTAGTATCATGATATACAGCCTCTCATGCTGACCTCAATCTAGCAATTCTTATAGCTAGGTGTCCAAAGCCTAGAAAAGCATTTGAGCTTAAGGAGAGGCCTGCTCCTTACTATGTGTCAGTGGAAGAAACAGCAATTTATGTCCAAGAAGGTAGACTGGGGAAAAGAAAGCATCAAGGAGGATGTCTGACTGTTAGCTGGGTTACTGAGAAGATGAAAGTACCCATCCCTGAAAGGTTAGCCACTTTCAGGAGATGCTAAAGAACCTGTTTTGTTTTTTTGTTTGTTTGTTTGTTTGTTTGTTTTTGGTGTGTGTGTGTTGTTGTTGGTTTTTGGTGTGTTGATGTTCACTTATCTGGGGGATACCCACGGGGAAATGTCCTGTATACAATGGGATCTAAGGGCCTGGAGGTCAGCGGGGAGAGCAGAGGTAGGGTAGTGAGATTTGAGAGTCCTAGATCACTTCCCAAGTGGGGCCTGTAGACCAAGGAGGGAGAAAGTGCAGTAGCCAAAGGTAGAGGTGGTCTGAAATGTGGCTTCCAGGGGACTGATATCCTGAGCATGCTTTTAAATTGAACAGAAAAGACTGGAACAGGAGAGGAGGAGGAGGTGAATATAACAAGGGTCTGGGAAGTCTCTGTAGTATGAGACCCTCTGGGTCTTCATTAGAATTTGGTGGCAAAGGGGCCAGACTTGAAGGAGATAGATTGATGACATTCGTTCTTTCATTCGTTGGTTTCTTAATCTAAAACAGACCTCTGACTTTTGCCCCTATATTGCAAAGAGTCAGCAGAAGCAAGGAAAGGTAAAGTGATTTTCTCAAGGTTTCAGAGTAAATGGGTAGCAGGTAGGAATCCAACACAGAAGTCCAATGTCTTGCTTTCTTTACTTCACATTCCAAATGGAAACTGATGGACATTGCCTGCAGGCAGGTGAGGGGAAAAGAATCAAGGAGCAGCACTAAACTGGGTGATCCCAACTCCTGCCCAGGTCCGCTGCTGTTCACAAACACCTTTCAGCTTTCTTAGCAGACCATGTGCTCCAAGGCTCTGAGTGTAAATCTCCTTGTGAGTGTAGCTCTTATCCAGCCCAAGCTTGGTTCTCAGCTGAAATCATGCACATTAGAGCTGAACTTACAGCTCATCTCCATTGGCAGGGTAGAACCCTAAAGAGATTACAGAAACATGTGTGTGCAATTCTTTTTTTTTTCTTAAGTGAAAGACAGACTCCCACATGTGCCCAACTGGGATTCACCAGGCAAGCCCCCTACCGGGCGATGCTCTGCCCATCTGCAGCTGTTGCTCCATTGCTTGGCAACCCAGCTATATTAGTGCTTCAGATGAGGCCACGGAGCCATCTTCAGTGCCCAAGACCAACTTGCTCCAACCGAGCCATGACTGTGAGAGCGGAAGAGAGAGATAGAAATAAAAGAGAGGGAGAAGTGGAGAAGCTGATGGTCACTTCTCCTGTGTGCCCTGACCTACTATTGAACCCGGGGCATCCATATGCCGAGCCAATGCTCTACCATTGAGCCAACTGGCCAGAGCTCAAGTGTCTAATTCTAAATACTGCAATTTGACCTTGGCCTCCATGCCTTTGACATGTGTTGATTCTTCAGGTTTGTGGGTTTTGTTTCATCAACAAGGTGACCATGTGGTTAATTATCCTTTGACTGTCAGGGTCAGGGCCTCCATCTGGGCAGGACACACCCATGGTTTCCAGAACCTCTTGGCATTTAGATGTCACTACCAATTCCTCTGCCCTCCTTCCCCTTCCTTCATAATCTTCCTGCCTTTCATGCGCTACAAAGGGATTTGCAGAGGTTCATCAGAGCTTCCACCGGGACACTTGCCCAGTTCAGTGCAGTGCTTTTTTCTCCCTGACTTACACCTTGTTGTTTTATCCACCAAACACCCTCCTCCTCCAGTTACATAAGAAAATGATAATGCAGGGGTCAGAGCTGTACCACCATTGCAGGGCACTCCAACAGGTTGTGCACACCCTCATTTCTAAGTCCCCCCCTGGGGAAGAAGTATGAAGAAGGGCTGCTGGTTTACCAGCTAATGTTGTGAAGTTTAAGAACACTTATTGAGCTAAATAGAGTGTGAGCAAAACAAAAAGGCTTTCCTGGAGCTCAGGGCTGGGTGTATGGGCTACCTTTTGGCCCCAACGACTGCCTGATCACTCCCAGGTGCTGGGAATTTGCCCAAGAAGGCTCAAGGGTTTCACCAGTTTGACTTCCTGCAGGATGATCCTGCCCCAAGATGTTTATATTTCTGAAAATTTTTCCAGGGGACTGCTAAGGACTTTGGTTACAAAGATATTCTTGGAACATTCATAGAGGGAAGTATCAGTCTACAAGGCATTATGGTATGGGGGCCAGCAATACCTGCCCGTCTGCCCTCTGTAGCTCCATCTAGAAGCTGCAATGTTACATGTGCAGCAGGAGCACGCCAGGTGAGGCATGGAGAAGCAGAGGGGGCACATGGAGCAGAAAGAACCTCCCAGCTGGGATCTGCATCATGGGCAGGGGTTGAAACTGCAGCACTAAGATAGAAGGATATTCTGGGTATATGCAATAGTCACAAATCCATGAGGGTATAAAGGCGAGGGCTTGAGCCAAACCCAGTGATTCAGAGAGGCTGAGGGAAGAGCATATGAAAGGAAGGACATGCAACTCTGGAGGTAGGGGAAGGCCATACCTAGCCAAGCTGGGAACTTAAATTTTATTTGATAGCCAGTGTAAAACCATTTAATATCATCTTACCCACGAAGACAGAAACACATGCCAATTATTTAATATCCTTATGGAACAGTTAATTGGATCTTTGCTATAAACCAGAGTTTTCATCAAGGTTGTTGTAGATGGAGATGGAGATGGACTTTGCTGTGGTTTCTCCTTGGGCTGGAGACATGTTTCAGTCCTGAAGGATGGACTCCCTCCTCTAACCCCAGTAAGAGAAGCTTTGGTACTAAGTTCCTGTCTGACCTTTCTCCCTCAAACTTTCTTTCTCAGTGATTTTGGCAGAGGAGTACAATATTTACCCCCCAAAACATTCCAAGTCCTTCACTTTCATTGTCTTTAAAATATTTGGGACATTCAAGGTACCGCAGGGCGTAGCTGTACTGTGAGCTGCAAATAGGGTCAAGGGAGATTTTACACGGACTGGGGCTGACAGTTTTAATAACACTTCCTTCTTTATTTTCACAGGCTTTTGGGAAATAGTAAGATTTATAAATTGTCGATGCCATAGAAAACACATGAATAGTCAGTTGTTAAGTCTGTGCATGAAATGTTCTATTGCATCCAGGCTGTCTTGCTCAGTGAGGAGGTTGTGCTGCTGTCCACCTGAGAATGAGTTGATCCTAAGTCACAGCAGCTGTTTCTAGTAGCTCTGCCATGTGTGGCAGCCAGGGCACTTCTTTCGTGCTCTTCCAATTCTTCTGCCCCATCAACCAATAGAGAAATGCTACTCCTATGGTTTTCCAGTCAAGAAAAGTGAATGGGCTTCATGCTAGAAAAGTAAACAAATCCACACTGAACCACCACCACGTCTTGTGGCGTAATAGTAAGGAAATGATGACCTCAGCCAAGGGCTACCTCCCTGACATCATTACTGAAGGCTGCCTGCTGTGAATATTGGAGCAGCTGGTGTATTTGTTGAGGGAAGAAAGGCCAGACCTTATGGCTCTTGGATCTACTGTCTGGGCCCACTTCTGCTGCAGGAATTCTGTGTCTACAAGATTGCCACCTGACCAGATGGTGGCACAGTGGATACATCATTGGACTGGGATGCAGAGGACCCAGGTTTGATACCTCAAGGTCACTGGCTTGAACGTGGGCTCGTCTGGTTTGAGCAAGGCTCACCAACTTGAGCCAAGGTTGCTAGCTTGAGTAAGGGATCATTTGGTCTGCTGTAGCTCCTCGGCCAATAAGAGAAGGTACATATGAGAAGGTAATCAATGAGCAACTAAGGTGCCACAACAAAGAACTGATGCGTCTCATCTTTCATTTCTGTCTCTATCAGTCCCTTTCTCTCTCTTTCTGTCTCTGTCACACACACACACACACACACACACACACACACACACACAAAAGCATTGCCAATCCTTGATGCTTCTTTTTGTGCCTCTACACACCCCCCCCAGTTGAGGAGCTGGTTTGGGCCAGAAAGCTGGGGTGAGAAAGTCCATATCTGTACCAGCAGAAGCAGAAAGCAAAGCCAGAAATTCTGGGAATGAGCAGCACATATATCCTAAGCTAGGTGTCCAGCCATTGAGTAGTGTGTGGACCACTGTGCTCAAAGCCTGGCATACAATATCCCTGCCCCTCTCAACCCTCTCAGGTTATGAGGGAAGGAGAGCTAGACTTTGAGCCTGGGGCACTGATAGTGGAATGCTAAGAACAAGGCCATCTTTGCCTTTGGATTCTCCATAGCAACCCCTTCCCCAGGATCTGCCTGCTAACAGGCTGCTGGAGGAGCACCTTACCTTTCTCTGCTCTCTCCCATATTTGAGCAGAGCCTGGAAGTAAAGGTGAGGTGTCTTGTGTGAGTTATGCACTATGTTTGTACAGCATATGGGGCCAGGGAGGTGAATTACAGAAAATACTTGTCCTGAGTAGTTCCAAGTGTAGGGTCCATTTGAAGCGTTCTCCGGTAAAACATTGTGATATGGACTGCAGTGTCCCCAGAGCCTCCTGGAGCAGTTTAACACAGACTATGGATATAGCCATAACTATTTCCAAGTTAAGCTGTGTCCTTGGAAGCTTGTTGAGTGTATAGTTCTCTTAGAGTAGGAATTGAGCCCAGAATTGCTGGAAAGGCTACCGGGAATACACTTACTGTGGTTTTACTTCAGGAATACAGAAAACAAACTGACAACTGGCCCATCCCATGTGTGAACACTGCTTCTGGCCTTTGGCCCCATATACTCCCAACTGTTCCTTATTTTAAGATGGAGTGTCCTTGCAGTTAATTCCTGTGTGATTCCTGTGAAGAAATAGGTGTGGGTAGCTAGCTCCTCTGACCTTCTAGTAACCTGGCCCTGAAGCTGACCTGGATGCTAATTAATAGATTGAGAAAGAGTTTTAAAGTGACCACAGACTTCCCAGTGCAGGATCCTTGTCGGAAATGCAGGTGGTGCTAAAACCAGCATAAATTGGGCCAGATCAGACAAATCCTGGCCCAAGCATATTCTAAACATTGAATTCAAACAATAACCCCAACAGAATGGCTCGAATCAAGTCTGCTTTTACAGTGCATTTCTCAAAGTCTCTTTCATCATTATCAATCTATTTAGCCTCATCAACTCTGAGAGCTAGGTAGAAAAGGCATTGTCTCTTCTCTCTCTCTCTCTCTTTTTTTTCTGATTGAGAACCTAAGATCTAAGCCCTGGTCAGATTGCTCGGTTGGTTAGAATGTCGTCCTGACATGCTCAAGTTGCAGGTTCAATCCCTAATCAGGGGAAATAAAAGAATGAACCAATGACGGAATGATTAAGTGGGATGACAAATCAATGTTTCTATCACCCTTCCTCTCTCTCTAAAAGTCAATAATAAAAAATATAAAAATATAGAAACTGAAGTGCAGGACTTATGTGGCTTGTCCAATGCAGAATGAAGCCTCAGTTGCCTCTCCTGAGAGGATGCCAGTCTAGGGCCTGACTACCTCTCCCTTGCCATGTGAAGGAAGAATCAGGGCAGAGACAAATATTTTTCCTGCTTGAAACACCAGTTCTGGCTATGGAAACTACTGATGCTGCACAGTAAGCTTCTGATCTGAGCCTTTCCCATGGCCATAATGCTACCAGTTGACTGAGGCTACACTCATGAATGTCCCATCTATGAGTCAGCCTTTGACCCGAGCCTGGTCACTCCGCATGCCAGTGGAACAGTACTTTTTGCTCCTCTGTAGTCTACTATCACTCTTATACATATACAGTCTTTCTTATTTGGTAGGAGGGGAGGGAGTACAGTGGCCCCGTGACTGCCTGAGAGAAGGTGGTGGCATATGTATCAGCCTCTGCTTCCCAACTTGGCCTCTCAGCTGCCAATGCATGAGGCAACAGTATCCTTGCTAGCAGTTCATAATACTAGTCCCTTCTTACTCTGCCTATCCAAAGTCAAAGGGTATCAAGAATTCCCTTGACCTCTGATCTTGTCTTTGCTGGGCAGTCCAAGAAATCTGAATCCTGGAAATGTTCTGCATCTGCTGAACACAATGGAAGATGTACCTCTAAGTGTCAAGTAGTGAATGTGGCAGGTAATGGGGCCTTCAGCTGCTCCTTCCCAGTGGCTACAAAGAGACATCCTTGAAATCAAATGGCCCCTCTGTCTTAGACAGCTCCAGCTGCCATAACAAAATACCGTATATGGGAGATTCCATCAATAGACCTTTATTTACCGCAGTTCTGGAGGCTAGAAGTGCAGGATCAAGGCACCAGCAAGGTAGATTTGATTAAGACCTCTTCTTTTGGCTTGTAGATGGCCCCCATCTTGCACTGTGCTGACATGGATCTCCTCTTTGTATACACAAGGTGAAAGAGAGGGGTATTTTCTCTGTGTCTCTTCTCATAAGGGCACTGACTTTAACCTTATCTAAACCTAAGCACCTCCTAAAGGCCCCACCTCCAAATACCATTATATTGGGTCTAGGGCTTTGACATGAATTTGGTGGAGGGCACCTTCAGTCCATAGCACCCTGGTAGAGATCAGGCTGGCTAAGGAATGTCAAGCTCCTCCTGTGGGTTTGAGAACTCGTGTCCCCTTTATTTTAACTTGCCACTGTATACTGGAGCTTCTATTGCCTTCATCCAGAAATGGTTCATTACCTAATACTAATAATAAAGGCACACAATAACTTCTGGTAAAGTTATCCAGGTCCCCCCACCTCACCCCTTGCATGTGGACAGCTGAAAAGATGTTCTCCTTGGTGCTTGACCAGAGAGCACATCACTTAATCACTTTTCTTCCACTTTTCATCCCCCCAAAAGGGCTATGACAGAAAGAAGGAACCTTCATACAAAGTGAATGAGCACTTTGTTCTTTTTAACATCTCTGAGGTTATTTATAAGGCATTGGCAGTCTACACTGTGGTTAGCCCTTAGCCCAAGTGTTGTGGGCCTGGTGAGCCTGTGGCTGCCCCTGGTGTCAATGAATGAGCCAGCAGGCTTCAGCCACACAAAAGATCTGGGTACACAGCCACTTGGGAAGCCAGGAGCCAATGACCTCTGTAAGTGTGGCAAGGAACTGAGGTATAAATGAGAGGCCGAGGAGAGCAAGTCACACACAAGGAGCACAGTCCCCGGAAATGAGTTCTTCACTCAGAACTCTGGTACCATTCAACTGAGTCAGTATCATTTCTAGATTCTAAAAATCAGTCATAAATTCACAAACAATTTTTATTAGCCAGTGAAACTGTGATTTTTTTTTAAAGGTCAGCATGTCTCATAGTTAGAATGTCATTCCCTGCGGGTTTCCTCAATAACACCTTAGGGGAGATGTAGGGCTTGATGACCAGGGCCTCAGAATTCTTGCAGCTTAAGACAATACAGTTTCTTATTAAATTTCAAACCATGACAAAAATATTTTTTGGCAGCAAAAGGGTATTCTAACTTGAGCAAACTGCAGCCTGTTCACCCACAGTACAACAGCTGTGAGATTGGGCACAGTATACTGAGACAGGGGTCTCCTGAAATGACATGGCTGCTGTCACACATTAGCACACTAGGGATCATAGACGATCTCTGCAGCACAGCTTAAAAGAAACAGGTTGTATTCAACTAACAACTATAAAAATAACTTCACAAGAAAGAAAATTAAATATGAAGTCCGACCAAGGGATTCAGTGAACCTTGGAGAGCTCATGGCCATACAGGCCTCATTGACCTGTCTTCTCCCTTCCTCTCAAGGCTTGGTATGAAAGCACTGCTAGATAGGCTTCTCATCTGGGACAGATTTCTCTGCAGCTAAGGGACAGTTGATTTCTTCTGGTGGATATTCAGCAGGCTCCTCGGAAGCCTGTGAACCTGAAGATCCCTGGGATTCTGCCTCAGAAGCTAGCACCTGCTGGGAAAAAGGGAGAATAAGGTGAAGCCCTTTGCTAGAGTTCCCGGGCCCCATTTACAATAATGGGAATTACACATCTCATTCATATGTGTAATCTAATAATGGGAAGTTTAGGTCAGCAAGGTATTGATTGACCAAGGAACACTTTGGAACACATGGTCTGTATACAAGATGCTGGTAGAAGGTGGAGCTGGAGAAATGGGGTTCCTCCCCACTTCTTTTTTCCAAGAGCATTTTGACTTAAAGACCAGCAGAAGATGCCTGGGCTTTTCCAAACTTATCTCAATGCTTTAAAGCTCCTGGGTCCCATGCCTGGCCCTCCCCAACCTAACTTTTCTGGCAGCCATAGTTAGCCAAAGCCTTAAAAGGTCTCTTCCCACCCCTACCTTTGGACCTTGCCATTATTCTGTTTGGAATAAGTGATTTCCATGAGTTACCTGGCCCACCTGATCACTGTGACATGAGTAGTAACAAGTCACTCTGGGCTGTAGAAGGGAGAAAGAGGAACAAACACAAAAATGGTGTTACAAAAAATGGGCAATAGGAGTCTTTTCTGTTGAAGAAAGGGAGATTTGGGCTAGGTGATGCAATATTTCAACAAGTGGAATTCCAGAGGTAGAGAAGAAGACAGGAGAAAAAGAAAGAGCAGGGCTGGACTTTGGGGAGAGAGCTAGAGGTGTCTGGGAACCTGGGAAGAAGGAAGGCCCAGAATGCAATAGATACGAGCCAGGACAAGGTATGGGGGACCCCTGAAGTCTTATAGACAGGGAAGATCCCAAACAGTCTTGCCTTTGGTAGTTCCACTGTATTCTACCATCTTCACACCCTTCCAGTTTCCTTCCTTCTCCATTTATCTGAGATATGTGTTCAACTTTGTCTTAACTCTGTCTCTCAGGTACCACCCAGAAGTAAGTTCCTTGAGAATAGGTATGAGGAACAGTCTCACCAGAGTCTGGCTTGGTAAGTGGTCACAGAATTACTGACCAGCAGATCTCTTTGTGCTGGCAGTCCTTGTAGCTAATCAACTTTATAGACATTTGGTAGCCCAGTTGCTCAGGGTGTGCATGTGAAATTAAACACACCTTTAGCCATTTAAAAATATCTAAACTTGGCCTGACCAGGTGGTGGCACAGTGGATAGAGCATCAGACTGGGAAGCAGAGGACCCAGGTTAGAGACCTCGAGATTGCCAGCTTGAGCGTGGGCTCATCTGGTTTGAGAAAAGCTCACCAGCTTGGACCCAAGGTCACTAGCTCGAGCAAGGGGTTACTTGGTCTGCTGAAGGCCCACAGACAAGGCACATATGAGAAAGCAATCAATGAAGAACTAAGGTGTCGCGACAAAAAACTGATGATTGATGCTTCTCATCTCTCTCCGTTCCTGTCTGTCTGTCCCTATCTATCTCTCTCTCTGACTCTCTCTCTGTCTCTGTAAAAAATAAAAATAATCTAAACTTGGCCATAAAAAATAAGAAAACCTTACTTTTTGTGACAGCATGGATGTACCTGGAGAGTATTATGCTAAATGAAATAAGCCGCCAATCAGAAAAGACAAGTACCATATGATCTCATTCATATGTGTAATCTAATGAACAAAATGAACTAACAAGCAAAATAAAGACAGACTCATAGATAGAGAGCAGGTTGACAGGTGTTGGGGTATGGGGGAGGATTAGGTGAGGGGAGTGAAAGGATTGAACAAAAAAGACTAAAAATGAAAGGGAGAAAAGTCATGAACATGAATAAGAGTGTGGTGATTATGGGGGGTGGGAGAGGTGACAATGGGAAGATAAATGGTGATGGACGGAGATTTAACTTGAGGTGGTGAACACAAAATATGGTGTACAGAAGATGTGCTGTAGAACTGTGCACCTAAAACCTGTATAACTTTTGTTAAACAATGTCACCTCAATAAATTCAATTTAAAAAAATATAAAGCATGTTCTGGGAAAATGCAATAATCTTTCCTTTTGCCTTAGTTTACTATTGTTGTTAGTTTTTTAAAGAGGTAAGATTTCTCAAGCCAGAATCAAAACACCTTTTTTAAGTGCTGTTTGTCAGATTGAGTCTTTGGTCTCCAGGGGCTTCTGGGAGTGTACCAAAAAAGCAAAGTCAGCTATGTGACTGCCATCTAGACCAGTTTCCACCACTGACCTGGAAACATGGCACTACAGATGGTCACCAAGGTGGGGCCTGCCCTGTCAAATATGGGGCACTCCATTGATGTATACAAGCACACTCAACAAAAGAAGCCTTGGTTTATTTTCAGTATGAGGAAACATACCCACTAGGTCCTAGATTTTTTAGCAGAACTAAAATCCACAAGTTCATAAAAGAGTCTGGGCTAGGGCAATGGGCTAGCATATAGCATGACCCACTTTGCCCAAGTAACATATTTTTGAGAAGTTTTTAAGTCAGATTGCATTTAATATCTGTGAGGGTTGCTTACATTTTGTGTGTGTGACAGACAAAGAGAGGGACAGATAGGGGCAGACAGACAGGAAGGGAGATGAGAAAGATCAATTCCTTGTTGTGGCACCTTAGTTGTTCACTGATTACTTTCTCATATGTGCCTTGGTTGGGGGGGGCTACAGCAGACTGAGTGACCCCTTGCTCAAGCCACCGCCCCTGGGCTCAAGCTGGTGAGCCTTGCTCAAAGCAGATGAGCCCACGCACAAGCTGATGATCTCGAGGTTTTGAACCTGGGTCCTCCCCATCCCAGTCCAAGGTTCTATCCGCTGTGCCACCGCCTGGGGTCAAGTGGTTGCTTACTTTTTTATGGAAGAATAGAAAGGATCTTTTTATTCACCATGTGAGTAACTGCCCTCAAATTCATTGAGATTTGAAGTCTGGATTTCATAAATGAAGCCTAAGCCCATGGTGTGTGCCATATGGAGAAGGGGCCCAAGCTCTGTTCAGAAACTCTTACCTGGGTTGGAGAAGAGAGAAGGGGCTGGTCTACTTGGGGACAGGTGGCTTGGTCCTGCTCACTGCAAGGCCAATTTTTCACTTGCAGATTGAGGTGATCCTTTGGATCTGATGGCTGCTGCCAAAGTTGAATATAATCCTGTGGAGTCTCCAGCACGACTAAACTGAAGTCAGAAGTTATAGCAGGTTGAGGGAAGCTGGCCGAAGAAATAATCTCATCAGTAGGGCTATGTGCAAGTGGCAGCAGATTTTGTTCCTGCTGATCCTCAGGAGCAAAACTGTAACAGAAGATACATGCTGCAGTGACATGGGCCTAGAAATGATGGCTCAGGAAACCATTGTTTTGCTCATCAGTAGTTGCTTAGGGCACATTTGCTTTTGGTGGCTAAATTAGGATACACTTTTGTGTAATTTCATTTTGACCCGAATAAGACTTGATTTGCCAAAGTAAAGTTAATATAAACATTGAAATAAATTATAGTCATTATTTTTCAAGTGGTTTTATTTACATTACTTGGACAGTCCTGGTTCTGCCAAGATCATGATTTCTGTGGCCTTGTGCAAGTCACTTCACCTACCTCAATCAATCCAATCAATGACCTGCCCTTCGTCACTAAAAAACTAGCATCTGAAAGCGGTTGCAAGGTTCATTTCCTCACTTCAAGTCCAGTGCTCTTTCCACAACCTTACGCCCAGGTGTCTTAAGATAGTAAAGATTTTTGAGCTCCATCTCAGACTCTGAATCTCTACTTTCAAAAACCTGTTTGGGCTGATTTTGATGATCAGGCCATAGGGAAGCATGGCATTAATCCACCTCAGTAATCCTAAGGGAAGACCTAGAAGAAAATGCGGAGAGCTTTGGGAGGCCTGCTCAGAGAGTTGGCATTTATTCAAAAATATTTATTAGGACTCAAGTATGTATTACACACAGCCTCTTCATTGCTGAGCAGAACTCTCTCATTCTGGCATTTGGGACCAAAGATTTTATCACCAAGCTGAAAATGTCTTCATGTCCTCATACTCTCTCCTAGCACTTGGTCTTTCTCTAATCTTGACTCTTTAAGTATCCAATGGCGATCTAGCAGCTATATCACACCTGCTTCCTTCATATAGGTTTCATCAACAGGCAGACCCTTTCGCTTAATCTACTGTGATCAACATATCCCTGTAAAGTGGGAAAAAATACTGGGAGCCCAGGAATTATTCAGCTGTGGTCACTTAAGACTTCTCTTAGATACCCTGTGCATTGAGACTGGGTTTGAGTGGATAAAGCCAAGCAAATTCAAGATGTGCATGCTAATTCCCTAGATGGTGAGCTTCCTTATCTAATCCTCTTGTGTCATGGAGATTCCTCTGTGCCTTAAATCATGTTTGGCTATGTGCCATGCATGTAGAGGCAGGAGACATTTGGCAAGAGAGCAGATGTGTGGGCACACATTGCTTTGATGAGGGGAGGACTCTTGTTACCTTATGAGCAAGTGACTCATGGTCTCAGGCATGGTGTCCAGCTATGAAAGGATAGCAGTGAACTTAGCTTTTATCACCATTCCATGCACTTCTTACCTTTGACTTTCATCTTCCTGGCTCCTAAGGTTTTTATCTTCAGAGTAGCCAGAAGGCTGTTGTTCAGCTACTAATTGGAGAGGAACATCCGTAGACTCGGTCTGCATGAACAAAAGAGAGTCATCATACAGCGGCCCAGAGAGGCCACCTGTCTTTGGTAAGGATATTTGCAGCATCTGGTTTTCCACAATGATACTACACTGTTGGAACTGCTGCTCCCGTGACGGCTGCAACTATTGCTCCTGCAGGTACTGCTGCATCAAAAGAAAAGAGACCAAATATTTCAGTGTCTGTAACAACCTTCCAGAAATTGATTGACCATTATATATTTTCCCAAAGCAGAACACAGTAGTAGTCCTTCTTCTCTAGGCACAGAGTCTAGGTGACTGTCTCTTTGTTTGGCAAAGAACTAGCTGCAGGCATTTTCCTGAACGTGAAAAATTTCATTCTAGCATGCGTATACATGTATGTGTGTGAGTGTGTGTGACCAGGTTTAGTTAGTGAGAATTTTTATCTCTCAAGTAAACAAACTGAAGTTAATTGAGTAGTCATTACCCCCTCAGCAAAAGCAGATGAACCTAAATTTTCATGAAAATGAAATTCCCTTTCAGCTACACAGTGAAAACAGGCTTTCTCTACTGAGGATGAGATGTTACAAGGTTCCTTAAGCTCCTCAATGAATTTGAAATAGTGAAAACATGAAGCACAAAAATACTTGGTTGGTGTCACTGGTATCTGTAAAGGACCTCTCCATTTGCTCAGTGAGATGTTTCTTGGGAGCTGGCTCCAAAGACTTGGGCTCGTAAGGGACAATGTAGTGTGATGTGCTTAGCTTCATCTGTAGGAACACATTATCAGAAAGCATTCAGGAGCCACACCTTTCCTTAGGGCACAAGACATGCTGGACATGGAAAAAGACTGCCTACAGGCAAGCCCACAAGGAAACCTGTTATATATCAGCCACATCTGCAACTCCCAGAGCCCAGCTGGACACATTTCACCTTCTACAGCCAAGAGAAAAAGGGCATAGCCTTAAGTCCCTGATGAAGATCACTCCAGATGTCCTAGGCTGCCCTAGGGCAGCAGCAATCACAAATAGTGGGCCCTACTGACTAACTCTTTGAAGACTGTCTCTTCCTTTCTCTTGTCCCTTCTGCCATTTATACAGAACCAGTCTCTCATCTGAAACTTTGAACCCTGCAGGGTGCTAAGCTGGTCCTTCATCATTTCCAGGGCATCTTTCTGGTTTCTGATGTCAACCTGTAGCATTTGAATCTTCTCTTCCAAATGCTTCTTTAACTTCTTTATCAGTTCCTTCTCACATTTGCTGATGTACATTGCAATCAGTGATGGTAGTTGTAATGGTTGTACGGAGGAATTACTCATTGTTAATATGTAAGGGTTCTAGGTTCTCCAAATCCTAACATATTGCTTTATTTCTAAGTTTTGAAAGATTAAAAATAAGAAAAATGGTACTCTAATCCTGATTTTATTTATTACTAGAAAGTTTAAATAAATGGTTAAAGAGTCCAGGAGTTCTAAATCAGAATTGGATCATGAGGATCATTTAGTCTGTTTTTTCCCCTTAAATATAAAGCTGTGGAATTGGCCCAGAGAAGTGGAGTAATCTTCCCAGAGTCCTTAGGGGAAGAGTCAGAGTGCAGTTGGTCAAACAGCAAATGAAGCATGTAGAAAACATCCATTGGATGCCTGCTAGCAATGCAGTAAGAAAAAGAAGAATGCTTACCTGGACATTCCTTTGTTCCAGGCACTCTTCTAAACACTGTACAGAACTTCACAGATCTGGCCTTCATAACCCCCTATAATGTAGGTACTTTATAAATGTACATAATTATAGTACTTGGAGGGAATCTCTCCTTTTGGAATCTAATTTGAACTTCAGTTACAGCCTCATATCTAGAAATGAACTAATAGGTTATAAAAGTAGAGAAGGTGTTGGGGAACAAAGCAATGCTTCAGGTTGAATGGAATAGAGGGCATAAGACAAGTCATAGGTGGAAGAGAAGTGGACAAAGAGCTTTGTGCATATCAGAAAAGTTTAGGAGGCTAGAAACTTAGATTTTGTTCAGAAACCACCTTGTGATTCTGTCAAAAGGAACATTTTAAAACAGGTATTATTGGATAAGTGACATGCTCAGACCTATGTTGTAGAATGTGACTTGTGACAGCACTGACAAAGATGAACTGGGGAGAGAGTAAGCTTGAAGTCAGAAAAGCCAGTCATAGGTATGTGGAAGTAATTTTAGGTAGATTTAAGAGGGGCTTGAAACAGACCTGACACAGGAGACATAGAAAAGAACTGATGTATTTGAAAGAAATTAGGAAAGTGGATAGAACTTCTCAACTGATTGGCTGAGGAAGACAAAAAAAGAGATGAGATTCTTGAAATAGAGCTAACAAAGTTGTAAGTAAGGTCTGGCAACAATTATTGTTTTCTTTGATCTGTGCTAGACACTGAGTGAATAAACAAGATTAGAGAACCACAGCCCCAATCCATAATCCCAATATTAATGATGAGAAAAAAGTACAGGTTATGGTCAAGATGGCAGCATAAATAAATATAGTACTTGAATCCTCCCGTAACCACATCAACTAAATCCTCCCGTAACCACAACTCAACTAAAAGAGCAACCATCATTCAGAACCACCTGAAATATAGCTGAACAGAAGTCATACAACTAAGTATATTAAGAAGTTATATCAAGGCTGGTAGCAAAAGTAAAGATATGGAACAGGTTCACCCCACACGTGACAGTTAAAAATTGGTAAGGTTATCATGGCTGTAGAAATTTCCCACTGAGGAGCAGGGAGTCCCAGTCTCCCAGCCCCTCACCAGCTCCCAACATAGGGTTCCAGTGCTTAGATGAGAAAACCAGATGTAAAATCCAACAGAGATTGCGGCTGAGTGAGACAAAGGTCATCTAGACTCCCAGGCAGTTCTACATGGGCTGGCTTGCTCTGAGCTCCAGTGCTGGGTCAGCAGCTCAAAAGGCACCAAGGACATATTGAGAGTAACAGAATTGTCTGGTTTGAATACAACAACAGAAAGGGCAACTTTCTCAGAGACAGAGTGCTGGCAGAAGCCATTGTTCATTTTCTGAGCCTTCTCTCTCCCCACAGAACTGGCAATTTGGTGCCACCTCTGAATCTCCATCAACTTGGCTCAGATTTTTCCTCCTGTCCTGATGATTCCTTGAAACACTGCTCCACCTAACTTACAGCATCACCCAAGATATTTTCAGTGTCTTTTCCTTACAAAAGGCCTGTCTTGGCTCATGATTCAGACTTTCATAAAATCTCTCAAACAAGCAGCATCTGGCCTAGGCATGTCCCATACCTCTCGATAAGTGACTCCAGGCCCCAAACTAGCAGCAGCCACCCTATATTTATAGCTTGGCCATTCCTGTCCACCTCCAAGTGCCACAAAAGTGGCAGCCATCTGCAGATTGCTTTGCAGCTCATGCTGGGTGACCCAAGACAGGACACAACTGGCAACTAACTTTGACCTTCACCTCCTGGGAGGCCCCAGAACCAATACATTCAGTAGACAGTTTCAGAGCACATCAAAGCACCACACAACCACCTACACTAGCAACACACACAAGTGGCAGGCACAGAAGACACAAGAATCTTGCTGAAGGAAGTTCGACTCCATGGGGTAGGCAGATGATCCTCCACAGTGGTCCCAGCCAGTCATTGCATCTGATTGGCTTAGGGGTAACTCCCTCCCACTGAGGTCCCAACAGCAATCAAAGCTTAACTACAACACAAAAGTATAAACAGCTCACTCAAGGGCACACCTGTAGTGTCCAACTAATGTGATCAGAGAAGTTTTGCCACAGCACCCTAGAGGGCAAATATAACATAAGGTCACTCTACCAAGCCTGGGAAAAATAGCTCTACCTAATCCATAGAAACAAACACAGGGAAGTGGCCAAAATGAGAAGACAAAGAAACAGGTCCTAAATAATAATAATAAAAAAAAACATATTAAAACTCCAGAAAGATAATTGAACAGATTGGAGACAAGCAATCTACCAGATGCAGAGTTCAAAACACTGGTTATAAGGATGTTCAATGAACTTAGTGGAAGAACAGATAAACTTAGTTAGAACTTCAACATATAGACAGGAAACATAAAAACAGAGATAGAAAAAATAAAAAAGAATCAGTCAAAAATGAAGACTACATTAGAGGAAAGGTCAAATACATGATAGGGAATACAGTAAAGAAGATGAAGCAGAGGATCAAAGCAAAGATTTGGAAGATAAGGAAGCAGAAAACAATCAAAACAGAAAAAAATCCTGAAAAGAAGGATCATTTAAGAAGATTCTGGGACAAGTGCACCAACATTCCTATCATGGTGTGCCAGAAGAAAAGAGAGAGCAAGGAATTAAAAACATATGTGAAAAAATGATGGAAAATTTCCTTAACCTGGTGAAGGAAATAGACATATAAGTCCAAGAAATGCAAAGAGTCTGAAGCCAAAGAGGTCCACACCAAGACACATCATAATTCAAAAGGCAAAGGTGAAAGACAAAGAGAGAATCCTAAAATCAGCAAGAGAAGCAGTTAGTTATCTACAAGGGAGATCCCTTAAGACTGTTAACTGATTTATCAACAGAAACATTTCATGCCAGAAGAAAGTAGCAAGAAATACTCAAAGTGATGAAAAGCAAGGACCTACAACCAAAATTACCAAACAAAGCTATCATTTAGAATCAAAGGACCGATGAAGTCAGAGTAAAGCCAAAAAGAGAGATATACTCCTGATCTCTCCCTTTGCAATTTCAACAAATTGGAAAACTGTAACACAGTACAGCAACCCTAGCTGGGCTCAAAGGTGCACTGAAAAAATCTGCACACTGAATGGGCTAACGGTAGAAAGGGTTGAAAAGGGAGTCAGAAGATAAAACACACTCATGGTCCACTCCAGAGAGCAGTCAGAGTGACCAGGATTGTTTTCTCTGCCGGGACTATGGGAAGGAAGAAGCTCAGGCTATCTCAGTTTTGTCTGCCATGGTTACAGAGACTGAAGCCCAGAATGACTGGGTCTCCTTCTGACAAAAAAAGCAGTGAGATTGAGGGGCAGAAGAGGAGATACTAAACCAAAGCAGAGAAAAACAAGGAGTCAGGTTGTGCAGTCTGCCTGTAGCCTGAACTTGGCGCAGAGACAGAGAAAACCAAAGTGTGGCCCCCAGCCTTTCAGATCCTGCCTCCCTCACCAAACAGGTATAGAAAGTGGCAGAGATAGATCCCACAGCTAACTCTCCAGAATGACTCTTTCCCCTAAAGAACAGAAATGTTCCACCTCTGGTCCCCTGGTATACTGAGATGTGGGGAGGAAAGCCCGGAGCCCTGACATCATAATTGCTAAAGCTGTAAAGCTGAAAACCTTCTCAACATTTCTTACACAACAACACATCTGCAGCCCTGTTTACATCATTATGACAGCAATGTCTCAATGGTCAGCCCAGGAATTTCACAGAGCTAAAACTTGTAATACAGCAACAACTACTGAAAGAAAACTAACCTCTCAAAACTGAATTTCTCCCTTTTATTCTTATTTTTATTTTTTTCTCTTTTAGAAAAAGGAAAGAATTTCATTTTCTTTCATTTTTATATTTTTTATTCTTAATTTTTTTTTCCTTTTTTTGGTTTTTGCTCTTTGTTTTCTCTGGTTTTTTTTTAACCTGTCATTATATTTAGAACATTGATATTTTTCATTGTATTTTTTCAATTTTTATTTTTCATTTTTTCACTTTTTTATGTTAGATTTCTTAATGATACCATTCTCAAATGCCATCAAGGAACAAGACATCAGCCTGACCAGGTTGGAAACCCTGAGGTGGCCAGCTTGAGCATGGGTTCATCTGGCTTCAGTGCAGGTTCACCAGCTTGATCATGGGGTCGTTGGCTTGAGTATCGGAAAATAGACATGACCCCATGGTTGCTGGAATAAGCTCAAAGGTCATTGGCTTGAGCAAGCAGTCACTTGCTCTGCTGTAAACCCCTTGTCAAGACACATATGAGTAAGCAATCATTGAACAGCTAAGGTGCTGCAACAAAGAATTGATGCTTTTCATCTCTCTCTTTTCCTGTCTATCTCTAGCTGTCCTTTCTGACTCTCGTTCTGTCAAAAAAAAAAAAAAAAGGAATAAGACATTGAATATGATGGCTACACAACAGACAATTCAGAAAGAAAATTTAAAATCTCTAGAAAGTCATCTCAATCACATGGAAACTTTGGAGTTAAATGATAGTGGATTCAAAAATGAAGTCCTCAAAATACTTAAAGAGAGTCAAGAAAACACTGAAAGGCAATTTAATGGTCTCAAAAAACAAATTAATAAAAAAATTAATATTTCACCAAGAATGAAAGTTACCAAAAAAAACAAAAAAAAGAAATACATGAGATAAAGAACTCAATATATAAATTGAAAACTGAATTAGCAAATTTAGCTAAATAAATCAGGCCAGATAAAGAATAGAATCAGTGACATTGAAGTCAGGCAACAAGAGATGCTGCAAAAAGAAAAGGAGAGAGACTCACAAATTAAAAAAAAGAAAAAAGAGAGAAAGCTCTACAAGAATTGTCTGACTCCAAAAAAAGAACAATATAAGAATAGTGGGTATACCAGAAGAAGAAGAGGGAACAAAAATGGAAAACCTATTCAAGCAAACAATTGATAAGAAATTTCCAAGCCTAGGGAAAGAACTAGATACTCAAATCTAAGAAGCAAAACAGAACACCGAGTTACCTCAACCCAAACAGGCCTTCGACAAGGCACATTATAATAAAATTGTAAAAAATCAATAATTTAATCCTCAAGATATCTAGGAAAGAGAACATAACATATAAAGGAAGGCCCATCAGGTTATCATTGGACTTCTCAACAGGAACTCTACAAACTAGAAAAGAGTGGACGCAAACATCGAAAGTAATGAAAGAGAGGACTTACTATCCAAAAATACTATACCCATCAAGACTATCCTTCAAATATGAAGGGAAAATTAAAGTTTTGCAGACATACAGAAGCTAAGGGAATGTTTCACCAGAACAACCACACTTCAGGAAATATGAAAGGGGTTAATCGACCAGATACAAAAATAAAACAAATAAAAACAAGTAAAAACTCCAACAAGGTCACAATAAAAACAAGGATGATCTGTGACAACAATAACATAAAAGGGGAGAGGATAAAGATCTGCAGTAACAAAGGAGGATGGAGTGAAGAAACACTCATTAAGACAAAAGACTCCTGTACATATGACAATTGTTTTCTTAGTAACGTGATGGTTACCATCCTCAGAAAAGGCACTACTGAAACACATAGCTTATAAAAGAACAGGGGATATAAGTATGGAATACTACAAACAAAAACAACTGACAGAAACACAAATGAGAACAAAACAAGACACAAGCTACAAGAAAACAAATCATAAAATGGCGACAGGAAATCCTCAAGTGTCAATAATTATTGTAAATGTAAATAGCCTAAACTTACCAATGAAGAGGCATAGAATAGCAGACTGGATCAAAAAGCAAAACCCAACCATATGCCACCTTCAAGAGACATATCCAAACTGCAAGGAGAAAAGCAGACTCAAAGTGAAAGGTTAGAAAATGATTGTCCAGGCAAATAATATTCAAAGAAAAGCAGGTGTAGCCATACTCATATCTGACGATGTTGATTTCAAGACAAGAAATGTAACTAGAGACAAAGATAGAAATTTCATAATGATAAAGGAGACATTGTATCAAAAAGACATATCACTTCTTAAATATATATGCACTGAACCAGGAAGCATCAAAATATATAAGACATCTGCTAACTGATCTAAAAATAGAAGTAGACAAAAACACAATCATACTCGGAAAACTCAACACACCATTGATGGCTTTAGATTGATCATCCAAACAGAAAATCAATAAAGAAATATTGGCTTTAAATGATGCAATAGACCAAACTGACATGATAGATATTTACAAGACATTTCATCCCAGAAAATAAGATTATACATTATTTTCCAGTGTGCATGGAACATTCCCCAAAATATGCCATATGTTGGGCCAAAAACCTAACATCAACAAATTCAGGAAGTATGAAATTATACCAAGCATATTTTATTTTTATTATTATTTTTTATGTATACAGTGAGAGAAGGGGAGACAGGGAGACAAACTACCGTATGTACTCTTACTGGGACCCACCCAACAACCCCTGTCTGAGGCCGATGCTCTACCTATCTGAGGCCCATGCTCACAACCAAGGTTATGCCCTAGGCAGCAGCTTCACAGAGGCATCATTAGCACTTAGGCTCAATGTGCTAGAATCACTTGAGCCATGGCTGCAGGAAGGGAAGGGAGAGAAGAAAAAAGGGGAGAAGAAGCAAATGGTTGTTTCTTCTGTGTGTCCTGAATGAGATTTGAACCCACTACTTCCACACACTGGGTTGACAATCTACCACTGAGCCAACTGAAAAGGGCCCCAAACATATTTTCTGACCACAAGGTTTTGAAATTAAACTATAAAAAGGAAGTAAAGAAACCCACAGAAATGGAGAAATTCAACAACATACTTCTAAAAAAAAGGACCGAGTCAAAGACTAAATATAAGCAGAGATCAAAAGGTACATACAGACATACAAAAATGACAACACAACATATCAAAATTTCTGGGAGGCAGCAAAAGCAGTAATAAATGGGAAGTTAATATCATTACAGGCTTATATCAAGAGATAAAGGAAATCCCAAGTAAACAACCTAACATCACATTTTAAGGTACTAGAAAAAGAAGAGCAAAGGCAATCCTAAATCAGCAGAAGAAAGGAAAGAGTCAAATTAGAGCAAAATTAAATAAAATAAAGAACAAAAATACTATAGAAAATTAATACAACAAAGAGCTGGTTCTTTGAAAAGATCAATTAAATTAACAAACATTAAGGAAAAGAGAGAAAGGACTCATATAAACAAAACCTGAAATGAAAGAGGAAGAATTAATGCAGACATCACAGATATCCAAAGGATCATATTAGAATACTATGAAAGAGTGTACGCCACCAAATTTAAGAACATAAAAGAAATGGATAAATTCCTAGAACTATAAGTCTTCCTAGACTGAGTGCCAAAGAAGTGGAAAACCTAAATAAACACATAAGTATGGAGGAAATAGAAACAACTATCAAAAACCTCCCTCAAAAGAAAAGTGCAAGACCCGATGGCTACACTAGTGAATTCTATCAAACATTCAGAGAACATTTGGTTCCTACCCTTCTCAAAGTCTTCCAAAAAATTGAAGAGAAAGCTATGCTCCCTAACACATTTTATGAGGCCAAAACCTGGCAAGGACAAAACACACAAAAAAGAAAACTACAGAACAAAATCTCTAATAACAGATGTAAAAATCCTAAACAAAATACTAGCAAACTGAATACAGCAAAATAAAAAAATATTACATCATGATCAAGTGGGATTCATTCCAGTAGCACAAGGATGGCTCAACATATGTAAATTGGTCATCATAATACACCACATCAACACAACAAAGAACAAATTCATATAATCCTATCAGTAGATGCAGTATAAGCATTTCATAAGATACAACATACCTTTATGTTTAAAACATGCAATCAAGTGGGTATAGAAGGAAAGTACTTCAACATAATAAAGGCCATATATGACAAACCATCAGTTAATATCATACTAAATGGTGAAAAAATTAAGGCTTTTCCTCTAAAATCAGGAGTGAGACAAGGCTGCCTACTCTCTCCACTCTTATTTAACATAGTTCTAGTTTTAGCCAGAGAATGATCAAGCAAGAGAAAGAAATAAAATGCATTCAAACTGGGAAAGAAGAAATAAAGTTATCACTGTTTTTCAGATGGTATCATCCTGGATATAGAAAACACCAAAGACTCCACTAAAAAACTATTAGAAACAATAAACCAATACAGTAAAGTTGAAGGATACAAATTAATATACAAAATTCTATAGCTTTACTATATGATAATGATGAAACTTCAGAAAATTAACTCAAAAAAGATTCTTCTTACAATTGCAACAACCAAAAATAAATAAAATACCTGGGAATAAACATAACAAAGGATTGTGAAGTATCTATATGCTGAGAACTAGAAAGCATTATTGAAGGAAATTGAAAAAGAAACAATGAAATGGAAAAATATTCCATATTCATCAATTATTAGAACCAACATAGTTAAAATGGCCATATTACCTAAAGCAATATACAAATTTAATGCAATCCCCATAAAAATCCCAATGTTACTTTTTAAAGAATAGAACAACAAAATCACCAGGTTGGTATGAAACCATAAAAAACTCCAAATAGCCCTGGCCAGTTGGCTCAGTGGTAGAGTGTCGGGCTGGCATAAAGAAGTCCCGGGTTCAATTCCCGGCCAGGGCACACAGGAGAAGTGCCCATCTGCTTCTCCACCCCTCCCCCTCTCCTTCCTCTCTGTCTCTTCCCCTCCCGCAGTGAGGCTCCATTGGAGCAAAGATGGCCCGGGCGCTGGGGATGGCTCCTTGGCCTCTGCCCCAGGTGCTGGAGTGGCTCTGGTCGCGACAGAGCGACGCCCCGGAGGGGCAGAGCATCGCCCCCTGGTGGGCATGCCGGGTGGATCCCGGTCGGGCACATGCGGGAGTCTGTCTGACTGTCTCTCCCCATTTCCAGCTTCAGAAAAATACAAAAAACAAAACAAAACAAAACAAAAAAAACCCAAATAGCAAAATCAGTCTTGAGAAAAAAGAATGAAACTGGAGGTATCACATTACCTGACTTCAAATAATACTAGGGCCATGATAATGAAAAAAGCATGGTATTGGCAGAAAAATAGACACAGAGACAAAGGAGACAGAATTGAGAGCCTAGAAATGAAACCACACATATATAAACAAATAATCTTTGACAAAGTAGTCAAAACACACAATGGAGAAAAAAAAAAAAAAAGCTTCTTCAGTAACTGGTGCTGGGAAAATTGGAAAGTCTCATGAAAAAGAATGAAACTTGGGGATGACGTCAGAGTAATGGCGCAGTAGGAAGCAATACCGATAAATCTCCCCCAAAACTCAACAAGATCTTCAACTAGAAACAGAAAAACCTATCCTTGGAGCCTCCAGATGTTTCACAATACACCCGAAGGTATGGTCAAGCGAAAAATTCGCTAAATATATAATCAAACCCCGAAGGAAATAGGAAGTAAGAAATGCTCCGCCTTCCTCACTAACCTAAATAGGGCTGCTTTCACTGGGAACTGAGAGTATAGAAACTAAGGCGGGCAAAGGGGGTGAATAGATCCAGGCCGCGGCACAAACGGCAGAACCAGGCTGTGGCACGAAGATCCAAGCTGAGGAAAAACTGTTCCTGTGGCAACCCAGGCAATACAAGCTAACACTCGCACCAAACCCAGACAAAGAAAGACAAGTGGGGCAGCCATTTTCCTCGATCTCCTGGTTAGCGCGCGCACATAGTGGGCAAGAGATTCCTTCAAAAGCCCCGTAAGTGGGTGCCCGTGTTATCCCACAGAGAGGCAGAGTCAGAGGCCTTTGTGTGGGCCGAAAGCAGAATCTCTGGGCCGCCCCAGCGCCCTGAAAAAGCCGTGCATGGGGAGAGAGCTAGAACTAATTCCAACGCCGGAAATTTTCCGTGCGGTTGGGGGTTTAACTCAGAGGGTGAGACACGGCCGGCCTGATATCCTGGTCTGCACGCACGGAGAGTGGGCAAGAGATTCCTCCGAGCACCTCAGGAGTGGGTGTCCGTGTTACCCCACAGAAGGGCAGAGTCAGGGGCCTTTGTGTGGGCCAAAGCGGAATCTCGGGCCGCCCCAGTGCCCTGAAAAAGCCGCGCACAGGGAGGGAGCGAGAGCCAATTCCAATGCTGGAACTTTCCGTGCGGGTGGGGGTTTCACTCACAGGGTGAAGCGGCCAGCCTTATATCCTGGTCTGCACACGCAGATAGTGAGCGAGAGTTTCCTCCAAGCGCCCCGGTAGTGGGCGCCCACCCGAGTTACCCGACAGAGTGGCAGAGCCAGAGGTCTTTGAGTGGGTGGAAGCCCCGCCTGATTATGCTAGCAGCTCTGACTGACTGAGCCTTACCCAGAGCCCTGTGCTGAGTAGGAATAGAGAGGGGAGTTGCCAGCTCTTTGAGCCTCTTATTATCCAGGCAGAGGCAGCAGCAACCCCATAGCTGGATTATCAGGCTACTAATTGAGGAAGGAAAGACTAGGAGAAAGGCTCCAGGCACACGGACTCTCTCACTGTCGGAGCCTATAAATTCTCATGAGCCTCGACTGCCAACGAGACTGAAGCACAATACATGACATCACCATAGAGACTTATCAACTGCAAACCTCTACCTGAGCGTGCCAAAGGGGCAGAACCTGGGGTACAGAGTCACCAACCAGGAGGAGGGAGAGAAAAGAAAAAGCAAGAAGAGAACCTCTCAAAATCAAGAATAATCCGCAGTCTTTATAACCTATCCCATTTTATTATATTTGTTTGTTTGTTTCTCTTATCTTCATTCTTGATTTTTTTTTCCTCCTCCAATTTGGTCGTTTAACTCTCTGCTGGTCTTACTCTCTCTTCTCCTTGAACTACACTACCCATAAGTGTTACATCTCCCATTATCTTTTCTTTCCTCTTCCTTTCTCTCTATGAAGGCTGCACTCCAAAACCGTTAACTCTCTCTCCTCTTTTTTCTTTTTTCTTCTTTTAGTGGTTCCCTCTTTTTTTCTCTCTCTCTCTCTCCTTCTTTTCTCCCTCTATATTAGTTTCTTCCTTTCTCCTTCACGTCTCCTCTCATTCAAACCTCAATAACGAACAAATTATCTTATCTGGGACTCAAACTTATGTTTGTGGCATTTTGGGGGATTTTTACTTCACCTTTTTAACTCACTAGCAATGCTCCCATCCCTGGCTCTCCATTTTATCTAGTTCTTGTTCCACTAAATACAATAGTAATTTTTTAATTTGTCCCCCCATTTTCCTGTTTCCCTCTTATTCCTCTCATCATAACTCTTAGTCAACCAACACCTAAAAGCAAATCATTTTATTCTCGACACAAATTTTTTCCTTATTTGCTTTTTGTTGGTCCATACCCCCTTTTCTTTTCTTTTTTTCTTTTTTTTTTTTTTGCCCCTTTATTACTTCTCCCCAAATCAGGCCCTCCATTACAGGTATTGTTTGTTCTATTTAGTACAATATAATTCACAGTTCTCCACAAGATTTTCTCAAGAAAGAGGGGAGAGGAGAAGAGAGGAAAAAAGGAGGGGGGGAATAATTTCCTTTTTTTAATTTTAATTTTATTTTATTTTTATTTCATTATTAAATTTTTTAAAAAAACAACTCTTCGATTTTTTTTACCTTTTCTTTATTAAATCTCATTAATTCTATCAACAAAACCACCCTCAGATGGTATTAAGAAAGAGAAAATCGAATATCATGGATACAAAAGAAAGAAAGGTAACACAGATAGATGAGGAAAAATCTATGGAGAAAAAATTTAATATATTGGAAACCTTGTAGTTAAACGACAGAGAATTTAAAATAGAAATCCTAAAAATACTCAGAAGTATACAAGAAAACACAGAAAGGCAATTTAGGGAGCTCAAAAAACAACTCAATGAACACAAAGAATATATTTCCAAGGAAATTGAAACTATAAAAACAAATCAAACAGAGATGAAAAACTCAATTCACAAGCTGAAAAACGATGTAACAAGCTTAGCTAATAGAACAGGCCAGATAGAAGGTAGGATTAGTGAAATAGAAGACAAACAACTTGAGGCACAACAGAGAGAATAAGAAAGAGACTCAAAATTTTAAAAAAATGAGATAGCCCTACAGGAATTATCTGACTCCATCAAAAAGAATAACATAAGAATAATAGGTATATCAGAGGGAGAAGAGAGAGAAAATGGAATGGAGAATATACTCAAACAAATAATAGATGAGAACTTCCCAAGCCTGTAGAAAGAACTAAAGCCTCAAATTCAAGAAGCAAACAGAACTCTGAGTTTTCTTAACCCCAACAAACCGACTCCAAGGCACATCATAATGAAATTGGCACAAACCAACGGCAAAGAAAAAATTCTCAAGGCAGCCAGGGAATAGAAGAATACAACATATAAAGGAAGGCCCATTAGATTATCATCAGATTTCTCAACAGAAACTCTACAAGCTAGAAGAGAGTGGACCCCAATATTAAAAGTCCTGACAGAGAGGAACTTTCAGCCACGAATACTATATCCATCAAAGCTATCCTTCAAATATGAAGGAGAAATAAAAACATTCACAGATACAGAAAAGATGAGTGAATTTATCATCAGAAAACCCCCACTCCAGGAATTACTAAAGGGGGTTCTCCAATCAGATACAAAGAACAACAACAAAAAAAAAACAAAGCCACAAGTAAAAGCTCCAAGAATACAATAAAACCAAATTTAAACTGTGACAACAACAAAAAGAAAGGGGGGGAGAGGATGGAGATTAACAGTAGGAAAGGACAATGAAGTGCAAAAGTACTCACAAAATAGTGCACTACAATGAACAGGGTAGGAACGCTTTTCATTACTTAAAGGTAACCACCATTGAAAAAACCACCACAGAAGCATGATTTAAAAAAGATAGCAACAGAGGAAAGATGTATGGAATACAACCAAATAAAAACAAAAGATAGAAAAACAAAAGAGAAGGATCAAACAAGACACAAAACTAACAGAAAGCAATATATAAAATGGCAATAAGGAACTCACAAGTGTCAATAATTACACTAAATGTAAATGGATTAAACTCACCAATAAAAAGGCACAGAGTAGAAGAATGGATTAAAAAAGAAAATCCAACTATATGCTGCCTACAAGAAACTCATCTAAGTAACAAGGATAAAAACAAATTCAAAGTGAAAGGCTGGAAAACAATACTCCAAGCAAAAAACATCCAAAAAAAAGCAGGCATGGCAATACTCATATCTGATAATGCTGACTATAAGACAGCAAAAGTACTCAGAGACAAAATTGGCCATTTCATAATGGCTAAGGGGACACTGAATCAAGAAGACATAAAAATTCTTAATACATATGCACCAAACGAAGGAGCACCAATATATATAAGACAGCTACTTATTGACCTTAAAAAAAAAACTGACAAAAATACAATCATACTTGGAGACCTCAATACACCGCTGACGGCTCTAGATCGGTCATCCAAACAGAGAATCAACAAAGACATAGTGGCCTTAAACAAAACATTAGAGCACCTGGATATGATAGACATCTACAGGACATTTCATCCCAAAGGGACTGAGTATACATTTTTCTCCAGTGTACATGGATCATTCTCAAGAATTGACCATATGTTGGGCCACAAAAACAACATCAGCAAATTCAGAAAAATCGAAGTTGTACCAAGCATATTTTCTGATCATAAAGCCTTGAAACTAGAATTCAACTGCAAAAAAGAGAAAAAAATCCCACAAAAATGTGGAAACTAAACAACATACTTTTAAAAAATGAATGGGTCTAGATTGGATGGCCAGGAAAGACATCTTCCTTTGAGATAGTCAGCATACCCCTATAGGTGATAAGGAGCATGGCTCTTAAAAACACAGCCTTTTCTTGGTGTTGAGCTTCATATGTAACTCAAATTTTCTCTCAAGTGCAAAGTATCTTTGTATGTTTCACATTAAGAGAATAAGGATTTGGTCTTAGATAACCTCCAACCTCCCTGTTTTCTGAGAACCACTAAATTCTCAGCTGCATCTGAAAATCCAGTACAACAGAAATGGTGATACAGTTAAAAAATAATGCTTTCTTCAAAGTGAAACTGGGCACAACAGTGGTAATTCAGCACCTTCCAGGGTTAGTGGTCCAGATAATTATGTGGGCTAAGATTCCCAGAAGTACCTGACCACTGATGCCAGCAGTCAAACTGAGGGATGACAGCTTCTCCTGCTTCACTTGTTCCATCTGCCCCACCTGTTCCTTCTCATCCATATCACTCACTTTAGTTTTGATTCAAGGTTCTGCAAAGGTGATGTAGCTGAAGAAGAAAGCACAATAAAATTTATCCCCTAAAAAATAAAAGTATCAATTCTACCAAAAGATTACACAGCCTGACCAGGCGGTGGCGCAGTGGATAGAGCGTCGGACTGGGATGCCGAGGACCCAGTTCCGAGACCCCGAGGTCGCCAGCCTGAGTGTGGGCTCATCTGGTTTGAGCAAAGCTCACCAGCTTGGACCCAAGGTCGCTGGCTTGAGCAAGGGGTTACTCAGTCTGCTGTAGCCCCACGGTCAAGGCACATATGAGAAAGCAATCAATAAACAACTAAGGTGTTGTGATGAAAAACTAATGATTGATGCTTCTCATCTCTCTTCATTCCTGTCTGTCTGTCCCTATCTATCCCTCTCTCTGACTCTCTCTCTGTCTCTGTAAAAAATAAAAAAAAATTATACAGATTTCTCTTTGTTCATTTATTTTTATGTCGTAAAAACAAGAGACTACACTTTCATTTCATGTTAAAGATTAGACATTCCAGTTACCAGAAGTAGTTTAGAAGTTACTTTAAAATCTGTTCATATCTGAAAATGAAGAAAAGGGAAGAAGTGTCTGACTTTACCTCTACCCAACCAAGCATGAAGGGGTACACAAACCCATTAGTGTTAAGTGTTTTTTCATTATATGGTACATTTGGTACCTTCAAAATGATTAAAAAAAATTAAACCTAGTCATAAATCACTTCGGAAGAACTAGGTTCCCCACGCTATGGGATCTCAGAAGTTCTCAAAGTGATCTTGGAGGTGTTGCAACAAGATACTCCTTCAACAGCACCAAAATAACAAAATGAAGAACATTATTTGCCTGACCTGTGGTGACGCAGTGGATAAAATGTCGACCTGGAAATGCTGAGGTCGCCAGTTTGAAACCCTGGGCTTGCCTGGTCAAGGCACATATGGGAGTTGATGCTTCCAGCTCCTCCCCCCTGTCTCTCTCTCCTCTCTGTCTCTCTCTGTCTCTCCTCTCTAAAATGAATAAATAAAAATTAAAAAAAAAAGAACATTATTTGAATAATGCAAAATGGTAGAGTCATTTTGAAAAATAGTTTGGCAGATTTTTTTTCATACACACCATATGACCTAGTAATCCCACTCTCAGGAATTTATCCAAGTGAATTAAAAATGAATTCTATGCAAATTTTTATAGTAGATCTATTTATAATCACCAAAATCTTGGAAACAACATAGATGCCTTTCTACAAGTGAATGGATTAAAAGGAAAACTGTGGTACATTCATAAGATGAATTACTACTCAGCAAACAAATAGAAATAAACCATTGATTCATGCAACATAGATGAATCTTAAATGCATTTTGTTAACAAGGCCAGACCAAAAAGGCTAGATACTGTATGATTCTATTTATATAAAATTCTAACAAAAGGAAAACAGAGATGGAATATAGATCAATGGTTTCCAGAAAATGGAGAATAGAATTTGAGTTCAAAGAGGCATCACAAAGGAATTTGAGGGTGACACAACTGTTCTGCTTGGTATTGTGATGGTAGACACATGACTCTTTGTCAAACCCATAGGACCAGACACTCCAAAGAATGAATTCTACTATTAAAGCTAAAATGCTCTTTTGCTTTTAGAGAGAGAGAGAGAGAATGAGAGAGAAGAAAAGGAAGAGAGAGGGTGTGAAACATCAACTTGGAGTTGCTTTCACTTTTAGTTGTGTGTTCACTGTTTCTTTTACATGCCTTGACCAGGGCCAAGCTAGTGTTCCCTTGCTCAATCCAGTAACCTTGGGCTTTTTATGCCAGCATCTTTTGGGCTCAAGCTGGCGATCTTTGGCATTGTGTGGACAATTCCCTCTTCTCAAGCCAATGACCCACACTGACAAACCTGCACTCATAGTCAGTGACCTTGGAGCTTTGAGTCTGTGATCTCAGCCTTCAAGGTCAATGCTTTATCCACTGGACCACCACAGGTCATGCTAAATTGTCGTTATATATTTCAGAAATCACAATCATGGGTCCATGGACTTTGCCCCCTCCCTTCCAAAATCAATTGTTTAGAACAATTTTTTAAAACAAAGTTTTGAGATTGACAGTAATGGTGAAAGAGTTTTTAACTAGAATATTTAAAAATATAGAGGTATCACTTCTATATAGGGAAAATACACAATATAAATTATCTATGATGAGATTAGCTCATCAGAGGACATGGTCTGCATTATGCATCCACCACTGCTTTAAGTTTTGTATTATTATACAATTATGTTTATGAAATTCTTTAATATTGAAACTTATATAATAAATATTACTGTTTTTGAGACACTATCCCTTTTGCCATTTACAAGCAATTCTTCTTATAGTACCGCTTTTAAAAACAAGAGATTTCTTTGGAATGCAACTACTGTGCCATAATCAGAAAGGACTGCATTAATATAAAAAGATAAGATGCTGTTTTTCCAAAGACTGAGATATAGCACCAATATTTAGAAGATTAAAATTTAAAAAGAGGGAAAAATACCATCCCCCAAGCACTTAAACCACTGATGAGATATCCATTTTCGTTGCTCTTAAAGCTTTAATCTCAAAAAAATTTACAGAAGATGAAGAAAGAATATACTCTTTTTATTTCATACCATTATAAATAGAGCATTATCTTCATTTGAAAAACTACTTTGTAGGCCCCTATTTTTCTCCTGAAAGTCCCTATTCAAATGCCCAAAGGTACCTACCAGATAATCGTCTGGTTTCCAGGGAAGATATGTTGCTGTCAAAAAACGGTTTCAGACTCTACCTTAATTACATGAAGAAATTCTCGTGGTCCATACTGTTCAGTTTCTAAAATATCAACTTGATCCTAGGGATTTCCAAAAGAGAAGATGACATTTCAATGTAGAGACAAAGAGATATATAAATAAGAGGAAACAAAGGCAAAACACAAATTTTGATGCATTTTACATAACAATTTCTAACATACTTCAATCAAATGAATATCTTAACAAAACCATCATAAAACACATCCATGAAAAATATTGCTAGAAGATAACAAGCAGAAACTATGGGTGCTACATGCTATGTATTATAAAAACCTAAGAGGAAAGCATATTATAGATGTGTTAAAAGCACAACCATAGCCTGGCCAAGCGGTGGCGCAGTGGATAGAGCGTTGGACTGGGATGCCAAGGACCCAGGTTTGAGACCCCGAGGTCGCCAGCTTGAGCGTGGCTCATCTGGTTTGAGCAAGGCTCACCAGCTTGAGCCCAAGGTCGCTGGCTTGAGCAAGGGGTCACTCAGTCTGCTGTAGCCTCCCCAGTCAAGGCACATATGAGAAATCAATCAATGAACAACTAAGGAGCCACAACGAAGAACTGATATTTCTCATCTCTCTCCTTTCCTGTCTGTCTGTCCCTATCTGTTCCTCTCTCTGACTCTCTCTGCCTCTGTGACACAAACACACACACACACACACACACACACACAAACCCCGACCATAATAAAAATGTGTGTCAATCAAAAACTAAGAATGACTTTCAGAGGTGTTAGCAGGTGCTGACCTACTAGTTCAGAGAGGTGGGAAGGCTGTGGGAGAACAGCAGCCATCACTGACGGGCCATTTTTCCAGAAGTGCTGCACGTGCAGCCTAGGTTTAGAACAAGAAAAGACCAATTAGGGGTCTGGTTAACAACTATTCCATGTTTTTAACACAGATTAAAGTTGAAAGTCTTATTAGCGAAAGTACCTTTACTATAGTATCAAGGAGATGGGAATGGCCTTGTAAAGTTTTTAGTGCAGTCTGTTCATTTGATAGCATCAAAGAAAAAGTCATACAAGTTAAGAGCAGAGGGAGAGATGGAATCCAGAGGCTTCAAACCCAGCACTTGTTTCCCTAACCTTGGCTACCTCAATTTAAGCCATTTGGTGCTTCAAACTGCTTACATTGTATTCCTATATAATGATCCACTTCCATTTCCTTAACAACTGGATCTTTTTTGAAGTCTAGGAATCACTGCTTATACAAAATTTAAGTATAATATCTGGTTTATCAGTGTGTCTTCTTTTTTTCTACTATTTATCATAGCCCTGCATCAATTAAATCAGTAGCCCCTTGATTCCTGGATGATTTTCAATAAAATGCATATACTCAGATGTTGACTAAGATGTCCATTTTGTGTGTTCCTATATTTTAGCTTATCATTATAAATGCTGTGAGCTTAAATGGCAAAATCATGTGCAGTAATGGCAATTGGCCTGGGAAGACAAAGCAAAGAAACTAGTTTGTAAGTAAAAACATACTAATCTAAATAAAATTATAACTAAGGCCTGAAGACTGCCTTACAAGAGAAACAGCTAGAAGCTAAAAACAAAGATGAAATGAAAATGTATACATGAGGACAAGAAGGCAGTCAATATGCTTTAACAGATTTAAGAGTTTTGGATTCACTTTTATTCCATAATTGTCTCTATGAACAGTATGTGAAGGGAATTAAAAAGAGAAGCATGGCCTTTAAGCCTCGGCACAGCACAGACTTCTAATGCAGACTCTAATAACTTATGGTTATATGAACTAAAAATGAGTGCACATTGTGGGTTTAGCAATCCAGTAGTCCTTCAGTCTTCACATTTTTCCCATGATTAGCTTGACATCAAAAGTTCTCTGTGTAATTTTAAAGAGATTCTTGCATTTTCTTTTCTTTTTTTCTTTTTTACTACCTGAGAGGCGGGAGGTAGGGAGATAGAGACTGAATGCCGCATGCGCTCAGACTGGGATCCACCCTGCAAAGCCCCCTACAGGTTATTGTTCCTATGCCATCTGGGCGACCACTCAGTTGCTCTACAACCAAGCTATTTCATCACCTGATGCGAGGCCATGAAGCCAACCTCAGCACCCAGGGCCAAATTGCTGAACCACTTGAGCCTTGGATGTAGGAGAAGGGAGAGGGAGAGAGAAAAAAAGGGGGAGGAGAGGGGGTGGAGAAGCAGAGGATCACTTCTCCTACGTGCCTGGACCAAGAATCAAATCAGGAACTTCCACTGGCTGGATTCATGCTCTACCACAGAGCCAACCAGCTAGGGCCGCATTTTCCTTTTGGAACAAAAGTGCTACTGCTTGCTCAGTCAAAATGATAGATTGAATTGACATGGGGAAAATGCGAGATAAAATAGAGTAGAATTTATAAAATATACTCTGTTTCAAAATCCTCTCTGGATCTCACCTCTCTTCCACCTACAACCTTGTTTGATTCCCTTGACAGCAAAACATCTCAAAAGAAAAGTACTCACTGTGCTTAATTCTACTAGCCTTTCCTTTTTTTTTAATTTAATTTATTGTGTTTACATAGATTCTAATGTCACCCGTGTTCCTCAGTACAGACCCCATTCCCTTCAGGATCTGCTTTTCTGCTCTCATCCCTTTCCCTCTTTTCGTTTTCCTTCTGAATCCTTTGATCCCGCCTCTGTCTCTATTCTGCTCCTCAGTTCATATTGTTCCTCAGATTCCTCATATGAGTGAGGTCATATGATATTTTTATTTCTCTGCCTGGCTTATTTCACTTAATATAAGAGTTTCCAGTTCCATCCATGTTGTCGCAAAAAATAATATTTCGTTCTTTTTCATGGCCCCATAGTATTCCATTGTGTATATGTACCACTGCTTTTTAATCCAATCGTCCACTGACAGACACTTGGGCTGTTTCCAAGTCTTGGCTATTGTGAACAATGCTGCCATAAACATGGGGGTTCATTTCTCCTTTTCAAACTGTGCTATGGTATTCTTGGGGTATAATCCTAAAAGTGGGATGACTGGGTCAAAAGGAAGTTCCATTTTTAATTTTTTTGAGAAATCTCCATACTGTTTCCCACAATGCCTGCACCAGTCTGCATTCCCACCAGCAGTGCAGGAGGGTTCCCTTTACTCCACACCCTTGTCAGTACTTATTATGTGTTCTTTTGTTAATGAGTGCCATTCTGACTGGTGTGAGGTGGTATCTCATTGTGGTTTCAATTTGCATTTCTCTAATGATTAATGTTGCTGCACATATTTTCATATGCCTACTGGCCATCTGTATGACCTCTTTGGAGAGGTGTCAATTCATTTCTTTTGCTCATTTTTTAATTGGATTGTTTGTCTTCCTGGTGTTGAGTTTTAAAAGTTCTTTATAAATTTTGGTTATTAACCCCTTATCAGACGTATTGTCAAATATTTTCTACAAATGTGTGGTTTCTTTTTTTATTTTGTTCATACTGTCTTTAGCTGTGCAAAAGCTTTTTAGTTTGATAGAGTCCCATTTGTTTATTCTGTCCTTTATTTCACTGGCCCGTGAGGATAAATAAGCAAATATATTGCTGCGAGTGATATCAGAGAGCTTATTGCCTATGTTTTACTCTAGGATGCTTATGGGTTCATGACTTACATTTAAGTCTTTTATCAATTTTGAGTCTATTTTTATGAATGGTGTGAGTTGGTGGTCTAGTTTCATCTTTTTTCAGGTAGCTGCTCAATTTCCCCAACACCATTTGTTAAAGAGACTGTCTTTACTCCGTTGTATGCTATTCACCACCCTTGTCAAATATCAATTGTTCATAAAGATGCGGGTTTATTTCTGGGTTCTCTGTTTTGTTCCATTGATCTATATGTCAGTTCTTATGACACTACCAGGCTGTTTTGAGTACAATGGCCGTGTACTGTAACTTGATGTTTGGAAGTGTGATACCACCCACTTTATTCTTCTTTTTCATGATTGCTGAGGCTATTCCTGTTCTTTTTTGGTTCCATATGAATTTTTGGAATATTTGTTCTATATCTGTAAAGTATGTCCTTGGTATTTTAATAGGAATTACATTGAACTTATAAATTGCTTTGGGTAATATGGATATTTTAATGATGTTTATTCTTCCTAGCCATGAACACAGTATATGGTTCCACTTGTTTGTATCTTCCCTGATTTCTTTTATCAATGTTTTATAGTTTTCTGAGTACAAGTCTTTAACATCCTTGGTTAAATTTACTCCTAGGTATTTTGGGGTTTTTTTTGTTGTTGTTGCAGTAGTGAAGGGGATTGTTTTCTTAATTTCTCTTTCAGACAGATCATTGTTGGTGTATAAAAATGCTTCTGATTTCTGAGTATTAATTTTATATCCTGCCACCTTGCTGAATTCATTTAGCTAATTTTTAGTTATGCCTGAGTGCCCTAGTCCATTGTTAGGCAGAGATATTTCAAACAAAGTTAGGACTCAAGTAAGTTTCTCCACAGACACTGAGAAAGGAGCCTGTCCTTATTATGGCATAATTCATTAAAAGAGGATCAACTAAAGCTGATATGGATAAAAAAACAAGAACTCAACTCTGAAGTTTAGACAACAGGAATTCCTGGATGGGCTCACAAAGCCAAACCAGTTATGATCAAGTTGAAAGATCCAACAAATTTTCCTAATAGAAGACAATACCCATAAATTTAGAGGCCAGGGAAGGTCTACAGAAAATCATTACTACATTTCTTGGTCATGGGTTGCTAGTTACTTGCAATTCTCCCTATAATACTCCCATATTAACCTGTTAAGAAAAAGGATGGAACCTATAGATTGGTTCAGGATTTAAGGGCATTTGATGAGGCTGTTATTTCTATATATCTTGTAGTAACAAACCCTTATACTATTTTAGGACCAATTCTTTCCTCCACTCAATGGTTCTCTGCACTAGACTTAAAGGAAGCCTTCTTCTGCATCCCACTAGACGCAGCTTGCCAATTTTTCTTTGTTTTTGAATGGATAGACTCACAGGGACATAAGCAACAACTGACCTGGACTGTTCTCCCTTAGGGATTCAAAGATAGACCACATTTATTTAGACAGGCACTGGCCGAGGACTTAAGGGATCTATCACTTGAGGGCAGTGGTCAGATAACTCAATATGGAAATGATTTACTTATCTATTTTTCTACGGAAGAGCTAAGTCACAGACATGTAAAACACACCCTAAATTCCCTTGTAGATGAAGATATAAAATATCTAAGGATAAGGCACAAATATTATAACAAGAAGTAGAATACATAGACCTTATAGTAACTCCTGGAAAAATACTATCCTCAAATAGAATACAAGCCATTACAGGTCTCCTGAGCCCACCACCATGCAGAAACAACTCCAAGCATTCTTTCTTAAATTTTTTAAAAAAATTTATTTTAGTGAGAGGTGAGGAAGCAAAGAGACAGATTCTCCCATGCACTCTGTCTGGGATCCAGCCGACAAGCCCACTAGCGGGCAATGTTCTGCCAATGTGGGGCCATTGCTCAATTGCTCAGGAATGGAGCCATTTTTTTAGCACCTGAGGCAGAGGACACAGAGCCATCCTCTACCACTGAGCCAACTGGCCAGGGCATGCAAGCATTTTTAAGATTAACAAGATATTGAAGATTATGGACTTTAGGATATGGGAGAAGACCAGATCCCTCTGTAGAGCTTTAAAGGAGAGAAATCAGCAAGGGTCAACTAGCTTATATTAGGGAGGAGAACAACAAACGGCTTTCAAACAACTGAAAGAAGCTCCTACACAGACACCAGTCCTAATCTTATAAAATTTATAAAATGTCTTCCAATTATACATTACTGAGAAACAGGGATTAGCATTAGGGGTTGTAACTCAGACTTTGGGGCTCACCAAGAGGCCTATAGGCTATTTTTCAAAAGAATTAAATATACTGGCCCAAGGCTAGACTCATTACCTCAGGGTAATAGCAGCAGCTACCTTGCTTTTAGAAGAAGCACTTACGATAACATAAGTACAAGATATAAATCTATATACTTCTCATCAAATTGGCTCATTATTTAATACTAAAGGACCTCACTGGCTTACCAATAATCTCATGTTTAAATATCAAGTTATGCTAATAAAAAACTCACAGGTAAAGATTGAAGGCTACTCCAATTTGAATCCAGCTACACCGATGTCTATCCCAAACACAAAGGCTACACATAATTGTTGTGAGATCATAGATCAAGTATATGTCAGCAAACCAGACCTAAAAGACTGACCACTCCAAAATCCAGATGAGGTTTGATTCTCGGACAGAAGCATTTTCATGAGGGAAAGAATACGTTATGCTGGATATGCAGTAGTCTCAGCACACTGTCATAGAGGCTCAAGCTCTGCCCCCAAGAACCTCAGAACAATTAGCAGAACTAACAGCCCTCACAAAAGCTCTGGAAGGAAGAATAAAAGATTAAATATATACACTGATTCTAAATGTGCATTTCTAATACTATATGTGCATGCAGCTCTTTGGAAAGAAAATGGATATCTAAATGCAGAACAGGAATCAATAAGATATAGACCTTACATTTTTCAATTCCTAGAAATTGTTAAATTGCCCCAAGAAATAGAAGTAATTTATTGTAGGGGCCACCAAAAAGGAATAAATGAAACTGCATCAGGGAGGTTTGCTAACCACACTGCTTAAGAAAGTAGTTACAGCAAGAGAACCAGTAGTTGAGGCTCTAATACCCCCAACAATCTTAAATCAATTTATTGGTCAATATACAAGGGAGGGGAGTGAATGGGTTGAGCAGCACAGATATATACTAAAAAGAGAACAGGATGGTATCAAAAAGGAGACCTTAATCCATCTTCCCTAGAATATACAGTAAAAGGTAATCAAAAGTTTACATAATCCCTGTCACTTCAGGAGAGAATTTAACCTGCTTTGTACACACCTCTTTACCGGGAAGAGGTTACAAAAATACTATTAAACAAATAAGCCAAAACTGTCCTCTCTGCACTCTAAATAAATGATGGCTCCTATATCCCCTTGAGAACCACTCACAGATTCTCTGAAAGAGAGAGGCCCTAATTCCCATTGTAGTAGGAATCAGCACCGTGATTGGATTAGTAGGAAACACCACTGGGACTACTAAAGTAGTCTCAATAAACAACATCTATGTCAATCTCTCTTCTGAGATGGTTCAGTTTAACACCTGTATTGCAACCTCTCTCTCCACCTTCCAGGCTTAAATCAATTCCTTGGTGGTGGTCACTCTCCAAAACATAAAAGGTTTAGAGCTTTTAGCTGCTTCCCAAGGAGATGTCTTCGCCATGCTTCAAGAGGAATGTTGTTTTTGGGTCAACCAAACCAACCAAGTCCAAGACCATATCTGGCATTTTTAGACAAGGGCAGGCAACTCCAGGCCCAAGCCTAACAGGAGTTCCTGGTCCAGCATTTGGTCATGGAGCTATTGGCTGCTACACTTTCTAGGTCCCCTGGCCTTTCTGCTTCTCATGCTTCTTTTCAGACCTTGTATTTTTAATGCCCTTGTCCATTTTGTATATTGACCAGGGGGCTACAACAGAGTGAGTGACTCCTTGCTCAAACCAGTGACCTTGGCCTCAAGCCAGAGACCTTGGGCTTCAAGCCAACAACCTCTGGGCTCAAGCCAGTGACCATGGGGTCATTTCTATGATTCCACACTCAAGCCTGCAACCTCGGGGCTTTGAACCTGGGTCCTCTGCATCCCAGTCCGATGCTCTATCCACTGCACCACCTCCTGGTCAGGCTAAAAATATATAACTCTTTAAACCCCAACCAACGGGGCTCTCATGTTAGCTGAGTCACCCACTTGTGCTTTATGATAAGTGTATTTCTCTAATAAATTGTTTGCTTTGCTTGAATGCTGCACTTTGTCTCTCGCCTGAATGATTTCTTGCGAGCCATGACAAGAACTGAGGAAGAGGAATCCCCTTGGACTTGAGTGTTCTCCAGTGATACTACTACATTTGCTGTTGCTGTCCAAATGGTGAGGTGGTAGCTTTCTGTATGGAACTTTGTCCTCAACACAACACTTTGTTCTCAAATCCTTGCTGTTAACAGCTGTTTTCAATAGAACATGCTTCTTTGAATATATGGTTGTCTGTATAACAGATGACAGATGATTGTCCCTGGCAGGGGGCTTTATGTGATTTCTGTTATGTCTCTTCTTCTTCTTCTTAGGTTTAGTTGAGAACCTTGGATCTTTAGGTTTATAGTGTTCATCAAATGTGGAAAATTTATAACCATTATTGCTCCAAAATATTTTTTCCACACCTATCTTTCATTTACATATATCATTTGGCCATTTTTTTTTACAGAGACAGAGAGAGAGTCAGAGACAGACAGACAGGAATGGAGAGATCAATTATTAGTTGATTAGCATCAATTATTAGTTTTTCGTTGTGCGTTGCGACACATTAGTTGTTCATTGATTGCTTTCTCATATGTGCCTTGACCGCGGGCCTTCAGCAGACTGAGTAACCCCTTGCTCGAGCCAGCAACCTTGGGTCCAAGTTGGTGAGCTTTTTGCTCAAACAAGATGAGCCTGCACTCAAGCTGGCGACCTTGGGGTCTTGAACCTAGGTCCTCCGCATCGCAGTTCAATGTTCTATCCACTGCGCCACTGCCTGGTCAGGCCCATTTGGCTATTTGAAGTGTCTAAAAAATCCTCTTTTCATTTTTCTTGTTGTTTTTTTTTTTTTTTTGTAAAGCCGGATTTTTTATTTTATTTATTCATTTTAGAGAAGAGAGAGAGAGAGGGAGAGAGACAGAGACAGAGACAGAGAGAGAGAGAGAGAGAGAGAAGGGGGTAAGAGCTGGAAGCATCAACTCCCATATGTGCCTTGACCAGGCAAGCCCAGGGTTTCGAACCGGCGACCTCAGCATTTCCAGGTCGATGCTTTATCTACTGCATCACCACAGGTAAGGCTTTCTTGTTCTTTTTAATATTTTTTCTCCTTGTGTTTAATTTTGGAGAATTCTTATTGCTTTGTGTTTAGAACCACTAATCCACTAACGTGCAATGTTTAATTTGTCATCAATCCTATCCACTGTGATTTTCATTGCTCAGTTTTCAACTTGAAATTTTTCCCCCATCTTCCATGTTTCGAATTATTTATAATATCCTTCTCTACTAATTCTAAAATCTGTGTTTGTTCAAACTTATTGATTTTTCTCTTTGATAGTGGTCATATGTCACTGCTTCTTTGAATGTCTGGTAACCTTTGGCTCAATGGCAAATGTTGTTCATTTATTTGCCTTGCAGAATACTGGATATTTTTGCATTGCTATAAACATGCTTCATCTTTGTTCTGGAATATAAATTACTAGAACACAGTTTGTCCCTTTGTCTTGCCTTAATGATCTGATAGTCAGAATCTGAACACTAATTAGCCTAGGCCTAATTTTTCCCCACAACTAAGGCATAATCATTCTGTATACTCTTACACCTTATGTTTTGTGTATTATGAGGATTTCTAGTATGGCTGATAGAAACAGGAACTATTACCTGCCTTGTATGAATGGTGGCACTGTTGTCTCTAATTCTCTTAGATAGTTCTTTTCACAGATCCTTGGCATCCTCTTTCTATGTAACCCTCTCCTCTCTGATACTCTGTTAATAATAACTTTGCACTCCCTATATCCTCATCTCAATCTCAACTCAGGCTGTCTACTGGGATTCCTGTGTGTTATCCCTCTTGGTCATACGGCTGGAAACTCACTAGGGAGTAAGCTGTGGCAATTGTAGGGCTTATTTCATTCATTTACCATCACTTAAGAGTCCCTATCCTTTGTTGCATGATGTCTATTATTTTGAAAACTGTTATTTCATTTATTTTTTTCTATTTTATTTTGATTGTTGTGGGAAGAAAGCTAATATTCATTTGCACACATAAATTTATGAGCACCTACTGTGTGTGGTAAGCCTTGTTCAAAATACTTGGGGATGTGCTGATGAACAAAGAGCCCCTGTACCCAAAGAAGCTTCATTTTATTGCAGAAATACAGAAAATATACCAATAAATGAGGTTCCTTTGAGCATCCATATAAAAAAGCTGACAGAGATTATTATTACTTCCATTACTTCTTTATGGTAAAATAATATTTCCCAGGTCACATAATTGGTAACTGGGAGAATCATGAATCAAATTCTTACCTTCTGATGTCTAGGTCTTTTCCCTCTGCAGTATTGTCACCAACGCATTCATACAGCCTAGCAGCTGTGCTACATGTACTTATGGAGTGGCATGTTTTACCTTAATGGAAGGTGAAACACCATCCATTAAGAAGGCTTTCTAGGATGCTTTTTCTACTTTTATATACTTTTTTCTTGAAGTTTTATCTCATCTCCCAGACTAGATTCAGAGCATTGAGGGGACACCCAGGTTTAATTTTTCTACTAAGGTTTATCCTTATAGGATTATCTCTAGTAACATCTGGTGAATGGATAAATAAATGGTACATTCAATGGCTTATCAAAAGCATAGGGGACAATGCAGGTTATTAGGACTGGGTTCTGTCCCTGATGGGATGGCAGTCGCATGAGTCTGTTAACATAAACTAATGCAGAAGGCAATTCAATAAATTTTCATTTTGAAATACACTCACAAGTCAGAAAGACCTTGAATAGTAATGTATGGCATAAAGCTTAGCTTAATTCTTTTTAAAGCTACTATAGGAACCATTCGAAGTATGGCCATTACTGGCTCCCAACAAGAAATGTCTACAAAATGACAACTGTGTAACACCACTCTCATGCTATACCCATATATGATCTTTCTTATATTACAACCTTTATATGTTGGTTCAGGGAAGAGGAATTTGTCACCTCAAAATATGTCTTTTTGCATATTATTTTAAGCTAGTTATTTTTAAGAAAGAGCAGACACAGGTGAAGCTCTGAAAGCTGATTAGAAGTTACCCTTTTGTAATAAACATTTTATAGGCAATTAATATTTTAAAAAGGAGACAAGAACATACAATGGGGTAAAGATAGTCTATTCAATAAATGGTGTTAGAAATATTGGACAGGTGCATGCAAAAAAATGAAATGACCACCTTTTTAAATCATACACAAGAATAAACTCAAAATTAATTAAAGCCTTAATATTAGACTTGAATCCATAAAATTCCTAGAAAAAAAACAAGCAGTTAATTCTCAGACATTTCTCATAGCAATATTTTTTCTGATATATCTCCTCAGGCAAGAGAAACAAAAGGAAAAAAATAAACAAATAGGACTATATGAAACTAAAAATTTTTGCACAGCAAAGGAAACCATCAACAAAATGAAACGATAATCCACTGTGAATGGGAGAACATATTCATGAATATATGTGATAAGAGCTTAATATCCAAAATTTACAAGGAACTTATAAAAATCAACACCAGAAAAACCAAACAATCCAATTAAGAAATGGTCAAAAGGCCTGAACAGACACTTCTCTAAAGGAGACATACAGATGTCCAACAGACAGATGAAAAATGCTCAACATCATTATTCATCAGAGAAATGAAAATTAAGCTACAATGAGATATCACTTCACACCTGTCAGAATGGCTATCATCAATAAATCAAGAAATAACAATGTTGGTGAGGATGTGGAGAAAAGGGAACCCTCCTGCACTGCTGGTGGGAATGCAGACTGGTGCAGCCACTGTGGAAAACAGTATGAAGATTCCTCAAAAAATTAAAAACAAAACTGCCTTATGACTCAGTGTTTTCACTTCTGGGTATTTATCTGAAGAAAATGTAAAAACCAACTGAAAAGAGTATATACATCCCTATGTTCACTGAAGTGCTATTTACAATAGCCAAGAGTTGGAAGTAGCCCAAGTGCCTATCAATAGATAAGTGGATAAAAATGCTGTGGTACATTTACACAAGGGACTACTACTCAGCCACAAAAAAAGAAGAAAATCTTACCATTTGTGACAGCATGGATAGACCTAGTATTATGCTAAGTGAGATAACTTGGTCAGAGATTTCACTTATATATGAAATTTAATTAACAAAATAAATCAACAATTAAAATAGAAATAGATACAGAGAACAAATGAACAGCTGTCAGAGAGGATGAAGGCTGGGGATCTGCATGAAAAAAATGTGAAGGGATTAAGCAAAGAAAAATAAACACAGACACAGACAACAGCATATTGCAAGAGGAAAAGGAGGGGTGGGAGGAGGTTGAAGATGGTAAGGGGGGATAAATGGTGATGGAAGGAAACTTGACTTGGGGTGGTGAGCACAGTGCAATTTATAGATGATGCATCATAGAATTGTACACATGAAACTTATATAATTTATTAAACAGTGTCAGCCCAATCAGTTCAAGGGAAATTTCAATTTGTAAGAGTGTCTCTTGCTTTTCACCAAGAGGAGGAGTATGACCAAAATCTCTAGAAAATTTATCAATGCAGAAGGCAAGAAATAAAATATGCACAACAATCCTTCCTTGTTCATTGTGCTTTTTCTGGTAATCTCCTATATTTGGCCTTGTCCCAACACCCCCTCCCCAATATCTTTTGTCTTTAGCTGAAGATGCTATTCATAGTGTTGGCTTGGGTCATTTCAAAGAATTACTCAGTTTTCCTAGATATCTCCCATATATGCAGGAAGCATCCATGTTATTAAATTTTGTTTTTCTCCTGTTAACCTGTCTTTCTATTATATGAGCATCCCACACAAGAACCTAGAAGGGTAGAGGAAAAATTATTTTTCCTCCCTCACACTGGCAACACACATCAACTAAAGAATCAGCATTATGGGAATAAGGGTCCAAACTTTTAGTTTTGGGCTGTCAATGTACATATATGTATGAGGCAGCAGCAGTAGATTCAGAAGGCAGGAATTCCATTCCTTGAACACATCTATAAGTAGGTTAAAAAAAAAGGATGATAAGCACATCTCACTTGTCATTTAAATCTAAATTTTCTATAATTAAAATAAGGTTCAAATTAAAAAATTATATTTTTCATTTTTTTTAGTACATAACATCATCAATCTTTGAGATGTTGCTTTTCCCACAGAGAAAGTCATTCTTTTCCATATCTATAAAATAAACCATCTGGACCTTCATTAGAATGAAGTTTGTTGCAGGTCTCAATGCCTTTTTGACAGTGGTGAGCAATACTACAAACTTTAAAAACAAAACATGGTATATCAGTGAATGTTCATAATTTTTAAACCAATTGCAATTACAAAAATGGCTTCAGGCAAAATATAATTTTGTTTCCTTAATTAGAGAAACTTTCCATTCTCTGGCTCATCACAATTTGTTTCTATCAAAATTAGAATTTCAATGCTCCAGCTGCAGCTTTATGAACATTCCTTTCTAAATACTAGCTTACTTTTCACCTGAAAGCAAAGGAAAGAGGAGAGAATATAAATTAATAAGAATCTTGTTTTTAAAACTGAAATTACCTTTTAAGCCTTAAAAATTTCATAACTGGGCATTAAGAAATACATTTAGTGTTCAAAAGTTCTCTTTTGCAGGCCAAAGAGTGCAAAGCCAAAGGGAAGCAGAGGTTGCCACCCCAAAATGTCCTTCTTTAGGATATTATTTAAATCAATACTTCCTACATGTATATTTTGATATCCAAAATATATTTTTGAAACTCTCCTTGAATTTCTACCATTATAAATACATGCTATAAGTAAAATGGATTTTTTTTAAACTGAGTCTTGTGAAATATAACAAGAAACACTTCTCTCCATTTTATCACTGTTCACTTTTTGAAACCACACAGAATAAGCCAGTTATTCTGTTAGTTTTATATATAAATTAAGAAAATTAAATTATTTTTAATAACCAAAGTCATGGGAAGAAACTCTCACCTTCCCCGACACCCTCAAAAAATTTAGACAGAGACCTTTTCCAGGAAGGGGGTTATCATCATAGGTGACTATTGTTTAATAAGTGGACAGACAGGGAAGAACTTAGCAAGGCCCTTTCGATTCAAGTCCTCTCTGTGTTCCATTGCTGAAGATAGCCTAACAAACATTTGTTTACTAAAGAGTTGCTTTTCCATCTCCACATGAATTGCCTTTTTCCTCTTTAAAGTCCCAAACCACTACTATCACTTTCTCCTTAGTTTAAGATGGCACTTAAGTGCTTCAAGTACACAACTTGTATTCAGGTCCCATATTCTTATGAACCCCCACCATACACACGTATGTATTTAATTTCTCCTATTTCTCCTTTTAATCTACCTCATGTCTTTTCAATTATTTGACAGCCAGCAGAACTAACAAAGAAAAGGGGAAGGCCCTGGCTGGTTGGCTCAGCGGTAGAGCATCGGCCTGGCGTGCGGGGGACCCGGGTTCGATTCCCGGCCAGGGCATATAGGAGAAGCGTCCATTTGCTTCTCCACCCCCACCCCCTCCTTCCTCTCTGTCTCTCTCTTCCCCTCCCGCAGCCAAGGCTCCATTGGAGCAAAGATGGCCCGGGCGCTGGGGATGGCTCCTTGGCCTCTGCCCCAGGCGCTAGAGTGGCTCTTGTTGCAGCAGAGCGACGCCCCGGAGGGGTAGAGCATCACCCCTTGGTGGGCAGAGCATCGCCCCTGGTGGGCGTGCCGGGTGGATCCCGGTCGGGTGCATGCGGGAGTCTGTCTGACTGTCTCTCCCCGTTTCCAGCTTCAGAAAAATACAAAAAAAAAAAAGGGGGGGGGAATTTTCCATACTCATATCACTTCACAAAATGAGAAAGTGGAGTCTAATAACAGATATAGTAAAAAGCAAGATAGAGTAGCAACGCAGTGACAAATGGTGTCTGTGAAACCTTCTCAATTCATTCAGAATGTACAAAATTAACAGAATAACTGGATTAGTCTGCATTGTTTAAAAAGTGAATACTTTTGAAAGTAAAGACTGATCCAATGTAGAGAAATGTTGCACTTTATATTTCATAGGACCCAATAAAAATTTATTTTACTTATAGCATTTTTAATGGTAGAAAATTAAGACGTTTCAAAAATATATGTTAGTTATCAAAATATACAGCATTTAAAAAATATTGGTTTAAATTGCATAATACAACTATTTAGTAAGTTATTTCAGCCATTTGTGTGTATATTGGTGCTATAAAATGTCTAATACACATTTCTTTCTGGTTTGACTTTCAACACCAAGTAATTTAGACATAAACAGAGTTACTAACAAGTTTGTCCCTATATCATTTAAAAATAAAATTCCTAAAAGATTATCATCTCTATTTTACATTTTTTTCAGTCTTTGACTTAATTTATAAACCAGTTTAGTCTAACAGAATATTTTCTTTCTTAGTAAGTGTTGGTACTTCTTCAAGGTTGTTCTTCACTTTCTGTTCTTTACATTGTCACCTTTGCAGACATTGTGTATGAAAAAGGGATGCTTTAATAAACCTAACTGACAGTAACATCACAGAGTGATCTGACCATATATTAATTGGGCAGGTCATGGTAGGTATTCATGCTCCAGGCTTTACTACCTTTTTAGTAAAAAGTTCATGTTTTCCCTGTCCATCGTTTTCTTTCATATGCGTTAACACAGCTTTCAAATGCTTCTTTTACTGATCCCTTGTACTCAACCACCTTAGAGCACATATGTTTGGTTCAAATAAATTTTTGTAAAAATTCTCTACACATTTGGGTGTTCCTGAATCTACAGGATTTATTTGTAAAAAATAGTCAACTACACTGATTTACTAAAAACTGGTTTCTGGTGGTATAAGATTACCTGCAGGTCTCTTCCCTTGAAATTATAAGTTGGAAAGCTACAAATCCACAAATAATTCCCTGCTCAAAACACAAATAGATCTGAAAGAAACACAGAGTAAGACATCTGATGTTGGACGTATCTGAGTAAATAAAGGCAACAAGACAGGGGAAAGACAGAGATGGAAGCTGCAGGCAAGTCTAGCACTCACCATGAGCCCAACAAATGTGACAGCCGTAAAGGGTTAGGATGCAGCCCCCACTGGGCAAATGGGAGGGGCAGAAAGAGCAATCAAGCCTGTGTGGCCAGCATACATTGAATCTGGACCCAGGGACAGGGGCAAAGAAGTGGTGCAAAGGGTTGCAGTGCTTCACAGTCCACTAGCACAAGACAAAGGATTCTGGAGATGTGATAACCTGCCCACCCCATTTCCCAGCAGTAAAATGTTTCTTCAGCAAATCACAAAAGCCTGAAAATAAATTTCCAGTTTAAGTGGTCTATACTCATTGTGGTTAAATCCACTAGAAAGAACAGAGCTATAGATGTGTGAACCCGCTTCCTTCCCATCCATTGCTCAGCCATCCATCATTATAAACCCTGGAAAAGGCAGCTGGGTTAACTCAGACAAAGTTTCTCTGCAGGCAGCTTATGACAACAGGAAGGTGGTACCAGAAACAAACAGGTCAAAAGGTCCATAGCCTACACTTCCAATCCATAGGGGTGGAACTCTGAAGCCAAGGTCACTGGGTCATAAAGACAACACCCTCGTTTTTGGAGAAAATGAGGCATTTTCCATAGCTGAGATGACATTGTCTCAAAGATATACCAGAAACCCCAGTATTGCAGGTAAGAGAAAATAAAAACTCATGCTTCAGCACCACCTACTAGAAAACAAACGAAAAACCTCTAAATATCAATGGTCTCAACAGTGAAGTGTAAAATACTTTAAAAATTTTATTCCTACAAATATCCAGGCAGAGAAATAATCCATCAAACACAATGAACAACCAACATAAAAAAGGAACTCAGAAATAAAATAAAAAGTCTCCAGAAATTAAAGTTAGAGACATGGGAGATTGCAATCTAAATGGCAAAATTCAATATTGAAGGTCTAGAAAAATGTCAACAAGATATAAGAAAATGTAAAACAGTAGTTCAATGAGCTTAAAAATAAAATCAATGAACAATAAGTACCACATAAAAGAAATTGAAACTATAAAAATATAACCAAACAGAAATCTGAAGTAATGAACTAAATAAATAAAGAATGAATATGAGAGCATAGTAAATAAAGAAAACCAGATAGAGGAAAGAATTAGTGATATAAAAGACAGAAATCTAAAAATGTTTACAGAGAACTGAGAGCAAAGATAAATAAATAAATACTACTGTGGTAAGGTACCAAAGAATGGAAAGATTAATATTAATATTTTAGGAGAAAGAGGTTTCTTGCCCTCTTCTTTCTTTAGAGAGTGAGGGGAGAGGAATGTGGGAGTTTCCTAGCTTACAGAGACATACTGTGTAGGAAACCTCCGTTTACTAGGAAGCTTAAAGGGCATTTTATAATCTGGACTAAGCATACAGAGATTTTGTAAATATGATTTCTATACTTGTGTGTGATTTAAGTCAATCACTTGTATTTATATTAAGATGGAAAAATATTAATTATATTAGCTGGAAAAAAGTATTCAGCTTAACATATTCAGCCTCAGGACTCAATAGTTTGTTTGTTTTCATTTTTATGGGAAAATATTTTATAACATTATTTCTTTTGTTTTAATTTTGTTTAATAGAAGTGTGTTCCAGGTCTCCATTACTTACATCAACATAGATAAGTTTTCCACATCTGAGAGTTGTACCATTCAACTGCTTTCATCTCTTTCCTTTACAGTAAAAATTTCCTGCAGAAAAAAATGGCATTTTAAATACTTAAAATATACTTACAGAATAAAAATACCTGGCACATTTGTATACTATGCAGTAAATTCAAAAGAAACCTCATATTCAATATCATAGTCTGCAGAGCAATGCAGAAATGCTCTATATTTTACAAGTGAGAAACTAATTTGTCCCAAGACACACAGCTAGTATATCCACTTGTGGTGAAAGTAGATCTATTAAAAAGTTAAACTGAGTTCACTGTTCTTCCACTATACTACACAGCTACACTGTGGGGGGAAAAGTCTTCTCTGAAAGGCCCTCTCTTAGATCTGAGCTTCAAATTGACCACTAATATTGAGCAAATACCCTAGAAATCCAGAGAAGGAATAGATCACATATAAAGACCTTTGTTCCTCAGAGGAGTCTAGGGTAAGGATGATTTGCCAAATGAGATTTTTCTTCTTCTCAGTAGAAAAAGTAGATTTTTGGTCTGGCAGAAGCCTCTTTTGTAAGGTGACTGGATGCATATCACAATATCATCACAATATTAACACAACCCAAACAGACCTCTTGATTTAGTCCTCCTCATATCTCCTCACACATTAACCCACACTGTCTCAGCTTTGCTGAAGCTGGTTACTGGCACTTTCACTCACTGATCTCCTCAGATCTAAAAGATAAGAGTTATCTTTGAGTTTCCCTCTGCTATACCATCCATTTCCAATGCATCAGCAAGGAACTTGAGCTCTACCTCCAACATATAAACCAAATTTATGTATTTATATTTCCATTGCTAGTCATCTTACATAACTCTTATGACTTCCATTCTTCTTCCTCTATACTCCATTTCCCACCCAGAAGTCAGCTTGATCTTTTAAAAATAAAATCAGATCATGTCAAAGACTACCATTCAAGATGGTGGAATATAAATGCTGTGCTCACCTCTTCTCAAGACCATGACAAAATTACAGCTAAACTATAGAATAACTACCCTTGGGAACCACCTGAAGACTAGCTGAACAGAACTTCTACGACTAAGGATATAAAGAAGCCACCTGGAGACTAGTAGGAGAGGCAGAGATATGAAATGGGCTGGTTTCACATGATTCATGTGGTGGTTATGAATCAAGAGTGTATCTCAGCTTCAGGGCCCCCCCTGAGGAGTGAGGAGTCCCAATTCAACATGATCTTCCCAGTTCAGAGCACCCATGTTGGAAAGATAAGTCCCCACAACATCTGGCTCTGAAAATCAGGAGGGACCCCAGGTGAGACATAAGGCTGTTATAGATGCAGGCATATTCTTAAGAGGCCCAAACACAGACTCAGTTACTCACAAATACTCTCCTTAAGCCCCAAAGAAGAAACAGCAGCTTGAAAATCACCAGGGATATTTGGTCAGGAACTAAGTTTTCTGGCTTCAGAGTTAGGGCTGGAGGAACAGCTTTCTCCAGAATTAAAATGCCTGCAGACACATAGTTCCTTTGTAGAGCTCTACCTGACACACAGCCTGCAGGCACAAGTGAGCACCAAAACTGAGCCTCTTTTAACCTGGCTAGAATCCTGATGATTCTCTGAGACCATGCAACAACCACTTTATGTGCCCTGCCTGAACCACTTTCAGAGCCTGATCCACACATGCAGCTAGCCTGGGATAGCACTGCAAACTTTTCTAAAATCTCTCAAAGATCCAGAAACCCCAAACATTCAGCACCTGGCCTCAGCTACAAGCCAAGGTCTGGTGGGGGTTGGAATCAGTGCACAGCACAACCTCTTTCAGACACCTCTAAGTCCAGCACAGGCAGTCATCAACCATAGATCACTTGCTAGATCCTACTAGGTAGCCCAGCCTTGGGATGGATGCAGGCAGTGGCTGACCTGTGTCTGCACTAGAGTCCCTTCCAAAACGCCCAGAACCAACACATCTGATAGCTGGCTTCAGACCACACCAAGGCATAACCCAACATGTGGCACAAATGAAATAACCAAAAGGTGGACTTGGCAGGCACAAGAGCCAAACTAAAGTGACTCTCACTCCATGGGGAAAACTCCCAAAACAACAGCTCATTTGCTGTAATCATGGCTAGTACTCACAGCCAGTCAGCCAGAGGGTCAATCCCATCCATTCGTGTGTCAACAGCAATCAAAGCTCAATAACAACAGTAGAGCACACATAACCCACACAAGGCTCACCCTGGAGCACTGGTTCAGGTGAACAGGGAGACTGCATCACTGGGCCCCATAGGATACCTACTACATAAGGTCACACTACCAAGACTGGGACACATAACAAGTCTACCTAATACATACATAAAAGCAAACATTGGGAAGCAACCAAAAAACCTTGCAAGTGAAAAACAGGTCAAAGAAAAGAAAAAAGAAAAACAGGTCAAAACCCCAGAAATGTAACTAAAAATAATTGAAGGCAAACAATCTATCAAATGCAGAGTTTAAAGCACTGGTTATAAGGATGCTAAATGACCTTAGGTAAAAAAGAGATAATCACAGTAAGAACTTCATCAAAGAGACAGGAAACATAAAAAGAAATAGAAAACATAAAAAAGAACCGTTAGAAACGAAGAGTGCAATATTAAAATAAAAAAATACATTAGGCAGAATTGACAATTTAGATGAATTGACAATTTAGAGGATCAAATCAGCGATTTAGAAGACAAGGTAGCATAAAAAAATCAGAACAGCAAAAAGAAAAGAATTAAAAAATGATAGTTTAAGGTGCCACTGGGACAACATCAAGTGTAACGTCATTTGCATAATAGGGGTACCAGAAGGAATAAAAAGAGAACAAAAGATTGAAAAACTATTTGAAAAAATATAAACGAAAAATTCGCTAACATGATGAAGAAAAAAAGACACAAGTCCAGGAAGCACAGAGAGTCCCAAACAAGTAGAACCCAAAGATGCCCACACCAAAACACATCATAATTGAAATGCAAGTTAAAGACAAAAAAAGAATCTTTCAAAGTACTAAGTAAAAAGCAATTAGGTATCTACAAGGGAGCTCTTGTAAGACTGTCAGATGACTTCTCAACAGAAACTCTGCAGGCTAGAAAAGATTGGCATGAACTATTCCAAGTGATGAAAAGCCAGGACCTACAACCAAGATTACTCTACCCAGCAAGGCTATCATTGAGAATCAATAGAGAGATAAAAGCTTCCCAGACAAGAAAAAGCTAAAGGAGTTCATCTATACCAAACCAGAATTACAATAAAGTTAAAAGGACATATTTAAGAACAAGTTTTAAAAAATATTGCAAAAAAAAATTCTCACTGAGAAAGGTAAATATAACAAACTCAGTGGATCAACAAACATTGAAGTTTGTATAAAGCAGCGGTTCTCAACCTGTGGGTCGCGACTCCAGCGGGAGTCGAACAACCAAAACACAGGGGTCACCTAAAGCCATAGGAAAATACATATTATGTGACCCACAGGTTGAGAACCGCTGGTATAAAGGTTAAAAAGCAAAAGTAAATCATGTGTAATTACAACAGTAAATTATGGGATACTGACAAACACACACACAAAAGTAAAAAATAATGACAAAATCATAAACATGGTAGGGGTGAGTAAAAATGATGATTTGAAAAAGTATTAAAAGCTAGGCAACTATCAACTTAACATAGATTGCCATAGACATAACTTGGTATATTTATAGCTCATGGTAATCACAACCAAAAAATCTACAAGAGATACACAAGAAATAAAGAAAAAGGAATCCAAATAAAACACTACAGAAAGTTATTAAAATACAAAAAAAATAGAGAACTACAAAAACAATCAAAAGACAAAAAGTGGCAATAACATCAAATCTATGAATAATTCATTTAAATGTAAATGGTTTAAACACTCCTATCAAAAGATGAATGGATTAAGAAAAGATAGTAAATACTGTTAGATTCAGGGAGTACTGGAGCTGCCAAAGAGTGTAACTATTGCAGGAACAGTAAGTGCTGATATGGCTCCTGTGAGGCTGGGAACAAAGAAGGTCAGAGACCCTTATCAGAAGTTTAGGTTTGAAATTCGCCACTAAGCTAAAACCGGCCCCTGTTGCTATGCCGGCCCCTGTTGCTATGCTGCATGTGACCTCCCTAGCCAATAGCTAAACTGCCACATCTGCTTCTGTCTATGCTTGCTCACTTAGGATATATAAGGGCCTGGCTGTAAGCTCCAGGCGCGGCTCCCATTTGCAGCTCCTTGTGGGCAAGGTGTCTCCGGACATCTCGGGAGTTCGCCCCTGCGCAGGTTAAACTGGCCAATAAAGTAACATCTTAACTCCTGAAAGTCTCCAACATTTGTTCTCGTACCCGGTGGATGCTACATTTTGGGGGCTCGTCCGGGATTCTCCCTTGGCGGAGTTTTGGGTTGGAGACCGGAAGGACAGCTCGAGCTGAGTTAGTATTCACGCAGGATCCTCATTTGGTTTGGTTTTGGGCTCCGGAGCATATAAACCTGAGGTAGTAGGTGGGACGCCGCTGGTAATCCACCCAGGGCTTTCAGAAGCGGGACGCCGCTCTCTGAAATTTGGATATTTGGATTTGTTAACTTTAGGAGTGACCGGTCACATTAGGAATCCGTTTTGCGCTGCGCTGCGCTGCGTTTTGTCTGAGCTCAAATGACTGAGTTGAGTGTGAGAGAGACAAGTGTGTTCCTTGTGTTAATAGTGTGTGTTGCCTGTATCCTACCCTTTCTCATTATTCCTGATTCATCTAGGATGGGACAACAGGAGTCTGTGCCAGGATCCCTGCTCGAGTGCCTGTTGAAGAATTTTTCTGATTTCCAGAAGAGGGCTCAGGGGTACGGAGGTCCGCAGCCAAGTCCAGGTTTCCTCCCGACCTTGAGCCAGCTGGAATAGCCTGCATTTAATGTAGGACGGCCCACAGAGGGCACTTTTGACCTTCCAATTTTGTTTGCTGTCAGAGCCACGGTCTATAGGGCTCCCCACCCAGACCAATATCTGTATATGGATGTGTGGGTAGATACAGCCATTTTGTCTCCTCCTCCGGGAGGGCAGCCATTTTGTCTCCTCCTCCGGGAGGGCAGCTATTTTGCCTCTCTGGGAGGCACCGCTGGCACCAGATGCTGGCCCACGGGCACCTCCTCGCCTCATCTATGTGCCTTTTTCCACTAGTGATTTATACAATTGGAAACATCAGAATCCCCCATTTTCCGAGAAACCTCAGGGACTAATATCTCTCCTTGAGACCATTTTTAGGACCCATCAGCCCACATGGGACGATTGTCAGCAGATTTTACAAACCCTCTTCACTTCTGAAGAAAGGGACAGAATAATGAGAGAAGCAGCTAAGGCAGTATTAGGAGAAGAAAGGGAAACTTAGGAGGGAAGAAGGGAAATAGAAGACGTTCTCCCGTCTCAACCTCCTACCTGGGACCCTAATACCGCTGGGGGAAGGGACGTGCTCCTCCAGTATCGCCGGGCTCTGTTGAGAGGGCTCAAGGCAGCAGCTAGAAAGTCAACCAACTTTAGTAAAGTAAGTAAGTGAAGTCATCCAGGGAAGAGAGGAATTCCCAGCAGCCTTTCTAGAGAGACTCATAGGGGCTTATAGAGTATATACCCCTCTAGATCCTGAGGCAGAAGAGAACAGGAGACTAGTAAATATAGCCTTTGTGACTCAGGCCGCTTCAGATATTAGGAAAAAGCTTCAGAAGATTGAGGGGTTCGAGGGAGAGAATAGAAGCAAGCTATTAGAGATAGCCCAGAAGATGTATGTCAATAGGGATGATCCGGAGGTTGGCAGGGCGAAGGAAGTTGCCAAAATTCTGATTGCTGCCACTGCCCAGAAACCTCCTCCCAAAGGGAAAGGGGGACAGCAAAAGGGCCAGGGACGGCGAATAGCAAAAGATCAATGTGCCTATTGTAAAGAGAAAAGGCACTAGAAAAGACAGTGTCCAAGGTTAAAGACCAACAGCCAAGGGCCAAGACAGGGCCCAGAGGTCTTGCTCCAAACCTTAGACTGACGGGGCCAGGGCTCCATTCCTGCCAGCTCCCAGGAGCCCATGGTCACCTTAACAGTCGAAAGAAAACTAATAGACTTCCTAGTCGACATGGGAGCCACCTACTCAGTCCTAAAGAAACCACAGGGCCAGATGCAGAAGACAACTACTAAGAGGGGCAACGGACAAAGCAGAAGCCTACCCATAGGCCACCACAAGAATTACTGACTTAGGTCGAGGCACCATCACCCATTCTTTCCTAGTCATTCCAGACTGCCCTCACCCACTGCTTGGAAGGGACTTATTGCAGAAACTTCAGGCCACCATAACCTTCCGACAGGAGGCCAAGGAAGGGGTTCCAGATGCCCTGTGTGCCTGGGTACTTGAGGTTTGGGCGGAAACCAACCCCCCAGGTTTGGCTGCTCACCAACCGCCTGTCCTGGTGCAACTGCTTAGCACTGCTAGACCGGTTAAGATCAGGCAGTACCCGGTCCCAGCCCGAGCTAAACAGGGAATCACCTGGCACTTGCAACGCCTGCTGGAGGCAGGCATCCTTCGAAGGTGCCAATCAGCCTGGAATACCCCGCTGCTTCCTGTCCAGAAACCGGGGAGCCAAGACTATCGTCCGGTCCAGGACTTGCGGGAGGTGAATGCACAGGTAGAGACTATTCATCCCACGGTGCCCAACCCGTATACCTTACTGAGCTCATTGCCTCCAACTCATACCTATTATTCTGCCCTGGATTTAAAGGATGCCTTCTTTTGTATTCCCCTGGCACCTCAGAGCCAAGGGATCTTTGCCTTTGAATAGAATGACCCAGATAATAGACTGGTGGGGCAGTTCACTTGGACCAGACTACCACAAGGGTTTAAGAATTCCCCCACCATTTTTAGTGAAGCCCTCAGCAAAGATCTGCAGGCTTTCCGCTTCTCCCATCCGTCAATTGTACTGCTCCAGTATGTGGATGACATCCTCATAGCTGCCAAGGATAAAGGAGAGTGTGAGGAAGCTACCTTGGACCTGCTACAAGATCTCGGGCGAATGGAGTATCGAGTCTCCGCCAAGAAGGCCGAGATTGTGACGCAAACTGTAAGTTATTTGGGTTATAACTTACAGGGAGGGCAAAGGACATTATCCAGCCAGTGAATTCAGATGGTCTTGCAGATCCCCGAGCCTACTAACAAGAGACAGGTACGAGAATTCCTGGGTGCAGTAGGGTACTGCCAATTGTGGATATTAGGCTTTGCAGAACTAGCTGAACCCCTGCACGAACTGACCAGGGGTAAGGAAGAGCAGTTCACATGGACAGATAAGAAGCAGCAAGCGTTCCAAGCGCTGAAAGAGGCCCTGGCGGCTGCCCCGGCTTTGGCCCTGCCAGATCTGGCCAAACCCTTTCAGCTATTTATAGCAGAAAAGGGAGGGGTAGCCTTAGGAGTACTGAGCCAGGAACTTGGGCTGTAGAAGAGGCCTGTTGCCTATTTGTCCAAGAGACTTGATCCTGGAGCCTCGGGATGGCCAACATGTCTGAGGGCACTTGCTGCCACCTCCATACTAGTCAAGGAGGCTAGTAAATTAACTTTAGGGCAGGACATCAAAGTCATTGAGGAGCACTACGTAGAGCAAGTGCTGCGAGCACCTCCTGACTGGTGGCTATCTAATGTGCGGCTAATGCAGTATCAGGCTCAGCTGCTGAACCCTCCATCTGTTCAGTTCCTCAAAACTGCTGCCCTGAACCCAGCGACTCCACTTTGGTCCACAGTTGCAAACAAATCCTTGACACAGTGACTGGCTCCCGCCCGGAATTAAGGATCAAGTATATGGGAAGGCAGACCTGACCCTCTTTACTGACAGGAGCAGTTTTATTAAGGATGGACAGCGACATGCAGGGGCAGCAGTGGCCATGGAAAATAAGGTCCTGTGGCAGAAAGCACTGCCCGCAGGAACATCTGCACAAAGGGCAGAGCTAATAGGACTAACCTGAGCCTTACAGACAGCAGGGGGAAAGACATTAAAAATCGCAATGAAATTCTTGCTCTCCTAAACGCCATTTGGCTACCTACCAAAGTTGCAATCATCCACTGCAAAGGACACCAGAGAGGGGCAGCCACTAGGCCACAAGAAAGCCTTCTGCCATTGCTGCCTAAGCCAACGCTACCTCCGGATCCTAGTTATTCCCCAGAAGAAGAGCAGGGAGAGATAGAGCTTCCAGACTCCCGGCTCTATTTACCCCAGGGAATAGTAAGAGAAATAGTAGGAAGTATTATGTAGGGCCCAACATCAGAGATATTGTCCACTCCATTGTCTCGAGGTGCAGCATCTGTTCCAGAGTAAATGCACAGAATAAGAAGCTACCCCCCTTTATGAGGTATTGGGGGAAAGCTCCGGGAGAACTGTGGGAAATAGATTTCACAGATATGACCCCTGGGAAGTCAGGTTATAAGTATCTAGGTGGAAGCCTTCCCCACGTAAGGAGAGGCTGCTTCCACAGTCTGCAAAGTCTTATTAAGGGAAATCATACCTAGACATGGCATTCCCCTAGCCCTAGGATCAGACAATGGACCTGCATTCATATCCAGGATATCTCAAGAATTAGCCACGAAGTTAGGTATTAATTAGAAATTGCATTGCATTTATAGGCCCCAAAGTTCAGCACAGGTAGAAAGAATGAACAGGATTCTGAAGAAAACTATAATTAAGCTGAGAGGGGAGACCGGCGAAAACTAGGTTGAGCTCCTCCCTTTCGCCCTTTTTAGAACCAGATGTACCCCCTATCTCAATAAATAGACCCCTTATGAAATCTTATTTGGGCAACCTGTGCCCCTTGTACCTCGATTGACCAGAGGGGAACTAGAGATTTCTAATCATAATTTCCTCAAGTCCTTGCAGGCCCTGCTCCAGAGTAGAAAGAAAGGTCATTGAACTGAAAGCCTGCCAGGCTTCCCGGCCCCATCAAGGGATACGTCTGTGCTGTAGAAAGTAGGACATAAGAAGGTTTTACAGGTTACTCAGCAAATTGTTCAAAGACTGTCCAAGAGGCACTTCTAGAAGTACACCACCCAAGGACTGACTCCCACGTAGACGGGTCCACACACCATGATCCTGAGCACCCCCACTATTGCCAAGGTAGAAGGCATACCCGCCTGGGTCCACCGCAGCCGGCTGAAGCTTGCAGTCCCAGCAGAGACACCTTTGTGGACAGCGAAGACTGACCCTGCCAACCCTTGTAAGCTGACCCTGAGAAGGACAGCATGCCCTGCTTCAGCCACAAACCAGAAGTTAACTGGTCCACGCATGGCTAATGCCTAGAGGAACTAAATAAGGACTCTTTTAATCAGGCTTTAGGAAAAGGGAAACTAGGATAAAAAGAAAGTCAACTTAATTGTTACTAAAGGTTAAAAATTTTTAAATCAAGAGTTTTGACTAGAAAAGAATTGTATAGTTTTGATAATAGAAAGTATAAAGTATAGAGGTACTTTTGAAAAGAAAAGGGAAAAGCAAGTTGTTATGAAGGCCAGTTATTTCTGGATAAGAAAGTACATAAAAGTTGAAGGTTTATGTAAGTTGCAGAAGGTTTGTGTAAGTTGCAGAAGGTTTGTGCAAGTTGTAAGAAGTTAGTACAAAGAAGAAAAATACAAGGCAGGACACGTTCCTTGTGTATCAGCCCTGCCCATATTGCAGGAAAGTATCAATAGTTTATTATCTTAAAACAGTGTGTGCTTGTGTACTTTTGCAAAGATATTGTACAAATGTGCTGAAAACATTGTAACCTTGTAGGTTTCACCTATAAATACCCCTCTCCCCCTGAGCTCATCGCTGACCATTGTGAGAGGCGTAGTAGGCTAATCACTAGCCAGTGTATAAGACCCAATTAGCTTATAGCTACAGCTAAAGTAGAAAATTCTCATGAGCCCCAGCCTTATACCATTCTCCCCAATGATAAAGAATCAAGGGTTTGATTTATGCCCAAAAGAGATGGGGGAATGTTAGATTCAGGGAGTACTGGAGCTGCCAAAGAGTGTAACTATTGCAGGAACAGTAAGTGCTGATATGGCTCCTGTGAGGCTGGGAACAAAGAAGGTCAGAGACCCTTATCAGAAGTTTAGGTTTGAAATTCGCCACTAAGCTAAAACCGGCCCCTGTTGCTATGCCGGCCCCTGTTGCTATGCTGCATGTGACCTCCCTAGCCAATAGCTAAACTGCCACATCTGCTTCTGTCTATGCTTGCTCACTTAGGATATATAAGGGCCTGGCTGTAAGCTCCAGGCGCGGCTCCCATTTGCAGCTCCTTGTGGGCAAGGTGTCTCCGGACATCTCGGGAGTTCGCCCCTGCGCAGGTTAAACTGGCCAATAAAGTAACATCTTAACTCCTGAAAGTCTCCAACATTTGTTCTCGTACCCGGTGGATGCTACAATACATACAGTGGAATACTGTATCACTCAACCATAAAAAAGAATGAAATCTTACCATTTGTGACAACATGGATGGAACTATGAGGTAATGTGCTAAGTAAAATAAGTCAGACAAAGACAAATACCATATGATTTTACTTCAATGTGGTATCTAAAAAAAACAAAATAAATGAACAAACAAAACATAAACGCAGTAGATATGAATAACAATCTAATGATTGCCAGATGGACAAGTAAGCTGGAGGACTTGCTAAAAAAGGTAAAGGGATTAAGAAGTACTAATTGAGGGTGATGGCAGAGAAATGGCATAATACTCTCGATCTCTCCCTTGAAATTTCAACAAATTTAACAACTAAACACAAAGAAAAATCCCAAGAGCACCTGAAATATACACACACTAAATAACGGTGTGATTAGGTGAAAAGGTGGCTGAAGATAGAATCTGCTCATGGAGGAAAAAAGTCGGAGGATGGAGTTTTTCTATTTTCTCACTGATCTGAAGGAAGGAGGCACTTTTAGTGGGGACTGTTTCGGAGCTAGGGTAAGTGGAGAGACTGAGGGGCAGAGGGGAAGGAGCTGATAAAAGGCAGATGCACAAACAGGAGCAGGAACACTGCCTTAAGGGCACCAGGATCCATCTGAGATTGCAGGCTCAGGGTGCACACATAGTCTACAGCAGGCTCCCTAGATCTGCATGCAAATAGCCTGTGGAGATCTAGCCCACAGGGCACTGAGGCATTCTGACTCTGACTGCAGACCATAGCGTCTGGCCTGCATGACAAGGAGGAGCAACTGTTCTGCAATCTGCACCCCATCCTTCCAGCTCCCAAAGCTCATGGCTCCCAGCACGCAGCCCCAGCTCTGCCCAGGACTGAGCTTTGAGTGGTATCAGAAGAAGGACCCAGATGTGCATTGCTTCCCTTTCTGGGCAAACAGTGATGGTAGGGGATTCCCCACAGCTGAGTCTCAAGTCTGCTTGCTCCTGTGAGGCAGAGGCACTGGGCATTTGATCCCCTGTTCTGCTGAGATGTGGGGAGAGGCACCTGGAGACCTGAGACTGCCATTGCTAGAGCCACAAAATTGCAATTCTATAACAAGCCCCACCTACCAATGCAATTGTGGCCTTGCCTACGCCACTAAAACAGAAACGACTCAGCAAAACTCTGCTTAAAAATCCCACAGAGGCAAAACTTGTAGAACAGCTTCATCTTCTGGAATAACAGAAAAGTTACCTCTCAAAATTGAAAATTCCTTTTCTTTCTTCTCTTTTTTCCATTTGAACTTCTTTACACTGGGGAACAAAATTTTTGTTGCATCCACAAAAACACTTGTTCTTACCTAATTTGAGTGTGCTGATCTCAAATCTGACATTAGTTTTTCTCTGTAAGCTACATTTTTTTTTTTTTTGCAATTCAAGATTTTAGGTTCTCATCTTATTGTAAAATTTTCAACATTTAGTTTAACATAATGAAGTAGAATGTCTTCTTAGGCATATTTGTGAAAATATAATAATTTATATAATGCAGTAAAAACACTAATACACTAAAAGATGTGACTGCATCAGAATTTGTCTACAATTTCGAAATAGAACATATTAAAACACTTATTTTAATCATTAGTTGTGTTAAAAACTTATTTAAATTCTATTCAGGCAAAAAATTGCATTTGTAGCTCTTGTGTTTGTGTACTTGTTGAGGACAATCTTGTTTGATGCTCCAGCAGTAGTCTGCTCATCACTAACAGCTCCAAGATTTTCGGGAAACTTATCAAGGTGACTGTTCAGGAAGTGAATCATAACACTCATGTTACATCCAATGTCACGGAAAGCCAACAGCATCCTTTGAACGTTCATATTTTTCTGATTTTTTGTTGCCAAGAAAGTTCTCTGTAACTTCCACAAAAGCTGCCATGTTGCTTTCTCCTCCTTATTCATCTTCCTGGCAAATTCTTCATCACATATGAGGGTTTGAATTTGAGGTCCATTAAATACACCTGTTTTTATCTTCTTGAAAGACAAGGCAGAAAGAGCAGAAATAATATGCTGAAAGCATTCACTTTCTCTATTCAAAGCCTGAACAAACTGCTTCATTTAATCCAGTCTGATGTGAAGTGGGGGGAAAATGATCCTGTCTCAATTAACTACAGGTTCATTCACAATATTTTGCATCCCTACTTCCAGAGCTTCACATTTTGGCCACTCCTTCTGTGTCCAGTGTTTCTCCCAAGCTCGGCTGTCCCACAAACACAGAAAGCAAGGATATTTCATGAAACCTCTCTGTTGTTCTAGCAGGAAATTTACCATTTTAAGATCTACACCAATGATCCAGTTATGCTCCTCATACTTCAGAAAGTCAAGAACAATTTTTATGTCATTCTTACTAAGTCATTCAATTCAGATTGGCTAAACTGCTGAGGGGTTAATGACTTCTTCGCATCAGAAGAAGACCCCTCAGATTCTACAACCATTTCCTCATGCATCTTATCAAAATAAAATTGATCACCATGTTCACTTTCTTTGTCCTTAGAAGAAATACCATTGAAAACTGGAACTGGGAGTGTCTCAGAGTGTGGGATAGGTCGTATTGCTGAAGGAATATTAGGATATGCGATCATATGCTATTTTTTTTTTTTTTGCCGATGCCCTCTCTATGGATCAGACAGAAATAACAGTCACTGCTGTGGTCCTTAGGTTCACACCAAACCATGGGAATACCAAAAGGCATTCCTTTTGTTTTCCTTTTGTCCAGTCACAAAGCATTTCATCACAATTATGACACACAATATGAGGAGCCCAATTCTTGTCTTGATCGCCAAGGAGAACTTGAAAATAGGCAGTATATGCACATGTCACAAATGATGAAATATTGTGCCTATGACGTTGAAGTGTATAACAGCCACATATATAACAGAAGGTATCAGGACTATTCTTACATTTACGCCTACTTGAAGAAGCCATGATTCAATCTTAAAACAAAATAAGAGGGTGTTTTTATCAGATAATAATTTTTTACATTTAAAAACAACTATAATTATGTAAAAAATTATGTTTCTAAAATATTAATTTCCTTGTGGTTATGTTCAATCCAAGAGTCGATGCTCTTTAACTCCAATTTAAAAACCAATGCATGCCATTAACTGTAACAAAAAGAACTTAAAATTCCATAAAAACTAAAACATGCACCAAAAAATGGATTTCAGATTTGGAATCACCGATGCAGAAATATAAACAGTTCTAAAACCTCATACAACAGAAAATGAAAAAAAATTGTTCCCCAGTGTTATCCATAGTTGTTATATTTTCCATTCTTGTTTTTTTGTGAGGGTTTCATTTCTGACACCTTTTCTTTTACCTCTTTTTTCCCTTACTTTTTCTTATCCTTCCTTTTTTCCTTTTTATTCTATTTTTCTTCCATATGAATGTCATTTTTAGCCAAATTATTATATTTTGAACTCATACATAATCTTTTGTGGCATTTTGCTTATTTTTTTGCTTCATTTTTTCCTTTTCATTTATCCTCAATTCCTGGTCCTTGTTCTCTGTAGTTTTTGTTCCACTTATTATTATTTATAGAATTTTCATTTTTTCACTGTATTTTTTCAATTTTTAGTTTAATTTTTTGTTATCTCTTGTTAGTGTTAATAAAAATACCACTCTCAAATGCCATCAAGGGAAAAGAAATCAAATGTCATGGATACACAAAACAGAGACACAGTTCAGATAGATGATGAAAAATCTCCAGAAAGAAACTTAATTACATGGAAACCTTGGAGCTAAATGACAGAGAATTCAAAATTGAAGTTATGAAAATACTCAGTGAGATACAAGAAAATACTGAAAAGCAATTTAGTGAGCTTAAAAACAATTTAATGATCAAAAAGAGTACTTCATAAAGGAACTTGAAATTATAAAAAATAACCAAACAGATGAAAAACACAATAGATGAACTGAAAACTGAGGTAACAAGCTCAGCTAAAAAAAAGCCAGACAGAGGAGAGAATTAGTGACACTGGAGCTTTGGAGACAAGTAAGTAGAGATACCACAGAGAAAAGAGGAGAGAGACTCACAATTAGAAAAAGAAATGAGGGAGCTCTACAAGAATTATCTTACTCCATAAAAAAGAGCAATATAAGACTAATGGGTATACCATAAGAAGAGAAGAAAAAGGAAATGGAGAACATATTCAAACAAATAATCAATGAGAACTTCCCAAGCCTATGGAAAGAGAGCCTCGAATCCAAGAAGCAAACAGAACACCGAGTTACCTTAACTCAAACAGACCTACTCCAAGGCACATCATAAAAAAATTACCACAAATCAATGACAAAGAAAAAATTCTCAAGACAGCTAGGGAAAAGAATATAAAATATAAAAGAAGGCCCATTAAGCTAATATCAGATTTCTCAGCAGAAACTATACAAGCCAGAAAAGAGTGTACCCCAATATTTGAAGTACTGAAAGAGAGAAACTACCAGCCAAGAATACTATATCCATTAAAGTTATCCTACAAATATAAAGGAGAAATAAGAACATTTACAGATATAGAAAAGTTTAGAGAACTTATCACCAGAAAACCCCCACTTCAAGAAATACTAAAGGGGGTTATCTGACCAGATACAAAGAGCAAAACAAAACAAAACTACAAGAGAAAGCTCCAACAAGACCACAATAAAAACCAAGAAAATCTGTGACAATTATAAATAAAAGGGGAGAGGACAAAAATCAGTAGAAGCAATGGAGAATGGAGTACAGAAGCACTCATGAGGTAATGGACAATAATGAATATGATAATTTTTCTTTTAATAACTAAATGGTAACAACACCTGAAAATGCCACTACTGAAACACATAGCTTAAAAAAAGAAGAAACAGAGAAAAGAAGTATGGAATGCCACCAAAGAAAAGCAAATGACAGAAAAGCAAAAGAGAAACACCAAACAAGACAAAGAGCTATCAGAAAGCATCATATAAAATGGCTATAGGAAACCCTCAAGTGTCAAAAATGATATTAAAAGTAAATGGATGGAACTTACCAATAAAGAGGCACAGAGAGCAGACTGGATCAAAAGCAAAACCCAACTGTATGCTGCCTTCAAGAGACACATTTAAGCTACAAGGATAAAAAACAGACTCAAAGTAAAAGGTTGGAAAATGATTCTCCAAGCAATAATATCCAAAGAAAAGCAGGTGTACCATACTCACATCTGACAATGTTGAATACAAGACAACAAAGGTAACCAGAGACAAAGATGGCCATTATATAATCATAAAGAGGACACTGTATCAGGAAGACATAACACTTCTTAATATATATGCACCCAACCAGGGAGAACCAAAATATATAAGACACCTACTAACTGATCTAAAAATACAGAGAAAAATACAATCATACCTGGAGATCTCAATACACCACTCACAGATCTAGATTGTTCATCCAAACAGAAAATCAATAAAGAAATATTGGCCTTAAATGAAATACTAGAACAAATGGACATGATAGACATCTACAGGATATTTTATACCAAAATGTCAGAGTATATATTTTTTCCAGTGTGCATGGAACATTCTCAAGAATAGACCATATGTTTGGCCACAAAACTAACATCAACAAATTCAGAAACACTGAAATTATACCAAGCATTTTCACTGACCACAAGGCTTTGAAACAAGAATTCACTGGAATAAAGAAGTAAACAAACCCACAAGAGTATGGAAATTAAATAACATACTTCTAAAAAATTACTGGGACAAAGAAGAAATAAAAGCAAAGATCAAAAGATATATTCAGACAAACGAAAATGACAACATGACATATCAGAATATCTGGGATGTAGGAAAAACAGTAATAAAAGGGAAGTTTGTATCATTACAGGCTTATATCAAAAAAGAGAGCCCAAGTAAACAACATCACGTCATAAGGAACAAAAAAAAAAAAGAACAGAGGCAACCCAAAATCAGCAGAAGAAAGGAAATAATAAAAATTAGAGCAGAAATAAATGGAATAGACAACAGAAAACTAAAGAAAAATTAATACAACAAATAGTTGGTTCTTTGAAAAGATCAACAAAATTGATAAACCCCTGACAAGACTCACTAAGAAAAAAAGAGAAAGGACTCATATAAATAAAATCCAAAATGAAAGAGAAGTTACCACAGATATCATAAATATAAAAAGGATTATTATAGAATACTTGAAAAACTATATGCCACCAAATTCCTCAATCTAGAAGAAATGGATAAATTCCTAGAACTATACAATCTTCCTAGACTGAATCATGAAGAAGTAGAAAGGCTCAATAGACCCATAAGCAGAGAGGAAATAGAAACAACCATCAAAAACCTCCCCTAAAATAAAAGTCCCGGGCCAGAAGGCTACACTAGTGAATTCTACCAAACATTCAAGGAAGATTTGGTTCCTATCCTTCTCAAAGTCTTCCAAAAACTTGAAGAAGCAGCAATACTTCCGAACACATTTTATGAGGCCAACATAACCATCATACCAAAACCTGGCAAGGACAATACAAAAACAAAACAAAACAAAAAAAACTACAGACCAATATCTCCAATGAATACAGATAAAAAAAATCCTAAACAAAACACTAGCAAATCGAATACAAGAACACATTAAAAAAATAATACATCACATAAACATGCTGTGTATTATTTAAAATGAAAGGAGGGGAGTGAAGAGAAACAAATATAGTGATGAAAAACAATCTGACTTTGGGGATGGGCACATAACACAATCAACAGTTCAAATGCTATAGAGATATACACTTGAAACTTCTGTATTTCTCATGACCAATGTCACTCTATTAAATTTAATTTCTAAATATAAGTAAATAAGTAAGTAAATAAATAAATAAAATGGGCACCCAGTTCTGCCTAGAAATCATTCTACATGTTTCTAGACAATTCAAAGTAACTATTTGTTGCCTTTTCTTCCTTTTTTCAAACCCCTAACCCCTCATCCTCCTCATATTCAGCTAAGGATCTCATTTCTTATTTCAATGAGAAACAGTGGAGGAAGACCATGTCAATATCTCCCTGTCACTAAATCTACCAACTTATCTCTTCCTGTGGCCAGAGACCTGCTTTTCCTCCCATTTCAATGAATAAACTTCTACCTAAATCTAGTTGACTGTCAATCTCTCTCGATTGTTCAAAGATATCAGAAAATTTCCCTTATCCCCTGTATCATACTACCTCTTTCCAATGCAAATGCTACTCAGATATTCTGTAACAATATTTGTTATGTCAAACACAACACAAAATCTAAAAACCCAAAACCTTCCTTGATACTACATCCTCTCCTCCTGCTCTAACTATTTCTGCTATGGTCTGCTTTAGAATAAAAAATCTTGAAAAGAACTACACTTGTGGTCTCTAATTTCTTCACTTCTCCTTCTCCCTTGAAACCAGCTTAATCAGACTTTTATCTTTACATCAATACTTTTGTAAAGGTCATCAATGATGTCCAAATTGCCAAATACAATAATCAATTCTCAACTCTCATCTTACCTAACATCTCAGCATTTGTTATAACTGACCCTTCCTTCTTCGTTGAAACACTTGGTTTCCAGGACACCATACATATCTGAATATCTTTCTCCCTTAGTTTTCTTTGCTGTATCTTTGTCCTCTTCTTAACTACGTGGCATTGGATTGCCCAGGGCTTAGCTTTGTCCTCTTTTTCTTACTATACTTTCTCCCTGGATAGTCTTTTACAATTCGATATCATTAAATACCATCTATCTATTAATGATTCCCAACTTCTAATCTTCAGTCAAACTTCTCCTTCAATTATTCTAGATAATTCAACTTGAATGTCTAATAAGATTTCATTTAAGATATACAAAACAGTGATCTTTTCCTTCAGAAAACATGTTCCTCTGTCAGTTTTCCTCATTTCAGTAAATGACACCACTTTTTATCCACCTGATTGTTTTTAAGTTGCCTTTTTTTCTCTCAAGCCCCAAATCCAGTCCATTAGCAAACTCTGTTGGTTTTACCTTCAAAATACATGTGTAATAACTCTACTTGTCACCAATTGGTCTAAGCCATCATCCGTAGCTTGGATTACTGCAATAGCCTTAACTGGTCTCCCTGCATCTATTCAATAATTCTGCCACACCCCTGATCCTACTCCATTCTCCACAAAGCAGCAAGGCTTCAGGTCAAGATGGTGGAGTAGATAAATACCGTTTGGCTCCTCCCACAACCACATCAAAATTACAACTAAATTACCGAACAATTACTCTTGAGAACTACCTGAAGACTAGCTGAACAGAATTCTTATAACTAAGAATATAAAGAAGCAGCTATGCCAAGTATGGTAGGAGGGGTTGAGATGAAGAAAAGTTAGATTGCACACTCAGGTATAGCGGTTAAAAATCAAGAGGGCCCTGGTTAGATAGCTCAGTTGGTTAGAACATCATCCTGTAGCCCAGAGGTTACAAGTTCAATCCCTGATCAAGGCACATACAGGAGAAGATCGAGGTTCTTATCTCTCTCTTTATCTCCTGCTCTCTATCTCGCCCTTCCTCTCTCTCTAAAATCAATAATTAAAAAAAATCAGGAAGGATACCTTTACTGTGGAGGTCTGTCCTGAAAAGCAGAGGGTCCCAGCCCCACACTGGGCTCCCCAACCAGAACTACTAGTGCCAGGAAAAGGATTCCTCACAATATCTGGCTGTGAAGACTGGTCATTGCTGATTCCATCTGAGTAAGATGGGGGACTGCTGGAGTCCTAGGTGTTCCTCTTAAGGAGTACCCACATGAACTTACTCACTGACAGACTCACTTGCTCTGAGTTCTAGTGCTGGAGAAGTAGCTAAAAAAAACAAGGATAAATGGGGTAGAAAAGAATTGAATGGCTACAGCGCAAAAGCTAGATGGGCGCTCTCCCTAGGACAAAGCTGCTTGCAGGTGCCATTATCCTTTTATTAAAACCCTCCCACCAATCAGCTGCCAGGTAGGCCACATTGTTTCTTTGCTGAACTTTTTCTCCACCTCAGCATATTTCAGTCTCTGTCAAACTCTCCCCACATTAGAACCACAGTGAACCTTTTTTAATGGTTGTTCCTTATAAACTGCAAACTTTGTTCCATTCTGGAGATGTTCATAAATTCTCTTGAAGTGTCACAAATGCCAAACAAGCCAGAACTGGCCTCAGTGTGCCCTTTACCTCTTGCTAAGTGGCCCCTGGTATTGGTGGCAGTTATCTTCTGTTTGCAGCCTAGCCTCTTCCTAGTGCCTTCATGTCTAGCACAGGTAGCTTCCAATAACAGATCACTTTTTAGCTCATACCATGTGGACCCACATAAAACATGGGCAGTGGTAGACCTGAACCAGCACCCAAGCCTATCCCATGTTTCCCCAGAACCAACATGCCTAGTGGTCAGCTTCAGACCACCACTCAATTAGCTACACTAGTTATACATCCAAATGGTAGATTTGGCAGGTACCAGATCCTCATTATAGTGGATCCCACTTTGTGGGTTCAACTCCTGCACTAGAGCTCATCAGCTATCGTTATGGCCAGTCCTCATTGCCAGTCAGCCTGAGGGTTAATCCCACTCACCGATGTGCCAACAGCAATCAAAGCTCAACTACAACAAGGTATCACACACAACCCACACAGAGGTCATCCCTGAAGCATCTGGTTCATGTGAACAGGAAAACTGCACAACTGGGCACCATAAGACATCTACTACATAAGGGCCACACTGCTAAGACTGGAAGATATAGCAAATCTACCTAATATATGAAAACACACACAAGAAAGAAGCCAAAATGAAGAGACAAATAAACATGTCCCAAATGAAAGAACAAAACAAAACTACAGAAAAAGAACTAAACAAAATGCAGGGAAGCAATCTATCAGATACAGAGCACTTTTTTTTATAAGGATGCTGAATGAACTTAGGAAAAGAATAAATGAAATCTGTAGAATTTATACAAAAAGAAAGAAACTATAAATAAAAAAGTCATAAATGAAAAATACAATAATTGAATTGGAAGAATACATTAGATGAAACTGACAGCATATTAGATGAAGCAGAGGATAGATTACCATTTTGGAAGACAAGATAGAAGAAAAGACCCAATCAGGACAGCAAAAAGAGAAAAAAGAGAATAAAAAAAAAAAACAGTGAGTTGTTTAAGGGACTTCTAGGACAACATCAAGTGTAGCAACATTTGCATAACAGTGGTCATCAGAAAGAGGAGAGAAAGAACAAAAGATTGAGAACCTATTTAAAGAAATAATGACTGAAAACATTTCTAACCTGGTGAAGGAAAAAGACACCACACAAGTCCAGAAAGTACAGAGTCCCAAAGAAGCTGAATCCAAAGAGGCCCACACCAAGACACATCATAATTAAAATGCCAAAGGTCAGATACAAAAGACAATCTTAAAAGAAGCGAGAGAAAAGCAGATAGTTATGTACAAGAGTTCCCATAAGAGTTCAGCTAATTTATCAACAGAAGTTTTAAGGGCCAGAAAAGATTGGCAAGAAATATTCAAAGCTGCCTGACTTGTGGTGGTGTAGTGGATCAAGCATTGACCTGGAATGCTTAGGTCGCTGGTTCAAAACCCTGGGCTTGTCCAGCCAAGGCTCATGTGAAAGTTGGTGCTTCCTGCTTCTCCCCTCCTTCTCTCTCTCTCCTCTGTCTCTCTTCTCTAAAATGAATAAAAATATTTTTTTAAAAAAGAAATATTCAAAGCTGACAAAAAGCAAGGGCCTACAATCAAGATTACTCTATCCAACAAGACTAAACAGTGGTACCTTGAGATACAAGCAGACCAAGATACAAATTTTTTAAGATATGAGCTGCGACTCAGTCCGTATTTTTGTTCGAAATCTGAGTGAAATTCCGATATGAGTCGTGATTTGGGAAGCTGCTGCTAGTTGGCGCATTGGCGCATGGGTCCAGTATCGGCAGCACACCACCAGCATCTCATTCTTTCTCAGGGGTTACCCGCAGAATCAAGTTGAATCTCATTTTTGCATCATTTTTGCATTTTTTACTTGCTTTTTGTGTCCTATCATGGGGCCAAAGAAAGTGAGTGTAAAGGACAGTGGTGGGAAGAAGAGAATGATGTCGATAGAAGTAAAGCAAGAAATAAGAGAAGAGGACGTGAATATGGCAGCGGAGTAGGCGGATGCACAGACACCCAGCTCTCACGACCAAACTGGAATACAAATCAATTTAGGAAAAATCAATGTGAAAAACGAACTCTGGACTACAAGAACAGTTCTCAAAAACCAAGGAGCAAAGAAGAAGCCACAACAAACCTGGTAGAGAGCGCCTGAATCTCCGGTGCGTACAGGAATGGAGGTGGGGGGGTGAGGCTGAGAGCCCAGAGGGGATCTCACTCCAGGGAAAGAGCAGAAAATACTGCTCACAGCCACTTGCCTGGTGACGAGGGAGCGAGGTGTGTTGAAAAGACTAGCTTATCTCCCAAGTGGAAAGGAGAGAGAGAGGGACAGACTGTGAGGGGCAAAGGAATGCAGGAAACGACATAAAAAAGCTGACTCATCCATGCTGGAGGAGGCCATAGCTGGGGGAGGGACTGATCCTTCCACAATACAGTACTGAACTGCTTCAGGATCAGAGATCTCCAGACATCTGTCCAGCTCCAATCAGCGCAACAAGACACAGCAGAAAACAAGAAGTGGGGAGGAGGGGCAGTAACTCAGGTCTCCATGGAGACCTGAGATACACCTCACCTACTGAAGCTGAGAAAATACCCTGCCCCCAGAGAGATTAGTTGGTGGAAGAGGCCTTCAGGGTTTAACGTTACACCCATTGCATTCCTGGATACAGTTTCAAGGAAGCCTCCTGCTGAGATCAGTAAACAAGACTATCACATGTTAAGAAAAAAAACAAATCAAGAATTCACAGCTGCCCAAATCTGGAAGTGGAATACAAATAATAGCTGATACTAACCCAAAAAGTCCTAGAAATAACACAATTTAAAAATGGAGGCAGACAAAACCAAGCCTAGACTCAACCAACTCTATAAATAAAACACAGATAATGAGAAGACAAAGAAGTGCAATCCAAATGAAACCACAAGAGAAACCTTCAGGATATGAACTGAGTGATATGGAAATAATAAAAATATTGGCCATCTATATATCCTCTTTGGAGAAGTGTCTATTCATACCTTTTTTTTACCATTTATTGATTGGATTGTTTGTCTTCCTGGTGGTTTTTTTTTTTTTTTTTTTTTTTTTTTTTTTTTTTTTTTTTTTCATTTTTCTGAAGCTTGGAAACAGGGAGAGACAGTCAGACAGACTCCCGCATGCGCCCGACTGGGATCCACCCGGCACGCCCACCAGGGGCGACGCTCCGCCCACCAGGGGGCGATGCTCTGCCCATCCTGGGCGTTGCCATGTTGCGACCAGAGCCACTCTAGCGCCTGAGGTATAGGCCACAGAGCCATCCCCAGCGCCCGGGCCATCTTTGCTCCAATGGAGCCTTGGCTGCGGGAGGGGAAGAGAGAGACAGAGAGGAAAGCGCGGCAGAGGGGTGGAGAAGCAAATGGGCGCTTCTCCTGTGTGCCCTGGCCAGGAATCGAACCCGGGTCCTCCGCACGCTAGGCCGACGCTCTACCGCTGAGCCAACCGGCCAGGGCGTCTTCCTGGTGTTGAGATTTACAAGTTCTTTATAAATTTTGGTTATTAACCCCTTATCAGATGTATCATCAAATATGTTCTCCCATTGTATAGTTTATCTTTTTATTCCGTTGTTATTGTCTTTAGCTGTGCAAAAGCTTTTTAGTTTGATATAGTCCCATTTGTTTATCCTGTCCTTTATTTCACTTGCCCGTGGAAGTAAATCAGCAAATATATTGCTGCAAGAGATGTCAGAGAGCTTACTGCTTATGTTTTCTTCTAAGATGCTTATGTTTTCACGGCTTACATTTAAGTCCTTTATCCATTTTGAGTTTATTTTTGAAAAAAGGGTTAAGTTGGTGGTCTAGTTTCATTTTTTTTGCAGGTAGCTGTCCAATTTTCCCAACACCATTTGTTGAAGAGGCTGTCTTGACTCCATTGTATGCCCTTACCACCTTTGTCAAATATCAGTTGTCCATAGAGCTGTGTGTTTCTTTCTGGGTTCTCTGTTCTATTCCATTGATCTCTGTGCCTGTTCTTATGCCAGTACCACGCTGTTTGGAGTACAATGGCCTTATAGTATAACTTGATATCAGGAAGTATGATACCTCCCACTTTATTCTTCGTTTTTAAGAGTGCTGAGGCTATTCGTGTGCTTTTTGGTTCCATATAAATTTTTGGAGTATGTGATCTATATCTTTAAAGTATGTCATTGGTATTTTAATTGGTATTGCATTGAATTTATGAATAGCTTTGGGTAATATAGACATTTTAATGATGTTTATTCTTTCTAACTATGAGCATGGTATATGCTTCCACTTGTATGTATCTTCCTTGATTTCTTTTATCAATGTTTTCTAATTTTCAGAGTACAAGTCTTTAGTCTCCTTGGTTAAATTTACTCCTAGGAACTTGATTGTTTTGGTTATAATAGTGAAAGGGACAGTTTCCTAAATTTCTCTTTCTGACTATTCATTTTTGGTTACAAAAATTCCTCTGATTTCTGAGTATTAATTTTATATCCTGCCACTTTGCTGAATTCATGTATCAGTTCTAGTATTTTTTTTACTAAGACTTTATGGTTTTCTATATACAATATCATATCATCTGCAAATAATGATACTTTTACTTCTTCTTTTCTAACTTGAATGCCTTTTATTTCTTCTTCTTGTCTGATTGCTGTGGCTAGGACTTCCAGCACTATGCTGAATAAGAGTGGTGAAAGGGGGCACCCCTGCCTTGTTCCTGATCTTAAGGGGATTGCTTTTAATTTTTGCCCATTGAGTATGATGTTGGCTGTGGGTATGTCATAGATGGCTTTTATCAGGTTGAGGTATGTTCCCTGTATTCCCACTTTGTTGAGAGTTTTGATCATGAATGGGTGCTGGATTTTATCAAATGCTTTTTTTTTTTGCATATATTGAAATTACCATGTGGTTTTTCTCCTTCCTTTTGTTTATGTGATGAATCACATTAATTGATTTACGAATATTGTACCGGCCTTGTCTCCCCAGAATAAATCCCACTTGATCATGGTGTATGATTTTTTCCAGATATTGTTGGATCCAGTTTGCTAATATTTTGTTGAGGATTTTAGCATCTATATTCATTAAGGATATTGGCCTATAATTTTCTTTCTTTGTGTTGTCTTTGCCTGGTTTTGGAATCAGAATTATGCTCGCCTCATAAAAGAAGCTTGGAAATCATCCTTCCTTCTGAATTTTTTAAAATAGCTTGAGAAGGATAGGAGTTAATTCTTCTTTGAATATTTGGTAGAATTCACTTGTGAAGCCATCAGGTCCCCTACTTTTCTTTGTTGGGAGTTTTTTGATAACTGTTTCGATTTCATTTGGTGTAATCGGTCTGTTTAGGTTTTCTGAATCTTCTAGATTGATTTTTGGAAGATTGTATGTTTCAAGGAATTTGTCCATTTCATCTACGTTGTCTAGCTTTTTGGCATACAATTCTTCATAGTATTTTCTTTCAATATTTTGTATTTCTTTTGTGTCAGTTGTTATTTCTCCACTCTCATTTCTAATTTTATTTATTTGAATCCTCTCTCTTTTTTTCATGGTGAGTCTAGTTAAAGGTTCATCGATCTTGTTTACCTTTTCAAAGAACCAGCTCCTAGTTTCATTGATCCTCTGTATTGTTTCTTTAGCCTCTATGTAATTTATTTCTGCTCCAATCTTATTATTTCCTTCCTTCTACTACATTTGGGCTTTACTTGCTGTTCTTTTTCTCGTTCTTTTAGATGCTGGGTTAAGTTGTTTATTTGAGCTTTTTCTAGCTTCTTAAAGTGTGCCTGTAGCGCTATGGACTTCCCTCTCAGTAATCCTTTTGCTGTGTCCCATAAATTTTGAGTTGTTGTAGTCTCATTATCATTTGTTTTTAGGAATGTTTTTAATTTCTTCTTTGATTTCATTCTTAATCCATTTGTTATTTAACAACCAGCTGTTTAGTTTCCATGTGTTTGAGAATTTGTGAGCTTTTCTGTTGTGGTTGATTTCTAGTTTCATGCCATTGTGATCAGAGAAAGTGCTTGATATGATTTCAATCTTCTTAAATTTGTTGAGACTTTTTTGCCCTAACATGTGGTCTATCCTAGAGAGTGTATCATGAGCTCTTGAAAAGAATGTATATTCTGCTGTTTTAGCATAAAAGTTTCTGAAGATATCTATTAAATCGAGTTGATCTAGTGTGTCCTTTAAGTCTGCTGGTTTTATTGTTAATTTTCTTTCTTGAGGATCTATCTTGTGATGTTAATGAAATACAGAAATCCCCTACTATTATAGTATTGCTGTTAATCTCGCCCTTTAAATCCATCAAAATCTGCTTTATATATTTATGTGCTCTTATATTAGGTGCATAGATATTTATAATAGTTATATCTTCCTGTTGGATTACTCCCTTTATCATCATATAGTGGTCTTCTTTATCTCTTACTATATCCTTTGTTTTAAAGTCCATTTTGTCTGATACAAGTATTGCTAGCCCAGCTTTTCTTTCATTTCTTTTTGCATGAAATGTTTTTTTCCATCCTTTTACCTTCAATCTGTGTGCATCTTTTGTTTTAAGGTGTGACTCTTGTAGGCAGCATATGTATGGATCCTGTTTTCTTACCCATGCAGCTACCTTATGTCTTTTGATTTGGATCATTTAATCTATTTACATTTAAGGTTATTATTGATATGTCATTGTTCATTGTCATTTTATTCTTTAAAGTTGTATTCCTCTTTTGCTAAATTCTTTTCCCACTTTGATCTGTTTACAACAGGCCCCTAAACATTTCCTGCAGCATTCTTTTGGTTGTAATGAATTCCTTTAGTAGTTTGTTTTTGTTTGTTTGTTTGTTTGGTCTGGGAAGCTTTTTATTTCTCCTTCAATTTTAATTAATAACCTTGCTGGATAAAGTAGTCTTGGTTGTAGGTTCTTGTTCTGCATTACTTTGAATATTTCTTGCCATTCTCTTCTGGCCTCAAGTGTTTCTGTTGAGAAGTCAGATGTCATTCTTATGGGGGCTCCTTTGTAGGTGATAGCTTTTTTTTTTCTCTTGCAGCTTTTTAGTATTTTCTCTTTATCACTTTTCTTTGGTATTTTAATTATGATGTGTCTTGATGTAGGTTTCTTTGGGTTTCTCCTTAATGGAGTTCTCTGTGCTTCTTGAACTTGTGAGAGTTTCTCCTGCATTAATTTAGGGAGATATGATTGAACAAAGTCTCTATCCCTTGTTCTTTCTCTTTTCCTCAGGAACTCCAATGATGTGAATGTTATTTCTCTGCATGTTGTCACAGAGCTAAGAGTTTTATCAGACTTTTTGAGTCTCTTTTCTTTTTTCTTCTCTGCTTTCATGCCTTCATTAAGGTTGTCCTCCAACTCGCTGATTCGATCCTAAGCTGTATCCATCCTGTTTTTAATAAATTCCATTGTGTTCTTCATTTCTGATATTGTATTTGCAATCTCCAACTGATTCTTTTTTAATATTTCAATATCCTTATTTATACTTGCTATTTCTTTATTTAGGTGTTTTTAATGACCATCCATTGTTGTTCTAAGATCCCTAAGCATCATTACAATCATTATTTTGAACTCTGCATCTGGAAGTTTGGTTATTTCCATATCACTCAGTTCATTTCTTGAAGGTTTGTCGTGTGATTGCATTTGGATTGCACTTCTCTGTCTTCTCATTATGAGTGTGTGGGTTTTTTTTTTTTTTTTTTTTTTTTTTGTAGAGCTGGTTGAGTATAGACTTGGTGTTGTCTGCCTCCAGTTTTCAATTGTGTTATTTCTAGATCTTCCTGGTTTGGCATCAGTTATTATTTTTAATCCACTTTTGGATTTGGGCTGCTTTGAAGTCTTGACTTGTTTTTCTTATTTTATTTGTTCATTTTTTTAGAAAGGATAGAGAGAGGGAAAGAGATAGAGAGAGAAGAGGGGGGGAACAGGAAGCATCAACTCCCATATGTGCCTTGACCAGGCAAGCCCAGGGTTTCGAACCGGCGACCTCAGCATTTCCAGGTCGATGCTTTATCCACTGTGCCACCACAGGTCAGGACTGTTTGTTTCCTTAACAGGTGATAGTCTTCTTTACTGATCTCAGCAGGGGGCTTATTTGAAACTGTATCCAGAAATGCGTTGGGTGTAACCTGAGACTATGAAGGCCTCTTCTACCAGTTAATCTCTCAGGGTGTTTTCTCAGCTTCAGTAGGGGGAGATGTATCTCAGATCTCCATGGAGACCTGAGTTACTTCCCCTCTCCCCACTTCTTGTTTTCAGCTGTGTCTTTTTGCACTGATTGGAACTGGAGAGATGTCTGGAAAGCTGTAACCAGGAAGCATTTAATCCTTTGTTTTGTGGAGGGATCAGCCCCTCCCCCAGCTATGGTTACCTCCAGCCCTGGGTGACTCAGCTTCTCAGATCGTCCCCTGGATTCCTCTGCCCCTCATTGTCTGTTTCTCTCTTTCCCCATTCTTTTTAGAAGACAAGCTGGCCCTTTCAACACACCTAGTTCCCTGGTCACTAGGCAAGTGGCTGTGAGCAGTATTTTCTGCCCTGTTCCTAGGAGTGAGAGCTCTTTTAGGCTCTCAGTCTCCACCACCACCCCCGTTCCTGTAAACAGGGGAGATTCAGGCACTCCCTACCAGGTTTGTTGTGGCTTCTTCTTTGCTCCTTGGTTTTTGAGAGCTGTTCTTGTAGTCCAGAGTTGGTTTTTCATGCTAATTGTTCCTAAATTGATTTGTATTCCAGTTTAGTGGTGTGAGCTAGAAGTCTGTCTGTCTGCCTACTCCGCTGCCATCTTCCTAAATCGATATTGCTCTATTTTTAAGTAAGCCTATCTCAGACAGTCAAGTCCATGGTATAAGCTTAATCATTCAAATGCATCATGTCCAGAGACCTTTACTTTAAGGCAGTGGTTCTCAAAGTGTGTGGCAGGGCAAACTGGTGTGCCCTAGAAGATTTCCAGGTGCGCTCTATTGTATTGGAGAGAAATATGTGCCTGTTGGGGACCGAAAAACCAACAAGATTTTTGGAGTTTCGATTTTTGGGGACAGAGGTGTGGGGAATTGGCTGTAAGCTAACAGTCTTCACAACCCCCCACCCCACTTGCCTGATTAGGTTACAAGAGGCTGTTAAGCTGTGGTGCTGGATTGTTTACAGTACCTCCCATGTTCCCCAGAAAGATTGTAGTCAAGTTTCTTTTATCCTTTGTTTGATATAAAGTTAAGATGATATGTATTGTGGGGGTTTTCTGCACTCAATTCAATTAAGAGTAAGAAGAGAGGAATTCTTCAATGTACTGACAAGGAAATGAGAGTTTGTCTTTCAAATATATGCCCAAACATTGAAGAAATCGCTAGGACATATCAGGCTCATGTTTCTCATAAACACAAAAATGAAAAAACTTAACAACTCATGCTGGGATCTGCCAAATTTACTAAATCTTACTAGGAATGTAACTATACATATAAAAAGATAACCTTTTTGTCATTTTTTAAATTTTTTAGCCCTTCTTTTTTATGAATTCTAAAAGCATAACTCAAAAATTGTAACATAAAAATGTTTTTAATGTCAGAATAAATTTAATTTTGTCATATTTATTTCATTTAATTATCATAAAAGCACACTTGGACTTTATATTTTTTATTTAATATTTCATTTAATTATTATAACATTATTCTCAGAAGTTTGTATATAGAGCACCTACAATTATTTGTAGAATTTTAAATGTGCCCCAACTTCAAAAACTGAGAAACACTGCTTTAAGGTGACTAAGAAAGTGTGTATGTGTTAAGTCTGTGTATAGTGCCTCAAATATTGAAGGGTAAAAGTCTCTTGGGAGTAAAAACTTCAAATAAATAAATACATATAATAATATTATATATTATATATAAATATATATATATATAAATAATTATAACTAACATCATCACTGTGAAAAAATCTCCATGTAATAGGAAAAAACATCAATCTCAATCAACGACCAAATTTGGTTCAAGTAACATCTAATGCCACAAAAATTAAGGTAGTTTTCTGGTCTTTAATATGACAAAAATTAATCTGTAACAGGTCATACTAATATATTTAATAAGATTATTTCCCATCCATGATGTAAGTACTTTAAAATCCAATTCAATGATTATCCGTTATATCTGTATTTTATTCAGCTGTTTTGGCATCTTTAAAATACAGTGTGTCTGTAAAGTCATGGTGCACTTTTGACCGGTCACAGGAAAGCAACAAAGGACGAAAGAAATGTGAAATCTTCACCAAATAAAAGGAAAACTCTCCTAGTTTCATACCTATTCAGTGCAGTTCGATGTGGGCTCATGCACAGATTTTTTAGGGCTCTTTGGGTAGCTATCCCGTATAGCCTCTACAGACCCGTCACTGACTGATGGCCTACCAGAACGGAGTTTCTCCACCAAACGGCCAGATTCCTTCAACTGCTTATCCCACCGAGTAATGTTATTCCTATGTGGTGGCGCTTCCTTATAAACGTGCCGATATTCATATTACACTTTGGTCAGGAGTTCGAATTTAGTGAGCCAGAGAACACACTGAACTTTCCTCTGTACCATCCACATCTCGACTGGCAAGGCCGTGGGCTGCTCTGCTGTATACACGGTGTTAGATCATCATCTACACTTGCACACATGCTGCCACATTATCCTATAGAAACTGGGAAGGTTTTCCTTTTATTTGGTGCAGATTTCACATTTCTATCATTTTTTGTTGCTTTCCTGTGACTGGTCTAAAGTGCACTATGACTTTACAGACACACTGTATAAGCTGAATTTGAAAATGTAAACTGTTTTCTAAAAGAAAGTAAGAAAATGAGAAATAAAAAATGGCTTATAGTATCTGTAAATAAAAAAAAAAAAAAGGCCTGACCAGGAGGTGCCGCAATGTATAGAACATCTGATGGGCATGGAGAGGACCCAGGTTTGAAGTCCAAAGGTCACCGGCTTGAGCACAGGCTCATCTGCCTTGAGCATGGGCTCACTAACTTGAGCATCGGGTTGCTGGCTTGAGTGTAGGATCATGGACATGACCCCATGGTCTCTGGCTTAAGCCCAAGAGTCACTGGCTTGAAGCCTAAGGTGCTGGCTTGAGCTTGGGGTTGCTGGTTTAAAGCAAGGGGTCACTCACTCTGCTGTAGCCTCCCAGTCAAGGCACATATGAGAAAGAAATCAATGAACAGCTAAGGAGCCACAAGGAAGAGCTGATGCTTCTCGTCTCTCTCTCTTCCTATCTGTCTGTCCCTATTTGTCCCTCTCTCTGACTCTCTTTCTCTGTCTAAAATAAAATAATACTTCTCTGAGGAAGAAATACAAATGGCCAACAGATATATGAAAAGATGCTCATCTTCATTAGCTATTAGAGAAATGCAAATCAAAACTACAGTGAGATACCACTTCACACCTGTTAGATTAGCTATTATCAACAAGACAGGTAATAGCAAATGTTGGAGAGGCTGTGGAGAAAAAGGAACCCTCATACACTGTTGGTGGGAATGTAAAGTAGTACAACCATTATGGAAGAAAGTATGGTGGTTCCTCAAAAAACTGAAAATAGAACTACCTTATGACCCAGAAATCCCTTTACTGGGTATATACCCCAAAATCTCAGAAACATTGATACGTAAAGACACATGCAGCCCCATGTTCATTGCAGCATTGTTACAGTGGCCAAGACATGGAAACAACAAAAAAGCCCTTCAATAGATGACTGGATAAAGAAGATGTAGCATATACACACTATGGAATACTACTCAGCCATAAGAAATGATGATGTCGGATCATTTACAACAAAATGGTGGGATCTTGATAACATTATACGGAGTGAAATAAGCAAATCAGAAAAAAACAAGAACTGCATGATTCCATACATAGGTGGGACATAAAAACGAGACTAAGAGACATGGACGAGAGTTTAGTGGTTATGGGGGGAGGGAGGAGTGGAGGGAGAGGGAAAAGGGGAGGGTGAGGGGCACAAAGAAAAGTAGATAGAAGGTGACGGAGGACAATCTGACTTTGGGTGCATACTATGGGTATGCACCATAACTGAATGACAAGATAACCTGGACATGTTTCCTTTGAACATATGTACCCTGATTTATTGATGTCACCGCATTTAATAAAAATTTATTAAAGAAAAAGAAATAATAATAATAATAGAAAATCTCTCTGGGTCTCTAAGTGTGCTATGGAGCATGCCAGTTAGAACAACATAACTAATGGAATCAGCTTCCAATCTACTTCTAACTTAACTAAAGGATAACTTAACAAAACTTCTATTAATGCATATGTTCTAATCTTGAATGCTAGGTCAGGGTTTTTCAAGTTCTTGAAACAACTCTGTGGAGTGAAGAATGTACAAAGGCATCAATTTAGACATGATTAATACAAGCAGCTAAATGACAGATTTCAGGAGCAGTTATGGTGGTGAATGTATTCTAATCAGCCCCTCTTCACATACATGCAGAAATGAAATATAAAAGCTTATAGACCTTTCATATTTAAGTGATATATTTTTAGGTGTGTTGCCTAAAGATCCAGACAAAATTTAGGAGATCATACATTCTAAGTTAATAATACTACGAAGATAGTAAAAGCTTTCCTGGGAGGGACACAGTACCACCAAAGAGCTCACAATGTGTGATCATTTTGGAGACCACAGACTCTAACTATGTGCAGGTATCTCCAGCAATACTTGCAGCAATGCTAAGCTATGCAATTATTTCTGTATTTTTTCCTAAATTTATCATAATTTGTTATTTAATATAAAGGAACAAATAGCAAATCAGACTTGAAAATAGATGCCATGAACCAACATGAAAAAATCATCACATATATCATTTAATAGTATATGGTGGACTCTAAAGAAATGTACAAAGTCAAACGCACCCATCCCAATTAAAGTTGTCTTGCAAAGCAGTCACCTCAGAGATCATCCACTGATTATGAGGAGAATGTTATTTCAAAATCCACACTCTCTTATTTGGAGACTGCCTTCAGGGTCAGTTTACAAGCCACACACACAATGTTTCATTACATCATATCAGAGTTTGTTTTTATATATTTAAACTGAAATCAATGGAGACAACAATAGAACAGGTGTACATTTTTTTTTTCTTTTAGCGCACATGAGAGGGTCATACAGGGGCAGACAGACAGGAAGGAATAGAGATGAGAAGCATCAACTCATTGTTGCAACACTTTAGTTGTTCATTGATTATTTTCTCATATGTGCCTTGACGGGAGGAGGAGGGCCTCCAGCCAAGCCAGGGACCCCTTGCTCAAGCCAGAAACCTTGGGCTCATGCCAACAACCCTTGGGCTCAAGCCAGTGACCATGGGGTCATGTTTATTATCCCATGCTCAAGCCACATATGAGAAAGCAATCAATGAACAACTGAAGTCCCGCAACTATGAGTTGATGCTTCTCATCTCTCTCCCTTTCTGTCTGTCTGTCTGTCTCTCTCTCTCTCTCTCTCTCTCTCAGGACAAAACATCAAGAAAAAAAACACTTAGGAAATTAAGCTGGGGCCAGAAACAGAGAGCTTTGAATGTCAGGCAGAGGAGAAGTGTGACCTTGATCTGCCCTGGTGCCACATGGGGGCATTTAAAAGGGTTATAGTTTGAATTAGTATTTTATAAAAATATAATTGATATTTATTTTTATAAAAATGACCCTGGAGATGGATTAGATGATAAGAAAGAAGTTGAGGCTGAAAGGGGAATGCCAATTTGATTTCTGTTATTTAAAGTGTGGTCCGCAGCCAGCAGGATTGGTTTTAGGTGAAAGCAAATTCTTAGCCTGCCTAGATATGCTGAATCAGAATCTTCATAGTACAAGATCTCTAGGTAATGCCCATGCACACAAACCTTTGAGGAGCACTGTGTTTGAAGCCCAGAGGAATCCAAACAGGAACGGTTGAGGACTGGAAATGGAATATTGGCAACAGAGGTGGCGCCATAATCATCAACATTTATGGATCTTATGACATATAAACTAGGTTCTGTGTATTTCAAACACCAACAGTTAATCCTCACAATAGCCCTGTGTGATAGGTGTTATTTACTCCCACTTGAATATTATTCAGCCATAAAAAAAGAAAATCCTGTCATCAGCAACAACATAAATCTTGAGGGCATTATGCTAAGTGAAATAAGTCAGATGGGAAAGATAAACATTGTGTGATCTCAGTTATATGTGAAATTTAAAAACAATCGAATAGAAATAGCAGATTGGTGGTTGCCAGAGGTGGGGCATGGGAAGTGAGAAAAATGGGTGAAGGGGTCAAAAAGTATAAACTTCTAATTATAAAATAAGTAAATCTTGGGGATATGTACAGCATGGTGACTGTAATTACCGTATTTCCTCATGTATAAGATGCTCCCATGTATAAGACACACCCTAATTTTGAAGCCTGGAATTTGAAAAAAATATATATTACACAAAGTTATTGAACTCAAGTTTTATTCATCATAAAATTCATACATCTCCTCATCACTGTCAAAACCCCCATCCATTAGCTTGTCCTAATCTGTGTCTGATGACGAATCACTGTCTTCAACAATGAGCGCAAAAACAAGAACAGAAAAATGGGAAATGCAAGTAAAATAAATCTACCTCCACTGTATAAGACACACCCAGTTTTTAGAACTCAAAATTTTCAAAAAAAACGGTGCATCTTATACATGGGGAAATACCTTAATAGTCCTGTATCACATATTTGAAAGTTTCCAAGACAGTACATCTTAAAAGTTCTCATCACAAGGAAAAAAATTGTAACTGTGTGAAATAAATTTATTGTGGTAACCATATTGTAATACACACACATATCAAATCATTATATTGTACACTTTATACTTATACATTATGTGTCAATTATATCTCAATAACACCAGGAAAAATTTCAAATTAAACTTGAAGTAACTTGTCTGAGTTTATACTGGTAGCACCTGACAGAACTGGGATTCAAATCATTCTGAAAACATTTGCTTTATCATTTTTTCTCTACTGCTTTTGAAATATCAGGGAAACGGAACTTGCTTGTCTTGTTACACTACTCTGAGATGACTGCTGTGGAGGCTCTCTCAATTTATGTGGAGACAGCATATGAATAAATAGGAAACTTCTGAGCTATCTAGCTTCCTGGATTCAATCTTCTACATCCTATCTCCCAGCCTTTGCCTGGGTTGAACATGAAGCCTCTAAATAATCTGCTTCCTCATTCATAGTTGAATTGAATAGCTCAGGGGTCTCAAACTCGCGGCCCGAGGGCCGCATGCGGCCCGCAGAACAATTTTGTGTGGCCCGCAGACCAATCCACGAAGTTCAAAATATTTTGGATAAAATTAAGTAAGCTTAGGGGCCTACTTGTATTTTTCATTTCTCTAGCATCCTAGCTAGATATTAGCTTAGTTAACAGCAGTTGTGATGCGAACTACAGTTTCTGGTCGTTTTGTGACACTGAAAAATGTTGCGTAACAGTTGCCTTTTGTAGACCTAGTGCGGCCCGCCAAACGGCTGTGATCTTGCTCTGCGGCCCACATGCTGAGTTGAGTTTGAGAGCCCTGGAATAGATCTTCTATAATCTTGTCCTCCAAATCCCAAAGATATATAAGAATTTGATCTGTGACAAGAAGGTTTAATAGTTGTATTTTCCCCTTCCTTATTTATCAACAGAACTCAACACTGCCTTCCCTCCGTTGCAACAGTTCTTTAGAACTAAAATTTCACCATATTATACAATAATCCTCTAAAAGGAGTAGAAAATCAAATTTTTCATCTTTACCAAGATGTTAGCAAAGAATACGCAAGTTTTATGACAAAACTCCTCAAACATGAGCATCATCAATTTATTCTTGCAAATAAAAGTTGCCCAGTTTTTTTCATTAATTCTCGCTTCCTTCTCTCCCCAATGTCTGGGCCCATCTGATGAGCATCCATGTCCTTACTCTGCACTATGCCTTCTGCTTGCCTGCTCCTGCCTGCCTTCTCTTGCCTATCTTCTATGTCTGACCTCAAGCTCAGGCCTTTCACTTCACCACCTGCAAACACTTCCTCATCATAGGTCTCCCTCATGCCCTGCTCCAGCCCATCCTTACCTCAAGGCCAACATGATCCAATTAACAAACCTAATTCTGTCCCTTCTCATAAAACCCTAACCCCCTGGGGTCCCCCACTATCTCAGACTTACAGAGAGGTCCTGATTTCTGCAAAAGTTAACTTATTTGATTTTCACATTTATATGAGGTATGTTCTGATGTTACCTCAGTTTCTCAGGAAAGTGAAACACAGAAAAGTAATTCAAGTTCACCCAGCTAGTAAGTGGTATATCAGAGATTTGAATCCAGAGAGTCTGGTATTGGAACTAAAACTACACTAGACTGTCCTCCATCCCTGTTTCCAAGAAGTCTTCCCAGATTTCCCATATGTCTTTCCTTTGAAGACCCTTATACAAATCATGCCCTGTGTACATTAAAATGTAAGGTCCCAAAGGAAAGAGGCATCTTACTGTACTTTCCACATCCTAAAGTATCTAAAACCGTTCTCAATACACAAAAATTACTGGATATTTGTTTAATCCAATTTAACATGCATAAGTACAAAACATAATATAGAGAATTAGTTTCTTATCATGAAATTGCTGGAGCAAACTATTTCACCTTAACATCTCTCTCCTCTCTTTGCAAAGCTCACAGTTGCATAATATGGTCCTACACAAAGAAGTGAGAAAACAGTATTTAGAATAACAAAAATCAAAGGGATATGGTTCCTGGGAGTCCTAGGATTTCATAAAAGAAATGCTTCTGAGAAATCCAGCCTATTTAATTTCCAAAATGAATTTTGTTTGAGGCTTACCAAACTTGTCCTGTCTTGAGCCTTCAAAGGGTTAGAGGATGGGTAATGAAATATGAAAGCATTTACAAGATCAATGAATTCGAAGTTTTTTACATCTAATGGTTAAAGTGCTGTTTAGCACTATCTTTCACTGTCCAGGGCTACCTCCAATTCCAACAGGAAAAGGCAAGTACAGCATTGGGCTGATTTCCACTAAACAAATAAGGCACCTCTGCAGGACTTCACTTCCTAGAAATGTGGAATGAATCTAAAGTCTCTACTGCTCTTATTTGCATATAATATCTGCTAGCCACAACAGCTGGACAACAACAAAATCTTACAAATAAACCCTATAGATGTCTAGGTGACAAACAAGATTAAGTAGAATTCTATCAGCCTGTAAAACTTAATGTTTTTCATTATTCCCAAAGCATGTCCTACTATTAAACATATAAATCAATCCTCATAGAGGCCAGAATCCCTGAGATAGAAAAACAAGCTTTAAAAATGGAATAATGATTAGAACAATGTTTCCATTTTCTGCTGGGTGTTCTGTCTGGCACTATCTTTCCCTGACAGCTTCTTTCTATCTCTATTACTTGGGCTAGACTTCACTTCATACTGAGAGTGTTTTATTATAGCATTTGGAAGAAAATTCTATTTTTTCCAGCTTTCTTGAGGTATAATTGATAAATAAAATTATATATATTTAAGGTATAAAATGTGATAATTTAATATATATATATATATACACACATTGTGTAATTATTACCACAATAAAGTTAATTAATACATCCACAGCTTCACACAATTATCTTTTTTTGTGGTGAGAATATTAAAATTGCTCTTTCAACAATTTTAAGTGTATAATACAGTATGACTAAATACAGTCACAATGTTGCTGTACATATATCTCCAGAACTTATTCATCCTATAACTGAACATTTGTACTCTTAAAACTATTACTCACAACGTCCCTATATTTCTAGCTATATCACTGTATACCAAATGTCATTTTCTATTAATCCATTAAATTTATAATATTCTCCTAATTGACATTTTTTAAAAATCTAGCTGAGAACTAGCAGGAAGCATCAGTATGTGTTTTAGATCTTCTTTTGATTTCCCCTAGACTTAGTCTAAATTCTTTAGGACTAAGATATCTGAAAACACCATATATTGAAAAGCTAAGGCATTGTACTTACTTCCAATGCATTCACAAAGTGGCTGCTCTATTCTGGGACTGGCAATGCCAAACATGGGAATCCAGAGATAAGACTGACATAAACTCTGCCCTCATGAAATCCACAGTTAATAAGAGAAAGCATTTAAACTAGTAATTATAAAACTTCACTTTAAAAAAGGCTCTTTGTCAAGTTAAAATAGTCTGTAAATTCCCAAAAGACATGTATAACTGAAAAACATGGCATACTTTTCAACTTAATTACCAAAGTCATGTTGCTATCCTTCCTCTTTAAAATAACAAAGAAACTAGGATGGGAATTGTTAGGAATCTGTCTTCAGTCCCCTTGGTATGAGTTTCTTGAAAGCTTTTTCCAGGTAGCTCAGTTGGTTAGAGTGTTGTCTGCCCCAATACTACAAGGTTGCAAGTTTGATCCCTAGTCAAGGCAATACAAGAATAAACCAATGAATGCATAAACAAATGAAATAAATTAATATCTCTCTCTTTTCACCCCTTCTTCTTTCTAAAAATAAATAAAAAATAAAAGAGTTTCTTGAAACCTGACTAAGTGGTGGCTCAGTGGATCGAGTGTCTGCCTGGGATGATGATGACCCAAATTCAAAACCCCTAGGTCACCAGCTTGAGTACAGGCTCACCAGCTTAAGCAAGGGGTCACCGGCTTGAGTATGGGATCATAAACATGACCCCATGGTTGCTGGCTTGTGCTGAATCTAGCTTTATAGTAGTAAAGATAAAATATTTTCCAAATAGCCTGACCAGGCAGTGGCTCAGTAGATAGAGTGTCGGACTGGGATGCAAAGGACCCAGGTTCAAAATTTGAGGTCGCTGGCTTGAGCATGGGCTCACCTGCTTGAGCACGGGGTTGCTGGCTTGAGCATGGGATCATAGACATGACCCCATGGTCACTGACTTGAGCCCTAAGGTTGCTGGCTTGAAGCACAAGGTCACTGGCTTGAGCCCAAGGTTTCTGGCTTGAGCAAGGGGTCACTTGTTCTGCTATAGCCCCCAGTCAAGGCACATATGAGAAAGCAATCAATGAACAACTAAGGTGTTGTAATGAAGAATTGATGCTTCTCATATCTCTCCCTTCATGTCTATCTGTTCCTATCTGTCCCTCTCTCATACTCTCTGTTTCTGTCAAAAAAATATTATTTCAAAGAAATTAAACATGGAAATAACATTAAATTAAACATGATAATAACATTAAGTGACATTAATTAAGCACTTACTATATCCCAGGCTCTATCCTTATCTTTCTCATTTTACATATGAAGAAAATAGGGTTCAGTGAAGTTAGCTAACTTTCCCAAGGCTTCCCTGAGAGTCAACTACAATTATCTGAGCATTCACTCACTGATGTATTGCCTTTCTATGACTTAGCATTGGCCTTCTTTCAAAACTCTTGTCCATCTGCTAATGTCATGTATCATCTCTTACCTATCCTCCTTCCACCCTGCCCTCCATTCTCCATCTATGACCTTCTAGTTGACTAGGAATAAGCACAAACACCTCATGTTTCTCCCAATTCTGGTTCCCTGGCCCACTGACAAACTACTTTGAAGTTCTGTAACAATCACATTTATGTAACCTTTCTGCAGTTGATCATGTCCTTGAAGTTCACCAAAAATTACAAATATGCTGACAAACTGTTTACACACATAAATGTACTTCACTGAAAAAACATAGGAGAGTGTGGTTTTTATCCTTCATAAGACCCCAGTCCCTTGATGGTGAGTGATTTGTGAGACAATATTTGAGCATTTGAGAATCTCTGCTCTATAGCAAAGAGTGACAGTCCAGTATACTTTAACACTTGACAACATCAAAGCTGAAGTGCAGCAGCCCTTGAGCTTTGTAGGTGACAAGAATCTTTAAATGCTTTCCATAAACACTTTCCCAACTCTCCACCCTCCAGTGGTTGGAGATGATGGGTTCTAAGCCCCTGCTACACTTCTCTCCCACCCAACAGCTCTCCCAGATCCTCTATTGGTGTTTATTATTGTTATTATCCAAATGAGCCATGGCATCAAATCAACTCTAATACTCTAAGATGTGCTTAAGACCCAAGAACACATTATTGAGAATACTATCCCTGAAGTCTCCTAGAGTCAGATATTACATAGGAAAAATTTTCCTGTCTATCCTTCATATATCATGACTCTGTCCTATCTATTTCAGCTACTCATTGATACTGTGAAAAACTGACTAACAGAGCTGGCTGTGCTTTGCTTCTCTTTTCAGGCTTAGTCAACAGATACTTTCTTTCTCTGACTTGCTCAATTCTTTTCCCCTTTTTTCATCATTTAGTCAACATGTCCCAATATTGGTTCTCTAAAAAATCAACCCAAGAACTTACCAGAAATGAAGAATAAGAAACTCAAAAGTGTAACATAGTTTGTGTGTGTATGTGTGTTTGTATATAAAAGACACAGAAATCATAAAGAAGAACCAGACAGAAATGACAAACACAATATCAGAAATGGAGGCAACACTGGAAGGAATGAAAAGCATGCTGGATGAAGTGGAGGATCAAATCAGCGACTTAGAGGACAAAATAAGTGAAGAAACGGAAGCGGAGCAGCAAAAAGAAAAGAGACTGAAAAAATATATATATGGTAAAGGGAAGAACTGCACATGAAACTTCTGTGACAGTAGTGTATAAGGTCAGGCTAAGGCCACAAGCATGGACTTCTGGGGTACACTCCAGGCTGCCAAGTTCTATCCAGTTCCTAAATTGAGTTGTTAATCAAGAAGCTCTCTCTTGGAGAACCAAGATGGCAGTGGGGTAGGCAGATGCACAGACTCGCAGCTCACACCACCAAACTGGATTACAAATTAATTTAGAAACAATCAGCATGAAAAACCAACTTTGGATTAAAAGAACGGGTCTCAAAAACTAAGGAACAAAGAAGAAGCCACACAGAGCCTGGTAGGGAGCACCAAGGTGCAGTGGTTCTCCTCCGCTTCCAGGAATGAAGGTGGGGTAAGACAGAGAAGCCAGAAGGGCTCTCATTACAAAGAGAAGAGCAGAGAATATCTCTCATAGCCACTTGCCTGGAGACCTGGGAATGAGGTGAGCTGAGAGGGCTGGCTTATCTTCCAAAAGAAAAGTGGAGAGAGAGAGACAGACGGTGACAGGCAGAGGAATGCATGGGATGACCTGAGAAGCTGACTCATCCAGTGTGGAGGCAGTCATAGCTGGGGTAGGGGTTGAACCCTCAACAAAGCACAAGCCTAAAATGTGTTTAGGTGACCCACCTGCAGAAAGCTCTCCAGCTCCAATCAAAGCAACAAGACACAGCTGAAAACAGGAAGTGGAAGGAGGGGAAGTAACTCAGATCTCCATGGAGATCTGAGATACACCTCTCCCTACTGAAACGAAGAAAGTACCCAGCCCCCAGAGAGAAGCTGGCATAGATTGGGACTTCAGAGTCTCAGCTTAAACCCACTGCATTCCTGGATAAGACTCCAAATAAGCCCCGTGCTGAGATCAGTAAAAAAGACTACCACTGAGTTAAGAAAACTGAGAAGAAGAAAAAACAAATCAAGACTTCAAAGAGTCTCTACTAGGTAAGGAGATCACAGCTGGAAGAAGCCTACAAGTCATAGAGAATAATGGGTGGGCAGAGAAGCATAAGTCATACGCTTCTACAAGAAAAATCTTCTGATAAAGTCTTGGACGAATTGGAAGTAATCAAATTATCAGATGCAGAGTATAAAATAATGATTTTTAGATGTTGAAAGATCTCAAAGCTACAATTGATGGACTTAATGAACACTTCAGTAAAGAAAGTGAAAGCATCATAAAAGACACAAAAATCATAAAGAAGAACCAGACAGAAATGACAAACACAATATCAGAAATGGAGACAACACTGGAAAGAATGAAAAACAAGCTGGATGAAACAGAGGATCGAATCAGCGACTTAGAGGACAAGGTAAGTGAAGGCACAGAAGTGGAGCAGCAAAAAGAAAAGAGACTGAAAAAATAGGAAATTCTAAGAGAGCTCTCTGACAACCTAAATAGAAACAACATCCACATCATAGGGGTTCGTGAAGAAGAAGACAAAGAACAAGGGTTAGAGACCCTGTTCAATGAAATCATAGCTGAAAACGTCCCTAAATTGATGCAGAAAAAAGTCACACAAGTTCAAGAAGCACAGAGAATTCCATTAAAGAGAAACTCAAAAAAATCTACACCAAGACACATCATAATTAAAAAACCAAAGCTAAGAAATAAAGAGAAAATATTAAAAGCTGCTAGAAAAAAAAAGGCTATCAATTACAAAGGAGCCCGGATAAGGATGACATCCGACTTCTCAACAGAAACACTTGAAGCCAGAAGGGAATGGTAAGACATATTCAAAGTAATGCAGAATAAGGCCTGACCTGTGGTGGCACAGTGGGATAAAGTGTCAACCTGGAACACTGAGGTCGCCGGTTTGAAACCTTGGGCTTGCCTGGTCAAGGCACATATGGGAGTTGATGCTTCCTGCTCCTCCCCCTTCTCTCTCTCTCTGTCTGTCTCTCTCACTCCTCTCTCTCTAAAAAATCAATAAATAAAATATTAAAAAAAAAAAGTAATGCAGAATAAGAACCTACAACCATGATGGCGAACCTTTTAATAAAAACTTCCCACTTTTGCAGTTCTGGTCAACCTGGTCCTTCCTGCCCATTAGTGAGCGGTCAGCATTCATTGTGGGCAGTAGCAGAGCAATCAAATGGTACCGTGATTGGCCCACCATGAAAGCTGAAACACCCACTAGTGCACGGAAGTGACCAGGTTAACCAACACTGCAAAGTGGGTGGTTTTAAAAAAAAAGGTTTGCCTTCATGGGCCTACAACCAAAACCTCTTTATCCAGCAAGGCTATCATTTAAAATTGAAGGAGAAATAAAAGCTTCCCAGCCAAAAATAACTCAAAGAATTCATTACAACCAAACCAATACTGCAAGAAATGTTAAGGGGCCTGTTTTAAACAGAACAAAAGGGGAGAAAGAATATAGTAAAAGAGGAATATAACTGAAAAATAAAATGGCAGTAAACAACTACATATCAATAATAACCTTAAATGTAAATGGATTAAATGCTCCAACCAAAAGACATAGGGTAACTGCATGGATAAGAAAACAGGACCCATACATATGCTCTCTACAGGAAACGCACCTCAAAACAAAAGACACACATAGCCTGAAAGTAAAAGGATAAAAAAAAAATTTCATGCAAATAGAAATGAAAAAAAAAAAAAAGCTGGGGTAGCAATACTTATATCTGACAAAAAATATTTTAAAACAAAGACTATAATAGTAAGGGAAAAAGAAGGTCACTACATAATGATAAAGGGAGCAATCCAACAGGAAAAGATAACCATTATATATGTTTTCTATATATAGAAAACAAAGACACCACAAAAAGACACCACAAAAGCTATCATTATTAGGTGCATATATATATATTATTATATATATATATATATATATATATATGCACCTAATATAGGAGCACCTAAATATATAAAGCAGGTTTTGATGGACATAATGGGAGAGATCAACAGCAATACTATAATAGTAGGGGATTTCAATACCCACTATCATCAATGGATAGATACTCAAGAAAGGAAATTAACAAAGAAACAACAGAATTTTAAGAGATAAACTAGATCAACTGGATTTAATAGATATCTTCAGAACCTTCCACCCTAAAGAAGCAAAATATACAATCTTTTCAAGTGCTCATGGTACATTCTCTAGGATAGATCCATATTAAGGCATAAAACAAGTCTCAACAAGTTTAAGAATATTGAAACCATATCAAGCATCTTCTCTGACCACAATGGCATGAAACTAGAAATCAACTACAACAGGAAAACTGAAAAACACTCAAACACTTGGAAACTAAATGGCATGCTATTGACAAACGACTGGGTCAACAATGAAATCAAGGAAGAAATAAAAAAGTTCCTGGAAACAAATGACAATGAACACACAACAGCCCAAAATCTGTGGGATACAGCAAAGGCAGTCCCGAGAGGGAAGTTCATAGCATTACAGGCATACCTTAAGAAGCTAGCAAAAGCTTAAAAAAACAACTTAATTCTGCAACTAAAGGAACTAGAAAAAGAACAGCAAGTAAAGCCTAGAGGAAGTAGAAGAAAGGAAATAATGAAGATCAAAGCAAAAATAAATGACATAGAGACTAAAAGAACAATACAGAGGATTAATGAAACCAAGAGCAGGGTTCTTTGAAAAAGTAAACCAGATCGATAAGCCCTTAGCCAGACTCACCAAGAAAAAAAGAGAAAGGACTCAAATAAATAAAATTAGAAATGAGGGTGGAGAAGTAACAACAGACACAGCAGAAATACAAAGGATTGTAAGAAAATACTATGAAGAACTGTATGCCAAAAAATTAGACAATCCACGTGAAATGGACAAATTCCTTAAAAAATGTAATCTTTCAAAAATCAATCTAGAAGAATCAGAAAACATAAATAGACCATTTACAACAAATGAGATAGAAACAGTTATCAATAAACTCCCAACAAACAAAAGCCCTGGGCCAGATAGCTTCACAGGCGAATTCTACCAAACATTCAAAGAAGAAATAACTCCTATCCTTCTCAAGCTATTTCAAAAAATTCAAGAGGAGGGAAAACTTCCAAGCTCCTTTTATGAGGTGAGCAAAGACACCACAAAGGATGAATATAGATGCTAAAATTCTCAACAAAATATTAGCAAACCGGATCCAGCAATACATGGAAAAATCATACACCATGATCAAGTGGGATTTATTTTGAGGAGGCAAGGCTAGTACAATATTCGAAAATCAATCAATGTGATTCATCACATAAACAAAAGGAAGGACTAAAACCATATGATAATATCAATAGATGCAGAGAAAACATTCGATAAAATCCAGCACCTATTTATGATCAAAACTCTCAGCAAAGTGGCAGTACACAGAACATAGCTCAACATGATAAAGACCATCTATGACAGGCCCACAGCCAACATCATACTTAAAGTGGCAAAAGTTAAAGCAATCCCTTAAGATCAGGAACAAGGCAGGGGTGCTCCCTTTCACCACTCTTATTCAATATAGTTCTGAATGTCCTAGCCACAGCAATTAGACAAGAAGAAGAAATAAAAAGCATCCAAATTGGAAAAAAAGAAGTAAAACTATCATTATTTGCTGTGATATGATACTGTACCTAGAAAACCCTAAAGTCACAGTCAAAAAACTACTGGACTTTATAAATAAATTCAGGAAGATGGCAGGATATAAAAATAATACTCAGAAATCAGAGGCATTTTTATACACCAACAATGATCTGAATGAATGAGAAATTAAGAAAACAATCCCCTTTCCTATTGCAACAACAAAAAATATACCTAGGTGTAAATTTAACCAAAGAGGTTAAAGACTTGTACTCGAAAAATTATAAAACATTGATAAAAGAAATCAAGGAAGATACAAACAGGTGGAAGCATATACAGTGTTTATGGCTAGGAAGAATAAACGTCATTAAAATGGCCATATTACCCAAAGCAATTTATAAATTCAATGCAATTTCTATTAAAATTCCAAGGACAAACTTCAAAGATATAGAACAAGTATTCTAAAAATTCATATGGAACCATAAAAGAACATGAATAGCCTCAGCAATCTTGAAAAAGAAGAATAAAGTGGGAGGTATCACACTTCCGAACATCAAGTTATACTACAAGACCACTGTATTCAAAACAGCTTGGTACTGGCATAAAAATAGGCATATAGATCAATGGAACAGAATAGAGAACCCAGAAATAAACCCGCACCTTTATGAACAATTGATATTTGACAAGGGTGGTGATAGCATACAGTGGAGTAAAGACAGCCTCTTTAACAAATGGTGTTTGGAAAATTTGTCAGCTACCTACAAAAAGATAAAACTAGACCACCAACTCACACGATTCACAAAAATAAACTTAAAATTGATAAAAGACTTAAATGTAAGTCGTGAAACCATAAGCATCCTAAAGGAAAACATAGGCAATAAGCTCTCTGACATCTCTCACAGCAATATATTTGCTGATTTATCTCCATGCACAAAGGAAATAAAAGACAGGATAAACAAATGAGACTATATCAAACTAAAAAGCTTTTGCACAGCTAAAGACAATATGAACAAAATAAAAAGGCAAACCACTCAATGGGAGAATGTATTCAACAATACATCTGATAAGGGGTTAATAACCAAAATTTACAAAGAACTTGTAAAACACAACACCAGGAAGATAAACAGTCCAATAAAAAAAAAGGGCAAAAGAAATGAATAGACACTTTTTTTTTTGTATCTTTCTGAAGCTGGAAACGGGGAGAGACAGACAGACTCCCGCATGCGCCCAACCGGGATCCACCTGGCACGCCCACCAGGGAGCGATGCTCTGCCCCTCCGGGGTATCGCTCTGTTGCGAACAGAGCCACTCTAGCGCCTGGGGCAGAGGCCAAGGAGCCATCCACAGCGCCCGGGCCATCCTTGTGCCAATGGAGCCTTGGCTGCAGGAGGGGAAGAGAGAGACAGAGAGGAAGAAGAGGGGGAGGGGTGGAGAAGCAGATGGGCCCTTTTCCTGTGTGCCCTGGCCGGAAATCGAACCCGGGACTTCTGCACGCCAGGCCGACGCTCTACTACTGAGCCAACTGGCCAGGGCAAGAAATGAATAGACACTTTCAAAGAGGACATAAAGATGGCCAATAGGCAGATAAAAAATGTTCAACATCGCTAATCACTAGAGAAATGAAAATTAAAACCACAATGAGATACCAACTCAAACCAGTCAGAATGGCGCTCATTAACAAATCAACACAGAATAAGTGCTGGCGAGGATGTGGAGAAAAGGGAACCCTCCTGCACTGCTGGTGGGAATGCAGACTGGTGCAGCCACTGTGGAAAACATTGTGGAGATTACTCAAAAAATTAAAAATCGAACTGCTTTTTGACCCAGCCATCCCACTTCTAGGAATATATCCGAAGAACACCACATCAGCGAATCAAAAGGAGAAATGCACCCCCATGTTTATGGCAGCATTGTTCACAATAGCCAAGATCTGGAAACAGCCCAAGTCCCCATCAGTTTATAAGTGGATCAAAAGGCTATGATATGTATACACAATGGAATATATGGGGCCATGAAAAAAAAGGAAATATTATTTTTTGCAACAACATGGATGGACCTGGAAAGTATTATGTTAAGTGAAATAAGCCAGGCAGAGAAAGAAAAATATCATATGACCACACACCTGAGGAATCTGACAAACAATATGAACTGAGGAGCGGAATAGAGACAGAGGTGGGATCAAAGGATCCAGAAGGAAAGCGGAAGGGGGAAAGGGGATGATAGGGTGATAGGATGGGATGAGAGCAGAAAAGCAAATCCTGGAGGGAAGTGGGGAGGGCATTACAGAGAGGGGGTCAGGAGGGATGTGCTGGAGAACATGGGTGACATTAGAATCTATGTAAACACAATAAATTAATAAAAAATGAACCTATGTACCCTTATTGATCAATGTCATCCTGTTAAATTTAAATTTCTAATTAAAATTCTTTAAAAAAAAAAGAAGCTCTCTCTTGACTGTACATCTACTCTGGACCTCCCATCCTCACTTTTGCCCCAAAATTAATATTAAATGAGTGAATATGGTAATAAGTAAAGGAACCACGCTTTACTGGTACTTAAAGCAATGAAATTTGCAAATGGTTATGTGAAATTAGAGTTGTGTCAAGATTATCACCATGTTAATCTCATGCCCATTTCAGTATGCTTTTTTCCTAAAACGTTTGTGGCTTTTAAACTTCCTACACAGTTACTCCTTTGCTCCATACAAAAGATTAGGAAAAATTTATCGTTGACTTGTATTCTACAGATCTGCATAACATGTGAAAAACTCCTCCATTATTACTCATGTAGGGGTAAAAGTTCATTGCACATTATATTGGAATAGTCATGGGAATGTAAGTACAGCATGGGACTATGGTAAATAATATTGTATTAACTATGTATGGTACCAGGTGGGTATTAGACTAAACAGGGGGGTTACTTTGTTAGTTATATGTGTCCAACGATTATGCTGTATGCCTGAAACTAATATAATATTAAATGTCAACTGTGATTGAAAATTTTTAAAGTTCTATATATTTGTGGAACTGATCAGCTGCATACCTAGAAGAATGCCTCTTTTGAAGAAATATGTGAGGATGATCATAATTGTTACATCCTAAGATGTTTATACATACCTATTTTCCACATCTCCTCAGCTTTTCACTACACAAGTATCAAAGTTGTCAGAGAAACTAAATACCAAATGACATTTATTGTAATAAACATGCTATTTTTTATTTTATACATCACAGTTTAAAGGAAATATATAGGTTTATTTTTCATTTATGAGAATATGATCATATACATACCTATATGTAAAATTAAATGCAAAAAATTAACATTTAAGTTCAGTTCTATTTGTATTTGTTCTACATACATACACAAACACCTCATTAATCTAAAATATCCAATTTATAACCAAAACATCTTTTCTTTCCTTCATTTGATTTTATAATTCTCTCAAGGAAATGGGTAGTGTTACAATTAGAAAGACCAAATAGAATCTCTTAAGATAAAATATAATTTGTGCCTGACCAGTTGGTGGCACAGTAAATAGAATGCTGGCCTGAGACTCTGAAGACCCAAGTTCAAGACCCCGAAGTCGCCGACTTAAGCACGAGTTCATCCAGCTTAAGCACGAGTTCATCCAGCTTAAGCACGAGTTCATCCAGCTTAAGCACGGGCTTGCCAGCTTGAGTGAGGGATCAAAGACTTGACCCCATGGTTGCTGGCTTGAGCCTAAAGGTCGATGGCTTCAAGCCCAAGGTCACTGGCTTGAGCAGGGCATCACTGGCTCTGCTGGAGCCCCTGGTCAAGCCACATATAAAAAAGCAATGAATAAACAACTAAGGTGCCACAGCAAAGGTGCTTCTCATGTCTCTCCCTTCTTGTTTGTATGTACCTGTCTGTTCCTCTCTCCCTCTCTCCTTCCCACCCTTTCTCTCTCTCTTAAACATATATATATATAATTTGCATTTTAAATATGTAGCTAGTAAAAATCAAAGACATCATAATCAGATAGTTTTACTATTTGTGCTACACAATTCTACATATATGTTATTCACAAGTGTTAAGAGTATATTGTGGCCTGACCAGATGTTTGCACAGTGGTTAATCATTTGGACGGGGACGCAGAGGACCCAGATTTGAAACCCTGAGGTCACCAGCTTGAGCATGGGCTCATCAGCTTGAGCACGGGGTTGCTGGCTTGAGGTTGGGATCATAAACATGACCCCAAGGTTGCTGACTTGAACCCAAAGGTCACTGGCTTGAAGCGCAAGGTCGCTGGCTTGAACCCAACGTTGCTGGCTGGAGCAAGGGGTCACTTGCTCTGCTGTAGCTCCCCGGTCAAAGCACATATGAGAAAGCAATCAATGAACAAATAAGGTGCTGCAACTATGAGTTGATGCTTTTCATCTCTCTCCCTTCCTTTCTGTCTGTCCCTCTCTCTGTCTCTCTATCTCTGTCTCTCCCTGTCGCTGTCACACAAAAAAAAGAGTAGATTGTGAATACCTGAATGATGTTACATCTCGATTTGTGCTTTAAACCTGACTGAGCATGTCCTGATTGTATGAATTATTGACTTATTCAGTATTATTATATTAAAGTGTTGCTCATTACTTTGATTTTTCCCAAACACTTACAACCTGCAGATCAATTTAAAAACAGTGTACTCTCACTTCCATTGTTACAACTGCAGAATAAAATATAAAAGGTAAGTATAAAAGAAATGTCTATAAGATAAAAAGTGTTTTCTTACTCAAGAATGAGAAATAAAGAAACTGATTGGTGGTGTGTGTAGACACTGGATAGTCTTATTCAGATGACCTTGAAAGAGAGATTTTCAAATAAAAAAAAGCCCTTTTAGAAACACAAAGGAAGTCAATAATCAAGTAATTGCACATTTAAAATAAAGATAAAAGAGCCCTTTTCAGCTACCAAGACTTTCAGGTTAGAGAAACCTGGATTGGTCCTTACCCAAGAATGTTCTTAAAACACTTCTAGCTTTGGCATGAAGTTCAATTTCCTTAGTCTCCTTCTAATGCTAGACCCGTTCAATCACCATGGCAGCATAGTTGACCTGAAGGGCTAAGATTTCTGATGCTATCTTGTCCCATGGCCTTGATAAAAAGCACTTGAAATGATAATATATATCTCTGTACAAATTCTCTCTTTTATGCAAGTAAACAAAAAACAAACAAAAAACCAGAAAACAAAAAACTTTAGTCAATTTTAATTTTTTGAGGACTTTCCATACTGTTTTCCACAGAGGCTGCACCAGTCTGCATTCCCACCAGCAGTGCAGGAGGGTTCCCTTTTCTCCACACCCTGGCCAGCACTTATTCTGTGTTGTTTTGTTGATGAGCGCCATTCTGACTGGTGTGAGGTGATAACTCATTGTGGTTTTAATTTGCATTTCTCTAATGATTAGTGATGTTGGGCATTTTTTCATATGCCTGTTGGCCATCTGTATGTCCTCTTTGGAGAAGTGTCTATTCATTTCTTTTTCCCATTTTTAATTGGATTGTTTGTCTTCCTGGTGTTGAGTTTTACCAGTTATACTGTACATATATACTATGGAATACTACTCAGCCATAAGAAATGATGACATCGGATCATTTACAACATGGATGGATCTTGATAACATTATACTGAGCAAAATAAATAAATCAGAAAAAACTAATAACTATAGATTCCATACATAGGTGGGACATAAAAATAAGACTCAGAGACATGGACAAGAGTATGGTGGTTACGGGGGGGGGGAGGAGAGGGACGGGTTGGGGGAGGGGAGGGGCACAAAGAAAACCAGTTAGAAGGTGACAGAAGACAATTGGACTTTTGGTGATGGGAATGCAGCATAATCAAATGTCAAAATAACCTAGAGATGTTTTATCTGAACATATGTACCCTGATTGATCAATGTCACCCCATTAAAATTAATAAAAAAAACTTTAGTCATAATCTTTAACTTGGTTATAGATATAAAAGTGAATTTCTTCTAACAGGTGCTATTCAGATGCTTTGCATTAGGCAGAGATATCCCTGCCTTCTCTTAGGGGCACACACACCTTACACTATCAAGGCTCAGACAAAATAGCACAGTAACAAAATAGAAACCTGTTTGGCAAACATACCCCACAAGCATCTATGAGGCCTAAAGTTATCTGGGGATCTGAATACATAGTTTTGGATCCAAAGTGACATAAGTTTTCCAAGTTTTTCCAGAATCATGAAGAATACTCTCTTGTGCATGCTTTCCTCAGGCTTCTCCTCCCTCAACCCTCTAGAACTCCTTGCCTACCACTCTCTCAGGAAACATCAGCTCTCTAGGATTATTTAAGCCCTTGTTAGTCTACCCCACTAAGACAGGAGCACAAGGCCAGAATCTGGTCTCATTATCCTCTATCCATAGGACCTGGCACAGAGTAAAATTCAATAATAGCCACATAAGAGAATCACCATGCCTCAACAAATGACTTTGGTTTACACTAGCCCAAGAGCATCTACAAGAACTTGACTAGATGTCCGTGGTGTCATTCAGGCACAATGCTTATTCCACTGCTAACCAGCTCTAGGTCTACTGGTTTGGTACAATTCACACATTGAGGAAGATCCTCTGACAAGATTTGTCACTTGAAACCATTATGAAGCAAGCAATAGCGATGATGTGATCTTTGGAGACCACCTTAGTTAAGATAGGTTTGGGTTTGGTTTAGTTTACTAACCTGACTATATCTTACCTCATTGTAGATAAGATCATATTAGAAAAAGGACAATATAAGAGGTTAAAATTGTAATTACAAAAATATTTACTGGATGTACTCTCACATTATGGTCACATATGCTTTTCTTTTCTTTGCAGTTTTTTTTTTTTTCATTTTTCTGAAGCTGGAAACAGGGAAAGACAGTCAGACAGACTCCCGCATGCGCCCGACCGGGATCCACCCGGCACGCCCTACCAGGGGCGATGCTCTGCCCATCCATGGCGATGTTGTGACCAGAGCCACTCTAGCGCCTGGGGCAGAGGCCAAGGAGCCATCCCCAGTGCCCGGGCCATCTTTGCTCCAATGGAGCCTTGGCTGCGGGAGGGGAAGAGAGAGACAGAGAGGAAAGCATGGCGGAGGGGTGGAGAAGCAAATGGGCACTTCTCCTGTGTGCCCTGGCCAGGAATCGAACCCGGGTCCTCCGCACGCTAGGCTGACGCTCTAACGCTGAGCCAACTGGCCAGGGCTCTTTGCAGTTTTTAAGCACTACTCATAGTAAACTTATTTCAGTCTGTCACTCAAGGCCCTCTACAATATGACACAATTCACTTTTTCAGCTGCACCACTGCTTATATCTTCTTGAATCCCAAGAAGTACTCACCATTACCCAAACACACACTCTTCATTCCATCTAGCCTTAGCTCACGACTCTTCCTTCCTAGAATGTTATTCTCCATATCTTTACATATTAAAGCCATATCAATCTTTCAAGGCACAATCCCAAAAGCATCTTTTCCAAGAAACCTTTTCTGTTCCTTTTCTTGTATGCCTAAGGCACATACCCTACTTGGCACTGTAGGAAAAATGTGTCTTCAGTCTCTCCCCTTAGTGCAGGGACCAGGGTTAGCTCTCTACAACACATAGATGCATGAACTTAGCCTGTAAAACTATGAGGAATAAATAATGTGCAGCTGGTTGAGAATTGTGAAAACAGTTTTCTCTTTTTCCAGAAACCCTAGGATTCAGTGTGGAGGTGGGGGATAGAAAAAACCTAGAAAAGATAACTTAATATGTAGATATCCATTTCTCTTTACATAAAGATAGATATCTTAAGTGAGCCATATAAAGAGATCTAGTTGACTCAATTAAGAATCTGATACATAAGTTTTCTCTGTCTTCAGTTCATTTTCAGTTTAAAATATTGAGAGCCAACCAGTGAAACAAATCAAAGGATATGATACTGAAAGATTCAAATACATAAACCCATAGAAATAAGAAATTTGAGTTAAGAACCTGAACATATCACAGATTATATTGGAGTATTTTAGACCACTCTTAGTTCACATTAATTAAGGTCATTCTACTCCAGGTCCTCAAATAACATCATTTTGTTCAACATCGTTTCATAAGAACTTAACTCTTATCAATTAGTCTATGGTAAAATTGGTTTTGTTATTTGTTTCACTTCCAGTCATAGTACCTATTTTTTTAGATTTCTTTTTTTAAAGATTTTATTTATTCATTTTATAGAGAAAGAGACAGAGCGGGAGGGGGAGCAGGAAGCATCAACTCCCATATGTGCCTCGACCAGGCAAGTCAAGGGTTTTGAACTGGTGACCTCAGCATTTTAGATTGACACTTTGTCCACTGTGCCACCACAGGTCTGGCCCACAGTACCTATTGATGGTGCTAAGTGAGGACTTACTGTACCTGACTACATTGGAAGTTACCAAGAAAAAATGAATTCTCTCCTACACATCTGGTTTCTGGGCAAATAAAGATGTCTACAGTGATTTCAAGTGCTTCCATTTATTTATTCAGTTATTCATTCCCAAATAGTTATTTACTATGGGCAAGGCACTGTGCCAGCTACTTTTATTGCTGTTGTTATTATCGGTCATCATTGTTATGCCTTAAAGCTAAAAGACCTGCAGAGAAATAATAATAATTATTTCAAAGAAGAGTTATATAACAGTCAAAATAATTATTTTTTATTGATTTATTTATTTTAGAGACTCAGAGAGAGGAAGGGAGGGAGGGAGGAGGAGAGACAGAGAAAGAGAGAAAGGCAAGCATTCATTTGTTGTTGTACTTAGTTGTGCACTCACTGGTCGTTTTCTGTATGTGCCATGACCAGAGATCAAATCTGAAACCTTGGTGTTTCTAGACAATGTTCTAACTGACTGAGCTAACTGACCAGGACCTCAAAAAATTTATTTAAAAATTGAGCAGCTGGAACGTGGAGAAGTATAATAATCAAATGGGAAAATCAGTAGGATCAGACAGCCTGAGTTCTATTTAAATTGTAAGATAGCTGGTCACTACTGCAAACTTTTGAGAAAGGACTAACAAAATCAAACCAATTTTGAGAGAGATGTTTCAAGGAGCTCAAAAAGACAGGCTGATGAAAAACTTGAGCTGTTGCAAAAAGAATAAAAGAAAGTTATAAAAGAAGATGTATATCAGACATGCTATGAAAGAGACTGCTTAATATGAGAAGTGACGATGAGTAATTGAAAAGGCAGATTTGATACCATTATTGGCTTGGGGACAATAGAGGCTGAATTGGTTGAGAGTCAAAAGGCCAGATATATTCATTACAAAAATGAAACAGGGTAATGGAAGAGTCTGGAGAGAAAATCCACCAGCCTTGGGTTCTTTTGAATGTTGAAGCATCAATGAAACATTCAGAAAAACCCACCCTGTATTTGACAAGAATTGTCAATTTAACCACAAAAAACATGAGAGATGATTAGACAGATATCTCTTCCAGCTTGAAGAGTCTATGATTCTGTAAGACATGTATACAAAGAGTATATGAGCTTGACCAGGTGGTGGCGCAGTGGATAGAACATTGGACTGGGATACCGAGGACCCAGGTTTGAGACCCCAGGGTTGCCAGCTTGAGTGCGGCTCATCTGGTTTGAGCAAGGCTCACCAGCTTGAGCCCAAGGTTGCTGGTTCAAGCAAGGGATCACTTAGTCTGCTTTAGCCCCCTGGTCAAGGCACATATGAGAAAGCAATCAATGAGCAACTAAGGAGCTGCCACAAAGAATTGATGTTTCTCATCTCTTTCCCTTCCTGTCTGTCTGTCCCTATCTGTCCCTCTCTCTGACTCTCTCCGTCTCTGTCACCACCAAAATAAGAGTGTATGAAATTCAACTAATCACCAGAGTAACCTACGGGAGTGACCTAAGGTCAAGAAGATAAAACATTAGAAATATTCAAGGATGATGGAGAAGGAAAGCAGCAGCAAAGATAGAGAAGACAGTCAAAGCAAGTGAGGAGGTGAGCATCAAAGAGCAAGTTCTTCAGTCCAAACAAAAACAAGGAAGCCCACTGTCAGAAAGGAAACTGAGAGAGAACTGGACATAACAGATAAGGAGGTGACATATTTTGCATAACATTCAAGACCAATAATTTTAGCACTCCTGAATTCTATGTCACTTTTTTTCCTTTTTAAAATTTTATTTAGGAAATTAAATTTTATAGGGTGACAATGATCAATAAGAATACATAGATTTCAGGTAAACATTTCTATAGCATTTAAACTGTTGATTATGTTGTATACCTATCACCCAAATACAAATCATTTTCTGTCACCATATATTTGTCCCTCTTTACTGTCTTTCCTTTTACCTCCTCCCCAATAACACCCATTTGAGGAATAATTCATTCTTCATAAATAATATCTTAAATGTAAGAAAGTTTTGCCAATGTTCAACTTATTACCAATGGCATTTACAAAACCATTTCATTCCACTTTTCTTATTAGAAATACCTAAACTAGTCGATCTCCCTCTCAGCCTTGTACAAAGCCTATCTGCCCAGAAAGGCTTAGCTGGACTCTATCACAGGAGTGGAGGAGGGAAAACGGCTCTGGACAAAGAGAAGAGATTCGCTTAAAGGTGTTTGGTTGAGTACAGGAGGTTATATAGTATTCAAAGGGCCATTCTCCAAACTGGGTGTGTAATCCTAATAAAGAGCTTTTGTACCTAAGGCTGCGGTAGACAGTTTCATTCAGTTGACAATTCACAGTAAAAGAATGAATGAATCGTCTCCTTTTGGTAAAGTTAAGGCAGCTGGCAGCCCACAGGACTCACAGCTTATCAAATAAGGGGCAGTAAAATTGTCAGCCTCAGACCCAAAAGATGTTCCATAGGGAATGGCCGCTGCTTAGTGCACCTGGCTGTATGCTCGGTGCTCAACACTCAAGACAACAGTCCTGGAGCCCAACCACTCCATAAGAAATGGCTGTGGGAACTGGGAGCTCCTGAAAAGCCTTTCTCTATAATACTTCCTAAAGAGATCAAAATTTTTCATCATTATGTAGAACTCTACAATCATTTTCCATTAGAATGCTGTGAAAGAGCCAGGCTTCTCATTTCTTTTGTAATTTCATTTTTTAAAACTAATTCATTTTCATTTTCTTATTTTGAGAGTGTTAAGTTTACAAAATAGAACAGAGAAACAATGCCAACATAAGTCTACCACTCAGAGACAAATATTACCATTTCAGATGATTCTTTTCCAATCGTTTTTATATAACTGTGAAAACTCTGTAAATACAGTTTGTTCACAGGGCAAGTCAGATCCTTATTTTTCAATTGAGGAACAAACCCTTTCAAACTAAGACAGTTTCTCCTTACTTATAAGCCCCCTTGCCTTCAGGGAATTCCTCAGCCTACCCTCCCATTCAAGTTCGTCTGAACCCTATTCTACTCTTCTATATACCCTAAGCTGCCCTATCCAAACTTAGCAGAAAATTCTCTCCCAAAATCTGCTGAATATTTTTAAAGAGATCCATGTCCATTAATGAAAACTATATGTAACAAAATTCAAGATCAATATATGAATTATGTGTCAATATCACATGAAAGATAAAAAAGGAACATCACTTTAGTAAACAGGCTCTTGATATATTAGCCACACAATTCTCAAATTAGAAAGAGGGGCCAAAGAAACTTTCTATTTCCTGAATGAAAGACTGTAGAACTCCTCATTTAAAATGCTCTCCTTAATTGTTGCTGAATGTTGGCTACACCCATGCCAGACACTCTCCTCCAATCCCACCTCCAGCTCCCACTCCCATACAATTCCTTTTCTTAATGCTTATACTTAAAGACATAGTCACATTAAAGTAAGGCTCCTCAAATGCCCTCGCTGCCAACTACAATATCCTGCTTAATACACTGCAGATACCTTCTGTAATCACATATGTTAGCCCTTTACACAAAATGCTTCAGTATTGCCTGAATTCAAATTATACTACAGAACCACGATAATCAAAACAGCATGGTATTGACAGAAAAACAGACACACAGACCAATGGAACAAAATTTGAAAGTTCAGAAATAAAATCACATATATATGGACAAATAATCTTTGACAAAGGAGCCAAAAACACACAATGGACAAAAGAAAGTTTCTTCAATAAATGGTGCTGGGAAAATTGGAAAGCTACATGCAAAAGAATGAAATTTTTATTTATTTATTCATTTTTAGAGAGGAGAGAGAGAGAGACAAAGAGGGATAGAGAGGACAGAGAGAGAGAGAGAGAAGGGGGAGGAGCTTGAAGCATCAACTCCCATAGGTGCCTTGACCAGGAAAGCCCAGGGTTTCGATCTGGTGACCTCAGCATTTCCAGGTCGACGCTTTATCCACTGCGCCACCACAGGTCAGGCCAAAAGAATGAAATTTGACTACAGTTTGTCTCCCTGTGCAAAAATTAATTCAAAATCGATCAAAGACTTAAACAATAAATTACATAGAAAACATAGGTACTAAACTTATGGACATTGTCTGTAGAGAACAATTTATGAATTTTACCTTAAAGGCAAGGAAAGTAAATGCAACAATAAATGAATAGGACTATATCAAACTAAAAAGTGTCTGCACAGCAAAAGAAATGCACAACAAAAAGGTAGCCAACCAAATGGGAGATGAAATTTGTGAACAGCTCTGATTAGGGGTTAATATATAAAATATATAAAGAATCACAAAGCTCAGCAAAAAAACAAATAATCTAATTTAAAAATGGGGAGACCTGAGCAGACAATTCTCCCAAACAAAATATATGAAAACTGCTCATCTTCACTATTAGAAAAATGCAAATCAAAACTATAATGATATACCACCTCATACCTGTTAAATTAGCTATTATCAACAGGACAGGGAGAATGGAAGAAACATGGCGATGGAGTAGGTAGACGTTCCAACTGCCACCTCCACCAGGACCAAATTGGATTACAACTTAATTTAAGAACAATCATCTTGAAAAACCAAGTTTGGACTAAACAGAGAGGAATCTATAACCAAGGATCACCAAAGAAGCCACACTGAGACTGGTAGGAAAGGAGGAGATGCAGAAAGGGCTGCCCCACTCCCAGGAGTGAGCGGCAACCTGGAGGGACTCTCACTGCGGAGTGGGTTGCCTTGAAAAGTGTGGGTCTTCAACCCCAGAACCCGAGCCTATAGCCCCCAGAGTCTAGAAGAGGCACCTAGACATATAGAAACCATAGTCTGGTTTCTATCCACGAGAAAGAGACCTCTCAGACACAGCTACCATTTTAAAGGGCCCATGCAGAAAACCTTGTTCACAGCCACTTACCCTGGGCCCTGGCAGAGGAGAGCTGAGAGGACTGGAGTTGCAGGAAGAGAGTATAAAGTTGTTGTTGTCCCAGGGAAATACACTGGGGGGGAGATGGAAATCAGAACCCCTGTGTTAAGTCATACACCAATACCACAGTCGCCATTTTTCTTGGGTGGAGCAATCCCCTCTGAGTGGTATCAGCCTGGAGAAAAGTAGCTGCTCCATCCTCAGGAGTCTCTCATACCCCAGTCATGGCGACAGGTCATTCTGAGAGGCCAGGAAGTAGGGGCTTGTTAGTGACACAGTTTTCTGGTGCTGAGAATGGAGATCCCCCGCTCACTCTCCAGTATCTAAGACTCATGCTTCCACTTCACTGGAGACTCAGTTGAAACTTTCTGGATAGGGGCAGACCACAACTCTGAGTCTCAGAGGCCACACCCACCAGACTCCTGGGGCCACACCCTACTAAAGTCTATGAAAAAAGTCTAGAAAGACTGACACCTGGGGACAGGGAAGGAGTCACACCCACCACCCTTCTTAATCCCTGAATTGCCACAAGCACTGGATTCTAGCAGAGCCTTTTTCAGTGGATGAGCCTAACAAGCAGCCTGCAGACAGAGGTTGCAAGAGGCAGGACTCAGGGAAACTTAGCCATTTGAGCGGACTTTTCCTGGTAAAAGTCAGCCTAGTTGTGCAGCTAGGTATTTACATGTATACCTGGGCATAGCAGGCACAACCACAAACTCTTAACTGCTTGTAGCTTCAAGAAGATTGCTGAGAGCAAGTCACAGGCAGTATCTCCCACTGATCTGCACTGCACTTCTGTTAGGGAGTCCCAGGGCTGGCACATCCAGGGGCCAGCTGAAGAAAGTATAGGTTCAGGACCTAAAAACCCTTGTTACAGTGGTATCATAAGGAAAGGCACCTCAGACGTGGGTCAGCTGAGATGAGTTCCACTCTCTGTGATCAGCACCTGCACAGCTGCTCATGTGCATTGGATAGGGTGGAGCTTCACAGACAGCCAGACTCGGCACTAGATATTCTGTCCAGTTAGTCTAGTTTCCATAGGGAGAAGGGAGAGAGGCTTAGAGCATGGACATTTAAAGTGTGGGTCTCTGTTAGTCTATTGTTGGATCTCATTGAGGGGCTTACACACATTCAAGAGGGGCACAATCAGCCCCAGGAAAGGACTCTCTCAGTCTTTCTCCCTGAGACTGGGGTCCCAACAACTGAAAGAACTTCTGCAGAGGTACTGTTGGCCACACTCAGTTTGAAACTACTGCTCACCTTGTTGGGGAGAAATAAAATTTGAGTATCCAGCAGTGGCTGAAGGATTAGGCTCTGGAGTAGGAGCCACATTCCCTGTACTGAGCTCCTGACCAAGAGATTGCTGAAGTAGGGGGTCCCACAAATGTTGTTTTCACAACCTCAGCTGCCCTAACCCACCAAGCATACAACCTGTAGAGGGGCTGTTTGGGTGAGGCCAATCTGAGCCAACACTGAAATCTTAATAAAGAAGAATTTGTGGTAGGACCAGGAAGCTACAAGAAGAGGAGTTCAGAAGCTGAAAAGTGGATACAAATCTTACAGAGTTTGGGGCTTTTAAGGAACTCTTGTCATATCTAAGCAGGAAGCTGATCCTTACACAAAGGTTGGCCCCTCTCACAGTATCCAGACACAGAAAATGCAGACACAAACAGTAAAAAATGCAGTAGCTGCAGGCTGGTAACCCACGATAGGTTAAAAACAACACCTGACACCAACCCAAGAAGAACTAGGGCAAAAACTACTTGTAGTGCATGGAACCAACCCTAGACTCAACTACCTACACAAGCAGCACACCCAAAAGTGGAGTCTAGCAGGCACCAGACACTGTGGAGAATAAATACACCTAACAGGATAGAATTGCACAGTGTGTAATACACATAATCAAGGTAGACACTTAGAGCCAGCCAGCCTGAAAGGATAAACATACCCATGAAAAGACCAACTGCATCTAATACTCACAAGAAGAGGGAAAATAGCAACCTAAAGAAGCATTCCTTGAACAAGAAAACCAAGTAGAATGGAAGACAGTACCACCGAGCAGATTTTCTTCATAACGACCACACAAAATTTCAAACTCAGACAGTGCTACCTAATACACAGACAAAACGGGCAGACAGATAAATGTGATGCAAATGAATTAACAAGAGAAATCCCCAGGAAAAAAACTGAGTAAGATGGAAGTAACCAAAATACCAGATACAGAGTTTAAAACAAAGATTTTGGGGATGCTCAACGATCATCGAGCAATGATGGATAAATATAATGAGCACCTAAAGCATCAAAAATGACACTAAAATTATAAAAAAGAACCAGTCAGAAATGAAAAATACAATATCATAAATGAAGACTGCACTAGAAGGAATTAATAGCAGGCTAGATGAAGCAGAGGATCAAATCAGCATTTTAGAGGACAAGATAAATGAAAGCACAGAAGCAGAGAACCAAAAAGAAAAGAAGCTCAAAAAGTCTGAGGAATCTCTAAGATAGAGTTCTGTGACAACATGAAGAGAAACAACATCCGCATCATAGGGGCTCCTGAAGGAGAAGAGAATGAGCAAGGAATAGAGAACTTGTTTAAAGCAATCATAGCTGAAAAATTCCCTAACTTGACGGAGGAAAAAAGCCACACAAGTTCAAAAAGCACAGAGAGTTCCATTAAAGAGAAACCCAAAGAAGCCTACAGCAAGACACATCATAATTAAAATGTCAAAGTTAAGAGACAAAGAAAGAATATTAAAGATGAAAGAGAAAAGCAGTTAATTACTTACTAGAGGATCCCCCATCAGGATGACATCTGACTTCTCAACAGAAACACTTTAGGCCAGAAGGGTCTGGCAAGAAATATTCAAAGTGATTAAAAGCAAGAACCTAAAACCAAGACTTCTTTATCAAGGAAGGCTACCGTTTAAAATTGAAGTAGAAATAAAAAAACATCCAAGACAAAAAAAAAACAAAAAACCCTCAATGAATTCAGTATAACCAAACCAGTACTGCAACAAATGTTCAGGAGTCTGCAGTAAAAAGAGCAAATGGGAAAAAAAAAATCAAGAAAAGAGGATTGTACATTTAAAGAATAAAATGTCAATAAACAACTACATATCAATAATAACCTTAAATGTAAATGGATTAAATTCTCCAGTCAAAACACATAAGGTAGGTTCATGGATATGAAAACAGGACCCGTATATGCTGTCTACAAGAGACCTACCTCAGAACAAAAGTTACACATAGACTAAAAGTGAAAGGATGGAAAAAGTATTTCACGCAAAGAAAATAAAATAAAAAACTAAGGTAGCAATGCTTATATCTGACAAAATATACTTTAAAACAAAGGCTATAATAAGGGATAAAGTCACTACATAACAATAAGGGGCGCAATCAAACAGGAGGATATAACCATTATAAATATCTATGTGCCTAATATAGGAGCACCTAAATATATAAAACAGACTTTGATAAATATAAAGAGTGAGATCAACAGCAATACTATAATAGTAGGGGATTTTAATACCCCACTAACATCACTAGATAGATCCTCCAGACAGAAAATTAACAAAGTAACAGCAGCCTTATATGACACACTAGATCAACTGGATTTAATAGGTATCTTCAGAACATTTCATCCCAAAGTAGCAGAATATATATTCTTTTCAAGAGCTCATGGTACATTCTCTAGGATAGACCACATGTTAGGACATAAAACGAGTCTCAGTCAATTTAATAAGATTAAAAGTATATCAAGCATCTTTTCTGATCACAATGGCATGAAACTAGAAATCAACTACAATAGAAACACTGAAAAACATTCCAACATGTGGAGGCTAAATAGCATGTTATTAAATAACAAATGGGTTAACAACGAAATCAAGGAAAAAATCAAAAATTTACTTGAAACAAATAAAAATGAACATACAACCACTCAAAATTTATGGGACACAGCAAAAGCAGTCCTAAGAGGAAAGTTTATAGCATTACAGGCATACCATTAGAAGCAAAAAAAAAGTTCAAATAAAAACCTTAACTCTGCATCTAAAAAAAAATTTTGAAGACCAACAAATATAGCCCACAGGAACTAGAAAGAAGGAAATAATAAAGATCAGAGCTGAAATAAATGACGTAGAGACTAAAGAAACAATACAGAAGGCCAATGAAACAAAGAACTGGGTTTTTGAAAAGATAGACAAGATTGATGAACCTTTCACCAGATTCATCAAGAGAAAGAGAGAGAGGACTCACATAAATAAAATTAGAAATGAAAATGGAGAAATAACTACTGACACCACAGAAATACAAAGGATTTTAAGAAAATACTATGAAGATCTATATGCCAAAAAATTGGACAACCAAGATGAAACGGATAAATGCCTAGAAACAGATAATCTTCCAAAACTCAATCTGAAAGAATCAGAAAACCTAAACTGACCGATTACAACAAATAAAATTGAAACAGTTATAAAAGAAAATCTCCCAGCAAACAAAAACCCTGGACAGGATGGCTTTACAAGAAAATTTTACCAAATATTTAAAGAAGAACTAACACCTATCCTTCTCAAGCTATTTCAGAAAATTCAAGAGGAGGGAAGACTTCCAAACTCCTTTTATTAGACAAGCGTAATCCTCATTCAAAAACTAGGAAAAGACACTACAAAGAAATAAAACTATAGGCCTATATACCTGATGAACTTAGATGCTGAAATTCTCAACAAAATATTAGCAAATCAAATCCAGCAATACATTACAAAAATCATACATCATGATCAAGTGGAATTTATTCTGGGAGGCAACGGTGGTACAATATTTGCAAATCAATCAGTGTGATTCATAACATAAACAAAAGGAAGGGTAAAAATCACAGAATAATATCAACAGATGCAGAAAAAGCATTTGAGAAAATCCAGCCCCATTTATAATGAAAACTCTCAGCAAAGTGGGAATACAGGAAACATACCTCAACATGATAAAGGCCATTTATGAAAACTCCACTGACAATGTTATAGACAATGGGCAAAAATTTAAAGCAAACCCCTTAAGTTCAGGAAAAAGGCAGGGGTGCCCCCTTTCACCACTCTGATTCACCATAGTTCTGGAAGTCCGAGCCATAGCAATCAGGCAAGAAGAAATAAAAGGCTTCTAAATTGTAAAAGAAGAAGTAAAAATATCATTATCTGCTGATGACATGATAACATACATAGAAAACCCTAAAGTCTCAGTCAGAAAACTACTGGACTTGATAAATGAGTTCGGCAAGGTGGTAGGATATAAAATTAATATTCAGAAATCAGTGGCATTATTATACACCAACAATAAACTGTTAGAAAGAGAAACTAAGGAAACAATCCCCTTTACTATTGCAAAAAATAAAAATAAAGTACCTAAAAGTAAATTTAACCAAGGAGATAAAAGGACTTGTACTTAGAAAATTTTATAATTTAAAACTTTTATTATTATTATTATTATTAAGTTTAATGCAGTGACATTAATAAATCAGGGTACATATGTTGAGAGAAAACATCTCCAGATTATTTTGACATTGATTATGCTGCATACCCCTCACCCAAAGTCAAATTGTCTTCTGTCACCTTCTATCTGGTTTTCTTTGTGCCCCTCCCCTCCCCCCCACCCCCTCTCTCTCCTTCCTCACCCCATCCTCCTCACCCCACCCCCATTACCATCACATTCTTGTTCATGTCTCTGAGTCTCATTTTTATGTCCCATCTATGTATGGATTCATATAGTTCTTAGTTTTTTCTGATTTACTTATTTCACTAAGTATAATGTTATCAAGGTCCATCCGTGTTATTTATTGTAAATGATCCAATGTCATCATTTCTTTTGGCTGAGTAGTATTCCATAGTATATATGTACCAAAGCTTTTTAATCCACTTTTTATCAAAGTTTTATAACTTTGATAAAAGAAATCAAGGAAGATACAAACAAGTGGAAGTATATACCGTGTAAACGGATAGGAAGATTAGACATCATTAAAATGTCTATATTACCCAAAGCAATTTATAAATTCAATGCAATACCAATTAAAATATCAATGACATACTTTAAAGATATAGATCACATATTCCAAAAATTTAATGGAACCAAAAAAGAACACGAATAGCCTCATCAATCTTAAAAACTAAGAATAAAGTGGGAGGTATCACACTTCCTGATATCAAGTTATACTACATGGCCATTGTACTCAAAACAGCTTGGTACTAGCATAAGAACAGGCACACAGATCAATGAAACAGAACAGAGAAACCAGAAATACACCCATGCCTTTGTGGTCAATTGATATTTGACAAAGGAGGAAAGAGCATATAATGGAGTAAAGACAGTCTCTTTAACAAATGGTGTTAGGAAAATTGGACAGGTCCATACAAAAAAAAAATGAAGCTAGACCACCAACTTACACCATTCACAAAAATGAACTCAAAATGGATAAAATACTTAAATGTAATTTGGGAAACTATAAACATCTTGGAAGAAAACATAAGCAGTAAACTCTCCGATATCTCTCGTAGCAATATTTTTGCTGATTTATCTCCACAGGCAAGTGAAATAAAGGACAGGATGAACAAATGGGACTAGATCAAACTAAAAAGCTTTTGCACAGCAAAATACACCATGAACAAAATAAAAAGACAACCTACACGATGGGAGAACATATTCAACAATACGTCTGATGAGGGATTAAAAATATAAATTTATCAAGAACTTCTAAAACTCAACACCCGGAAGGTAAACAATCCAATTTAAAAATAGGAAAAAGAGGCCCTTGCCAGTTGGCTCAGTGGTAGAGCATCAGCCTGGCATGTAGGAGTCCTAGGTTCGATTCCTGGCCAGGGCACACAGGAGAAGTGCCCATCTGCTTCTCTACCCCTCCTCCTCTCCTTCCTCTCTGTCTCTCTCTTCCCCTCCCACAGCCAAGGCTCCATTGGAGCAAAGTTGGCCCGGGCGCTGAGGATGGCTCTGGTTGCAACAGAGTGATGCCGTAGATGGGCAGAGCATCACCCGCTGGTGGGCATGCCGGGTAGATCCTGGTCGGGTGCACGCAGGAGTCTGTCTGACTTCCTCCCCGTTTCCAACTTCAGAAAAATACAAAAAAAAAAAAAAAATGGGCCAAAGAACTGAATAGACACTTCTCCAAAGAGGCCGTATATAATAGATGGCCAATAGGCATATGAAAAATGTTCAATTCACTAATCATCAGAGAAATGCAAATGAAAAGCACAATGAGATACCACCTCACAACTGTCAGAATGGCGCTCATTAACAAATCAACACACAATAAGAGCTGATGAGGGTGTGGCAAAAAAAGGAACCCTTCTGCACTGCTGATGGGAATGCAGACTTGTGCAGCCACTGTGAAGAACTTTATGAGATTTTCTCAAAAAATTAAAAATGGAACTACCTTTTGACCCAGCTATCCCACTTTTAGGGATATATCCTGAGAACACCATATCACTGATTTAAAAGAAGATATGCACCCCAATGTTTATTGCAGCATTGTTTACAATAGCCAAGATCTGGAAACAGCCCCAATGTCCATCAGTGAATGATTGGATTAAAAAGCTGTGGTACATATACACAATGGAATACTATGCAGTGGTGAAAAAGAAGGAAATCTTACCCTTAGTGACAGCATAGATCAGGGTTAGTCAACCTTTTTATACCTACTGCCCACTTTTGTATCTGTTAGTAGTAAAATTTTCTAACCACCCACCAGTTCCACAGTAATGATAATTTATAAAGTAGAGAAGTAACTTTACTTTATAACATTTATAAAGCAGAGTTACAGCAAGTTAAAGCATAAAATAATAATTACTTACCAAGTACTTTGTCGGATTTTCACTAAATTTGGCAGAATAAATTTCTATAAAACAACTTACTATAGTTAAATCCATCTTTTTACTTATACTTTGGTTGCTCTGCTACTGCCCACCATGAAAGCTGGAACACCCACTAGTGGGCGGTAGGGACCAGGTTGACTACCACTGATGAACCTGGAGATTATTATGCTAAGTGAAATAACCAGATAGAGAAAGAAAAATATCATATGATCTCACTTATATGTGGAATCTAATGAACAAAATGAACTGAGGGACGGAATAGAGGCAAAGGAGGCATAGGCATGGTTACAGGGACCAGAGGGACAGCAGTCAGAAGGGTATGGGGATGAGGGTATGGGATCAGAGAAGGTAAAGGGATTAGTGAAACTACAGTGTGTCTGTAAAATCATGGTGCACTTTTGACTGGTCACAGGAAAGCAACAAAAGACGATAGAAATGTGAAATCTGCACCAAATAAAAGGAAAACCCTCCCAGTTTCTGTAGGATGATGTGGCAGCATGTGTGCATGCGCAGATGATGATGTAACACCATGTATACAGTGGAGCAGCCCACAGCCATGCCAGTCGAGATGTGGACAGTACAGAGGAAAGTTCAGTGTGTTCTATGGCTCACTAAATTCAAATCCGTGACCAAAGTGCAACGTAAATATTGGCGCATTTATAACGAAGGGCCACCACATAGGAATAACATTACTCGGTGGGATAAGCAGTTGAAGGAAACTGTCAGTTTGGTGGAGAAACCCCGTTCTGGTAGGCCATCAGTCAGTGACGAGTCTGTAGAGGCTATATGGGATAGCTACCTAAGGAGCCCTAAAAAATCTGTGCTTGAGCCCACATCGAACTGCACTGAACAGGTATGAAACTGGGAGAGTTTTCCTTTTATTTGGTGCCGATTTCACATTTCTATCATCTTTTGTTGCTTTTCTGTGACCGGTCAAAAGTGCACCATGACTTTACGGACACACACACACACACACACACACACATGCACACATAACACACGGATAACAGGACAGCAACTCCTAGAGGGAAGGGGAGAGGAAGTTTGGGGGAGAGGAGTAAAGGGGGTAAAAAAAAGGGATATAAGGGTGGCAGTGAGGGCGTTATATTCAGTGGAACACTTGATTCCAAATAAACACAATAAATTAAGAATAAAAATTTTTAAAAAAAGATCGAGAATGACAGAAGTTAGATGTACTTGCTCCAGGACTTTTCCTGTATCAATGTCAAGTTTAGAGCCATGGCTGTGTCCTCCAGTATGTGGATTCTGAGGTCAGCCCCTCCTCTTGGCCTTCTGCCCAGGAGTGGTAATGGCTTTCTGCTATATTTATCCTCACAGAATCTTGCCTCAACTATTCTTGTTGGGCATCTCAGAAAAAGTCTTCTGCATCAACAGAATTGGAATCAATTTCCTGAGTGGACCTTGACTGATGCAAATGCTGTGGGTCTAGGGGTCTTGAGAAACTGGAAGGTAATCAGCATTTCAAGATGAGCTCTTAGCTTACAACTGTTTGCTTTTTTTTTCATTCCTTTTTGATGAAATACTCATCCATTTATTAAAATGTCAGGGTGCTTGGTATTATGTATTTCAGGTGTGTATGCCAAAGCAAACAAAGGGTAATAAATTCTTTAAGAGTTTGTACTGGAAAAAGAAAAGAACAGGACAGGTACCGTATTTCCCCATGTACAAGATGCTTCCATGTATAAGATGCATCTTAATTTCAGGGCCCGAAATGTGAAAAAAAATGAATTACTTAAAGTCATTGAACTTAAGTTTTATTCATCATAAAATTAATATAACTCTCATCTGCATGAAAAAGTGGGAAATGCAAGTAAAAAAATCTACAACCGCTGTATTAGATGCACCCAGTTTTTAGACCCTGAATTTTTCTAAAAAGGGTGCATCTTATACATGGAGAAATAAGGTAGTAAGTGTTGGAAAGGTTGTGGAGAAAATGGAACCCTCATTCACTGCGGGTGGGAGTCCAGTATGGAAGAAAGTATGGTGGTTCCTCAAAAAATTAAGAGTAGAATTACCATATGACCCAGCAATCCCTCTATTGGGTATCTACCCCCAAAACTCAAACACATTGGTATATAAAGACACATGCACCCCCATGTTCATAGCAATATTATACACAGTGGCCAAGACATAGAAACAGCCAAGGTGTCCCTTGATAGAGGATTGGATCAGATAAAGAAGATGTGGTACATATATACAATGGAATACTACTCAGCCATAGGAAATGATGGCATGTTGCCATTTACAACAACATGGATGGACCCTGAGAACATTATACTGAGTGAAATAAGGTAAATCAGAAAAAGCTAAGAACTATAAGTTCCCACAACTTATTGCCAATACTAAGAGGTATACTTATTGCTTTCTATGAGGAAACAACTGCCTTAGTTGTTTAATTCTCCCAAATGGAAGACCTGAAGTTGAAGGCTAGTAAACCAAAAAAATAAATACTCCTTTCAATTCACACTTTAAAATTATTAATCCAGGCCTGACCTGTGCTGGCGCAGTAGATAAAGCGTCGACCTGAAATTCTGAGGTCGCTGGTTCAAAACCCTGGTTTCCCTGGTCAAGGCACATATGGGAGTTGATGCTTCCTGCTCCCCCCCCCTCTCCTCTCTAAAATGAATAAATAAAATCTAAAAAAAAATTATTAATCCAGTTTCTTAACTAGTGGAGGTTGCAATGCTAATGGAAATTGCCTGGCCAGGCCATGGTGCAGTGGATGGAGCACTGGCCTGAGACACTGAGGACCAAGGTTTGAGACCCTGAAGTTACCAGCTTGAGCACAGGCTCACCAGATTTAGCCGGCTTGAGTGTGAGATCACAGACATGACTCCATGGCCAGTTTCTAGCTTGAGCACAAAGGTCACTGGCTTTGAGCCCAAAGGTCACTGGCTTCAAGCCCAAGGTCACTGGCTTGAGCAAAGAGTCACTGGCTAGGATAGAGACGCCTGGTCAAGGCACATATGAACAACTAAGGTGCCACAACTATTAGTTGATGCTTCCTCATCTCCCTTCCTGTTTGCCCCTGACTTTGTGTCTTTCTCTCTGTACCTCAAAAAAAAAAAAAGAAAAGAAAAAAGAAAAAAAACAATGGAAATCAACAATATTCTTGAAATCAAAATGCTTGAGATACAGTCTCAGCTCTGCACTAGCTGTGTGACCTTGCCTCTCCAAACACCTGTAAAACAGTGCTAAACCTTGACCTCCGGACTCCATAAAGTCAGTCTCAGGAGGATCAGATACCATAAAGGAGGGAAACTTCTATGGAAAGTCTAAGGTGCATTGCATACACATGTGTTTGGTGAGTACCTCAAAAAAGGTTCACCTTAACTTTTGTTAAGGTTCACATTAACAATGAGATAAGCAGCAGGATAGCACATTGGTTCAACACCTGTTAAGGTGGCTTTCTCCTAAAAAAAAAATAGCATTCATGAATTTAACAAATACTGCAACAAGTAAAATATTGTCAAAAAACAAAACAAAAAAGGAAATATCTTGGAACACTGTGTGCATACATATATTAAGGCTAAACAGCAATGCAGAGAGAAGAACACTAATCAAATACATGAATGTATGCTTTAATTTCCAAAGTTAAATATTAGTTTGATGGTGTAGTATGAAGTATGTCTTGATCTCAGTTACTAGCATATGAAAGGTCTGACTGCCCTTAGCTCCCTACCCTCCCAGAGGTACAACCTGTGTAGTTAAATATGGGGTACATTTATTAGCGGTCATTGTTACAGTAATATAATGTTATAGTAATTAAATATATACAAATATAGGAAAATATGGAAGATATATAAAAATAATTAGGATATAATATTAAAAGCAATTAAAGAAAGTAAATAAGGCTATGCTGTCTGGATAGGAATTAATCTAGTGTGTACAGATATGATAGGCAGACTCTGCCTTTCACACAGGACCCAGTTAGCGTGTGTGTGAAGTTATATATAGATAGAAAGTAGCTGGATGTCATAACTCTGTAGGTTAACGAAGGTTCCCTAAGAACACAGTAAAAGTGGCTTGATGTGACATTTCGGTAGATTAACATAAAAAGGGCTCCCTGCTAGGAACTCGGAGAAAAAGGTGATTTGAGGTGATAATTATGTAGATTGACACCTGTTAGAAGGCGCTGGCCAGAAAAGGTGCTAAACCTAAGGGCCCCCTCTGCTACAGTAGTTGCTCAGACTCTAATTTTGAACATGGACTGTCTCCACGCTGCTCATTGACCAAGGACAGCCAAAAGGAGTACGCCTACAGGGCCCCCTTAAGCTGTACCCAGGACGCCAAAAAGATTTGAGAGTAATAAACTGCCTGTGTGATTCTTGCAACTAACTTGTATATCAATTGTCTTTCCTCTGGTGACAATTGGTCTCAGTGCTGATAAGTAGCATCCTCATTGCCACCTCAAGAGTACTCTCAAAGAGGTTGCCAGCCCTGCCATTAAGTAGGAGTGTCCCACTGTGCAGAGAAGTCCAATCCGGGACGCCTGACAGACTTAGAGCTCCGGTCTACTGGGACAGTCATGAATAAGCTATAATCAAAAATCAATCTGTTACTTAAACAATGTGCTTAATTATTAGAATCAGAAGAAAAAAATCATCTACCTCCAAAACATCCGTACCTAATGGGACATTAACTAGACTCAGGTCAGAACACATGCTCCATAAATATGAACCAAATAAGAACAAGATTTTATTTCTCATAAACATTTATCAATTGATTTAATATTTATGTAGTCTTTGGGAAAAGCCTTAGAGAGATCTTAAGTTCTTGACAAAAAACAAAGGGAAAATGTAGTTTCTTTACAGGATGTAAATTCGGCAGCTTACTTCAAAGACAGTTTATTTGTTTTATTTTTTAAAAAACTGACAATTATTTGACTCTTTTCTTTCCAGAGACTGATTGTTCTATGATTATCACCTTAAAAACCCAGTGAGGGCCTTTGTCACACACAACATTCAAACATAGCATAAGTGGCATGGGTATGACAGGAGATAGATAGCTTTTTATGGCTGCAATGGGTAAGTGTGACTCACTTTCCTCAAAACCAGACCCGTAAAGAGGTACCAAGAGTTCACAGAAGCTTTTGACAATGAAAAATTTCTATGCCTCTAGATCTTTACTTCCAGCACAGACTGCACCCTTGAGCTCTGGCCCGGCCTGCATATTCAGTGGCTTCCAAGATGTACCCTACACTCATGTTCAAAGTGACATTTGCCCTATTGGTTTGTGATTTTTTGGTGCCCCCATATTAGTGAGTGGAAGTAGACATACAAGTCAGAAAGTTGCAGGGACATTCTTAGCAGCTCACTCTCCTTCATCAACCACAAAATCCAACCATGACTCTACCTCCCATCAGATGTGGGATCTGGAAACACACTCTTTTTTTAAAACCCTGTCATGGGTCCCTACTGTCCAAGAAATTAAAGGAAATTCCTCAAAATGCCCCACTTAACAGATGCTGGCTCCCCACCCCTCTTCCTACAAAGGCTTCAGGACTAGCCACCCTCCATTGATCACCTCCTGCTTTGTAAAATGCCTTGCTTCCTCACTCCTTGCTTTTGTTCATATATGCCCTTCCCTCTGCCATCTTCTTCTAGGGTTATGGAACTGATCCTTCAAAGCCCAATATAAATCCTGCTCTCTAAGAAAGATGTGTTGCTTGGCCTGTGGTGGCTCAGTGGATAAAGCGTCGACCTGGAATGCTGAGGTTGCCAGTTCAAAACCCTGGGCTTGCCCCACCAGAGCACATATGACAAGCAATCAATGAACAACTAAAGTGAAGCAACTATGACATGATATTTTTCACTTCTCCCACCTTTCTTTCTCCTTTCTGTAAAAATAAAATCTTTAAAAAAATGTGCTGAACCCCATCCCCCAGGATAACTGAGTCTCTCCCTCCTCTGCTCTACCAAGGGTACTGGGCCACATACTCAAGCACAGTGTAAACACTCTAGAGATAAAATTATTTGTTTCCAGGCCCTGGCCGGTTGGCTCAGTGATGGAGCGTTGGCCTGGCGTGCAGAGGTCCCGGGTTCGATCCCGGCCAGGGCACACGGGAGAGGCGCCCGTCTGCTTCTCCACCCCTCCCCCTCTCCTTCCTCTCTGTCTCTCTCTTCCCCTCCCGCAGCCGAGGCTCCATTGGAGCGGGGATGGCCCGGGCGCTGGGTATGGCTCCTTGGCCTCTGCCCGGGGCGCTGGGGTGGCTCTGGTCGCGACAGAGCGGCTCCCAGGAGGGGCACGGCATCGTCCCCCTGATGGGCAGAGCCTCGCCCCTGGTGGGCGTGCCGGGTGGATCCCGGTCCGGCGCATGCGGGAGTCTGTCTGTCTCTCCCCGTTTCCAGCTTCAGAAAAATAAAGAGAAAGAAAAAAAGAAAAAAAAATTATTTGTTTCCAAGTCTTTCTGTCTCTTTAGACTGTAAAGTCCTTGAAAGCAGTACCTGTGTTTTATTCCCACTGGCTTTTCCCCAATCCTCACCTCCAAGAGTCCCTGCAATAATGAGAATATATGTTGAATAACATCTGAGTAAAGGCTAAAACCAGAAAAAATTAATCTATACTTTTATCACTTTTTGTTTCACCACCATTAACCAAAACTGCATTACCCATAATTATAATTACTACATCAATCTAAACAGCTTTCAGTTAATTTAAGAGAAGTAAGATTTTAGTTTATTTCTTATCACTCAAGAATCTAGGTACTTATGAATTGCTTTGCAAGCAAATTTGCACACAATGGTCCTGGGTAGAGATATGGACAACTGCTACACCTGCTCTTGGCAGATAAAAGTCCAGTTCCTTTCTCTACCCCCAGGTGCCTGACCTGCCAGAGCTGGCCATGCCCAGAGGCAGAGATCTCTCTGTGTAATGACTAACTGATGGGAGTGTGGTGTGGGTTAGTGTTTCCCAAAGGTCTCTCCAAGTATTTGGTCAAGTATTTTCAAAGTCGTGAGTCAAATGCTTTCCACCAAATGCCTGGAGTTTAACGGATAGGATCATCCCTCTTTTGCTGCCTTGGTGTGGCTTCACTTCAACTCTTTTCTTCTAGAATAGGCAGAGAAATAAGTAAAATATATCTATGTACTTCAGACATAACTGGATTATTTTTTACAGCAGGCGATTCAGGCGGTAGAATTTATTTTTGAATGAAATCATTGCTAATGCCTTCTGAAGTAATTAAAATAAACTGGCTATCTATTTGCCTGCAGAATTGTTTAATTTTATAAAACAGGAGGGATTATGTTTTCTCGTCTGTACAGCTGCAGTGCTGGGTGAGAGTTCCTGCCAACCCCTGGGATAGAATTTCAGCCTGAAAAATCTCCCTCAGCCATGATATTCAGAGCCAAGCAACTAACTTCGAAATAAGGGAGAATGAGTGGATCAAAGCAATAATTCATTCCACTAAGAGCAACAAGGAGAAATTTATTACCATGCTATTTTGGCTATCTATAAAGATATACTATATATGAAAACTTTTCTCAGAATTGTTTTTTTAATTTAATTTTTAAAATTAAATTTATTGGGGTGCTATGGTTAATACGATTACATAAGTTTCAAATGTGCACTTCTATGATACGTGATTTTATATTGCATTAAGTGCCCACCACCCAAAGTCAAATCATCTTCCATTAGCAAATATTTGGCCTCCTTTACCCTTCACTACCCCTTACCTCCTTCCCTCTGTTAACTATCATACTGTTGTCTGTGTCTATGAGTTTCAGTTTTATATCCCACAGATGAGTGAATTCAGTGGTGGGATTCAAATAATATAACAATTGCTTCTCTGCCCTAATGACCATTTTAAGTATAAAAAAATGATATACCAAAAGGTAGTTTATTATTTCATGCACTTAATACTTACATAAGAACAATAAAAGAGGTACACAAAACTAGATTGTTACAGGAGTTTTAAAATATTAATGAAAAAATATTAAATAAATACCTGACAAAAAATAAATAAAACTATTCTTTAAGGTATTTCCAGTGACAGCTTCTCACCCCCTGGTTGTTTGACACTTTTTTCTCTTTACATTATATGATTGTTACTGAAGTAACAAATGAGAGGGAATTAAAATATAGTGTTTCATTAAAGGTATAATGAGTTTTATGAAATGAATAAAAAACATTACAAGCATAGTTCCATCAAATTTTTTTCACCTTTGGATGGAATGAACATTACTATGGGTGCTTAGAATACACTGTTGCACAGATGAATGTTAAAAAAGAGCAAGAAATGTAAATGTGTGATTTCCACACTGGGCGGCTGCCCAGGCTCCCACATTAGAAAGAGCCTTGATGACAAGTGCCATTTCAACAACCGCTTCATGGAACTCAACAAAAAATTAGGTATTGGTTCTGCCAAACCAGTGCAAACTGGCTGAATCCCACTACTGAGTGAAATCATATATAGTTCTTAACTTTTTATGACTGACTTATTTCACTTAGCATAATATTCTCAGGTCCATACATGTTGTCGCAAATGCAATATTTCATTTTTTCTTATGCCTAAGTAGTATTCCATTGTGTATATGTACCACATCTTCTTTATCCAATCCTCTATTGAGGGACACTTTGGTTGTTTCCACGTCTTGGCCACCCTGAACAATTCAGCAATTAATATAGGGGCACATATATCTTTGCAAAAACATGTTTTCAAAATTTTCAGGTAGATACCCAGAAGGGGTCATACGATATTTCTATTCTTAATTTTTTGAGGAACCTCCATACTGTTTTGTATAGTAGCTGCACCAATTTAAAAATTTATTTTCCCATTAGAAATAACAACATGTACAAGGCAAGGACCGAAAAGAACATCATTTAGAAATAAAAAACCAGCTAAGAGGAGAAAAGCCAAGTGTCCCTCCCTGAGTCATCACAAACCCCCATGGCCTTGTCCGCCACCCAAGATCCCGTCAGAGTGAGCCACACCTTAAGCTGCAGAGTTAGACAAGCAAAGGGCCATCTTCATTTTAGTTCATTTACACATGTAATAACCCAAGCTGCCTATGCCAGAACTCTGGATGATTCACTGGTCTGCTGGCTCACACTGCTTTCCCACTATCAAGCCATTAGAACTCTTGGACTCCTTATGTACCATCTTAAATTTAAAAAGGGAAAAAATGCACTCTTTTAAAGGGATAATCAGATGGGTATGCAACATAATTGAATAACAAGATAACCTGGAGATGTTTTCTTTGAAAATATGTATCCTGATTTATTGATGTCATGCATTAAAATTAATAAAAATTTATTTTAAAAGTTAATCCTCGTTTTTTGTTAAAAAAATAAGTTAAAAATAATAATGCAAAATTTCCTTGATTGTTATAATGAAAAGTATTCTTGCTTTCATGGTTTTTCTTCCTGTGTGGGGCCAGAGAAATTAGTGATCTACCAGTGCTGAATAAGCTACAGAAAAATGGCAGAGAAACTACACAAACCTTGCCCTCTCTTTTTTCTCTCTCTCTTTTCCTTTCTAGGCCTTGGCAGATTTAACAGCTACCTGTTCTCTTCTCTTCCAGGTTTTGTTTCCACTAGAGAAAGAGTAAAATTTCTTGAAATTTCAAAAAATCTTCTACTTTCCTGACAACCTCTGAATCACTTGGCGCCTTTAATTGCGCCACAGTGGCATCTAGGCATTTGTCTTTTGACTTTGGGTGGTAAACACACAATGTGATATTCAAATGATATATTATGGAATTGTGCATTTGAAACCTATATCATTTTTAAATGTATTGGGGTGACCCTGGTTAACATAATTATATGGGTGTCAGGTGCCCAATTCTATGACTAACGTATCTCTGTACATTGCATTTCTTGTTCACCCCACAAATCAAGTTTTCTGTCCATCACCATTTATCCCCCCATACCCTCTTCCATTCCCTCCCAACGCCCACTTCAGCCTCCACGCCCAGCAATCAGCACACTGTGGCCTGTGGCCATGAGTTTTTTCTTTTCCTTTTACTTTTTTTTCCTCTTTTTTGCTCAATTCCTCAGGAGGATTTGACCATGTTTTGTTTTGTTTTTTTCTTTTGTAGATTTCCATTTTCAAATCCACAGCACCTGGATTCATGGTAGTTTCAGTTCCAGTGTTATAAACTGTTATTATTTTCAAGCAGAATTTGAATTTATAGAATAAAGCCAGTGTTTGCAGATAAAAAAGTAAAATAAAAGACTACTGACAAAATAATTCATTAATTTTTTTCTAGTTATGCACTGAGTTCATCTGGTCCAATTATTAAATAAATACTCAATTTCTTAACTTCAAAGAAGAGTTAAAAGCTTCAGCTACCTTCGAACAACCAGGTCCAAAACATACCATTCTTTCTTTTATTAATAGACAAAGAATCCAGAATTTCATGAATTCTTTCCTTCTCTCACCCAAATTAACTATATTCCTCAAAGAAAGATATTTCAGAAATATCAATGTAAACATAATAAAACCATTTAATTAACATAAATTGTTCTACCAACCACAAAAGCTTTTCCTCAAACTTTCAGATATACATCCCAAACACCAGTGTCATATCATTTGAAAACAAAAGCAAAACAAACAAACAATCAAAAACACCTCAAATGGATCTTTTGAAAATCCATCCTTGCAACATGGCCTTCAAAACTGGGAAAGCTGTGCGTTCACAGTACACCAATCGTTAGGTCTGCTAACACTGGGTAACTCGGCTGCTTAAAATGGCTGCCCACCGGTCAGTGTGGCATAGTCTCTGCCTCTGTTACTCACTCACTTCCCTCAAAATCGGTTTTTGAGGTTTAGGCTGATAGTAGAAACTTTCTTAAAATTTTCAAAGACTTAAAGGGTGCCTCCTGCAATGCCACCTGTGATGGTAGCCTGAAAAAGGCCTCCAAACTACGGCGATGACGACGGTTTCCCACCGTCACACCCCACGCTCCTCCCACCCAAGCCTCCGTCCGAGTGCTCATGAAGACAAAAACCCTAAGAGACATCTCCCTGAGGGTATACTGCAGGCATCTCATCTGCAGCAAGGAGCAGAAGGACTCCACACCACCTAAGGCCTTTTACCTCAAAGAAGCCTTCATCTGTAGTGGCTCGGCAGAACTGCAGCCTCCCTTCCGGAACAGAGACTGTGAGGAGGAGGTCTAGAGTCAGGGGTTTTGAGGAGGAGTTATTATGGGCGGGGTGAAGGCTTTGAAGCTCCTCCTTGACCACCCAAGTTCTCACTGAAAGCTTTGAGGGTTGTGCCGGACCAGGCGGGGGCACAGTGGATAGGGCCTCGGAGTGGCACATGGAGAACCCACGTTCGAAACCTGAAGTCGCAGCTTGAGCACAGGTTCAGTCTGGTTTGAGCACAGCTCACCAGGTTGGTTTGAGCAAGGGATCACTCGCTCTGCTTGTAGTCCCCTGGTTAGTCCCCTGGTAAAGACACATATGAGAAGGCAATCAATGCCGTGATGCTTCTCATCTCTCTTCCTGTCCGCCTGTCCCTATCTGTGTCTCTCTGTCTCTGTCACAAAAAAAAAATTGAGGATTGCTTATGACTAACTCTTTGAAAAAACGACCAGGAACAAAGCTCCCAGTGGGCAGGACCCGCCTCAACACCTTAGAAGTGTGGAGCCGGAAAGTGGGGGTCTTTCCAGTCCAATCTGGGATCCATTGTGGAACTAAACAAGCTCCGATCTCTTCCTGTTCAAATTTTTTCTTCCTGTTCAGATTTTGGTTACCCAAAAGGGAACCAATTTCCTCAGCAATTAAGTCTCAAACTAAGTATCAAGTCTTGTAGGGTGGTTGCAGCTCAACAACACAGACTCTGTGGCAGCTGGGACCCCAGAAACCAAAGGGAGGACAACAGCAAGGTGTTCCTCTTTGACCCACTATCTGGTTAAGTGGTTAAGCATGGCAGTCCCAACTGTAAATTGGGAAAGTCCCAACTTTTTTCACACTTTCCAAACTACCCTTCCTTCCTATCTTTTTCTGAAGAGACAGCTACCAGAGTTTTGCAGGCTTGCTCTACATTACACCATTTGACTTCTCAAGTCCATTTCTAAACATTCTTGGATAAACTAATCCCACAACATCCCTCAGCCACTGACTCCAGAATTGAATAATCCTCTCTGTAGAATAGATTTAACTACATGTTGTTTTCTCAAGACAATTTTGTGACAAGTTAAAAAGCCCTTCAATGAATTGAAAGATCTAAAACCAAAGTTAATTCTAATCCAGCACTTAGTGAAGGATGAATAAAGTAAATATTAATTTAATAACATCATTAATATTAAATTTTATTCATAATAATGACAAGCCTTGCTCTTTAGACAAGGAGGATATGTCACATAAAGGGCTCCAAAACTTTCTATCTCCTACACCAGCAATTTTCAAACTTTTTCATCTCAAATTCTGTAGCACATCAAAAAAATATATTTTTTGCTGATCTAACAAAAAATATGTATAATTCTGACTCATTCACACATGGATGGCTATTGTGTTGACTGTTGTAATTTCTTTTCTTTTTTCTTCATTTTCTAAGTGAGAGGAGGGGAGAGGAGGAAAGATAAAGAGACAGACTTTTGCATATGCCCAACCAGGATCCACCTGGCAAAGCCCCGTATAGGGGCCAATGCTCTGCCCATCTGGGGCCATGCTCACAACTAAGCTATTTTAGCACCTGAGGCAGAAGTTTATGAGCCTTCTTCAGCACACCCAGGCCAAATGTTCCAACCAATCAAGCCATGGCTGTGGGAGCAGAAGAGAGAGAGAGAAAGAGAGAGAGAAAGGGGAAAAGGAAGGAGACTGGTAGAGAAGCAAATGGTTCCTTCTTCTGTGTGTCCTGACTGGGAATGGAACCTAGGACATCCACACACCCAGCCTACAATCTACCTCTGAACCAACCAGCTAGGACTTGTTGTCATTTTTTTTATTCGACAATCTAAAGGAAAAAAAGACAGTGTACCTGACTAGTCAGATATTGCATGCTTTAAAAATTCTTGCTGCACACTGGTTGAAAAACACTGTCCTACACAATCCTTCTGATTTCAGAACTGTACTACACAATCATTTTATAGTATATACCTTTATTAAAACAAAACACCACACACCTTAAGTAAATATAATTTTTATTAATCAATTACACCTCAATAAAGCTGGAAGGAAGGGGAGTGGGAGTGGAACACTGAGAAGAGTAGTCATTGAAGGTATTCTTTTCTCCATACTAAAATTGAAGATAAAATTCTAAACTTTTAGGGAGTTTAGAAAAAAAATTTTTAACTCAGTTTCATTTTAAAATACATATAATGATACTTCCTAAAGTGCATTTTAAATAGACCATTTGGATTTGCAGCTATAATACAGCATTCAGGTACCACAAACTCTATTACATTTAAAAGCTTCATTAAAAAATGACATTAAGCCTGACCTGTGGTGGCTCAGTGGATAAAGTGTCGACCTGGAATTCTGAGGTCTCCGGTTCAAAACCCTGGTTTCCCTGGTCAAGGCACATTTGGGAACTGATGCTACCTGTTCCTCCCTCCTTCATCTCTCCCTCTCTCTCTTCCCTCTAAAATAAATAAATAAATAAATAAAAACTTTTTTAGTGGTATTAAGATTTTAATGGGAATTGCATCAAATGTGTATATTGCTTTGGGTAATATGGCTATTTTAACTATGTTGATTCCTCCATCCATGAACATGGAATATTTTTCCATTTCATTGTATCTTTTTCAATTTCTTTCAGTAAGGATTGGTAGTTTTTTTGTTTGTTTGTTTGTTTGTTTTTATTTTTTTTTTTTTGCATTTTTCTGAAGCTGGAAACAGGGAGAGACAGTCAGACAGACTCCCGCATGCCCCCGACCGGGATCCACCCGGCATGCCCACCATGGGGCAACGCTCTGCCCACCAGGGGGCGATGCTCTGCCCATCCTGGGCGTCGCCATGTTGCGATCAGAGCCACTCTAGCGCCTGAGGCAGAGGCCACAGAGCCATCCCCAGCGCCCGGGCCATCTTTGCTCCAGTGGAGCCTTGGCTGCGGGAGGGGAAGAGAGAGACAGAGAGGAAGGCACGGCGGAGGGTTGGAGAAGCAAATGGGCGCTTCTCCTGTGTGCCCTGGCCGGGAATCGAACCAGGATTGGTAGTTTTTAATGTATAGGTCCTTCACATCCTTTGTTAAGATTACTCCTAGGTATAATATTTTGTTGCAATTGTAAAAGGAATTGTTCTTTTAAGTTTGTTTTGTGAAGTTTCATTGTTGGCATATAAGAAAGCAATCGACTTTTGTATACTAATTTTATATTCTGTGACTTGAATGTATTTATTTATCGTTTCTAATAGTTTTACAGTGAAGTCTTTAGCGTTTTTCTATATACAGGATCATGCTAGCTGCAAAAAGAAATGCCTTTACTTCTTTTCTGATATGAACACCATTTATTTCTTCCTCTTGCCTGATTGCTCTGGCTAAGATATCCAGTACTGTATTGAGTAACAGTGGAGGGAGTGGTCAACCTAGTTTTGTTCCTGATTTTATGAAGCCTTTAGTTTTTCACAATTTAGTATGATATTGGCTGATGGCTTGTCATATATGGCCTTCATTATGTTGAAGTACTTTCCTTCTCTACCCATTTAATTGAGTGTTTTAGACACAAATGGATGTTGCATCTTCTTTAGTTTTTTTTTAATTAATTTCAATGGGGTGACATTGATAAATCAAGGTACATATGTACAGAGAAAACATCTCTATGTTATTTGGACATTTGATTATGCTGCATTCCCATCACCCAAAGTCCAATTGTCTTCCGTCACCTTCTAACTGGTTTTCTTTGTGCCCCTACCCCAACCCCCTCCCTCTCTTACCCCCCACCCCGTAACCACCACACTCCTGTCCATGTCTCTGAGTCTCATTTTTATGTACCTCCTCTGTATGGAATTATACAGTTCTTAGTTTTTTCTGATTTACTTATTTCGCTCACTATAATGTTATCAAGGTCCATCCATGTTGTTGTAAATGATCCAATGTCATCATTTCTTATGGCTGAGTAGCATTTCATAGTATATATGTACCAAAACTTTTTAATCCACTCGTCCACTGAAGGACACTGGGGCTGTTTCCAGATCTTCGCTATTGTGAACAATGCTGTCATAAACATGGGGGTGCATTTCTTCTTTTCAAACAGTGCTATAGTGTTCCTGGGGTATATTCCTAAAAGTGGTATAGCTGGGTCAAAAGGCAGTTCGATATTTAATTTCTTAAAAAATCTCCATGTTTTCCACAGTGGCTGCACAAGTCTGCATTTCCACCAGCAGGGCAGGAGGGTTCCCTTTTCTCCACATTCTCGCCAGCACTTATTCTCCATGTTTTCCACAGTGGCTGCACCAGTCTGCATTTCCAGCAGCAGGGCAGGAGGGTTCCCTTTTCTCCACATTCTCGCCAGCACTTATTCTGTCTTGTTTTGTTGATGAGCGCCATTCTGACTGGTGTGAGGTGATATCTCATTGTGGTTTTAATTTGCATTTCTCTAATGATTAATGATGTTGAGCATTTTTTCATACGCCTATTGGCCATTTGTATGTCCTCTTTGGAGAAGTGTCTATTCATTTCTTTCGCCCATTTTTTTTATTGGATTGTTTGTCTTCCTGGTATTGAGTTTTACAAGTTCTTTATAAATTTTGGTTATTAACCCCTTATCAGACGTATTGTCAAATATATTCTCCCATTGTGTAGTTTGTCTTTTTATTCTGTTCTTATTGTCTTTAGCTGTGCAGAAACTTTTTAGTTTGATATGGTCTCATTTGTTTATCCTATCTTTAATTTCACTTGCCCGTGGAGATAAATGGGCAAATATATTGCTGCGAGAGATGTCAGAGAGCTTACTGCTTATGTTTTCTTCTAAGATACTTATGGTTTCATGGTTTACATTTAAGTCTTTTATCCATTTTGAGTTTTGTTGTTTTTTTTTTGAATGGTGTAAGGCGGTGGTCTAGTTTCATTTTTTTGCAGGTAGCTGTCCAATTTTCCCAACACCATTTATTAAAGAGACTGTCTTTACTCCACTGTATGCTCTTACATCCTTTGCAAATATCAGTTGTCCATAGAGCCATAGAGCTGTGGGTTTATTTCTGAGTTTTCTGTTCTGTTCCATTGATCTATATGCCTGTTCTTATGCAAGAACCAGGCTGTTTTGAGTACAATGGCCTTGTAGTATAACTTGATATCCGGAACTGTGATACCTCCCACTTTATTCTTCCTTTTCAAGACTGCTGAGGCTACTCGTGTTCTCCTTTGGTTCCATATAAAGTTTTGGAATATATGTTCTATATCTTTGAAGTAAGTCATTGGTATTTTAATTGGTATTGCATTGAATTTATAAATTGCTTTGGGTAATATAGACATTTTAATGATGTTTATTCTTCCTAAACATAAGCACAGTATATGCTTCCACTTGTTTGTATCTTCCTTGATCTCTTTTATCAATGTTTTATAATTTTCTGAGTACAAGTCTTTAATCTCCCTGGTTAAATTTATTACTAGGTACTTTATTTTTTTGGTTGCAATAGTAAAGGGGATTGTTTTTTTAATTTCTCTTTCTGACAGTGCATTGTTAGTATATAAAAATGCCTCTGATTTCTGAGTATTAATTTTATATCCTGCCACCTTGCTGAATTCATTTATCCGGTCTAGTAGTTTTTTGACTGAGACTATAGGGTTTTCTATACAATATCATATCATATGCAAATAATGATAGTTTTACATCTTCTTTTCCACTTTGGATGCCTTTTATTTCTTTTTCTTATCTGATTGCTGTGGCTAAGAAATCCAGAACTATGTTAAATAAGAGTGGTAAAAGGGGGCACCCCTGCCTTGTTCCTGATCTTAAGGGGATTGCTTTTAATTTTTGCCCATTGAGTATAATGTTGGCTGTGGGTTTGTTGTACATGGTTTTTATCATGTTCAGGTATGTTCCCTGTATTCCCACTTTGCTTAGAGTTTTGATCATGCATGGGTGCTGGATTTTATCAAATGCTTTATCTGCATCTATTAAAATTATCATGTAGTTTTTCACTTTCCTTTTGTTTATGTGATAAATCACATTGTTTGATTTGCAAATATTGTACCAGCCTTGCCTCCCAAGAATATATCCCACTTGATCATGGTGTATGATTTTTTTCATATATTGCTGGATCCTGTTTGCTAATATTTTGTTTAGAATTTTAGCATCTATATTCATCACGGATATTGGCCTATAATTTTCTTTATTTCTGTTGTCTTTGCCTGGTTTTGGAATCAGAATTATACTCATCTCATAAAAGGAGCTTGGAAGTCTTCTTTCCTCTTGAGTTTTTTGAAGTACCTTGAGAAGAATGGGAGTTAGTTCTTCTTTGAATATTTGCTAAAACTCACTTGTAAAGCCATCAGGCCCAGGACTTTTTTTTTTTTTAGGAGTTTATTGGTAACAGTTTCCATCTAATTTGTTGTAATCGGTCTGTTTAGGTTTTCTGATTCTTCCAGATTAACTTTTAGAAGATTATATGTTTCAAGGAATTTGTCCATTTCATCTAGGTTGTTTAGTTTTTTGGTGTACAGTTATCATAGTATTTTCTTACAATATTTTGTATTTCTGTTGTGTCAGTTGTTGTTTCTCCACTCTCATTTCTAATTTTATTTATTTGAGTCCTCTCTCTTTTTTTTTTGGTGAGTCTGGTTAAAGGTCCATCGATCTTGTTTACCTTTTCAAGGAACCAGCTCCTGGTTTCATTAATCCTCTGTATTGTTTCTTTAGCCTCTATGTCTTTTATTTCTGCTCTGATCTCTATTATTTCCTTCCTTCTACTAGCTCTGGGCTTTACTGGCCGTTCTTTTTCTAGTTCTTTTAGATTCAGGGTCAAGTTGTTTATTTGAGCTTTTTCTAGCGTCTTGACGTATGCCTGTAATGCTATGAACTTCCCTCTCAGGACTGCCTTTGCTGTGTGTTATAAATTTTCAGTTGATGTATACTCGTTATCATTTGTTTCTAGGAATTTTTTAATTTGTTCTTTGATCTCATTGTTACCCATTCATTATTTAATAACATGCTAATTAGTTTCCAAGTGTTTGAGAATTTTTCAGTTTTTCTGTTGTGGTTGATTTCTACTTTCATGCCATTTTGATCAGAGAAAGTGCCTGATATGATTTCAATCTTCTTAAATTTGTTGAGACCACTTTTGTGCCCTAACATGTGGTCTGTCTTAGACAATGTACCATGAGCATTTGAAAAGAATGTATATTCTGTTAGTTTAGGGTGAAAGGTTCTGTAGGTATCTATTAAATCAAGTTGATCTAGTATGTCCTTTAAGTCTGCTGTTTCATTGTTAATTTTCTTTCTTGAGGATCTATCTAGTGATGTTAGTGGGGTATTGAAATCCCCTACTATTAGAGTGTTGCTGTTGATCTCACCCTTTAATTCCATCAAAGTCTGCTTTATATATTTAGGTGCTCCTATATTAGGTGCGTAGATATTTATAATGGTTATATCTTCCTGTTGGATTGCTCCCTTTATCATTATGTAGTGACCTTCTTTATCTCTTACTACAGTCTTTGTTTTAAAGTCCATTTTGTCTGATGTAAGTATTGCTACCCCAGCTTTTTTTTTTCATTTCCATTTGCGTGAAATAATTTTTTCCATCCTTTTATCTTCAGTCTATGTGCATGTTTTATTTTAAGGTGTGTCTCTTGTAGACAGCATAGGTATAGGTCCTGTTTTCTTATCCACACAGCTACCCTATGTCTTTTGATCAGATCATTGAATCCATTTACATTTAAGGTTATTATTGATATATAAATGTTTATTGCCATTTTTTTTCTTTAAAACTGTATTCCTCTTTTGCTATATTCTTTTTCACTTTGATCTGTTTACAACAGGCTCCTTAGTTTTTCTTGCAGCCTTGGTTTGGTTGTAGTGAATTCCATAAGTTTTTTTTTGTTTTGTTTTGTTTTGTTTTTTGTCTGGAAAGCTTTTTATTTCTCCTTTAATTTTAAACAATGCCCTTGCTGGATAAAGTAGTCTTGGTTGTAGGCTCTTGTTTTGCATTACTTTGAATATTTCTTGCCATTCCCTTCTGGCCTCAAGTGTTTCTGTTGAAAAGTTGGAGGTCTTCCTTATGGGGGCTCCTTTGTAGGTGATAGTCTTTTTTTCTATAGCAGCTTTTAATATTTTCTCTTTATCACTTAGCTTTGGTATTTTAATTATGATGTGTCTTGGTGTAGATTTCTTTGGGTTTCTCTTCAATAGAGTTCTCTGTGCTTCATTCAAACCTCAATAACAAACAAATTATCTTATCTGGGACTCAAACTTATGTTTGTGGCATTTTGGGGGTTTTTTACTTCACCTTTTTAACTCACTAACAGTGCTCCTATCCCTGGCTCTCCATTTTATCTAGTTCTTGTTCCACTAAATACAATAGTAATTTTTTAATTTGTCTCCCATTTTTCCGTTTTCCTCTTATTCCTCTCATCATAACTCTTAGACAACCAACACCTAAAAGCAAATCATTTTATTCTTGACCCAAATTTTTTCCTTATTTGCTTTTTGTGGGTCCATACGCTCTTTTTCTTTTCTTTTTTTTTTTTCTTTTTCTCGTTTTTCTTTTTTTTTTTCTTTTTTTTTTTTTTGCCTCTTTATTACTTTTCCCCAATTCATGCCCAGGAGAGGAGAGGAAAAAAGGAGGGGGGGAATAATTTCCTTTTTAAAAAAATTTTTATTTTATTTTTCTTTATTTCATTATTAATTTTTTTTAAAAAAAAAACAACTCTTTTCGATTTTTTATTTTTTTATTATTTTTTTAACTTTTTATTCTTTATTAAATCTCATTAATACTATCAACAAAACCACCCTCAGATGCCATTAAGGAAGAGAAAATCGAATATCATGGATACAAAAGAAAGAGAGGTAACACAGCTAGATGAGGAAAAATCTATGGAGAAAAAATTTAATATATTGGAAACCTTGGAGCTAAATGACAGAGAATTCAAGATAGAAATCCTAAAAATCCTCCGAGATATACAAGAAAACACAGAAAGACAATTTAGGGAGCTCAGAAAACAACTCAATGAACACAAAGAATATATGTCCAAGGAAATTGAAACTATAAAAACAAATCAAACAGAGATGAAAAACTCAACTCACGAGCTGAAAAACGAAGTAACAAGCTTAGCTAATAGAACAGGTCAGATAGAAGAGAGGATTAGTGAAATAGAAGACAAGCAACTTGAGGCACAACAGAGAGAAGAAGAAAGAGACTCAAAAATTTAAAAAAATGAGATAGCCCTACAAGAATTATCTGACTCCATCAAAAAGAAAAACATAAGAATAATAGGTATAACAGAGGGAGAAGAGAGAGAAAATGGAATGGAGAACATACTCAAACAAATAATAGATGAGAACTTCCCAAGCCTGTGGAAAGAACGAAAGCCTCAAGTTCAAGAAGCAAACAGAACTCCGAGTTTTCTTAACCCCAACAAACCTACTCCAAGGCATATCATAATGAAATTGACACAAACCAACAGCAAAGAAAAAATTCTCAAGGCAGCCAGGGAAAAGAAGAATACAACATATAAAGGAAGGCCCATTAGATTATCATCAGATTTCTCAGCAGAAACTCTACAAGCTAGAAGAGAGTAGACCCCAATATTTAAAGTCCTGAAAGAGAGGAACTTTCAGCCACGAATACTATACCCATCAAAGCTATCCTTCAAATATGAAGGAGAAATAAAAACATTCACAGATACAGAAAAGATGAGGGAATTTATCATCAGAAAACCCCCACTCCAGGAATTACTAAAGGGGGTTCTCCAATCAGATACAAAGAACAAAAAAAAAAAACAGAGCCACAAGTAAAAGCTCCAAGAAGAACACAATAAAACCAAATTTAAACTGTGACAACAACAAAAAGAAAGAGGGGGAGAAGATGGAGATTAAAAGTAGCAAAGGACGATGGAGTGCAAAAGTACTCACAAAATAGTTCGCTACAATGAACAGGGTAGGGACCCTTTTCATTATTCAAAGGTAACCACCATTGAAAAAACCACCACAGAAGCACATGAGATAAAAAAGATAGCAACAGAGGAAAGATGTATGGAATACAACCAAATAAAAACAAAAGATAGAAAAACGAAAGAGAAGGATCAAACAAGACACAAAACTAACTGAAAGCAAGATAGAAAATGGCAATAGGGAACTCACAAGTATCAATAATTACACTAAATGTAAACGCATTAAACTCACCAATAAAAAGGCACAGAGTAGCAGAATGGATTAAAAAAGAAAATCCAACTGTATGCTGCCTACATGAAACTCATCTAAGTAACAAGGATAAAAACAAATTCAAAGTGAAGGCTGGAAAACAATACTCCAAGCAAATAACATCCAAAAAAAAGCAGGTGTAGCAATACTCATATCGGATAATGCTGACTACAAGACAGGAAAAGTACTCAGAGACAAAAATGGCCATTTCATAATGGCTAAGGGGACACTGAATCAAGAAGACATAACAATTCTTAATATATATGCACCAAACCAAGGAGCACCAAAATATATAAGACAGCTACTTATTGATCTTAAAACAAAAACTGACAAAAACACAATCATACTTGGAGACCTCAATACACCACTGATGGCTCTAGATCGGTCATCCAAACAGAGAATCAACAAAGACATAGTGGCCTTAAACAAAACACTAGAGCACCTGGATATGATAGACATCTACAGGACATTTCATCCCAAAGGGACTGAGTATACATTTTTCTCCAGTGTACATGGATCATTCTCAAGAATTGACCATATGTTGGGCCACAAAAACAACATCAGCAAATTCAGAAAAATTGAAGTTGTACCAAGCATATTTTCTGATCATAAAGCCTTGAAACTAGAATTCAACAGCAAAAAAGAGGGAAAAAATCCCACAAAAATGTGGAAACTAAAAAACATACTTTTAAAAAATGAATGGGTCAAAGAAATAAGTGCAGAGATCAAAAGATATATACAGACTAATGAAAATGACAATACCACATATCAGATTCTATGGGATGCAGCAAAAGCAGTGATAAGAGGGAAGTTCATATCACTTCAGGCATATATGAACAAACAAGAGAGAGCCCAAGTGAACCACTTAACTCCCCACCTTAAGGAACTAGAAAAAGAAGAACAAAGACAACCCAAAACCAGCCGAAGAAAGGAGATAATAAAAATCAGAGCAGAAATAAATGAATTAGAGAATAGAAAATCTATAGAAATAATTAATAGAACAAGGAGCTGGTTCTTTGAAAAGATCAACAAAATTGACAAACCCTTGGCAAGACTTACCAAGGAAAAAAGAGAAAGAACTCATATAAACAAAATCCAAAATGAAAGAGGAGAAATCACCACGGACACCGTAGATATACAAAGAATTATTGTAGAATACTATGAAAAACTTTATGCCACTAAATTCAACAACCTAGAAGAAATGGATAAATTCCTAGAACAATACAACCTTCCTAGACTGAGTCAAGAAGAAGCAGAAAGCCTAAACAGACCTATCAGTAAAGAAGAAATAGAAAAAACCATTAAAAACCTCCCCAAAAATAAAAGTCCAGGCCCTGACGGCTATACAAGCGAATTTTATCAAACATTCAAAGAAGACTTGGTTCCTATTCTACTCAAAGTCTTCCAAAAAATTGAAGAAGAAGCAATACTTCCCAACACATTTTATGAGGCCAACATAACCCTCATACCAAAACCAGGCAAGGATGGCACAAAAAAAGAAAACTACAGACCAATATCTCTAATGAATACAGATGCTAAAATACTAGACAAAATACTAGCAAATCGAATACAACAACATATTAAAAAATAATACATCATGATCAAGTGGGATTCATCCCAGAATCTCAAGGATGGTTCAACATACGTAAAACGGTTAATGTAATACACCATATCAACAAAACAAAGAACAAAAACCACATGATCTTATCAATAGACGCAGAAAAGGCTTTCGATAAAATACAACACAATTTTATGTTTAAGACTCTCAACAAAATGGGTATAGAAGGAAAATATCTCAACATGATAAAGGCCATATATGATAAACCATCAGCTAACATCATATTAAATGGCACTAAACTGAAGGCTTTCCCCCTTAAATCAGGAACAAGACAGGGTTGTCCACTCTCTCCACTCTTATTTAATGTGGTACTAGAAGTTCTAGCCAGAGCAATCAGACAAGACAAAGAAATAAAAGGCATCCATATCGGAAAAGAAGAAGTAAAGGTATCACTTTTTGCAGATGATATGATCCTATACATCGAAAACCCCAAAGAATCCACTAAAAGACTACTAGAAACAATAAGCCAATACAGTAAGGTCGCAGGATACAAAATTAACATACAGAAGTCAATAGCCTTTCTATATGCCAACAATGAAACAATTGAGAAGGAACTCAAAAGAATAATCCCCTTCACGATTGCAACAAAAAAAATAAAATACTTAGGAATAAACATAACAAAGAATGTAAAGGACTTATATAATGAAAACTATAAACCATTGTTAAGGGAAATCGAAAAAGATATAATGAGATGGAAGAATATACCTTGTTCTTGGCTAGGAAGAATAAATATAATCAAGATGGCTATATTACCCAAAGCAATATACAAATTTAATGCAATTCCCATCAAACTTCCAATGACGTTTTTTAAAGAAATAGAGCAAAAAATCATCAGATTTATATGGAAGTATAAAAAACCCCGAATAGCCAAAGCAATCCTAAAGAAAAAGAATGAAGCTGGGGGCATTACAATACCTGACTTCAAACTCTATTATAGGGCCACGACAATCAAAACAGCATGGTATTGGCAGAAAAATAGACAATCAGACCAATGGAACAGAATAGAAAGTCCAGAAATAAAACCACATATATATAGTCAAATAATTTTTGATAAAGGGGCCAACAACACACAATGGAGAAAAGAAAGCCTCTTCAATAAATGGTGCTGGGAAAACTGGAAAGCCACATGTAAAAGAATGAAACTGGACTATAGTTTGCCCCCCTGTACTAAAATTAACTCAAAATGGATCAAAGATCTAAACATAAGACCTGAAACAATTAAGTACATAGAAGAAGACATAGGTACTCAACTCATGGACCTGGTTTTTAAAGAGCATTTTATGAATTTGACTCCACAGGCAAGAGAAGTGAAGGCAAAAATTAATGAATGGGACTACATCAGACTAAGAAGTTTTTGCTCAGCAAGAGAAACTGATAACAAAATAAACAGAAAGCCAACTAAATGGGAAATGATATTTTCAAACAACAGCTCAGATAAGGGCCTAATATCCAAAATATACAAAGAACTCATAAAACTCAACAACAAACAAACTAACAATCCATATAAAAAAATGGGAAGAGGATATGAGCAGACACTTCTCCCAGGAAGAAATACAAATGGCCAACAGATATATGAAAAGATGCTCATCTTCTTTAGCTATTAGAGAAATGCAAATCAAAATGGCAATGAGATACCACCTCACACCTGTTCGATTAGCTGTTATTAGCAAGACAGGTAATAGCAAATGTTGGAGAGGCTGTGGAGAAAAAGGAACCCTCATACACTGTTGGTGGGAATGTAAAGTAGTACAACCATTATGGAAGAAAGTATGGTGGTTCCTCAAAAAACTGAAAATAGAACTACCTTATGACCCAGCAATCCCTCTACTGGGTATATATCCCAAAAACTCAGAAACATTGATACGTAAAGACACATGCAGCCCCATGTTCATTGCAGCATTGTTCACAGTGGCCAGGACATGGAAACAACCAAAAAGCCCATCAATAGATGACTGGATAAAGAAGATGTGGCACATATACACTATGGAATACTACTCAGCCATAAGAAATGATGACATCGGAACATTTACAGCAAAATGGTGGGATCTTGATAACATGATACGAAGCGAAATAAGTAAATCAGAAAAAAACAGGAACTGTATTATTCCATACGTAGGTGGGACATAATAGTGAAACTAAGAGACATTGATAAGAGTGTGGTGGTTACGGGGGGGAGGGGGGAATGGGAGAGGGAAAGGGGGTGGGGAGGGGCACAAAGAAAACAAGATAGAAGGTGACAGAGGACAATCTGACTTTGGGTGGTGGGTATGCAACATAATTGAACGACAAGATAACCTGGATTTGTTATCTTTGAATATATGTATCCTGATTTATTGATGTCACCCCATTAAAAAAATAAAATTATTATAAAAAAAAATTAGTTTGTAATCCACTTTGGTTCTGGGAGTTGGGAGTTGGTACATCCGCTTACTCCATTGCCATCTTGTCTCTCCATGTTCTATCTTATTGAATGTTTTTTCTGTATCTAGTGATAGACTCATATGATTTTTGTCTTTTGTTTTGTTGATGTAGTGTATCACAAACGATTGATTTAAACATGATAAACTATCTTTGTGCTCCTGGAATGAATCTCATTATTTAAAGACAGAAAGAAAACACCAGATTTGTATGGAACCATTAAAAATCCCAAATAGCCAAAGCAATCCTGAAGAAAAAGAATGGAACTGGAGGTATTAAATTACCTGACTTCAAATTATACTATAGAGCCATGACAATCAAAGCAAAAACATCCCAAGTGTCTGTCAGTGGATGAGTGGATTAAAAAGCAGTGGTACATATATACAATGGAATAATATTGGTCCATGAAAAAGAAGGAAATATTACCTTTTGCAACAATATCAATGGACCTAGAAACTATTATGTTAAGTGAAATAAGCCAGGCAGAGAAATAAAAATATCATATGACCTCACTGATTTGAGGAATCCAAGAAAGAATGTGAACGGAGGAATGAAATTGAGGCAGAGGTGGGATCAAAGGGACCAGAGGAAAAGAGTACAGAGGGAAAGGGGATGATAGGATGGGATAAACCTGAAGAGAAAGGGGAAGGGCTATCTTGAGAAGTAGGCAAAGGAGATGTTGGGGAGAATATGAGGGAGGGGTTGCATTCGGGGTGACACTAGAATCTATGTAAACACAATAAATATAAAAAAACAGCATGGTATTGTCAGAAAAACAGACATACAAACAATGGAACAAAATCAAGAGCTCAGAAATAAATGCATATATATATATATATATATATATATATATATATATATATATATATATATGGACAAATCATCTTTGACAAAGGAACCAAAAACACACAATGAAAAAAAGAAAGCCTCTTCAAGAAATGGTGCTGGGGAAATTGGAAAACCATGTGCAAAATAATGAAATTTGACCACAGTTTTACCCCAGGCACAAAAATTAATTGAAAATGGATCAAAGACAAAAATATAAGATTTGAAATTATAAATTAAATAGAAGAAAACATAGGTACTAAGCTCATGGACCTTGGACTTGAAGAACAATTTATGAATTTTACCCCAAAGGTAAGGGAAATAGACAAAAAAATGAATGGAACTATATTAAACTAAAAAGCTTTTGCACAGCAAAACAAAACAAAAAAACTGGCAACAAACCAAATAGGCAGCCAACTAAATGTGAGATGATAATTGCAAAACAGCTCTAATAAGGGGTTAATATCCAAAGCATAGATAGAGCTCACAAAGGTCAGCAACAAACAAGCAAAGAATACAATTGAAAATTAAGGATAGGACTTAAACAGACACTTCTCCCAAAAGGACAGACAAATGGCCTACAGATATATGAAAAGATGCTCATCTTCACTAGCTATTTGAGAAATGCAAATTAAAACTACAATGGGATACCACTTCACCTGATAGATTGTTTATTATCAACAAGACAGGTAATAAGAAGTTTTGAAGAGACTGTGGAGAAAAGGTAACTCTCTTTCACTGCTGGTGGGAATGCAAATTGAATTAGTACAATCATTATGGAAGAAAGTATAATGATTCCTCAAAATATTAAGAATAGAACTACCATATGACCCAGCAATCTCTCTAGTGAGTATCTATGCCAAAAACTCAAAAACATTGGTACATAAAGACAAATGCACCCTTATGTTCATTGCAGCATTGTTCAGTGTCCAAGACATGGAAACAACTCAAGTGTCCCTTGATAGAGGATTGGATAAAGAAGATGTGGCACATTTATATGATGCAATACTACTCAGCCATAAGAAATGATGACATATTGCCATTTATGACAACATGGATGGACCTTGAGAACATTATACTGAGTGAAATAAGTAAATCAAAAAAAGCTAAAAACTGTATGATTTCACACATAGGTGGGATATAAACTGAGACTCATGGACATAAACAAAAGTGAAGTGGTTACTAGGGGGAGGGATATGTGAAGGAGGGAGTGGGGAAAGGCTATAAAGAGGGACAAATATAAAATGACGGAAAATGATTTGACTTTGGATGATGGGTATACTACAAAATCGACAGTTCAAATGCTATAGAAATGTTTAACTAAAATCTATTACGCTTATTGATCACTATTACTTTTTTAAATTTAATTATGTAAATAAAATTTCAAAAATTAAAGAATTTCAGTTCAAGACATGCATTCTAACAACAAACCATGTGCAAGTTGAGAAACAAAGGAGAACTGTTGTAGAAGAAAAGAGGAAATCAAGATAGCTGTGATTAACTAAGAGTTCTTTCTGGTGTGCTTCTTAATCAACATAGAGTGTAAGAGTTCCTCCTACAGGTTCCACAAACTCCAATTTAAATGAAATTTCTGTCCATTATCTTCACAGTGACCAAACTCTTGCACAGTCATCTTCTTCCTGATCATAATCTCCAAAAGGAGAAAAAAAATCTAAGCATAAAGCTACTTATTATAGTTTTACACACTTTATTAATGATTTAGGAATGAATAAAATATAGTAAAATGAGTATTGTGAAATAAATAGATGAAGGTATGAAGACTTTAATAAATAAGGAAAATAAAAAAGCTGCCTCATTCTACATCATGTTCTGGTATTTTCAGAAAGTAGTCAAAACTAATTTAAAAGTTTATGTCTTTTCCCACACTGAATCTTCTACTTTGACATAAGAGAAACAAGAATTAGTAGATATGTTGGTTAGAGACACGACATATCTTTGGCAATTTTTTTTAGTTATGGTAATGTTATTGCATATGGTCAATAAACATTCTATACAACATTAACTCAAGCCTGACCAGGCAGTTGCACCATGGATCAAGTGTTGGGCTGGGACACAGGTTTGAAACCTCAAGGTCACCATTTAGAGCATGGGTTCATCTGCTTTGAGTGCAGGCTCACCAGCTTGCACAAGGGGTCCCTGAATTGAGCATGGAATCATAGACATGACCCCTTGGTCATTGACTTGAGCCCAAATGTCTCTGGCTTGAAGCCCAAGGTCACTAGCTTGAGCACAAGGTCACTGTCTTGAGCAAGGGGTCACTCGCTCTGCTGTAGTCCCTGGTTAAGGCACATGTGGGAGAGGAATCAATTAACAGCTAAGGCGCCACAATGAAGAATTGATGCTTCTCATTTCTCTCTCTTCCTGTCTGACTGTCCTTATCTGTCCCTTTCTTTGTTTCTCTCTCTGTCTCTGTCAAAAAAGGAAACCCCAAAAAAACTCATTAACTCAATGATGCAATTTCCAATATTTTGAATGAAATTTTACCAAAATATTTGTAAATACTTGATTTTTAAGACTAGCATGCACATGATTCTTTTAAATTACGTTATGTTTTAGACAAAGCACATATTTGGGAACAGCTTGCCTACCAAATGAGTTCAACATTTTTTAAATATAAATATACATTACATATATCTGTATCTATTAACAATTGAAAAGTAAAAACTTTGCCTCATTCATAAATTTATTTTTCATATCATTTGCTGAATATTTATGAAGCTGAGTCCCTTTCTTCTCCACTAATTTATTCATAACCATACAAAATAAAATGGTTACTTTAATTCTCAATTCAGTTTGATTGTATAAACACACATTGACTATCTACTATATACAAAGCAACATATTTTTCAGGAATATTTTATCAGAAATATTTCAGCAGAAATATTTCAGAGCTATTTCCTCAGAGAAATGCATGACTTGTTAATATTAGAATTGCTACTTTACACAAAATGTTATTTAGGTTGGGTGAGTTAATATTTATATATTAATCAAATGAAATGCACCATTTTTCAACAGCTCCTCCTACTTCTGGTTTATAGTAAAAAAAAAAAAACAAAACTGTTTTGTATTTTTAAATTAGAGGGAGCATCATTTGTCCAGATGTTTTGTATAACTTTTTTTGTGTGTTCACATTTTTAACTTTCTTTAAACTTCCTATTTTTCCTTTTTAATTAACTTCCTTATCTTTTTTGTCCAGCATTGATTGTTGCTTTTCTTTGACTACTCTTAATTCTGGTCCTCTGTCATATATGTGTATATATTGCCTTATCTATTTATGATTATACATCTTCCCTAAGAATTATATTTCCAGACAGATAGTAATTTTGCAAGAAACAGTCACCAGACCTGTTATTTATTTCTTTATTTTTTTAACTGTTGGGCATGCCATGAGAACACAATAAGTAAATGTGGATTGATTGCTTGATTGCTTTATTTGAAGTGTCATCTGCATGTCTTAATTCCTTAAAATTTGGGAGTAGGTGAGCCATTCAAAAATGTCGTCAAATCTCAGAAATCCTAGAAGAGTACAGAGACTTAAGTTATTTGAAAATTTAAATTAAAGAATGTTTTAAGACAGACGCTTTCCTTATTTTTATGTTTACCAGAAACACACATGAATGAGGGAAAATTATTACTAGGAGCCTACAACAAGAAAGAGGTAGAAATGAAATACAAACAGGATGCTACTCATTTGGAAATGTTTTTTTGTTTGTTTGTTTTTTAATTACTGATTGATTTTAGAGAGAGGGAGGGAGAGAGAAAGAGAGGAAGGAACATCAAAATGTTCCTGTATATGTCTTGACAGGGGGCCTAACCAGCAACTTCTATGCCTCAGGACCAACCTAGCTATCTGGTCAGGTCCAAAACTGTTTAATTTTTAATTTACTTAAGAACTGGTGTGCTTTCACTGTGTTCACCTATGTCTCTTTCCTATCCACTTCCTCAAATTCATTCACACACATTACTTAACAAAGATCACCCCAAGAGCTACCAAATATGAAACTTCAACATTTTGGCCCAATTTATCAATAATTCAGAAAGCCTGAATTAATAAGTTGTAATGTTTGACTATGTAGAAAACTCATGGTTGGTCAAGTCAAAAAAATCTGGGAAGTTTAAATTAGAATTTCTCCCTTGAAGAAAAATTACCAAACCCTGCCGAATGTCAGTGCCAGGGAAAGACTTCAGAACCATGAACATGGACTTACAAAACCTTTAAATTGCCCTCAGTTTACACTTTAATTTTGAAACTCAGCAATTCCTTTAATTCTGTCTGTCCCTGGCCAGTTTGCTTCAATGGTAGAGCATCCTACCAGCATGTGGATGTCCTGGGTTTGATTTCCAGCCTCACAGGAGAAGTGACCATTTGTTTCTCCATCCTTTCCCCTCCTCCCTCTCTCTCTTTCTCTCCTGTGGCTATTGCTCAATGGTTCAAGTGAGTTGACCTTGGGTGCTGAGGATGGCTCAGTGGCCTCTTCTCAAGTGCTAAAAATAGCTCGGTTGCTGAGCAAAAGAGCAACGGGGGGGGGGCTTGCAGGGTAGACCCCACCCATCTCTGTCCCTCTCCTCCCCTCACTTATTTTTTAAAAAAGGCAAATAAATAAATAAATAATGTTCATTGCCTCAACCATAGTGCCTCCATACTGGAAACATCAACTAGAATAGCTTCTGGCTGGAAAATATAAACAAGTTTCAGTAATCTCAATCACTAAGAACCAGAAAATAACGTCCACCCCACCTGACAAACAAGCAATTAGTTTCTAGGATTTGTGTGCTAGTTGAAAATAGTTTATAATAAACTTGCTAATATTCACTGCCTGTTGAGGCATTAGCTGTTTTCCCAGTTTCACTGATACATTATGAGGGGCGAAAGCTCTCAAGCATGTTGTTTCAGCACTTCTGGATCCCATGAGTCAAAAAAAAAATCATTTAATGGTCTAGGAGACACACACACACAGAGAACATTCAATATTAATAACCATCTCAAAAGCCGTGAACTGCCCAGTGCATATAAGCAATAGAGTCCTTCAAAATAGTGTCTTCACAAAAATGTTTAAGTCTTCTTTGGTGACCAATTTCTTAAAACCATGGAATGCAATAAGCTTCACCTCATAAGACATTATGTCCTTTGCTTTAATTCACTATTTTTTCACACCTAATACTTGAAAATGGGTTAATCTGCAACATTGGACTGGGAGACTAGATAATGTTTGGTGTCAGACAAAAGAGTGGAAAATTACTCCCTTTGAATGTTTTCAAATTGTGTATTTCCTTACTAATGTGGTAAAATAAGCTCTTGTTTAGATGATCCTTTGGATAATGTTGTATGTTAGCTTGTTGAATATCCACATATTTCTTTTAAACTCTAATTATTTTTTGAATTTATTTTAGCTATGATCAGTGGCAAAATATGGAAAGGCTAATTTCAGCAGATGTTTGAAGCCAGCTTTGCTGAAAGCTGGGCAGGAACCCCTCTGTAGGATGAGGGGGAAGAAGCTGGAGGTCGGGGTCATAGGTAAAGCAGCATCAGCTTCTATTAATAAGTAGTGAAAGCAGAATCAAAGCAGACACAAGCTAGGACCTGGTTCTGGGGATTGAGGAAAAAAAGGATGTCATACAAGGGGTTTAAACACAAATGGAGAAGATGATTATGCAGGGCCGGCCAGACCAAGCTTGATGGTTAATAGATACCTTTTATAAGAATGAAGTACAGGACATAAATTGTGTGTTATATTTTCCTGCTGATTATTATTACCCAGACACTGTCAACCTATATTTTGGAAATGTATCTCCTTGATCACAAAAGCAAGTGGAGAAGAGAATGGCCCTTAGATCCGGGTTGCTGGACAGGTCCCAGTCAGGTCACATGTGGGAATCTGTGTCACTATCTCCCCTCCTCTCACTTAAAAAATAAAAGAAAGAGGGGAGGGGAGGAGAGAGAGGAGAGGAGAGGAGAGGAGAGGAGAGGAGAGGAGAGGAGAGGAGAGGAGAGGAGAGGAGAGGAGAGGAGAGGAGAGGAGAGGAGAGGAGAGGAGAGGAGAGGAGAGGAGAGGCATGAATGGGCAAAGCTAAATATACTTCCATCTTTTCATGTTATGGAACAGAATAGTAGGTCCACCAGGTGCTAGCAGAGCCAAACACTGAACACTAAGAATTTCAATGGAGAAATATTGACTATTTTATCATAAATGGCACCATCCAGGAGAATTGGAGGCAAAAGCCCAAACTCCCTGATGGCATGTAGATTACAGACTATCTAGGGCAAAATCACATGACACCGTGGATTCGGGGTTTGAGGTCATACTGGAAGCTGATTGGTCAAAGGTAGGGTAATAAGTCAGAGCTCTAAGGTCATATCTGTAGTACCTCTCTCCAGTCTTTTGGCAAAATAGCCAGGGGATTGTTCCACCTTAGGACTCAGGAACTGAAACATAACTTAGGTCAAAATGCTATCTTGCTGGTTGGCTCAGCGGTAGATCGTCGGCCTGGCGTGCGGGGGACCCGGTTCGATTCCTGGCCAGGGCACATAGGAGAAGCGCCCATTTGCTTCTCCACACCCCCTCCTTCCTCTCTGTCTTTCTCTTCCCCTCCCGCAGCCAAGGCTCCATTGGAGCAAAGATGGCCCGGGCGCTGGGGATGGCTCCTTGGCCTCTGCCCCAGGCGCTAGAGTGGCTCTGGTCGCGGCAGAACGATGCCCCGGAGGGGCAGAGCATCCCCCCCTGGTGGGCAGAGCGTGCCCCTGGTGGTCGTGCGGGGTGGATCCCGGTCGGGCGCATGCGGGAGTCTGTCTGACTGTCTCTCCCCGTTTCCAGCTTCAGAAAAATAAAAAATAAAAAAAAAAGCTATCTTTAGCCCTGGCCAGATAGCTCAGTAGGTTAGAGCATCATGCCGAAGTGCAGAGGTTGCTGGTTCAATTCCTGGTCAGTGTGCATATAGGAACAGATTGATGTTCCCTTCTCTCTCTTTTTTTTCTCTCTCGCTAAAATCAATGAACATTTTTTAAACCTGTGACCATTACTCACATCCAGGTTACTTACTGTGTTCTGATGCCTCAAGGGTTGCTGACTATCCAGGGGAAAATTTAGGTCTCTGAGGGGTACAGTGAAAGAAAAAGATAAGATTTCTAGCTAGGATTTAAAGCTAAATTTAATTAATCAAAGTCATAAAGACCCTCAGTTTCATCCATGCAGCTGGATAAATATCATTTACTGCCTATGAGTCAGCAGCACCCTAGTGCATGAAGAGTCCTCTAAACATTCAATTTCTTATTAGTCTATGGAACAGCTCCAAAAGGACCCTGCCTCTTTGTTCATTTCAAAATAGATTAATCTGCATCTGAGAGATATATTTATCAAATGGGCATAGATAATTCGTCAGGTGATTCATGAGCTATTAAAGAAGATAGGGTCACATAAATACAGAGAATATTCAAATGAAGGTGACCTTTCTGTGCAGAAAGGTCCCTGGCCCATTATAGAATAGCATAGTTGTTAAATAATTGCTATTCCATTATGTTGAATTTTAAATTGAATATTCAAAAATATTTACACAATACATCTTCATATTAATTTGAAATTTTCAAAATATATGTATTTAAATTATACTCTTATTGTGTGGAATTAGAAGACATGAACAAAATGTTATTTTTGCTAGAAAGTAAATGACCTTTTCATGTAGTAATTTCAAAGTGTCACTTTATCAACAGAGAGATCAGATCTCTGGGGTTATTGTTTGTGTTTTTTATCAATATTACCCTGGCATATTATTGGCAACTGTGTGAAGAGTATACATGGTACCTTTTGAAAACAGAGAGTAATAACAATTATTTTCCCTATAAACAATGCATTAGAAAGAAAGCATAGCCTTTTTCATTATTGTTGAGTACTTTGTCCTAATCATTTTGGAACAATTGAACATACATCATCTTTGTTTCTTTTTATAATATAAAAGCAAGTGTCTTTATAGAAAAATAAAAACTTTAAAGAATGAGTTTAAAAACCATATTCTCATCAGGCAGAAATAATTATAATGGTATCTTGGTACATTTCCTTTCACTTATATACCATTTATATAATTTACATTACACTATGCATATGGTTTTATATTCTGCTTTTATAAATTAACATTATAATGTTCTTCATTATACACCTGATTTTAAGGCCTACACAATAACATATTATGTGGGATACCATGATTTATTTAAACATAACCTTACTTTGGACATCTAGGTTGTTTCTATTTTTCCATGTTAAAATATGATAATTAACTTTGTGAATAAAACTATTGCTTTAGAGTAATGTCAAAAAAATGGTATATATAAAACTCTTTCATTAGATTAGCATAAAAGAAATGGAATTGATTGTAAGGTTAAGAATGTTTCATGGCCCTTGATACACATTCTAAATTGTTTAAAGATGATAAAAAAAAAATACTTTTCTGCCTGACCCATGGTGGTGCAGTGGAAGAAGTGTTGACTCAAAACATGGAGGTTTTGAGTCAACACTTTGAAACTCCAATGTCACCAACTGGAGTATGGAGCACGGGCTTCTGGCCTTGAGTGCGGGCTTGCCAACTTGAGTGTGGTGTCACCAGCTTAAGCGTGGAGTCATCTGCTTGAGCTCAGGATAGAAATGATCCCAAGGTCATTGGCTTGAACCCAAAGGTCACTGGTTTGAGCCCAGGGTCGCTGGCTTGACCAAGGGGTCACTGGCTCAGCTTGAGCTCCTTGGTCAAGGCACATATGAAAAGCAATCAATAAATAATTAAAGTGAAGCAACTATGAGTTGATGCTTATCATCTCTCTCTTCTCCCTCTTTCTCTCCCTTCGAATCTTTAAAAAAAATTACTGAATACTAAATTCTTCAGTTAAATTATTCTTGGGCCAGTCCTTAAATAGAATAGAACTTGAATAACTTGAAAATAGCTATATTATTTACTTAGAATTGTGTTTTGCTTTCATCGTTTAGTCTTGAATTTTCTGATATCAAATAACTATTAACCTATATAGGGGATCCTCAGGTTACAATAGTCTCATCATAGGAGGTTTCGAGTTTACGATGCTCACTCCCATAAAAACTTTAAAAAATTGACATGTTAGTGTGTCAGCTTACACCGTTAGCTTCGTACCTATAGAGTACATCGGAGAACTAGTTCGGTTGCACATAGAAGAAGAATATGCAGTAATACGGTATATGTGTGAGGGGGTTGACCCCTTCCAGTGTGCAAGCCAACCACTGGAATAAAATTAAGTAATTTTTTTAAACTCACTTTTTGTCATTTTTTGTCTTACTACAATACAGTGTACACTACAATATGTTTATGTCCTTTTCCTTTTTCTGTGGCTTAGTTGTGTTATTATGTTCTGGATTATGATTTTACAACTGTGTTAGGATAGGTAAGTGACTTAGGCTAGTGCATATTTTTTCTTACACCAAAATTTCGGTTACATCACTGTCGTAAGAATAGAACTCTGTTGTAAGCCGAGGACCCCCTGTACTGGCATAAGAACAGGCATGCAGATCAATGGAACAGAACAGAGAACCCAGACATAAACCCACACCTTTGTGGTCAATTAATATTTGACAAAGGAAGCAAGAGTATATAATGGAGTAAGGACAGTCTCTTTAATAAATGATGTGGGAAAAATTAGATATATGCAAAAAAAAAAAATGAAACTAGACTACCAAGCTACAGCATTTACAAAAATAAACTCAAAATGGATAAAAGATTTAAATTAAGTCATGAAACCATAAAAAATCCTAGAGGAAAACATAGGCAGCAGATTCTCAGACATCTCTCAAAGTGTTATTTTTGCCGATATACCTCAGTGGAGAAGAGAAATGAAAGAAAAAATAAACAAATGGGACTATATCAAACTAAAAAGCTTTTGCAGAGCAAAAGACACCATGACCAAAATTAAAAGACAACCCACACAATGGAAGAACATATTCGCCAATACATCTGATAAAGGATAACTAAAATTTATAAGTAATTTATAAAACTCAACACTAGAAAGGTAAACAATCTAATTAAAACATGAACAAAGGACCTAAATAGACACTTCTCCGAAGAGAACATGCAGATGGCCAACAGGCATATGAAAAAATGCTCAATGTCACTAATCATTAGAGAAATGCAAATTAAAACCACAATAAGGCTCTGGCTGGTTGGCTCAGGGGCAGAACATCTGCCTGGCCTATGGAAGTCCCAGGTTCTATTCTGAGTTAGGACACACAGGAAAAGTGACTATCTGCTTCTCCACCCCTCCCCCTCATCTTCTCTCTCTCTCTCTCTCTATCTCTCTCTCTCTCTCTTTCTCTCTTTCTATCTATCTCTCTTCTCCTCTCACAGTCATGGCTCAAAAGGTTTGAGCAAGTTGGCTTGGGGCACTGAGGAGGCTCCATGGCCTTGCCTCAGGTGCTAAAATAGCTCGCATGCCAACCAATGGATCAACGGCCCCCAATGGGCAGAGCATTGCTCAGTAGTGGGTTTTCCAGGTGGATCCTGGTCAGGGCACATATGGAGTCTGTCTCTGCCTCCCTGCTTCTCAGTTAATAATAATAATAATAATAATAATAACAATAATAATAATAATAATAATAACTCAATGAGATATCACCTCACACATGCCAGATGGCTCTCATTAACAAATCAACAAACAACAAGTGCTGGCCAGGGTGTGGAGAAAAAGAAACCCTCTTGAACTGCTGGTGGGAATGCAGACTTGTGCAGCCACTGTGGGCATTTCCTCAAATATTTTAAAATAGAACTGCCTTTTGACCCAAATACCCTACTTCTAGGAATATATCCTAAGAATCCCATAACACTAATTCTGAAGAATATATGCACCCCATGTTCATTGCATCATTATTTATAATAATCTAGATTTGGAAACACTCCAAGTGTCCATCAGTGGATGGGTGGATAAAAAAAATCTGTTACATTTATACAGTGAAATACTACACAGCCATTAAAAAGAAGGAAATCTTCTTTTTTGACAGCATAGATGGACATGGAGATTATTATGCTAAGTGAAATAAGCCAGGCAGAGAAAGATAAATACTATATGATCTCACTTATATGTGGAATCTAATGAACACATTCAACTGAGGAACAGAACAGAAACAGAGGCAGGGTCACAGGAAACAGATGGACAGCTGTCAGAAGGAAGGGAGAAGAGGGGACAGGATCAAAGAATGTGAAAGGATTAGTCAAATTACAGACACATAACACATAGATACAGAAAACAGGGTAGCAATAGTCAGAGGGTTAGTGGTAGGGGGCAAAACAGCTGAAACATGGGTGGAAAGAGACTTTGCATGAGGCAAAGGGGGGCAAGATATCGTGTTTAAAGGGTGTTACATTGAGTGTGAATCTTGAAACCATGTCAAAACAATAAATTAAAAATAAAATTTTAAATGAGAAAAACTTACATACTGTAGTATTTATATAACACTTTTGAAATAATGAAATTATAAAAATAAAAAAAAGATCAGTGGTTTCCAGTGATTAAGGAGTAGGAGGTAGGTATGAGAATGGTATTAGCTCAATATGATATCACAAAACATCACGAACTATATGGCTTAACAGAAATTTATTTCTCATAGTTCTGGAGACTGGAAAGTTCAAGATCAAGGTGCAGACTGATGTGGTTAATTGTGAAGTCCCTCTTCTTGATTTGAAGACAGATGCCTTCTCACTCTATTCTCAACTTGGGCCTCTTTATCCTTTTATAAAGGCATCATTCCCATCATGGGACTCCACTTCCATGAAGTCATTTAAATCCAATTACCTCCCCTAAAGTCCCATATCCAAAGGGAGATTAAGGCTTTAATATAATAATTTTCAGGAATACAAACATTCAGTTCATTACAGGAAGGAAGTGAATGTATCTATCAAAAGGGCAACATAAGGTTTAATTTGGTGATAGAACTGTTCTGTACCTTGACTGTTTCTATGTAAATATCCTGGTTGTGATATTGTATGACAGTTTTGAAAGTAAGATGTTACCATTTTGGAAAATTTGGTAAGGCATATCTGGGATCTATCTGTATTATTTCTTACAACTGCATGTGAATCTATAATTATTTAAAAACAAAAACCTTGATTTAAAACTTGTCTGCACTCATTCATAAATACAGAGAACAGGCTGGCAGCTGTCAACAGGGAGGGGGTTTGGAGGCTAGGTGAAAAAGTAAAGGCATTAAGCAAAACAAAAAAATTCATAGACACAATGATATAGTGAATATCACAGGGAAAGGGGGTGGGGGAGGTAGAAGAAGGTAAATTAGGGTAAATGGTGATAGAAGGAGACTTGAATTAGAGTGGTAAACACATAATACCAATATACAGTATTACAGAACTGTACACCTAAAACCCATATTATTTTATTAACCAACGTCAGCACAATAAATTCAATGAATATATATATTTTAAAATTGTCTGCAGATAATACTCCCCTTTATTAAGTAGACCACTCCCACAGCCATATCCTTAGTAGCCAATTGTTCCACCCCAAGTTTTCTTAACAAGAAGGTAGTATGATCGGTGTTGGGTTTGAAGCCTCCAAACACTGTCATTTCAATCCTTAATGTTATTGAATTTTATTAGGGTGAGATTTTTGGTCCTTTGGGGGGCCTTTAGTTGCTTATAGCATAGGGCAGGATGCAACAAACACCACTATGAGGTAGATGGCTTAGAGGTGATGTATTTGATACATTTGTCTGCCTTTTAGGCGGGAGTAAGTAGATCTATCATCTCACACACTTCACTCAGTATAGTGTTCTGCAATCTGTACCCTGATGTTGCTGCCCATCCCCACCCAATCCCCTGAAATCACATGCAGAAACAGCAGGCATTTTTCCTCCTTGCATATGGGATAATTTTAAGAAAGAAATTTGTTTTTAGTGCTCACACTTCCAGTCCTTACTCCCAATGTTGGGTTAGTTGTAGGTTTTTGGTCTGACTTAAAACCTTCTAAACCCCACCTCTCTCCTTTTTCACACACCTGCCTCTTCCTCTCCTTCCTGCCTTCATAGAACTCACAGAGAAACACACATGAGTTTTTACAACAGGTTTATTTCATTTAATTCACCACCATAGGTGTACTCTGTTGGTGCATGGTTTGGTCTCTAAGTACTTGGCCATTTCTCAGTGGCTAAACCTTGGAGAAACTGAAGATAGCTCTGAGATCTCTGGTCTCTCTTTGAAGTTCTGGCTGTCCAGTTGATCACTTGAAGTGGTGGGTTTCTCCATTTTCGTGATTCTGCTGTAGCTCATTTCCATTTTGATTCAGTGCCTCATTCATCCTGTGACAATGACCAAATAGTATTGGCCTTCAAGTTTTCTTAGACTTGATTGAAGGACTGGAAGTTTTGGAGAGGTTTTTATTTTTGAACTTCCTTGAGGGAGTCTTTTTACCCTTATGGTTGTCTTAAACAACATGATGATCAAAGAAGGGCATTGGTTTGTGAGACTAAAGTGGGGGATGGATAGGAACAGGGGCGTTAAAAGAAAGGGTGCTGTCTGAGAAGAAGGTACGTGCCAGGGAAGGACTTTAGAGGATAAAGAGTCAAAGGGGAAGAAGAAAAGTAGTTTAGATGGGGTCATCTCATCTTGCATCTGTCTCAGGACCTGAATAGACAGATGGACTTCTCCTTCTTCCTCCCTTTAGTACTTAGCATTGGTTTTTCCATAACTGCTAGGTGCTTCTGTTTTCCTGGTCACCACTGCCATATTAGTGCCTCCCAGTGGTCTACCCCAGGCTTCCCAAACTCCCTATATATTCCCCTCCCCAGGACAATTAGGAGCCTTATTATTCAGCTTTGTTTGTTTAGTGAAGCTTTCCTCTAGCCAATAATAGCACTGGAGGGGCACAACACAGAGCACCATCCTGACACATCCTTGAAGGAGGAGAGATGCTGGAAAAGTCAAGATGTTTTGGTGAAGGAAGAAGAATTTTGTTAGCACCTCTAAAGAGGCTTTCAAACTGACCTACCAATGTCTTCATCTCCCCATGTCAATTCTGATGAGTTTCATGGCAGAAGGAAGGTGTCTTCTCCAAACATCTTCACTCAATTCAGTGGCACATTCTGTTTTCTCTCAACCTTCACCATAACAAAATTCTTTTTATGTCTTATCTTCAGTTTATCCACAGTAATATGGACAGATTTATGTCTATGTGGAGATGTAAATCATCTCATTTTCCTACTACAAATTTCTCTACACACTTTGAAGACTACTGTGTATTCAGTTATTGGCCACTACTCATGATCTTTTCCATCTGACCTCCTTTCCCCAGTGTTCACATAGCTCTCCTCAGTTTTTTTTTCCAGTCTGAAATCACTGATTTTGGTGAATGAATTTGCTCAGTTGTATATCCTAGTTTGTTTCAAATGTGGGGTTCTTGCTCTTCTAAGTAGGTGTACTACCCAGGATTAGGTTTTAACAGTGTAGAGTGGATGAGACAAATACACAGATACTGCATGTTGTGATGGGTGTTTGGGTGTTTGCTTGCAGGAAACTACAACCTAAAACTGATGAATGCACACAGAAAAGGGCTTGGCTTAACCATAGGCACATGTGTTTCCTATGCAGAAAGCTCTTCTTGACAAGTATCTTCACCCACAAGAAACGTTTACTACTTTATTTTACTGCTTGACTGTTAGCATACTAACTCCTTTCCCTTGAGATCTCCTGGAGAAATACACCTTACCTTCATGGATGGACACCTGTGTAATTCTTTTTTATGAACAGCTGTAACAAGCTTTAGGTGTTTTGGTGGAAACACTTTGTGATCAATATCAGTCCATTTATTTCCCTAAGAAGAGTGTCTCTCATCTAGGTTTTGTCCCTGCAGGAAAGAGATGATGGAGTTAACTATAAGACAGTGTGGCTACATTTATTAATATTAGACAAAGAAAGATTTCAGAGAAAAGAATATTATCAAGCTAAAGGAGTACTTCATAATAATACAGTTGTCAATCAAGATAACAAAAATCCTAAACATTTTGCTCCTAATAGCAGAACGTCAAACTACATGAAACAAAAACTGATTGAACTGCAAGGGGAAACAGACAATCCCACAATCATAGTCAGATGTTTCCTTTAAAAAAAAAAGATTTTGTTTATTGGTTTTAGAGAGAGGAGAGAAAGAGAGAAAGGGGGAAGAAGTGGAAAGCATCAAGTCATGTAGTTGCTTTCCATGTGTGCCTTGACCTGGCAAGCCCAAGGTTTCAAAACCTATGACCTCAACATTCCAGGTTGATGCTTTATTCATTGCACCACCTCAGGTCAGGCTAGTCAGAGATTTCAATAACTGAAACCCTTCTCTCAATAACTGAAAAAAAAATGTATACAGAAAATCCGGAAAGATATACAAAATTTGAACTACACTACCAATTAAATTATCCTAATTGATATTTACAGAATAATCCCAATAACATCAGAATTCACAGTGCACACAGGCCATGTACCAGAATAGATATAATATATTGGCCATAAAGCAAGCCTCAATCAATTTAGAAGGATTCAAGTCATGCAAAGCTTTTTTTCTGATCACAATGGAATTAAATTGAAAATCAGTGAGAGAAATATGTCTGGAAAATGCCTAAATACCTAAAAACTAAATAACATACTCTCAAGTAACTCATGGGACAAAGAAAAAGTCAAAGGGAAATTATAATATAGTTTAAACAGAATGAAAATTAAAACACAACATAACAGAATTTATGTGATGCAACAAGAGGAGTACATCAAAGATATCAGCTTTCCCTTAAGAATCTATAAAAAGAAAAAAGCACATTAAACCTCAAAAGTATATGTAAGAAAATAATAAAGGCCAAAGCAATATCAATAAAATGGAAAACAGAAAAAACAACAGAGAAAAATCAATGAAACCAAAAAGGAATTATTTAAGAACAATAAAATTGATAAACCTATAGTCAGACAAATGAGAATAAATGGAGAAACAAACACAAACTGATGTCAAAAACAAGAAAGGTGACATTACAACAGATTTTATGGATAACAAAATAATAAGAAAATACAATGAACAACTTATTCCAATAAGTGTGACAATATGCAGAAATAGACCTCTATATGTCTTCTTGGGAAAAATGTCTATTCAGGTCCCCTGTCCATTTTTTTTTTAATTTAAGTGAGAGGAGGGGAGATAGAGAGACAGACTCCCACATGTGCCCCTACTGGGATCCACCCAGTGACCACTGACTGTGGCCGATGCTTACAACTGAGCTATTTTTAGTGCCTGAGGTGGAAGCTCCACAAAGCCATCCTCAGCACTACAGGGGCCAACTTGAATCAATTGATCCATGGTTGTGGGAGGGGAAGATAGAGAGAGATAGAAAGGGGGGATAAGGGAGGAGAAGCAGATGGTCACTTCTCCTGTGTGCCTTGACTGGTAATTCAACCTGGGACTTCCACACACTGGGTTGATACTCTACCACTAAGTCAACTGGACAGATTGCCCTGCCCATTTTTTAAATCAGAGTGCTTGGGTTTGGATATTTGTTTGTTTTTGGTGTTAAGTTATATGAGTTCCTTATATATTTTGGATATTAGCCCCTTATCGAATGTATCACTGGTAAATATTTTCTCCTGTTCAGTGAGTTTTTTTTTTTTTAGTTGATGTTTTCCTTCACTGTGAAAAACTCTTTAGTTTAGTATAGTATAGTGCCATTTGTTTATTGGTTGTTTTGTTTCCCTTCCCAAAGAAACATATCCAAAAAATATTTATTACTAAAAGCAATGTCGAGTTTACTACCCATGGTTTTTTATTGGAATTTTATGCTTTTAGGTCTTACATTTAAGTCTTTATTCCATTTTGAGTTTATTCTTGTGTATGGAATATTTTAAGAAGAATAAGTGTTCATTTTTCTTTGAATGTTTGTAAGAAAGTGATCCAGTTTTATTTTTTTCTTGCATATGTCTGTACAGCTTTCCCAACACCATTTTTTTAATTTACTGTTTTTACCCCATTGTATATTCTTACCTCTTTTGTCATAGATTAATTGACCATATAGGTATAAGTTTATTTCTGGGTTGTCTATTATGTTTAATTAATTGCTGTGTCTGTTTTTAAGCCTGTATTCTGCTGTTTAGATTTCTGTAGTCTTATAGTATAGTTTTTTTTCCTATAGTATAGTTTAATAAAAGGTGTCATGATACATCCAACTTTGTTCCTCTTTCTCAAGATTGCTTTGGCAACCTGGGGTCTTTGGTAGTTCCATAAAAATTTAAGGATTATTTATTTTTGTTCTGTGAAAAATGCCAATGATATTATGATATAGATCGCATTAGATTTATAGATTGCTTTTGGTAGTATGTACATTTTAATGATGTTAATCCTTACTATCCATGAGGACTATAGTTTTACATTTATTTGTATCTCCTATAATTTATTTCTTCAATAACTAATAGTTTGACAAGTATAGGTCTTTCTTTTCATTTACTTATTTATTTTTAGTAATTTTTAAATTTTTCAATTACAGTTGACCTACAATATTATATTAGTTTCAGATGTACAACATATGTAGAATGTATATTACCTACTAAGTGACCATCCTGGTAAGTTTGGTACCCATCTGACACTATACATAGTTATTAGAATATTATTGACAATGTTCCTTATGCTATACTTTCTATACTCATGACTATGCTTAACAACCAATTTGTAATTCTTAATCCCCTCACCTTTTTCATCCATCTCCCATCTGGCAAGCCTAAAATGTTCTCTGTATCTATAAGTCTGTTTCTGTTCTGTTTGTTTTGTAATTTCAGTTGTTGATAAATATGTATTTATTGCCATTTTATTGTTTGTATCTTTATCTTTTCTCCCTCTCCTCCTCCTCCTCCTTCTCCTCTTCTTCTTTTTCTTCTTTTTCTTCTTCTTCTTCTTCTTCTTCTTCTTCTTCTTCTTCTTCTTCTTCTTCTTCTTCTTCTTCTTCTTCTTCTTCTTCATACCCTTTAGGTTACATTTTTTCTTCATATTTTCTTATACAATTGCAAATCAATTTGTTTTCTTAATTTCTCTTTCTGATATTTCATTATTGGTATATAAAAATACAACTAATTTCTGAATTTTTACATTGTGTCCTGTTAGTTTACTCAATTCATTTATTAGGAATATTTGTTCTTTGGTGGAGTCTTTAGGGTCCTCTAATAGATAGAGTATCATATCATCTTCAAATAATGAGTTTTACTTCTTTCTTTCCAATCCAGATGTTTTTTCTATTTTTCTTCTTTTTCTTATCTGATTGCTGTGACTAAGACTTCTAAAATGAGTTTAAATGAAAGTGGTTAAAGTAGATATCCTTGTCTTATTTCTGATATTAAGAAAAATAATTTTACCTTTACCTCCGAGTATGATATTGGCTGTCAGTTTGTCATAGATGGCTTTTATTATATTGAGGTTTGCTCCTTCTACCCCAACATTGCTAAGAGTTTTTTATCACAAATGGATGCTGAATTTTCTCAAATATTTCTTCCCTGTGTGTTGATATGGTCATGTGAATTTTATTCTTTATTTTGTTTATGTTGTATATCATGTTAATTGATTTGAAGGTATTAAAATGAACTTTCATCCTAGGAATAAATCCCACTTGATCATAATGTATAATCTTTTAAATGTATTGCTGAATTTGATTTGCTAATATTTTGTTGAAGATTTTGTATCCATGTTCATCACTTATATTAGCTTGTAATTTTTATTTTTTTGTAATGTCATTGTCTGATTTTGGAATCGCTGGTATCATAAAATGACCTCTGGTGCCTTTCTCTTTCATTTTTTAAAAATAGTTTAAAAGGTTAAGTGTTATTATTTTTCAAAATGGTAAAATTTACCTTTAATGTCATCCATTCCAGGACTTTTGTTCGTTGGGAATGTTGAATTACTTATGCAATTTCCTTAGTAATTATTGCTCTGTTCAGATTTTCTTTTCCTTCTTGATTCAATTTTGGAAGACTATGTTTCAAGGAATGTATATATATATATATATATATATATATATATATATATATATATATATATATATATATATATCTTCCAGGTTGTCCTATTTGTTGACATATAACTGTTCCTAGTACTTTCTCAAAATATTTTTGGATTTCTATGCTATCACTTGTCATTTCTCCTTCATTTCTGTTTTTATATATGTTGTTCCTCTCTCTTTTTCTTGGTGCATTTGGTTAAAGGTTTATCAATTTTATCTTTTAAAAGAACCAGCTCTTTTATTGATTTTTATATTGTTTCTTAAAAATCTATTTTGTTTATTTATATTTAAAATTGTATTTAGAATATTAAACAATGTGATATTGATCAATAAGAGTAGATAGGTTTCAGGTAAAAAGTTCTATAGCATTTGAACTGTTGTTATGTTGTATACCCATCATCCAAAGTCAATTCATTTTACATCACCTTATATTTGTCCCTCTTTACAGCCATCCCCACAACCCTCCTTCATCATTCTCCCCTACATCCCCCTCCCCCTTGTCACCACTTCACTCTTATCTATGTCCATAAGACTATGTTTATATATCACCTATGTGTGAAACCATACAGTCCTTAGCTTTTATGATTTAATTATTTCACTAGTATAATGTTCTCAAAGTCCACCCATGTTGTCATAAATGGTAATATGTCATCATTTATTATGGCTGAGTAGTATTCCATTGTATATATATATACCACATGGTCTTTGTTAATCCTGTATCAAGAGACACTTTGGTTGTTTCCATGCCTTAGCCACTTTGAATAATGATGCAATGAACATGGGGTGCATGTTGTCTTTATGTACCAATGTTTTTGAGTTTTTAAGGTAAATACACAGCAGAGGGACTGCTTTGTCATATGGTAGTTCTATTCTTAATTTTATGAGAAACCACCATATTTTCTGCCATAATGGTTGTACTAATTTGCATTCCCACCAGCAGTGAATAAGGGTTCCTTTTTCTCCAAGCCTTTCCAACACTCGTTATTACCTGACTTGTTGATAATAGCCAATCTAACAAGTGTGAGGTGATATCTCATTTTAGTTTTGATTTACATTTCTCAAATAGCTGGTGAAGATGAGCATCTTTTCATATATCTGTAGGCCATTTGTATGTCCTCTTGGGAGAAGAGTCTGTTCAGGTCCTCTCCCCATTTTTTAATTGGAATTATTGCTTCTTTGTTGCTGAGCTTTGTGAGTTCTTTGTATACTCTGGATATTAATCCCTTATCAGAGCTGTTGATTGCAATATGGTCTCCCACTTGGATGGCTGCCTATTTCGTTGTCAGTATTTTTAGCTGTGCAGAAGCTTTGTAATTTGATATAGTCCCATTCATTTACTTTTGCCTTTATTTCCCTTTCCTTTGAGGTCAAATTTTTAAGTTGTTCTCTATGGACAACATCCATATGTTTAGCACCTATGTTTTCTATGTAATTTATCATTCCAGTCTTTGATCCAATTTGAATTAATTTTTGTGCAAAGGGACAAACTATAGTCAAGTTTTATTCTTTCATATGTGGTTCTCCAATTTTCCCAGCACCATTTATTGAAGAGGCTTTCTTTTCTTCATTGTCTGTTTTTCCCTCCTTTGTTGAAGATGATTTATCCATATATATATGGAGATATATATATGGATATATATATGTGTGTGTGTGTGTGTGTGTGTGTGTGTGTGTGTGTGTGTGTGTGTGGTTTTAATTCTGGGCTCTTAATTCTATTCCATTGGTCTGTGTGTTTTTCTGCCAATGGCATGCTGTTTTGATTATCATGGCTTTCTAGTATAATTTAAAATAAGGTAGTTTGATATCTCCAGCTTCATTCTTTTTCTACAGGATTGCTTTGGCTATTTAGGAATTTTTATGGTTCCATACAAACCTGGTGATCTTTTATTCTATTTCATTAAAAAATGACTGGTATTTTTATGAGGATTGCATTAAATTTGTATATTTCTCTGAGTAATTTTAACTATGTTGATTCTTGCAATCCATGAACATGAAATATTTTGCCATTTCATTGTCTTTTTCAGTTTCTTTCAATGATGTTTTGGAGTATCTGATATGTAGATCTTTCACATCCTTTGCTAACTTTATTTCTAGTTTTTTGCGTGGTTTTTTTTTTGTCACAATTATAAAAGGAATTTTTTTAGTTCATTTTTCGGAGTTTCATCATTGACATAAAGAAAAGAAATAGACGTTTGTATGTTTATTTTATATCCTGTGATTCTATTGGTTTATTCTTTCTAATAGTCTTTTTTTTTTTTTTTTTTTTTTGGTGGAGTCTTTGGGGTTCTCTATATATACAGGATCATATCATCTTCAAAAATTGATACCTGTATGTTTTCTTTCCCAATATGGATGCTTTTTTTTTTTTTTTAAAGCTGGAAACGGGGAGAGACAGTCAGACAGACTCCCGCATGCGCCCGACCGGGATCCACCCGGCATGCCCACCAGGGGCGACGCTCTGCCCACCAGGAGACGATACTCTGCCCCTCTGGGACGTCACTCTGCCATGACCAGGGCCACTCCAGCGCCTGGGGCAGGGGCCAAGGAGCCATCCCCAGCGCCCGGGCCATCTTTGCTCCAATGGAGCCTCGGCTGCGTGAGGGGAAGAGAGAGACAGAGAGGAAGGAGGGGGGTGGAGAAGCAAATGGGCGCTTCTTCTATGTGCCCTGGTCGGGAATCGAACCCTGGTCCCCCGCACGCCAGGCTGACGCTCTACCGCTGAGCCAACCAGCCAGGGCCTATGGATGCTTTTTGTTTCTTTCTCTTGCTTGATCACTCTGGCTAAAACTTCCTGAACTATGTTAAATAAGAGTGGAGAGAGTCGGCATTATTGTTTTGTTTCTGATTTTAGAATAAAAGTCTTCATTTTTTTCATCATTTTGCATGACTTAAGCTCTTTTGTCATATATGGCCTTTTTCTGTTGAGGTTCTTTCCTTCAATTCCAATTTTATTGAGTATTTTAAACATAAAGGGATGTTGCATGTTATTGAATGACTTTTCTGCATCTATTGCTAGTTATCATATAATTTTTATTCTTTGTTTTGTTGGTGTGGTGGATTAATTAATCGATTTCCATATGTTGAACTATCCTTTTGCTCCTCAAATAAATCTCACTTGATTTTAATGCATTATTTTTTTAATGTGTTGTATTCAATTTGCTTGTATTTTGTTTAGGATTTTTGCATATTTATTTATTAGAGATATTGGTCTGCAGTTTTATTTTTTTTGTGTTGTCCTTGCCAGGTTTTGGTATGAGGGTTATGGTGGCCTCATAAAATGTGTTAGTGAGTATTACTTCATCTTCAATTTTTTAGAATACTTTGAGAAGAATAGAAACCATATCTTCTCAGAATGTTGGGCAGAATTTACTAGTATAGCCATCTGGTCCTGGACTTTTGTTTTGGGGGAGAGTTTTGACAGTTGTTTCTATTTCCTCCCTGCTTATAGGTTTATTTAGGTTTTCCCCTTCTTTGTGACTCAGTATAGGAAGATTGTTTAGTTCTGGGAATTTGTCCATTTCTTCTAGGTTCTTGAATTTGGTGTCATAAAATCTTTCATAATATTTTACTATGATTCTTTGTATGTCTATAATATCTGGCGTAATTTCTCCTCTTTATTTTAGATTTTGTTTATATGAGTTCTTCCTCTTTTTTTCTTAGTGAGTATACCAGGGGTCTCAAACTCGCGGCTGTACGGCCCGCCCACCAATTTTGTGCGGCCCGCAGACTAATCAAACTTCGTGGATTAATCTGCGGGCCAGTCTGCGGGCCGCACAAAATTGGTGGGCGGGCCGCGAGTTTGAGACCCCTGGGACTGTGGTTTTTCAATTTTGTTGATCTTTTCTATCTTTTCTTTGTTGTATTAATTTTTTCTGTAGTTTTTTTTTCTTTTTGTTCTCTATTTTATTTAGTTCTTCAAACTTTTACTATTTCCATTTTTTATGATGGAACAGCAAGATAACAGACATCTTGCCACTTAATCTATTAGCTAAATTAAGGAGTCTTTCATTAACTGGCTGTACAGACTGCATGGAGACCTAAGTCATTCAAATCAATGTGGTGGTGAACACGGTTTAGGGCTGGCTTTTATAGGGAAAATTGCATTCTGACTGAGGAATGGGGAGGGGAGAAAGCATAGCAGTAAAACAAAGCAGTGAAACAAGCTTTTTTACAATGTTTATCTATAAAATTAGTTCAGGGAGAAACATTCTGAGAATGGTTGTTACTTCACAAAGCTAGCCCAAGGCCACAGTCTGGGAAACTAATCTCAAGACCAAGAATAAAGAGTCTTTTCAGAAAAAGTAAGTTCTGCTTATCTCTTTGTTTTAATTTTATTTTTTAATGGGGTGACATCAATAAATCAGGATACATATATTCAAAGATAACAAGTCCAGGTTATCTTGTCATTCAATTCAGTTGCATACCCATCACCCAAAGTCAGATTGTCCTCTGTCACCTTCTATCTTGTTTTCTTTGTGGCCCTCCCCCTCCCCCTTTCCCTCTCCCATTCCCCCTTCCCCCCGTAACCACCACACTCTTATCAATGTCTCTTAGTTTCACTGTTATGTCCCACCTACGTATGGAATAATGCAGTTCCTGTTTTTTTCTGATTTACTTATTTCGCTTCGTATCATGTTATCAAGATCCCACCATTTTGCTGTAAATGTTCCGATGTCATCATTTCTTATGGCTGAGTAGTATTCCATAGTGTATATGTGCCACATCTTCTTTATCCAGTCATCTATTGACGGGCTTTTTGGTTGTTTCCATGCCCTGGCCACTGTGAACAATGCTGCAATAAACATGGGGCTGCATGTGTCTTTACGTATCAATGTTTCTGAGTTTTTGGGATATATACCCAGTAGAGGGATTGCTGGGTCATAAGGTAGTTCTATTTTCAGTTTTTTGAGGAACCACCATACTTTCTTCCATAATGGTTGTACTACTTTACATTCCCACCAACAGTGTATGAGGGTTCTTTTTCTCCACAGCCTCTCCAACATTTGCTATTACCTGTCTTGCTAATAATAGCTAATCGAACAGGTGTGAGGTGGTATCTCATTACCATTTTGATTTGCATTTCTCTAATAGCTAAAGAAGATGAGCATCTTTTCATATATCTGTTGGCCATTTGTATTTCTTCCTGGGAGAAGTGTCTGTTCATGTCCTCTTCCCATTTTTTTATTGGATTGTTTGTTTGTTGTTGAGTTTTATGAGTTATTTGTATATTTTGGATATTAGGCCCTTATCTGAGCTGTTGTTTGAAAATATCATTTCCCATTTAGTTGGCTTTCTGTTTATTTTGCTATCAGTTTCTCTTGCTGAGCAAAAACTTTTTAGTCTGATGTAGTCCCATTCATTAATTTTTGCCTTCACTTCTCTTGCCTGTGGAGTCAAATTCATAAAATGCTCTTTAAAAACCAGGTCCATGAGTTGAGTACCTATGTCTTCTTCTATGTACTTAATTGTTTCAGGTCTTATGTTTAGATCTTTGATCCATTTCGAGTTAATTTTTGTACAGGGGGAGAGACTGTAGTCCAGTTTCATTCTTTTGCATGTGGCTTTCCAGTTTTCCCAGCACCATTTATTGAAGAGGCTTTCTTTTCTCCATTGTGTGTTGTTGGCCCCTTTATCAAAAATTATTTGACTATATATATGTGGTTTTATTTCTGGGCTTTCTATTCTGTTCCATTGGTCTGAGTGTCTATTTTTCTGCCAATACCATGCTGTTTTGATTGTCGTGGCCCTATAATAGAGTTTGAAGTCAGGTGTTGTAATGCCCCCAGCTTCATTCTTTTTCTTTAGGATTGCTTTGGCTATTCGGGGTTTATTATAGTTCCATATAAATCTGATGATTTTTTCCTCTATTTCTTTAAAAAACGTCATTGGAAGTTTGATGGGAATTGCATTAAATTTGTATATTGCTTTGGGTAATATAGCCATCTTGATTATATTTATTCTTCCTAGCCAAGAACAAGGTATATTCTTCCATCTCATTATATCTTTTTCAATTTCCCTTAACAATGGTTTATAGTTTTCATTATATAAGTGCTTTACATTCTTTGTTATGTTTATTCCTAAGTATTTTATTTTTTTTGTTGCAATCGTGAAGGGGATTATTCTTTTGAGTACCTTCTCAATTGTTTCATTGTTGGCATATAGAAAGGCTATTGACTTCTGTATGTTAATTTTGTATCCTGCGACCTTACTGTATTGGCTTATTGTTTCTAGTAGTCTTTTAGTGGATTCTTTGGGGTTTTCGATGTATAGGATCATATCATCTGCAAAAAGTGATACCTTTACTTCTTCTTTTCCGATATGGATGCCTTTTATTTCTTTGTTTTGTCTGATTGCTCTGGCTAGAACCTCTAGTACCACATTAAATAAGAGTGCAGAGAGTGGACAACACTGTCTTGTTCCTGATTTAAGGGGGAAAGCCTTCAGTTTAGTGCCATTTAATATGATGTTAGCTGATGGTTTATCATATATGGCCTTTATCATGTTGAGATATTTTCCTTCTATACCCATTTTGTTGAGAGTCTTAAACATAAAATTGTGTTGTATTTTATCGAAAGCCTTTTCTGCGTCTATTGATAAGATCATGTGGTTTTTGTCCTTTGTTTTGTTGATATGGTGTATTACGTTAACCGTTTTACGTATGTTGAACCATCCTTGAGATTCTGGGATGAATCCCACTTGATCATGATGTATTATTTTTTTAATATGTTGTTGTATTCGATTTGCTAGTATTTTGTCTAGTATTTTAGCATCTGTATTCATTAGAGATATTGGTCTGTAGTTTTCTTTTTTTGTGCCATCCTTGCCTGGTTTTGGTATGAGGGTTATGTTGGCCTCATAAAATGTGTTGGGAAGTATTGCTTCTTCTTCAATTTTTTGGAAGACTTTGAGTAGAATAGGAACCAAGTCTTCTTTGAATGTTTGATAAAATTCGCTTGTATAGCCATCAGGGCCTGGACTTTTATTTTGGGGGAGGTTTTTAATGGTTTTTTCTATTTCTTCTTTACTGATAGGTCTGTTTAGGCTTTCTGCTTCTTCTTGACTCAGTCTAGGAAGGTTGTATTGTTCTAGGAATTTATCCATTTCTTCTAGGTTGTTGAATTTAGTGGCATAAAGTTTTTCATAGTATTCTACAATAATTCTTTGTATATCTACGGTGTCCGTGGTGATTTCTCCTCTTTCATTTTGGATTTTGTTTATATGAGTTCTTTCTCTTTTTTCCTTGGTAAGTCTTGCCAAGGGTTTGTCAATTTTGTTGATCTTTTCAAAGAACCAGCTCCTTGTTCTATTAATTATTTCTATAGTTTTTCTGTTCTCTAATTCATTTATTTCTGCTCTGATTTTTATTATCTCCTTTCTTCGGCTGGTTTTGGGTTGTCTTTGTTCTTCTTTTTCTAGTTCCTTAAGGTGGGAAGTTAAGTGGTTCACTTGGGCTCTCTCTTGTTTGTTCATATAGGCCTGAAGTGATATGAACTTCCCTCTTATCACTGCTTTTGCTGCATCCCATAGATTCTGATATGTCGTATTGTCATTTTCATTAGTCTGTATATATCTTTTGATCTCTGCACTTATTTCTTCTTTGACCCATTCATTTTTTAAAAGTATGTTGTTTAGTTTCCACATTTTTGTGGGATTTTTTCCCTCTTTTTTGAAGTTGAATTCTAGTTTCAAGGCTTTATGATCAGAAAATATGCTTGATACAACTTCGATTTTTTTGAATTTGCTGTTGTTATTTTTGTGGCCCAACATATGGTCAATTCTTGAGAATGATTCATGTACACTGGAGAAAAATGTATACTCAGTCCCTTTGGGATGAAATGTCCTGTAGATGTCTATCATATCCAGGTGCTCTAGTGTTTTGTTTAAGGCCACTATGTCTTTGTTGATTCTCTGTTTGGATGACCGATCTAGAGCCATCAGTGGTGTATTGAGGTCTCCAAGTATGATTGTGTTTTTGTCAGTTTTTGTTTTAAGATCAATAAGTAGCTGTCTTATATATTTTGGTGCTCCTTGGTTTGGTGCATATATATTAAGAATTGTTATGTCTTCTTGATTCAGTGTCCCCTTAGCCATTATGAAATGGCCATTTTTGTCTCTGAGTACTTTTCCTGTCTTGTAGTCAGCATTATCAGATATGAGTATTGCTACACCTGCTTTTTTTTGGATGTTATTTGCTTGGAGTATTGTTTTCCAGCCTTTCACTTTGAATTTGTTTTTATCCTTGTTACTTAGATGAGTTTCATGTAGGCAGCATACAGTTGGATTTTCTTTTTTAACCCATTCTGCTACTCTGTGGCTTTTTATTGGTGAGTTTAATCCGTTTACATTTAGTGTCATTATTGACACTTGTGGGTTCCCTATTGCCATTTTGTAAATTGCTTTCTGTTAGTTTTGTGTCTTGTTTGATCCTTCTCTTTCGTTTTTCTATCTTTTGTTTTTATTTGGTTGTATTCCATACATCTTTCCTCTGTTGCTATCTCTTTTATCTCATGTGCTTCTGTGGTGGTTTTTTCAATGGTGGTTATCTTTGAGAAGTGAAAAGGGTCCCTACCCTGTTCATTGTAGCGAACTATTTTGTGAGTACTTTTGCACTCCATCGTCCTTTGCTACTGTTAATCTCCATCTTCTCCCCCTCTTTCTTTTTGTTGTTGTCACAGTTTAAATTTGGTTTTATTGTGTTCTTCTTGGAGCTTTTACTTGTGGCTCTGTTTTTTTTTTGTTCTTTGTATCTGATTGGAGAACCCCCTTTAGTAATTCCTGGAGTGGGGGTTTTCTGATGATAAATTCCCTCATCTTTTCTGTATCTGTGAATGTTTTTATTTCTCCTGCATATTTGCAGGATAGCTTTGATGGGTATAGTATTCATTGCTGAAAGTTCCTTGCTTTCAGGACTTTAAATATTGGGGTCCACTCTCTTCTAGCTTGTAGAGTTTCTGCTGAGAAATCTGATGATAATCTAATGGGCCTTCCTTTATATGTTGTATTCTTCTTTTCCCTGGCTGCCTTGAGAATTTTTTCTTTGCTGTTGGTTTGTGTCAATTTCATTATGATATGCCTTGGAGTAGGTTTGTTGGGGTTAAGAAAACTCGGAGTTCTGTTTGCTTCTTGAACTTGAGGCTTTAGTGTTTTCCACAGGCTTGGGAAGTTCTCATCTATTATTTGTTTGAGTATGTTCTCCATTCCATTTTCTCTCTCTTCTCCCTCTGATATACCTATTATTCTTATGTTATCCTTTTTGATGGATTCAGATAATTCTTGTAGGGCTATCTCATTTTTTTTAATTTTTGAGTCTCTTTCTTCTTCCCTCTGTTATGCCTCAAGTTGCTTGTCTTCTATTTCACTAATCCTCTCTTCTATCTGACCTGTTCTATTAGCTATGCTTGTTACTTCGTTTTTCAGCTCGTGAATTGAGTTTTTCATCTCTGTTTGATTTGTTTTTATAGTTTCAATTTCCTTGGACATATATTCTTTGTGTTCATTGAGTTGTTTTCTGAGCTCCCTAAATTGCCTTTCTGTGTTTTCTTGTATATCTTGGAGGATTTTTAGGATTTCTATCTTGAATTCTCTGTCATTTACCTCCAAGGTTTCCAATATATTAAATTTTTTCTCCATAGATTTTTCCTCATCTATCTGTGTTACCTCTCTTTCTTTTGTATCTATGATATTTGATTTTCTTTTCCTTAATGGCATCTGAGGGTGGTTTTGTTGATAGTATTAATGAGATTTAATAAAGAATAAAAAGTTAAAAAAATAAGTAAATAAAAAATCGAAGAGTTGTTTTTTTAAAAAAAAATTAATAATGAAATAAAGAAAAATAAAATAAAATAAAAATTTAAAAAAAAGGAAATTATTTCCCCCCTCCTTTTTTCCTCTCTTCTCCTCTCCCCTCTTGAGAAAATCTTGTGGTGAACTGTGAATTATAACAAACAATGCCTGTGATGGAGGGCCTGAATTGGGGAAAAGTAATAAAGTGGCAAAAAAAAAAAAAAAGAAAAAAAAGAAAAAGAAAAGTAAAAAAAAGGGGGTATGGACCCACAAAAAGCAAATAAGGAAAAAATTTGGGTCAAGAATAAAATGATTTGCTTTTAGGTGTTGGTGGTCTAAGAGTTATGATGAGAGGAATAAGAGGAAAACAGAAAAATGGGGGGACAAATTAAAAAATTATTATTGTATTTAGTGGAACAAGAACTAGATAAAATGGAGAGCCAGGGATGGGAGCACTGCTAGTGAGTTAAAAAGGTGAAGTAAAAACCCCCCAAAATGCCACAAACATAAGTTTGAGTCCCAGATAAGATAATTTGTTTGTTATTTAAGTTTGAATGAGAGGAGATGTAAAGGAGAAAGGAAGAAACTAATATAGAGGGAGAAAAGAAAGAGAGAGAGAGAAAAAAAGAGGGAGCCACTAAAAGAAGAAAAAAGAAAGGAGAGAGAGAGAGAGAGAGTTAAGGGTTTTGGAGTGCAACCCTCATAGAGAGAAAGGAAGAGAAGAGAAAAGATAATGGGAGATGTAACACTTATGGGTAGTGTAGTTCAAGGAGAGGAGAGAGTAAGACCGGCAGAGAGTTAAACGGCCAAATTGGAGGAGGAAAAAAAGTATCAAGAATGAAGATAAGAGAAACAAATGAACAAATATAATAAAAGGGGATAGGTTATAAAGTCTGCAGATTATTCTTGATTTTGAGAGGTTATCTTCTTGCTTTTTCTTTTCTCTCCCTCTTCCTGGTCGGTGACTCTGTACTCCGGGTTCTGCCCCTTTGGCACGCTCAGGTAGAGGTTTGCAGTTGATAAGTCTCTATGGCAATGTCATGTATTGTGCTTTAGTCTCATTGGCAGTCAAGGCTCATTAGCATTTATAGGCTCCGACAGTGAGAGAGTCCGTGTTCCTGGAGCCTTTCTCCTAGTCTTTTAGTCTTTCCTTCCTCAATTAGTAGCCTGATAATCCAGCTATGGGGTTGCTGCTGCCTCTGCCTGGATAGTAAGAGGCTCAAAGAGCTGGCAACTCCCCACTCTATTTCCACTCAGCACAGGGCTCTGGGTAAGGCTCAGTCAGTCAGAGCTGCTAGCATAATCAGGCGGGGTTTCCTCCCACTCAAAGACCTCTGGCTCTGCCACTCTGTCCGGTAACACAGGCGGGCACCCACTTCCGGGGTGCTTGGAGGAAACTCTCGCTATCTGCGTGCGCAGACCAGGATATCCGGCCAGCAGTCTCACGCTCTGAGTGAAACCCCCAACCGCATGGAAAAGTTGCAGCGTTGGAATTGGCTCTCGCTCCGTCCCCGTGCGCAGCTTTTGCAAGGCGCTGGGGCAGCCCGAGATTCCGCTTTGGCCCACTCAAAGGCCCCTGACTCTGCTCCTCTGTGCGATAACACGGGCGCGCACTGCTGAGGCACTCGGAGGAATCTCTCACTCCCTATCTGCGCACGCAGACCAGGATATGAGGCCGGCCACGTTTCCCTCTGAGTGAAACCCCCACCAGCATGGAAAATTTCCACCGTTGGAATTAGTTCTCACTCCCTCCCATGCGCGGCTTCCCCAGGGCGCTGGGGCTGCCCAGATTCTGCTTTCGGCCCACAGAAAGGCCTCTGACTCTGCCTCTCTGAGGGGTAACAAGGGCACCCACTCCCGGGGCTTAGGAAGAAATCTCTCGCCCACTAACTGCGTACTGACCAGGAGATTGGGTAAAGTGGCTGCCCCGCTTGCCTTTCTTTGTTTGGGTTTGACGCGAGTGTTAGCTTGTATTGCCCGGGTTGCCACAGGATCAGTTTTTCCTTGGCTTGGATCTCCGTGCCACAGCCTGGTTTGGCCATTTGTGCCGCACCCTGGATCTATTCACCCCCATTGCCTGCCTCCGTTTCTATATTCACAGTTACCAGAGAAAGCCGCCCTGTTTAGGTTAGTGAGGAAGGTGGAGCATTTCTTACTCCCTATTTCCTTCAGGGTTTGGTTATATATTTAGCCAATTTTTCACTCGACCATACCTTCGGGTGTATTGCGAAGCATCTGGAGGCTCCAAGTATAGGTTTTTCTGTTTCTGGTTGAAGATCTTGTTGAGTTTTGGGGGAGATTTATCGGTATCGCTTCCTACCCCGCCATTACTCTGACATCATCTATCTCTTTGTTTTAGAGAAAGTAAGTTTTGTCCAAAATTATTCATGTTAAGAGCCTTTATTTTCTATACTTAATTCCCTACTGGTTTTAATTAAGTTTTAGTCAAATCGTTGATTTATTTTCATTTTTGTTGCTATCCTCTCTTGAACAAACCTTGTTATAAAATTAATCAAACATGGTCCTAGTATTAGACAAGTTAAAATCAAAGTAAGTATTAATTGCTGCAGATAAAGGGTAGTGAATTATGGTGATTAATTAAACATTCCTTGGAACTAATTCTCTGATTATTCAAATTTTTTTCTTTTCTTTTCTATGTTTGTCCTGACTAAAATTAGGCTTTCTTTAGTTACACTAGAATTATTAGCATAGAAACAACAAGTTTCTCCTAATGCTGCACATAAGCTATCTTGTTGAAGGAAAAGTAAATCTGAGCCTCAACTATTTTATAAAACTGTTTCCTTTATACAAATAAATTTGTGGCATAACATTTGCTAGAATGTATAATAGAGGCTTATTCATTCCCTAAACCTGTTTTTGTTTTCTTCATACAAACTGCTTACAACCTGCACAAACCTGTCTTCTCAGGGCTTCAGGTAAGAATGGTCTTTTGTTTGGCAACTTTAACTACACATCTTTATTTTTAGACATTCTTTTCTTACAGAAAAATTCTTCTCTAGTTGTTTATAAAAAGGCATCTTTGGCCATAAGCGTTCTGGTAAAGTTAGTAAGATTTCTAAAGGCCCTACTGGTTTTAAAGTGACTTCTTGGCTGTCTGATCTGCTGCTCAATTTCCTTTTGCCTTTGTTGGGTCCCCTTTCTAGTGTCCTGGGCAATGAATAAGTGCTACAGTTTCCGGCAACCAAATGGCTTCTAGTAAAGCTAAAATCTCTTCTTTGTTTTTAATGTCCTCACCAGCAGATGTCAGGAATCCTCTCTCCTTATAGATGCTGCATGAACATGGGCAGTAGCAAAAGTATACCTACTGTCAGTGTAAATGTTGACTTTCTTTCTTTTGGCCCACCTCAATGCCTGGGTGAGAGTGATAAGTTCTGCTTGCTGAGCTGAGGTCTCATGGGGCAAGACTTAGGCCCATATGGTCTCATCAGGATTTACTCCAGCTACTCCAGCATATCAAACCCCATCTAGGACAAAACTGCTGCTATCAGTGAATAGCTGTACTTCTGCATTAAATGGATTTACATCAGTAATGTCTGGTCTAGCAGTTTGAACAGAGTCTAACACTTCAGAGCAGTCATGCAAGGGGATGTTTGGTTCTTCATCAGGCATCAGGCTTGCTGGGTTGATAGCCTGCATCTGGACAAACTTAATGTGAGGCTGATCTATGAGCAGGGCTTGATATTTACTGTGTGATCCTAGCATTAGATATCCACCTTTCTGGAGTTCCTTTAAGCAAAGTTTCTGTTGCATGTGGGGTTGTTAGGAACAGTTCCTGCCCCATGGTTAGTTTATCTGCCTCCCTCACTAGTATGGAAGTGGCTGCTATGGCTCTGAGACAGTTTGGTCATCTAGATGCAACAGGATCCAGTTACTTAGAGAGATAAGCAATAAGCTGTTCCATGGCCCTAAAGTTTGGGTCAAAATGCCTTTTGCTATTCCCTTGCTTTCATGAACAAAGAGCTGGAAAGGCTTGGTAATGTCTGGCAAAGCCAGGGCAGGGGCTTTGGTGAGGGCCTTCTGGAGGGTTTCAGAAGCTTCTTGTTCCTTATCTGTCTAAATTAACTCTTAGGTTCCTGCTGTACAAGAGTATAAAAGCTTGGCTATCCTGCAAACCTAGGGATCCACAACCTGCAATATCCTACTGCCCTGAGAAATTGTCAAACTTGTCTCTTGCTAGTAGGGGGGTTGGAATTCAAAGGATTGCTTCTGTACGACTAGAGGAGAGAGTGTGCTTCCCCGCCTCAGTGTGGTAGCCTAGATAGTTCACCTTAGAGGTGCAGAGTTATGCCTTCTTAGCTGACACCCGGTACTCCAGAGTCTGCAGTGTTTATAAAAGTCCCTCAGTGGTTGTGCAGCAGCTTACCTCCATTTCCACAACTAGAAGCAATTATCTATGTACTGTAGCACCATGCACTCCACATGTTCCTGGTAGAAGGTGAGCAGGTCCTGATGTAATGCCTCATCGAAGAGGGTCAGTGAATTCTTGAAGCCCTGTGGTAATCTGGTCCAGGTTAGTTTTCCTGAGGTGCCTGCCTCTGGGTCATTCTACTCGAAGGCAAAGATGGGTTGACTTGCAGGAGCCAGGGAATACTGAAAAAAGCATCTCTCATATCTAAGACTGTGTAAAGTTTCAAGTCTAGTGACAACAGGCTTATAAATGGGTAGGGATTAGGTACAGTTGGGTGTATTGTCTCAACTCTTATTTACCTCCTATAAGTTCTGGACTGGATAATAATATTTGGTGCCTGGCTTCTTGTCAGGCAGTAAAGGAGCATTCTACTGGGACTGGCAAGGAACAAGAATACCAGCTTCTAACAATCTTTTAATATGAGTACTTGCTCCCCTGAAAGCAGTCTGAGGAGGGCAGTGAGAACAGACAGAGAAGCTCTAGAGCTACTGAGGAATTCTATTGGGTAGCCTCCCACTTGTAAAGGCTAACAGGTATGGAGTCCTGGCCCCATCAGTCCTCCTGTAGAGTAAGGATTTTTGGAGTCTGCTGTAACCTTCCTTTCAGCTTTGGACAATCTTTTTTCTAATGTCTTTCTTCTTTACAATGAGCACACTGATTTCTGCTTAACTCAGGCTTCCTTTTCTTTTTATTCTGATGTTCTAAACCAACTACAACTACCTTTGTTATTTTCTTAGTCTGTTTCTCCTCAAGGTGTCTCTGTTATTATAAACTTTCTGAGCTCTAACAATTGGGAAATCACTATTCTCGGGAAGCCTTCTATTTTTTGTAGCTTCCTCCTGAAATCTGGAGTGGACTGTGACAGAAAAGTTAAGTTAACTGCCCTACCATTCTTTGGTGCTTCAGGGTCTAGAGGTGTATAGACCCTGTAAGCTTCTTGCAGTCTTTCTAAAAAAGCTGAGGGAGCTTCCTGGGGGCTCTGGATAAACACTTTAGACAGATTCATGGGTTTCTTAGCAGCTCCCTTGATCCTGGATAAAAGAAACTGGTAGAAAGTGTTCAAAGCTTCCCATCCCACAGTAATGTTAGGGTCCTATTTAGGCTGGACAATGGGGAACACCTTATCAAGGTGGTCCCGATTATCCTCCTCAGAGACTTTTTCCCCAGTATGGCAGCTTTTCTTGCCTCTGATTTTATTCTTTCTCTCTCTTCAGTAGCAATCAAAGTACCTAAAAGCTGCTGGTACTAGTCCCAGGTAGGGTGATGTGTATACAGCACAGATTCTAACAGTCCTGTTAGAGCCTGAGGCTTCTCTAAGAAAGGGGGACTCTGAGCCTTCCAATTATACAAGTCTCTAGAGGAAAAATGAATGTAGCCAAGATAAGGCTCATCCCCCCCCATGCTAATGGTACTTCTCTTTAAGGTAACGGGCTGTGCTTCCTTTTTCTTTTCATGCCTCTTAGTCCATCTAGGTACTGGCTCTGGGCTTTCTGAAGTGGGTGGAGCTGATGGAGGAGGAAGATATGGAAGGGGCAACTCTGAATCTTCCCAAACATCTTGTAAAACAGGGACCTTCTTGTCTGATTTTGGGGCTGTTGCTTACAAAACATGATGACCGTCTCAGACAGTGCAGCTTTTTAGCCAGGGAGGGGATTCTCTACTAGAGCCCTCCACTGATCTATATATGGGGACTGGTCTGGGTAGCCTGGTGGCTTAGCTATTACATTCCATACAGTTTTGATATCTTTAGGATCTAATGAGCCCTATTTTGGCCACTTTAACCCAAAGGATGGCCATTCTAGTTCACAAAGAGTTTAAAGTCTCCCCTTGCTTAATTTTACACCATAATCATCAGAAAATTCAATTTTGAAATTCTTAAGCATACATTCAAGAAGATTTTGACTCTTACTTTGCCCTTCCCCCATTGTTACAAACAATATGAATACAAATAAACTTCCCAAGATCACAAAAGGGATTAAGAACCAAAGTTTGTGCCAGTTTTCTAAAATGTCCCCATTGGGTCATATCCTGGAGAACCAAAGGACAAAGAACTTTCAGACAAAAGGGAAGAAGGTGCTGGTAAAGAGCCACAAACTGGAAACACATTCACTCAGGGGTTTTCAACACAGAGACAGAGTAACAAAACAAAAACAAAGAACGAGATCTTTGCAGGAGTAAAATCAGAGAGGAACCCTTGAAAATAAAGGTCCTCTATCCAAAGAAGAATGCGGGAAGGAGATCCCAAAGAGAGACCAAACCAGGAGATGTCTCCTAGGATATCCTGTAAAAACAAACCGAAGCAGCAAAACAGAGGGCAAACATATGAGAGCAAATCCAAGTGTGTCCTGGGAAGCTTGAGGTGGGACTCAGTCCCAGCAAATGTCCTGCCAAGAACACACAAATCCTTCTTCCAAATAACTCTCTGCCAATGTCTTGGCACTGGAAAGCCTACTGTGTGAGTTTTGTTGCGTCCGACCCTTGATCACAATAGTACAGACAGCTAGCCACAAACAAACCACAGATTAAACAGATTGCAAATCTGCTCTGCTTACCTTTGGAGGCTTTTTTGATGACTCCAAATGGGTGGATGGGCATGCTGATTGTCCATGGCTGACTGTCAGTCAGACAGAAAAAACCAGTGGGGCCCTGGAACGTCTCAGGTGGCTCCTCCACTGTTGGGTTTCTGCTTCTGTCAGTCAGGCCAAGGAGGTCAGCCAGCCCATTTGTGTTGCAAAGACAAAAAGACAAATGAGTCCAAAGAACTCTTTTCTAGCTGGGGCCTCCATATGTTATGATGGAACAGCAAGATAACAGACATCTTGCCACACAATCAATTAGCCAAATTAGGAAGTCCTTCATTAACTGGCTGTGCAGATCTCATGGAGACCTAAGTCGTTCAAATCAATACGGTGGTGAACACAGTTTGGGGCTGGCTTTATGGGGAAAATTACATACTGATTGAGGAATGGGAAGGGGCGAAAGCATAGCAGTAAAACAAAACAGTGAAATAAGCATTCTTACAATGTTTATCTATAGGGTTAATTCAGGAAGAAACATTCTGAGAACACCTGCTACTGCGTAAAGATAGCCCAAGGACACAGTCTGGAAATGTGCCTCAAGGCCAAGAATAGAGAGCCTTTTCAGAAAAAGTTACTTCTGCTTATGTCTTTGTTTTAGAGAAAGTAAATTTTGCCAAAAATTATTCATGTTAAGACCATTTCTTTTCTACACTTCACTTTATTCCGCTAACTTTGGCTTGCCTTTGTTCTTTTTCTAAATCCCTAAAATGAGATGTTATATTTTTTACTTGGGATCTCTTTTGTTTCTTGATTTGAGGTTGTATTGATAAAAACTTCCCTCTATTACCGCTTTCACAGCATTCTAGAAGATTTGACTAGTAGTGTTGTCATTTTCATCTGTCTGTATTTTTCTATTGATCTCTGCTTTTATTTCTTCTTTGACTAATTATTTTTTAGAAGTATGCTGTTTAATTTTTACATTTTTGTGGGATTTATTACTATCTTTTTACATTTGAATTCTAATTTCACAGCAATATGGTCAGAAAATATGCTTAGTATAATTTCAGAATTACTGAATTTTTAAATTCAGGTTGTTTTGTTTTAGTTATTATTTATTTATTTTAATTAATTTTAATGGAGTGACATTGAAAAATCAGGGTGCATATGTTCAGAAAAAACATCTCTAGGTTAATTTGACATTTGATTATGCTGCATTCCCATCACCCAAAGTCCAATTGTCTTCTGTCACCTTCAAACTGGTTTTCTTTGTGCCCCTCTACTCCCCCCACCCCGTAACCACCACACTCTTGTCCATGTCTCTGAGTCTCATTTTTATGTCCCAACTATGTATGGAATCATACATTTCTTAGTTTTTTCTGATTTACTTATTTCATTCAGTATAATGATATCAAGGTCCATCTATGTTGTTGTAAATGATCCGATGTCATCATTTCTTATGGCTGAATAATATTCCATAGTATATATGTACCAGGGCCTTTTTATCCACTCAGCTACTGATGGACGCTTGGGCTGTTTCCAGATCTTCGCTATTGTGAACAATGCTGCCATAAACATGGAGGTGCATTTCTTCTTTTTAAACAGTACTATGGTGTTCTTGGGGTATATTCCTAAAAGTGGGATAGCTAGGTCAAAAGGCAGTTCGATTTTTAATTTTTTGAGGAATCTCCATACTGTTTCCCACAGTGGCTGCACCAGTCTGCATTCCCACCAGCAATGCAGGAGGGTTCACCTTTATGCACATCCTCGCGAGCACTGATTCTGTGTTGTCTTGTTGATAAGCGCCATTCTGACTGATGTGAGGTGATATCTCATTGTGGTTTTAATTTGCATTTCACTAATAATTAGTGATGTTGAGCATTTTTTCACATACGTATTGGCCATCTGTATGTCCTCTTTGGAGAAGTGTCTATTCATTACTTATTCCCATTTTTGATTGGATTGTTTATCTTCCTGGTATTGAGTTTTACAAGTTCTTTATAAATTTTAGTTATTAACCCCTTATCAGACGTATTGTCAAATATGTTCTCCCATTGTGTAGTTTGTCTTTTTATTCTGTTCTTATTGTCTTTAGCTGTGCAGAAGTTTTTAGTTTGATATAGACCCATTTGTTTATCCTGTCTTTTATTTCACTTGCTTGTGGAGATAAATCAGCAAATATATTGCTGCGAGAGATGTCAGAGAGATTACTGCCTATGTTTTCTTCTAAGATGCTTATGGTTTTACGGCTTACATTTAAGTCTTTTATTAATTTTGAGTTTATTTTTGTGAATGGTGTAAGTTGGTGGTCTAGTTTCATTTTTTCTGCAGGTACCTGTCCAATATTTACAACAGCATTGGCTGTCTTTACTCCATTGTATGCTCTTACCTGCTTTGTCAAATATCAGTTGTCCATAAAGGTGTGGGTTTATTTCTGGGTTCTCTGTTCTGGTCCAATGACATATATACCTGTTCTTATGCCAGAACCAGGCTGTTCTGAGTACAATGGCCTTGTAGTATAACTTGATATCCAGAAGTGTGATACCTCCCACTTTATTCTTCCTTTTCAAGATTGCTGAGGCTATTCTTGTTCTCATTTGGTTCCATATAAATTTTTGGAATATGTGTTCCATATCTTTGAAGTAAGTCATTGGCATTTTAATCGGTATTGCATTGAATTTATAAATTGCTTTGGGTAATATAGACATTTTAATGATGTTTATTCTTCCTAACCATGAGCATGGTATATTCTTCCACATGTTTGTATCTTTCCTGATTTCTTTTATCAATGTTTTATGATTTTCTGAGTACAAGTCTTTAATCTCCTTGGTTAAATTTATTCCTAGGTACTTTAATTTTTTGGTTGCAATGGTGAAGGAGATTGCTTTCTTAATTTCTCTTTCTGACAGTTCATTGTTAGTGTATAAAATGCCTCTGATTTCTGTGTATTAATTTTATATCCTGCCACTTTGCTGAATTCATTTATCGGGTTCAGTAGTTTTTTGATAGAGACTTTAGGGTTTTCTATACAATATCATATCATATGCAAATAATGATAGTTTTACATCTTCTTTTCCAATTTGGATGCCTTTTATTTCTTCTTCTTGTCTGATTGCTGTGGCTAGGACTTCCAGCACTATGTTGAATAAGAGTGGTGAAAGGGGGCACCCCTGCCTTGTTCCTGATCTTAAGAGGATTACTTTTAACTTTTGCCAATTGAGTATGATGTTGGCTGTGGGTTTGTCATAGATGGCCTTTATCATGTTGAGGTACGTTCCCTGTATTTCCACTTTGCTGAGAGTTTTGATCATAAATGGGTGCTAGATTTTTATCAAATGGTTTTTCTGCATCTATTGAAATTCTCATGTAGTTTTTTTCCTTCCTTTTGTTTATGTGATGAATCACATTGGTTGATTTGTGAGTATTGTACCAGCCTTGCCTTCCCAGAATAAATCCCACTTGATCATGGTGTATGATTTTTCTCATGTATTGCTGGATTTGTTTGCTAATATTTTTTTGAGGATTTTAGCATATAAATTCATCAGGGATATTGACCTAAAATTCTCTTTCTTTGTGTTGTCTTTCCCTGGTTTTGGAATCAGATTTATGCTCGCCTCATAAAAGGAGTTTGGAAGTCTTCCTTCCTCTTGAATTTTTTGAAATAGCTTGAGAAGGATAGGAGTTAGTTCTTCTTTGAATATTTGGTAGAATTCACTTGTGAAGCCAACAGGATCAGGACTTTTCTTTTTTGGGAGTTTTTGATAACTGTTTCGATCTTATTTGTTGTAATTGGTCTATTCAGATTTTCTAATTTTTCCAGATTAATTTTTGGAAGATTATATGTTTCAAGGAATTTTTCCTTTTCATCTAGGTTGTCTAGTTTCTTGGCATACAGTTCTTCATTGTATTTTCTTATAATATTATGTATTTCTGTTGTGTCAGTTGTTATTTCTCCACTCTCATTTCTAATTTTATTTATTTGAGTCTTCTCTCTTTTTTTCTTGGTGAGTCTGGTTAAATGTTCATCGATCTTGTTTACCTATTTAAAGAACCAGCTGCTGGTTTCATTGATCCTCTGAATTATACCTTTAGCCTCTATGTCATTTATTTCCACTCTGATCTTTATTATTTTCTTCCTTCTACTACCTATGGGCTTTACTTGCTGTTCTTTTTCTAGTTACTTTAGTTGCAGGGTCAAGTTCTTTTTTTGAGCTTTATCTAGCTTTTTAAGATATGCCTGTAATGCTATGAACTCCTGTGAGGACTGCTTTTCCTGTGTCCCATAAATTTTGAGTTGATGTATGCTCATTATGGTTCATTTCTAAGAATTTATTTATTTCTTCTTTAATTTCATTGTTAACCCATTTGTTATTTAATAACACGCTATTTAGTTTCCAAGTGTTTGAGTATTTTTCAGTTTTTCTGTTCTGGTTGATTTCTAGTTTCATGCCATTGTGATCAGAGAAAGTGTCTGATATGATTTCAATCTTCTTAAATTGTTGAGACTGCTTTTGTGCCCTAATATATGGTCTATCCTAGAGAATGTACCATGATCACTTGAGAGGAATGTATATTCTGCTGCTTTAGGGTGAAATGTTCTGAAGATATTTATTAAATTCAGTTGATCTAGTGTGTCCTTTATATCTGCTGTTTCTTTGTTAATTTTCTTTCTTGAGGATCTACCTAGTGATGTTACTGGGGTATTAAAATCTCCTACTATTATAGTTTCGTTGTTGATCTTGCCGTTTAAATCCATTAAAGTCTGCTTTATATTTTTTGGTGCTCCTATATTAGGTGCATAGATATTTATAACGGTTATATCTACCTGTTGGATTGCTCCCTTTATTATTATGTAGTGACCTTCTTTATCTCTTACTATAGCCTTTGTTTTAAAGTCCATTTTGTCTGATGTAAGTATTGCTACCCCAGCTTTTTTTTCATTTCCATTTGCCTGAACTATTTTTTTCATTCTTTTATCTTCAGTCTATGTGCATCTTTTGTTTTCAGGTGTGTCTTTTGTAGACACCATATGTATGGGTTCTGTTTTCTTATCCACGCAGCTACCCTATGTCTTTTGATCGGATCATTTAATCCATTTACATTTAAGGTTAGTATTGATATGTAGTTGTTTATTGCCATTTTATTCTTTAAAACTGTATTCTTCTTTTGCTATATTCTTTTTCCCTTTTGATCTGTTTACAACCAGCCCCTTAGCATTTCTTGCAGCATTGGTTTGGTTGTAGTGAATTCCCTGAGGTTTTCTTTGTCTGGAAAGCTTTTTATTTCTTCTTTGATTTTAAATGATAGTCTTGCTGGAAAAGTAGTTTTGGTTGTAGGCTCTTGTTTTTCATTACTTTGAATATTTCTTGCCATTCCCTTCTGGCTTCAAGTGTTTCTGTTGAAAAGTTGAAAGTCATCCTTATGAGGGCTGCTTTGTAGGTGATAGCCTTTTATTCTCTATCAGCTTTTAATATTTTCTCTTTATTACTTAAATTTGGTATTTTAATTATGATGTGTCTTGCTGTAGATTTCTTTGGGTTTCTCTTTAATGGAGTATCTTTGTGCTTCTTGAACTTGTGAGATGTTTTCCTGCCTTAATTTAGGGAAGTTTTCAGCTATGATATGTTTGAAAAAATTGCTATCCCTTATTCTTTCTCATCTTCTTTAGGAACCCCTATGATGCGGATGTTATTTCTTTTCATGTTGTCACAGAGTTCTGTTAGAGTTTCCTCAGACTTTTTGAGTCTCTTTTGTTTTTTCTGCTCTGCTTCCATGCCTTCATTTATCTTGTCCTCTAACTTGCTGATTTGATTCTCAACTTCATCCATCCTGCTTTTTATTCCTTTCACTGTGTTCTTCATTTCTGATATTTGTCATTTCTGACTGATTCTTTTTTATTATTTCAATGTCCTTTTTTTATATTTGCTATTTCTTTATTTAGGTGTTTGTAATGACTATCTATTGTCGTTCTAATATCTTTGAGCATCATAACAATCATTATTTTAAACTCTGCATCTGGTAATTTGGTTATATCTGACTCATTCAGGTCCTTTTCTGGGGATTTTTCTTGATTCATTTTGTTGAATTTCTTTGCCTTCTCATTTTGTCTGTGTAAAACAAGGTTTGGGCCACTGAAGACCAGTGGGTGTGGCCTCTGTGTTTCCTAGGTATGGTCTGTCTGCAGGCCCACCACCCTCTTTGCTACTGCTGCCTAAGTTGTTCAGGTATGGGCATTGCCAGTGCCAGCCCACTGGGGCTGTTGCTGTGGTTTCCTCCTCTTCTTCACAGGAGTGGCTGTGATCACATTCTTGGGTATACAAGCCTTGGGTTGGGTTATGCTCAGCCCTGAGGGCAGGGGTGAGCACCTTTGCTAAGCTGCCCTCAGGGCCGCTGGTCTCCGCCTGATTCTGGGCTTACTCCCTGCCCCTGCAGGAGGAGCCTGCTCATGGGAGGGCTGCAAGCCTTGGCTCCACAGGCTAGGTGGGGCTGTGTGCCCATGCTCAGTTGCAGGACTCCAAGTTTTCTGGGCTTTCACTCAACCCCTGCAGGAGGAAATGAATCCACGTCAGGCAACAAGCCTAGGTTCTGCAGGTGGGGCAAGGCTGTGCTCTTGTGCCCTAGCTTAAGGGTGGTTCTCCTCCCCTCCCAGGGCTCCTGCCCTTCCCCCACAGGCTGGATTGCAGGCGGCCCGCAGCTGGGCTTGACCACTTTCACACATCCCATCCTTTTTAGCCGGGCAAGACCAAGCTCACACCTGGGCCTCAGTTGTGGCCAGCCAGCTTCTGCCCTTGCCAACAGAACTGCTCTTCTGTGTCCTGCTGCTTCCCACCCTCGGGCGAGCCCTCAGCTGTGTGGGTGGGGGTGCTGCAGCTCAAACCCTTAGTCTAACTACTGTAGTCTGAAAGCTCCCCCCTTCTAAGCGACTCTGCTCTCAGTACTGCAGGAGAGCTTGTTTGGCTGGTGTCCTCCTTTCCAGGGGAAATATTCACTTCAGATTTGGGGAGTGACTCATCCCAGGGGTTAGGGTGGTTGTCTCTCAAAATGTTTCTCCCTGTGCCTCCTAGATTACACTCTCTTCCTGCTACTCTGGTCTTCTCCTCTCTCCCTGTCCCCCTGGAGCCCCAGGTGAGTGGTGGTGAGATAGGTTTACTGCACTGTCCCTTTAAGAAGAATCCTGGGTCTGAGAAATCAGTCTCTTTCCCACAAACAGTATCCTGACTTGTTTCCAGCTAAATACTGTCCATACGCCTCTTCTAGGTTTTGGGGCTTCAGGCTGGGACTTTGTTCCTAGGACTCAGGACCTTCCCCTCTTTGCTAAACTCACTTCCCACCACACGAGTCTCTCCTGGCTGCCCTTCACTCCTGGGAGCTGGGAAACCCTTTCTGCATTTCTGCTTTTTCTACCAGTCTGTGTGGCTTCTTCAGTGTTCCTTGGTTGAAGAGTCCTCTTAGTTTAGTCCAAAATTGGTTTTTCCAGATGATGGTTCTTAAAATTAGGTTGTAATCCACTTTGGTTCTGGAAGGTGGAAGTTGGTACATCTGCCTACTCCATCACCATCTATTTCATAAAACTGGAATGTTTGCCTGACCAGGTGGTGGCACAGTGAATAGAGCATCAACCTGATAAGCTGAGATACTGTTATAAAGTATCATACCCCAGATTCTGAAAGGCACCATACTTCACTCCATAGAGACACCAAGTCCAGATGAATTTTGAAGAGTTTTATTAAAGGAGGAGATTTATTAAATATGCTGGCCGCATATGGCTGACACGGGGAAGCAAACCGAAATCGTGTGCCAACCAAAAATATTTCAGGGGCTGTTTATATATACCCTTGATCACACATGGGTGGGGAAGAGCATGACATCATGGCACAAGCTGACAATATTTGTTTACGGGATATACAGAAACATTAAGACTTTCAAGGTAGATTGGGCCCCCTCCGCCCTCTCCGTCAGTGCCAGGCGGGGAGAACACCCAAACTAAGAGAATTTTGAGGAATGTATACAGCCTGAAAAAAATCCTTGACTGTACAAAGCATCACATGTTCTCACTAAGAGGTTTATTTTTCTAAAGACAGTTGAGTGATGACTGGAAAGAAATTAAGAAGAGTGTAGGAAATGTGAGTGTGGAAGCTCCAGACATGAGGGGCGGGGTGTGCATGGGACAAAGGGAAGCAAGGCCAGAGCAGTGGGCATTTCTTCTGCCCACAGAGTCCCAGATTCATTCTTAAGGAACTGAGAACTTAATCTTCCAAAATGTCAAAAAGACCATCTTATGCCCCACCTCCTACCCTAGCTTCTGCAACACAAATGCCCAGCATACCAGGGTTTGTGGGAGACAATCCATATAGTCCTCTAACCTACAACAACTACAGGCTGGGAGGGAACCCGGGCACCAACAGCCGGGTCATGGCATCCTCTGGTATTATGATTCCAAAACCTCCAAAGCCACCAGATAAGCTGCTGATGCCCTACATGAGGTAGAGAAGAAAGGTCTGGGACCAAGTAAAGGCTCCCAATCCTGATCTAAAGTTGTGGGAGATTGGAAAGATTATTGGTGGCATGTGGCAAAATCTCACTAATGAAGAAAAACAAGAATATTTAAATGAATAGGAAGCAGAAAAGATTGAGTACAATGAATTTATGAAGGCCTATCATTATTCCTCTGCATATTTTGCTTACATAAATGTGAAGAGTCATGTGGAAGCCACTTTAGAGGAAGAAAGTTGACAGAGGAGTCTCATATGGAGAAGGGAGAGCCCTACATGAGCATTCAGCCTGCTGAAGACTCAGATGATTATGATGATGGCTTTTCAATGAAGCATACATCCATTTCCAGAGAAACCACCGGCTTATCAGTGAGATCCTGAGTGAGGGTGTGGTGCTAGACGTGCAGTCAGTTGTCACAACAGCTAGAATGCAGGTCCTCAAGCAACAAGTCCAGTCCTTAATGGCTCATCAGCAAAAACTAGAAGTTGAACTTCTTCAAATAGAAGAGTGACACCAGGAAAAGAAGAGCAAATTCCTGGAGAGCACAGATTCATTTAACAATGAACTTAAAAGGTTGTGCGATCTGAAAATAAAAGTGGATATGGACAAAATTGAAGCTGAAATTGCACAGGCAGAGGAACAGGCTTGCAAAAGGCAGGAAAAAAGGGAGGAGGCAGCAGAGCAAGCTGAGTGCAATCAGAGCAGCATCACTCCTGAGGAGGAGCAAGCAGCTAATAAGGCCAATGACAAAAAGGAAGACGAGAGCATTCCAGTGGAGACAGAGGAGACACACCTTGAAGAAATGACAGGAAGTCAGCAGAATGGTGAAGAAGGCATGTCTACTCCTCAGGACAAGGAGAGTGGACAGGAAGGGGTGGACAGTATGGCAGAGGAAGGGACCAGTGACAGAAACACTGGCTCACAGAGCAATAGTATGATGGTGGTGGAACCACCAACAGATCCCATATATGAAGATGAGAAAACAGAATAAATGTTGCCTTGTTTTATGTATTCTAAATACTTTTTAAAATGAAAAAAATGTTTTTTATTAAAAAAAAAGACTTTCAAGATGACACAATCAAAGATGTTTACAAATTTTTTAGGGTTCATCTTCCCTCACTAGCCTAGAGGTATTTTACTCTCAAGATTCCAGGAATGGCCTGACCAGGCCATGGCCCAGTGAATAGAGCATCAGGCTGGGATGCTGAAGACCCAGGTTCGAGACCCCAAGGTCGCCAGCTTGAGCGCAGACTCATCTGGTTTGACCCAAAAGCTCACTAGCTTGGACCCAAGGTCGTTGGCTCGAGCAAGGGGTTACTCGGTCTGCTGAAGGCCCACAGTCAAGGCACATATGAGAAAGCAATTAATGAACAACTAAGGTGTCACAATATGCAATGAAAAAGTAATGATTGATGCTTCTTATCTCTCTGTTCCTGTCTGTCTGTCCCTGTCTATCCCTCTTTTTGACTCTCTCTCTGTTTCTGTTAAAAAAAAAAAAAAAGATTCCAGGAAGGGGGAGGAACTACAGTCAGTGTAAGGTGGTATGTAAATTCTGTCTCCCATTGAAAGAGAAGAAGTTTCTCGGTTAACCTTTATTTTAGATTTAAAACTAAATGACCCATTGTTCTTGCAAGCTAGAAACTTCTACATTCTTCTCCCTCCCCTCCCCAAAGGAAGGATGGCATAGGAAAGCCTAACCTTTCCTCCTAGAATATCAATATTAATTTTTCAACTTTTTGGTACCTTACAACAATCCCCACTGGTTTTATTTCCTAAGTCAAATCCTTGATTTAATTTACTGAAGAGCATGAGGTTGTTGTGTAGGAATATTAACTTATAACATGTAACAGATATTTAACAGACAGCATTAATAGCAATACAGTTCACTAAAGAAACAAATATTACTGATTAATTTTCTATAAATTGTACAAAGCTTTTACAACTTATATAAAACTAATTGGCTTTTTTTTTAACAATTTACTTTTAGTCAGAATTCTTCATTTTAAAACTTCTCACCTTCAGTGACAATTAACTTGGTTTTCATTTTACCCTAGTTTCCCTTTTTCCTAAATTTGATTGAAAAGGGAGTTCTTAGTAAATTTCTTCATATAGTCACCATATGTAGACCAACCAGCTTCCAGTTTGTGGTTGGAGTAGGGCACGCTATTTTTCTACTTTGGCAGCAGTGGGAGTGGTCAGGATTGTGGTGTGTGGACCCGTCCACATGGGAATCAGTCCTTGGGTGATGTACTGGATCACTTGGAAATGTTGGAAGTGCCTCTTGGACAGTCTTTTGAACAGTCTGCTGTGTAACCTGTAAATTATGCAAGTACTTAAGGAAGGGGTGGTTACATTTCCTTTATGATTTGATTCATGCATTTTATTTGTGCTGAAGCTTTTAGTACCTGTGGGCACAATGTAACTTCAAATTAGCTTCTAATTAATATTGGGTTCCTTTCCTATCAGCTTTGAGACTGTGGATATAAATACAGGTCCAACACTAGAATGGGCATTCTAAATCTGGAAAGAATTCTATATAGTAATTTCCTAATAACTGTTACTGTACCCTATTTCTTAGAAGGAAAAGCTTTTATTTATTTGTTAATTATTTTATTACAGTCTATTTCTATAGAATGAATCTGTAATAGATTCTAAGTCTGGCTTCTCTAATTATACTTTTCTTGTTGACAAAATATTTTCTAATTGGTTTCAAATAAACCTTTGGCAATAAGGATCCCAAAACCACATTGGTTTTGGGGTGACATCTACTCATTTGAATTACTATGTTCTGATTTTGAGGCAGACTGGAAAAAAATATAATAAATAATAAAATTAAAACAGATAATGTTAACAAATATTATAACAAGCATCCTAATACAATAAAATGACTAAAGCCTACTAGATTATTAAACAAAAACAAAGTTCTAACCAATATAACAGGATTCAAAATAAAATTTTTACAGTCACAAATGTTCTTAACATGTTAATGTAATTTCACTAAATTTATGTTGACACCATTACTGCTTCATATTATTTGTAATTGTAACCCAATTTTACTTCATTTTGAGAAATGTCTCAACGAGTAGGAGTCACATATATTCAGGAAAGTCTACAAGGCACTGGAGTTGTGGTCACATTCTATACTCTGTAACTAGAGTCTAAGTCCTAATGACTACTATTTTTTAACTGAAATTAGGAGCAGGTCCCAGCCTAAAATAGGTATGGGAGCATTGAGACAAGAGGAATAAAGGAGATGCTATATATTAAACAAAGCAACAGAAATCAGACTATCAATACCCACAATAGAGATCTTCAAGGGATAAATAAAACTCAAATATTAAGCAAGGCATAGTAAGTGGCCCTTGTGTTTATAAGAAATGAGATCAGTTTACCTGCTACTTGGAAGTAATACTCTAGGCTCATTCATGGTGACGTGAGATGGGGCCAATGGCCCTGGGCAAATTTAGCCTTCGGTGGCAAGTCCAGCAGGCTGGACAAGGTCAGGTCACAGGTGACTGAATTAGGGCTGGAAGAGACTGAACTCTCCCTCTGTGGAGCAAGGGGGCAGCTTACCTTCTTGTGTCCCTTTTTCCCACAGCAAAGGCATGTCCCCTGGTGGGGGCCAAGAAGCCTGGCAGGCATAGCTTAATGACCTTTCTATCAATTTTTGAAGCAGGGCCCTGATGAACCTATGAAGCCCCTTTTGGGTACCGGAGCCTTTAAGGGTGTATGCCAAAAGCTGGAATTTTCCTGATCTCTTTTGGGCTCTATTTGCCTTTTCTGTTCCTTCTTTGGTCATTATAGACCTTAAAAGCCATGCTCAGAAGATCTCACTGATGGGCTTGAGGGTCCTTTCCTGTCTATATAAACTTTTGGAAAAAGACAAAAGCAGTGTTATTAGCTGGATTAAGTAAAAGAGGGCAAAATCTTGCAGAAGAGAAGACAAGATGGCGCTGGAATAGGAGGAAGTACCAATATCCACCTCCCAGAACCAAAGTGGATTACAGAATAATTTTAAGACCTATCATCTGGAAAAACCTACTTTGGACTAAACTAAGAGAACTCTTCAACCAAGGAAAACTGAAGAAGCCACACTGAGACTGGTAGGAAAAGTGGAAACGCAAAGAGGGCTGCCCAGCTGCCCAGAGAAAATGGCAGCCAGGAGACACTCGTGTGGTGGGCAGTGAGTGTAGCAAAGAGGGGAGGGTCCTGAGCCCCAGGAACAAAGCCCCATCCTACAGCCCCAGAGCCTAGAAGAGGCGTAAGGACAGTATTTAGCTGGAAGCAAGTCAGGATACTGTTTGTGGGAAAGAGACTGATTTCTCAGACCCAGGATCCTTCTTAAAGGGACTGTGCAGAAAACCTCTCTCACAACCACTCACCTGGGGCTCTGGGAAACAGGGAGAGAGGAGAGGACCAGAGTAGCAGGAAGAGAGTGTAATCTAGGAGGCACAGGCAGAAACATTTTGGAAGACAGCCACCCTAACACCTGGGACGAGTAGCTCCCCAAATCTGAAGTGAATATTTCCCCTGGAAACAGCAATACCAGCAAAGGGAAGCAGGACACCAGAAGAACAAGCTCACCCACGGCACTCAGAGCAGAGTCGCTTAAAAGGAAGGAGCTTTCAGGTCTACAGTAGTGAGTGTTAGGGTCTGAGCTGCAGTGCCCGCACTCCACACAACTGAGGGCTCGCCCGAGGGTGGGTGGCGGTGGGACGCAGAGGCATGGTTCTTTCGGCAGGGGCAGAAGCCTGCTGGTTGCCACTGGGCTCACGTGTGAACTCAGTCTTGCCCCGCTGGGGAGGAGTAGGCAAGAAAAAGTGGTCAAACCCAGCTGCCAGCAGCCTGTAATTCAGCCTGTGGGAGAAGAGCGGGAACCCCAGAAGGGGTGGAGACCAGCTCTTGAGCAAGAGCGCAGGAGCACAGCTTTGCCCTGCCCGTGTAACCGATACTTGTGGCCTGACTGGGGAGCCGCTTCCTCCCACGGGGGTGGAGCCAAAAGCCCAGAACAGGTAGAGTCCCGCTACTGAGCGTGGACACGCAGTACCACCTGGCCTCTGGAGCCAGGGTTTGCAGCCATCCCACGAGCGAGCTTCTCCTGCAAGGGCGAGGCGAAAGCCCAAAAACAGGCGGAGAACCGCAGCTGAGCAAAGGTGTTGCCACTGGGCTCAGGGCCGAGCATAATGCCACATATGGGGGCGGGGCAAAGGCCAAGGCCATCAAGGCTTGTGCACCCAAGCACGTGATCACAGCCACTCTCATGAAGGAGAGATGGAAACCACAGCAACAACCCCAGTGGGCAGGCACTGGCAATGCCCAAACCCAAAAGACCTAGGCAGCAACAGAAGAGGGGGTGGTCGGCCTGCAGACAGACCATAACTAGGGAACAGAGGCCATACCCAGTAGACTCCAGTCGCCAAAACCTTCCTTTATACAGAGAAAATGCTAAGGCAAAAAAAAATGCAACACAAACGAACCAAGAGAAATCCCCAGAAAAGGATCTGAATGAGTGAGATATAATCAAATTACCAGATGCAGAGTTTAAAATAATGATTGTTAGGATGCTCAAAGATATTAGAACAAAAAAAGATGGTCATTAAGAACACCTAAATAAAGAGATAGCAAATATAAAAAAGGACATTGAACTAATAAAAAAGAATCAGTCAGAAATGTCAAATACAATATCTAAAATAAATAACACAATGGAAGGAATTAAAAGCAGGATGGATGAACTGGAGAATCGAACCACCGAGTTAGAGGACATGATAAATAAAGGCACGAAAGCAGAGCAGAAAAAAGAAAAGAGACTCAAAAAGTCTGAGGAAACTCTAAGAGAGCTCTGTGACAACATGAAGAGAAATAACATTCACATCATAGGGGTTCCTGAAGAAGAAGAGAAAGAACAAGGGATAGAGACTTTGTTCAAGCATATCATAGCTGAAAACTTCCCTCAATTAAGGCAGGAAAACATCTCACATGTTCAGGAAGCACAGAGAACTCCATTAAGGAGAAACCCAAAGAAATCAACACCAAGACACATCATAATTAAAATACCAAAGTTAAGTGATAAAGAGAAAATATTAAAAGCTGCTAGAGAAAAAAAGACTATCGCCTAAAAAGTAGCCCCCGTAAGGATGACTTCTCACTTCTCAACAGAAACACTTGAGGCCAGAAGGGAATGGCAAGAAATATTCAAAGTAATGCAGAACAAGAACCTACAGCCAAGACTACTTTATCCAGCAAGGCTATCATTTAAAATTGAACAAGAAATAAAAAGCTTTACAGACAAAAAAAAGTTCAAGGAATTCACTACAACCAAACAAAGGCTGCAAGAAATGCTAAGGGACCTGTTGTAAACAAATCAAAGGAAAAAAAAGAATATAGCAAAAGAGAAATATAGTTTTAAAGAATAAAATGGCAATACACAATTACATATCAATAATAAGCTTAAATGTAAATGGATTAAATGATCCGATCAAAAAACATAGGGTAGCTGCGTGGATAAGAAAACAGGACCCATACATATGCTGTCTACAAGAGACACACTTTAAATCAAAAGATGCACACAGACTGAAGATAAAAGGATAGAAAATAATATTTCACGCAAATGGAAATGAAAAAAAAGCTAGGGTAGCAATACTTTAAATGGACTTTAAAACAAAGACTATAGTTAGAGATAAAAAAGGTCACTACATAAAGATAAAGGGAGCAGTCCAAAAGGGAGATATAACCATTATAAATATCTACGCACCTAATATAGAAGCACCTAAATATATAAAGCAGACTTTGATGGATTTAAAGGGCGAGATCAACAGCAATACTATAATAGTAGGGGATTTCAATACCCCATTAACATCATTAGATAGATCGTCAAGAAAGAAAATTAACAAAGAAACATCAGACTTAAAAGACATATTAGATCAACTCGATTTAATAGATATCTTTAGAACCTTTCACCCTAAAACAGCAGAATATACATTCTTTTCAAGCGTTTATGGTACATTCTCTAGAATAGATCACATGTTAGGGCACAAAAGCGGTCTCAACAAATTTAAGAAGATTGAAACCATACCGAGCACTTTCTCTGATCACAATGGCATGGAACTAGAAATCAACCACAACAGAAAAACTGAAAAACACTCAAACACTTAGAAACTAAATAGCATGTTATTAAATAACGAATGGATAAACAATGAGATCAAAGAAGAAATTAAAAAATTCCTAGAAGCAAACAATAATGAGCATACATCAACCCAAAATTTATGGAACACAGCAAAAGCAGTCCTGAAGGAAAGTTCATAGCATTACAGGCATACCTCAAGAAGCTAGAAAAAGCTCAAATATACAACTTGACCCTACATCTAAAAGAACTAGAAAAAGAACAGCAAGTAAAGCACAGAGCGAGTAAAAGGAAGGGAATAATAAAGATCAGAGTGGAAATAAATGACATAGAGGCTAAAGAAACAATACAGAGGATCAATGAAACCAGGAGCTGGTTCTTTGAAAAGTTAACCAAATCAATGAACCTTAAACCAGACTCACCAAGAAAAAAAGAGAGAGGACTCAAATAAAGAAAATTAGAAATGAGAGTGGAGAAATAACAACTGACACAACAAAAATACAAAATATTGTATGAAAAAACTATGAAGAACTGGTCGCCAAAAAACTAGACAACCTAGATGAAATGGACAAATTCCTTGAAACATATATTCTTCCAAAAATTAATCTGGAAGAATCAGAAAACCTAAACAAACCAATTACAACAAATGAGATTGAAGCAGTTATCAAAAAACTCCCAAAAAAGAAAAGTCCTGAGCCTGATGGCTTCACAAGTGAATTCTACCAAATATTCAAAGAAAAACTAACTCCTATCCTTCTCAAGCTACTTCAAAAAATTCAGGAGGAAGGAAGACTTCCAAGCTTCTTTTATGAGGCAAGTATAATTCTGATTCCAAAACCAGGCAAAGACAACACAAAGAAAGAAAATTTTAGGCCAATATCCCTGATGAATTTAGATGCAAAAATCCTCAACAAAATATTAGCAAACTGGATCCAGTAATATATAAAAGAAATCATACACCATGATCAAGTGGGATTTATTCTGGGGAGGCAAGGCTGGTACAATATTCGCAAATCAATTAATGTGATTCACCGCATAAACAAAAGGAAGGAGAAAAAACACATGATAATTTCAATAGATGCAGAAAACCCATTTCATAAAATTCAGCACCCATTTATGAACAAAACTCTCAGCAAAGTGGGAACACAGGGAACATACCTCAACATGATAAAGGCCATCTATGACAAACCCACAGCCAATATCATACTCAATGGGCAAAAGTTAAAAGTAATCCCCTCAAGATCAGGAACAAGGCAGGGGTGCCCCCTTTCACCACTCTTATTAAACATAGTTCTGGAAGTCCTAGCATCTGAATTGGGAAAGAAGAAATAAAACTATCATTATTTGCAGATGATATGATATTTTATAGAAAACCCTAACGTCTCAGTCAAAAAACTACTAAACCAGATAAATGAATTCAGCAAGGTGGCAGGATATAAAATCAATACTCAGAAATCAGAGGCATTTTTATACAGTAACAATGAACTGTCAGAAAGAGAAATAAAGGAATCAATCCCCTTTACGATTGCAACCAAAAAACTAAAGTACCTAGGAATAAATTTAAACAAGGTGATTAAAGACTTGTACTCAGAAAATCATAAAACATTGATAAAAGAAATCAAGGAAGATACAAACAAGTGGAGGCATATACTGTGCTCATGGTTAGGAAGAATAAACATCATTAAAATGTCTATATTACCCAAAGCAATTTACTAATTCAATGCAATACCGATTAAAACACCAACGACTTACTTCAAAGATATAGAACACATATTCCAAAAATTTATATGTAACCAAAAGAGAACACAAATAGCCTCAGCTATCTTGAAAAGGAAGAATAAAGCAGGAGGTATAACACTTCCAGATATCAAGTTATATTATAAGGCCATTGTACTCAAAACAGCCTGGTACTGGCATAAGAATAGGTATATAGATCAATGGAACAGAACTGAGAACCCAGAAATAAACCCACACTTTTATGAACAACTGATATTTGACAAAGGAGGTAAGAGCATACATTGGAGTAAAGACAGCCTCTTCAACAAATGGTGTTGGGAAAATTGGACAGCTACCTGCAAAAAAATGAAACTAGACCACCAAATTACACCATTCACAAAAATAAACTCAAAATGGATAAAAGACTTAAATGTAAGCCGTAAAACCATAAGCATCTTAGAAGAAAACATAGACAGTAATCTCTCTGACATCTCTCACAGCAATATATTTCCTGATTTGTCTCCACAGGCAAATGAAATAAAAAACAGGATTAAACAAATGGGACTTTATCAAACTAAAAACTTCTGCACAGCTAAAGAATATAAGAACAGAATAAAAAGACAAACTATACAATGGGAGAATATATTTGACAATGCATCTGATAAGGGGTTAATAATCAAAATTTATAAAGAATTTGTAATCCTTAATACCAGGAAGACAAACAATCCAATCCAACAATGGGCAAAAGAAATGAATAGACACTTTTCCAATGAGGACATACAGATGGCCAACAGGCATATGAAAAAATGCTCAACATCACTAATTATTAAAGAAATGCAAATTAAAACCACAATGAGATATCACCTCACACCAGTCAGAATGGCGCTCATCAATAATACAACACAGAATAAGTGCTGGCGAGGATGTGGAGAAAAGGGAACCCTCCTGCACTGCTGGTGGGAATGCAGACTAGTGCAGCCACTGTGGAAAACAGTATGGAGATTCCTCAAGAAATTAAAAATCGAACTGCCTTTTGACCCAGCTATGCCACTTTTAGGAATATACCCCAAGAACACCATAGCACTGTTTGAAAAGAAGAAATGCACCCTCATGTTTATGGCAGCATTGTTCACAATAGCAAAGATCTGGAAACAGCCCAAGTGTCCTTCAGTGGACGAGTAGATTAAAAAGCTTTTGTACATATCAGGGTTCCCCAAACTTTTTACACAGGGGGCCAGTTCACTGTCCCTCAGACCACTGGAGGGCCGGACTATAAAAAAAATATGAACAAATCCCTATGCACACTGCACATATCTTATTTTAAAGTAAAAAAACAAAATGAGAACAAATACAATATTTAAAATAAAGAATAAGTAAATTTAAATCAACAAACTGACCAGTATTTCAATGGGAACTATGCTCCTCTCACTGACCACCAATGAAAGAGGTGCCCCTTCCGGAAGTGTGGAGGGGGCCGGATAAATGGCCTCAGGGGGCCGCATGCGGCCCGTGGGCCGTAGTTTGGGGACCCCTGATATATACTATGGAATACTACCCAGTCATAAGAAATGATGACATCAGATCTTTTACAACAACATGGATGAACCTTGATAACATTATACTGGGCGAAATAAGTAAATCAGAAAAAACTAAGAATTATATGATTCCATACATAGGTGGGACATAAAAATGAGACTCAGAGACGTGGAAAACAATGTTGGTGTTACAGGGTGGGGGGAGGAGAGGGAGGGGGCTGGGGGAGGGGAGGGGCACAAAGAAAACCAGTTAGAAGATGACTGAAGACAATTTTATCAATGTCACCCCATCAAAATTAATCAAAAAAAGAAAAGAAAAAAAGAATGTGTCTCAAGGTTAATTCAGGCAGTTAGAAGAATAGTATAAGGATGCTAATTCTGCTTCTCAGGCCACATCCTGCAAAAGGGGCCCCAAGAAAATTGGTGATTTGGCTCCTCTGATTTTGCCAATTGGATTAAAAAAAAATAGGTCAGGAACGCCCTGAAATGAAACTAACAATACATGAACATAAACTTAAAGGACTTTTAGATACTGGAGCTGATGTATCTGTTATTGCTAAGCTACATTGGCCTTCTTCCTGGCCCACTCATGCAGCAGCCACAGAATTGCAAGGTATAGCGCAGAGTAAATCCCCTCAACAAAGTTCTAGTTTTCTACATTGGGAAGATTAAGAAGGTCATTCTGGATTTTTTAAGCCTTATGTGCTCCCTGGATGGCCAATTAATTTGTGAGGTAGAGATGTTTTGGAAAATATGGGAGTGTTGCTTGTCAGTTTTAATGGTTTAGTCATTACTCAGATGCTTGATCGGGGATTTTTGCCCACCAAGGGACTAGGGAAAGAAGAGCGAGGAATTCTCACCCCCATAGAAGTGGCACCCAATACCAGAAGGTGTGGATTAGGATACCAAAATTTAACATAGGGTCATTGGTAGCTCCTGCTACCTCAATAATGCATTGTGCAGACCCAATTACTTGGAGATCAGATAATCCTGTATGGGTAGACCAATGGCCCCCTTTTTCAGGAATAACTTAGGGCAGCTGCTCAATGGGTACAAGAGAAGCTACAGCTAGAGCACATTGAACCATCTAATAGCCCATGAAATACACTTCCATATTTTGACCTTGTTGCCTCCTAGATTATCAAGGGGCATAGGTGACTCTTACATCTTATAGGTTTTGAGCCTCAAAATTATTGTTGTTCCTTTTTTCAAAGGATCAACAATGACTCTCGGAAACTTCCACTAAATGGCAAATCGCTCTTGCAAATCAGTGGACAACTTTATACTGAAACTGTCAACTTAAAATCAGCTCAAAGTCTAGAATTATATGCCATTATCATGGCTTTTCAGCATTTGCCATATTCCCCCTTTAATCTATGTACAGACAACAAATATTTACTTATGGTGTTTTCACTATAAAGACTGTTGTCTTAGGGACAAATGCTGATGAACTATTTTAGCAGTTCCTCCTTCTTCAAATACTTGTATGTCAACATAGAGCTCCATGTTTTATAGGACATACTCGAGCTCACTCCATGCTCCCTGTAGCTTTAGCACAAGGGAATGCCCTCTTTTTCTTTTTTCTTTTCTATTTATTTATTTATTTATTTATTTATTTATTTATTTATTTATTTATTTATTTATTTATTTTCTGAAGTTGGAAATTGGGAGGCAGTCAGACAGACTCCTGCATGCGCCTGACTGGAATCCACCTGGCACGCCTACCTTGGGGGGATGCTCTGCCCATCTGGGGTTTTGCTCTGTTACAACCAGAGCCATTGTAGCACCTGAGGCAGAGGCCACAGAGCCATCCTCAGCGCCTGGGCCAACTTTGCTCCAATGGAGCCTTGGCTGTGGGAGGGGAAGAGAGAGACAGAGAGGAAGGAGAAGGGGAGAGGTGGAGAAGCAGATAGGCACTTCTCCTGTGTGCCCTGGCCGGGAATCAAACCTGGGACCCCTGCACACCAGGCCAATGCTCTGCCACTGAGCCAACTGGCCAGGGTCTAGGAATGTCCTTGTTGATCAAGCTACCCAAAAGAAAATTATTTGGAGCAACCATGACAGATCGAGCAATTCAGTCTCATACTATTCATCACCAGAATGCTGCAGCCCTGTGTAAACAGTTTCAACTTTTTCAGGAAGCAGCATGGCAGATTGGGAAAACCTGTCCAAGGGGTCCTATACTACAATCTTCCCCTTCATTTGGAGTTAACCCTCAAGGATCCCTACCAGGACAACTTTGGCAAATGGATGTTACTCATATATCTTCATTTGGCAAACAGTCCTATGTCCACGTTACAGTGGATACATATTGTGAATTTATAGTAACCTCTGTCAGAACAGGAGAGGCTGCTAAGCATGTTATAGCTCATTGTCTGTATGCATTTTTCTATTATTGGATTTCCTAAACTGGTTAAACTGACAATGCTCCTGCATATGGAGCAAAAGCATTTACTGTATTGTGTCAAACCTTTCGAATTATGTGTATTTCTTACAATCTTTAAAGTCAAGGTATTATTAAAGTGTACCCAGCAAATATTTTAAGGTCAATTTAAAAAAATTTAAAATGGGGGAGTCATATCCTTGGACTCCTATGGCTCTACCATATCATGCTTTTTATTTAAAAAAGATTTAAATTTCTTTTGAATGCTGATGAACAAATCTTTTACTCCTGCAAACTACTACCTTCTTTATTTGATCCAGCTAATAACACTGTTTTGTCTTTTTCCAAATAGCTCCAGATATATGGAAAAGACTTATATAGGTGGATGGGGATCCTCAAACCCCCCATTGAGATCTTCTGAGCATGGCTTCTAAGATACCAAGAGGCAGAAAAAGCCCAATAGAGTTCAGGGGAACTACCAGCTTTTAGGATACACCCTTAAAGGTTCCAACGGCCCAAAGGGGTCTCATAGGATGCCATCTGGGTCCTGCTTCAATAGTGGAAAGGAAGGTCATTGAGCTAAAGCCTGCCAGACTTACATGCCTCTGCTGTGAGGAAACAGAGACACTGGAAGGTAGGCTTCCCCCTCGCTACTCTAAGGGAGGGTTCAGTCTCTTCCAGCCCTGCTCTAACCACCTATGACCTAACCTTGCCCAGAATGCTGGGGTTTGCCACTGAAGGCTGAAGGTGCCCAGGGCCATCGGCCCCATTTACAACACTGTGGACAAGCCTAGGGTATTTCTTCCAAGAAGCAGGTAAACTGATCTCATTTGCACAAGGGCCATTTAACTATGTCTTGCCTGAATAGTCAGGTTTTTTCTTCTTACCTCGAAGATCTCTGTTGTGGGTGTTGATAGTCCTATATTCTGCTGCTCTGTTTAATATATAGTGTTTCCTTTATTCCTCCTACCTCAATGCCCCACTCATATGTCAGGCTGGGACCTACTCCTAATTTAGAGCTCTCTTTCCTCCTTTTGCCAACTTCTATTATGAATCTACCTTTGCCACCCAGCTTAGAGTATCCCAAAGATCTCTTTACCAAGCCACAGTTGCAGAGCTACAGGGAAAAGCAACCTGGTCTCATCTCTCCAGGCAGAGGAAAACATAAGCTCCATCTCCACACATGCTTCAGATGGCTTTTCCAGTCTACCTGAATCATTACCAGCTAGAAGCAGCAGTCACTGGGACTTGGACGTGAGCTGCAAAGTATAGAATTGTGACAACAATTCCAGTGCCATGTGGACTTTTCCTGGAGGTGGACTTGTCCGGGACTCCTGCTTTTAGTGACAGCTCCTAACAGACTGAACTGGGGTTGTGTTGCAATTTTCAGGGATTTGGCATGGTTTTGGGGCCAACTTGGACTTGGTGAACATGTTAAGGACACTACTCTTTTATGGATTCTTGCTGTATTGGCCAAGAGTTTGCTTAAAGGCTTTAATCACTGTAAAAAAAAATAGAAGACTAGATAAAGAAGATGTGGCACATATATACCATGGTATAATATTCAGCCATAAGAAATGATATCGGATCACTTACAACAAAATGGTGGGATCTTGATAACATTATACGGAGTGAAATATGTAAATCAGAAAAAAATTAAGAACTGCAGGATTCCATACATTGGTGGGACATAGAAATGAGACTAAGAGACATGGACAAGAGAGTGGTGGTTACGGGGGTGGGAGGGAGGGAAGGAGGGAAAGGGGGAGGGGGAAGGGGAGGGGCACAAAGAAAACTAGATAGAAGGTGACGGAGGACAATCTGACTTTGGGTGATGGGTATGCAACAGAATTGAATGACAAGATAACCTGGACATGTTTTCTTTGAATATATGTACCCTGATTTGTTGATGTCACCCTATTAAAATTAATAAAAATTTATTTATAAAAAAAAAAGAAAGCTTGCAGGAGAAACAGGTTTGGTGTCTCCTTTAGGATTTCAGAGTCTCTCCGCTGCTAAATAACTCAGTACAGTAGCATTAAAATAAATTTCAAACAAAGAGCATGATAAAAATAGATTTTCTGGAGTTCCAGGAAATGACTTCTTTTCTTATATTACCTAGCATTGAACAATATTGTTTCAAAATGATAATAAACTAAACATTACATAAAAGACATTTATTAACAATTCCTAATATTAAACCAAGATTTCAATATTTCAGGGCTATAAAACAGTAAATGAGAATTAGCAAAAGGCCTTTGAAATAACATATATACATTTCTAACACAGAAAATACTTTATACATAATGAGGGATTCTTGGTACAAACTACCCAGCTGGTAACTCTCTTTTGACCCACAGTAATTTACACTATTAAGCCAACATGAGGGGCAGGATGACCAAGGAAAGCAGACTCCGAGGACTGGAAGTGGAGTCTGCTGATTTTACCTTTTATTTTTGTTTCCTGCCATTTGTCTTGTATAATCCAATTTACTACCTGCAACTAACTGCCTTGATTTGAGCAGCTAAATACAATTTTCACAAGATTACTTGCCCAATAGTGAGTTGCTTTAGCCTATATGAGGTTTTCAATTTTTTCCGCAATTCCCTGAAAATACTTTTACAGTTTTTACTATTATGGGTAATGCAGTGGGTCTTCCCTATGAACTCCATGCCTCCCTCATCAGATAAAAATTATGCTACACAAAGGAACTGGGAGACTTGGAGAGACCCCAACAATCCCTCGGCCCCATGGGAGAGTGTTGAAAATTTTTCTAAATTTTTTTCTTTCCTTTAAGATTTTTCTAAAGCAAAGTTCTAATTTTTAATACTATTCCTACCCTGTATTTTCCAAATGGGCAAACCTCTTTTGGTCAGTAGGTGGATATTTGAAACTAGTTTCTATTTCATATTTCCTTCAGTTACCTCACCCTTTCTCTAGCACCTTTCCCCATTGCTCCACACACAGTAGGCTGAACCCTAGCCTAACTGTGTGCCTGGAGGCAGTGGCAGGGCTTGTCTCTTAGTGCTTGGTTTACTGTTTACTGCAGGGGTCCCCAAACTGCGGCCCCCTGAGGCCATTTATCCAGCCCCCACCACACTTCCGGAAGGGGCACCTCTTTCATTGGTGGTCAGTGAGAGGAGCATAGTTCCCATTGAAATACTGGTCAGTTTGCTGATTTAAATTTACTTGTTCTTTATTTTAAATACTGTATTTGTTCCCGTTTTGTTTTTTTACTATAAAATAAAATATGTGCAGTGTGCATAGGGATTTGTTCATAGTTTTTTTTTTATAGTCCGGCCCTCCAGTGGTCTGAGGGACAGTGAACTGGCCCCCTGTGTAAAAAGTTTGGGGACCCCTGGTTTACTGTTTGCCTCCTGCTTGGGTGCGGTGCAACAGCTGAAGCTGAAGAATGACGGGGAGGGGAGGGAGCATACCTACATTTACCTTTCCTTGGCCACAGCCCCACCCCCTCACTCCGCACACCGCAACTCCCCACTTGGCTTTTCTTTTTTCTCTCACCTAAATTGTTTACTTGCCAGCCCTTTCCCCTAGAGGCTGGAGAAACACTTTCAATTTGTGGGCTCCGATTTTCTTTCACCCCTTGGCTGCTTGTAACCTGGGACATTTATTTTTCCAGTGCCCTTCTCTTTTGCAATAAGCACATTGATTCTTTCCTAGCAGAGTCCTATTCTTTTTCAAATTTCTTCTTTCCCCTTTATCGTCATTTTTCTCTCTTGGGGGCCCCTTGTCCTTAAAAGAGTTTGCCTCTTGGAGCGCTGTTACTACTACTTTAACTATTCTTTTTTTCCTGCTTTGGACTCAATTTTGGCTTGACAAAGAAGACGTGACATCCGCTCTGTATCGAGCAAGCTTTTAAGCAGCTGTGGCAGATTCATTGTTAAATTTAGCTTTGATCAATGTATGGAAACTGATCAGGACATCCTGGATTCCTGGTTATGATGTTCCAAACCGCCCTTACTATTTGAGGATGAAAACTTCCAGCTGTTGACCACCCAACTCTAAAAGTTGGCCATTCTGACTCATAGAGAGTGCAAAGCCTTCTCTTAGACCATTTAATTCTGTACTCATGGTTGTCTTCATAAGCTTCTTGAAAGTGCTTTAAAAGACAACCCAAAGGGTTGCCTTCTGTGAACTAGCCCCTCCTCTCATGTTTAATAGCTAAGGTTACCAATTAAAAAATTAAAACTACTTCAGGAAAATTCAGAAATTAGTGTACTAATAAAAACAAGAAAGATAAGACAGATAATTAACTAGCACCTGGAATAAAAGGGTGTTTGACTATAGAAGTATTAATTATTACACAAGATAAGAGGAGGAAGCCTACAGAAGAGAATAATTTCTTCAGAGGAGAAATCAGACAGAGCACCCTGAAGCTAGAATTTGAGAACAAAGAAAACAACAGCTCACCGCTTAAGATTGCTTTTTAGTCAGAAGCTTCCAATTTTGACACAAAACTCAAGCCAGGCCTTAAAACAGATACATTTAGACATTAAACAAAGACTTCACACAAACAAACAAATAAGGAACGTGCTTTATTTCAATTAAAATAATACAGAACATTTTGACAAACAAAGACAAAGCTTCATAGACAAGGGAAGGACTCCCCCGTGTGGCCACTCAGGTGCACGCAGGTCGTGGTGCACCAGAGATTCCTTTAAACCAGGGGTTTCTAGACAGACACATTAAAACAAAGACTGAGATCTCGACAATACAAAGGTGTCCCTGAAAGTCCTGAGACGAAACTGATCAGCTCAGTATTAACTCAGTCCCTATTCAGGTTTCTTCTCGAGAACACCACCAAATGTGGCACCACCAAATGTTCCCACTCAGGTCTCCCCGAGAGCACAATTAGATGCCTCCAGAAGTTTGGGGTCTCTACGCAATTCCCTTTCTGTCTTCCTAGAGAAATGTACAAATATGCAAACAAAAATAGATGTCTCTGAAAGCTCAAGATGGAACTGATAGACCTGGTCACCTCAGTTCCCACTAATTGTCTTTCTAGAGTATGACTAAATGTGCAAACACAAATGAACATCTCTAAAAGCCTGCTTTCCAGAGTACCACTGAATGCATCCCAGAGAATCTTAAGGCAGAACCAACGGACCTCCTACCAACGTCTCGGTCTTTGGAGAGTCCCAGATTCAGATAGACTAGTTTCAACTCAGTAAAGCAGCTCTGAAGGCCCTACTTACACACTGGAGTTCCACATCTCTGGAGTCACAACTCAGCAAAGCCCCAAATCTACCTTACCTACATTCTAGTCCTAAACAAATTTGACCAGTACCAGTCCCAAACAGAAAATCGAAAATAAGAATTCAGAGAAAAGCCAGAATTCAGTAAAGCCAGAGAGTTGCTTTACCTTCCTCCTTGATTTCTCTGCTGAATTGTCCAAATTGTTGAATTTGGTAACCGGGAGGCATCTACCGGAGAACTGTCTGGACCCACAGGAAAACCTGGAGCCCTGGAACATGTCAGGTGGTGCCTCTCCTCAAGATTCAAGTGGGTCGAGCATCTCACTGGAGAATCCATCTGATTCGGAGTGTCTCTACCTGGTGACATGAAACACCAGATCCCGGATGAGCCCCCATATGTTATAAAGTACTGTACCCCAGATTCTGAAAGGCACTGTACCTCACTCCATCGGGTTTATATAAAGACACCAAGTCCAGATGAATTTTGAAGAGTTTTATTAAAGGAGGAGATTTATTAAATATGCTGGCCGCATATGGCTGACATGGGGTGGCACATCTAAATCATGTGCCAACCAAAAATATTTCAGGGGCTGTTTATATACCCTTGATCACACATGGGCTGGGGAGAGCATGACATCATGGCACAAGCTGACAACATTTGTTTAGGGGATATACAGAAACATTAAGACTTTCAAGATAACACAATCAAAGATGTTTACAAATCTTTTAGGGTTCATCTTCCCTCACTAGCCTAGAGGTATTTTACTCTCAGGATTCCAGGAAGGGGAGAAACTACAGTCAGTGTAAGGTGGTATGTAAATTCTGACTCCCATTGAAAGAGAAGTTTCTTGGTTAACATTTTAGATTTAAAACTAAATAACCCATTGTTCTTGCAAGCTAGAAACTTCTACATTCTTCTCCCTCCCCTCCCCAAAGGAAGGATGAGCCCCCTCAACTCATGAGCTGAGCTTGCGCACAGGCACACAAATAAAATTGCAAAGCCTGTTTCAGTAAGAAACTGCAACATCCCAGGTAGCTTAATTTGCTAGAAGGTTAAAGCATTTATAGGCTAATCAGTCCATTGTGCACTCAGAGTTCTTTGTGTCATTGTGCCCTTGGAGGCAAGCCACTAAGAAAAGAAAAGGTTTTTACAGACCTCTGGGTAAAACCAATTCATACTCAAACTATGAGGAAAAGTGTTTCTGTGCTTTTACTTTAAGACTTTAGGACAGGCACAGTGGAAGTCAGAATATCTGTTTAGCCTAGAAAAAGAATTTGATTTGTTAGTGAGAGAAACCAATACAAGCCCACAGAATTATTTTTTAAATTATTCTATTGATTTAAGAGAGAGAAAAAGAGTGAAAGAGAGAGAAAAAGCATTAACTTGTTCCAATTATATGTTACATTTAATTGGACACTCATTGGTTGCTTCTCATGTGTGCCCTGACAGGGGATTGAACCAATGCGGTGACCTCTGTGCACTAGAAAGACTCTGTCCACTATATAACCTGCCCAGGGGTAAGCCCGTGAAAATGTAAAGAAACTGATTGATTGGCTTAAAGGGAAGTTAGTTCTTCCCAGCTCAAAAATATAACCAAAGGCCAAACAGAAATCCAGCATTTTTTTGCACTTTTTGCCCTTCTTTCTGATTTCTGAAGTGAATAGTGCAAACAAACTGTCAGTTTTCTGAGTATGTCTGTTTTGAACACTACCTTTTTGTAACAGGAACACAAAGCCATATTTGGAGTTACCAGCCACTCTTAATGCCAGTAAATAGAGATGAGGACCAAATAGGTATAAGGTGTTTCATCAATTTGCCGCAACTTTAGAAGGCAGGTGACTCCTATCTAAAAGAGTTGTTTTAACACTCTCTTGGTGCTGGTGGTCTTTATTGGGTTCAGGAGCAATGGGAAAAAAATGAAAAAAGTCCATGCAGTTAGTTAGTCATGTAACAATACGCAAGAGGTGGGGGTCCAGCTGCAGAAACATCTCCTCTGCAAGTTCTTTTTATATAACACAGGCCCAATCAGCATGGTCCTATCTGGTGTCCTATCTTCAAGATAGCCAGGGTCACGTATCTCCCAGAAATAGCTGGGACTTCACACCCCTGGAATCATCTACCTCAGGGAATTATCTGTGAAAAGACTCCCTGTTTCCTTAGGGTACAACGGAAAGATTTAAGATTGAACTAAGTTGCTAATCAATTTACAAAATTTAACTTTTCAAAGTAAATCCTAAGACTAAGCTTTTATAAACAACTATTGTGATTTAAACTCCCCTAACTGTCAGGTCCTCCCCCAATGTAAGTTTTTCTTGACATTCCTATAAAGGTAAATTTTTGCTATATTTTAAAGTAAAGGCCAGGGAGCCATTATGAAAGAAGAGCAAGCAAATTAACTATTTCCTAACTCTTACATATCTCTTGTTCATTACAACTGAAAAGCTATCATCACTAAAGCCAAATTTCTAACTTTTGGACTTCCCTATCATTTCCTCATCATAAGTATCTTTTTTAAAAAAAAAGAATGGGGGGGTGGCGTCAGAGAAATGGTGCCGTGAGGAGTGCTCCCGATACCTCTCACCAAAATTTCAACAAGTTGTACAACTAGAGATAGAAAAACAATCCCAGGAGCATCTGTAAGTCCCACACACTGAACAACGGTATGATTGGGCAAAAAGGTGGCTAAATATATAATCAACCCTGAAGGAAATAAAATGGAGAAAGGAACACTCTACCTTCCTCACTGACCTAAGCAAGGACTGCTTTCATTTGGAACTGAGAGAAAGTGAGGGCTAGGGGTGTGGAAAGAGCTGGGCTGGGGCAGAGACATTCAAGCCGAGAAATGAGTGTGCCTGCGGTGGCTCAGCCCACATGAACTAACATTAGTGCTGGACCCCGGCAAAGGTGGGTGAGCAGCAGCTGACATTAGCCCTGATATTCTGGTCAGTGAGAGCAGACAGTGTGTGAGAGGTTCCTCCTAGCACCCCAGGAGTAGTGAATTTTAGGCTTTAGTTCTTTCCACAATCTTGGGAAGTTCTCATCTATTATTTGTTTGAATATATTCTCCATTCCATTTTCTCTCTCTTCTCCCTCTGATATACCTATTATTCTTATGTTATTCTTTTTGATGGAGTCAGACAATTCCTGTAGGGCTTTCTCATTTTTAAAAAAAATTTTGAGTCTCACTCTTCTTCTCTCTGTTGTGCCTCATGTTGCTTGTCTTCTATGTCACTAATCCTACCTTCTACCTGGCCTGTTTATTAGCTAAGCTTGTTACCTCATTTTATGTTCATAAATTGAGTTTTTCATCTCTGTTTGATTTGTTTTCATAGTTTCAATTTCCTTGGTAATATATTCTTTCTGTTCATTGAGTTGTGTTTTGAGCTTCCTAAATTGCCTTTCTGTTTTTCCTTGTATATCTCTGAGTATTTTTAGAATTTCTATTTTAAATTCTCTGTCATTTAACTCTGAGGTTTCCAATCTATTAAATTTTTTTCTATAGATTTTTCCTCATCTATCTGTGCTACATTTCTGTTTTTGTGTCCATGATATTTGATTTCCTTTTCCTTAATGGCATTTGAGGGTGGTTTTGTTAATAACACTAATGAGAATTAATAAAGAATAAAAAGTAAAACAAGAAAAAAAAAGAAAAAAAATTATTAGTTATTTTTTTTCTCTTTTCTCTTCCTTCTTGAGAAAATACCGTGATAAACTTTGAATTATTTTGTGCTAAATGGAACAAAAACTACCTATACTGGAGGGCCTGAGTTGGGGAGAAGTTATAAAGGAGCAAAAAAGGAGGTAGGGACTCACAAAATGCAAAAAAGGAAAAAATTTAGATCAAGAATAAAATTATTTGTTTGTAAGTGATGGTCAACTGAGAGCTATACTGAGAGGGATAAGAGGAAAACAGGAAAAAGAAAAAAAATTCTATTTTATTAAGTGGAAAAAAACTAGATAGAATGAAGAGCCAGGTTTGGGGAAAATGCTAACGAGTTAAAAAGCAAAGTAAAAAGCACCCAAAATGCCACAAAGAAAAAATTTGAGTCCCAAATAATTTGTTCATGAGTGAGTATTAAATGAGAGGAAAAGTAAAAGAGAAAAGAAGAAACTAACAGAGAGGGAGAAAAAATAAAAAGGGAAAAAAGAAAAAAAGAGAGAAATTTAAGGGTTTTGGAGTGTAACACTCATAGAGAGAAAGGAAGAAAAAAATGAGAGAAAATGGAAAACATAACACTTATGGGTAATGTAGTTCCAGAAGATAAAAGAATAAGACAGGTAGAGAATAAAAGAACCAAAGTGAAAGAAAAATAATAATAATAAAGACAAGAAGATGAAAGAAACAAAATAAATAGTGGAACAAGTTATAAAGTCTGTGGATTTTTCTTGATTTTGAAAGGTTATCTTCTTCCTTTTTCTTTCTTCTCCCTCTTCCTGGTAGGTGGCTCTGCACCTCAGGCTCTGCCCCTGTGGCACGCTTAGGTAGAGATTTGCAGTTGATGAGTCTCTATGGTATGTCATATATTAGGCTTCAGTCTCATTTGTAGTCTGGGCTTGTTAGCATTTGCAGGCTCCGACAATGAGTCAGTCTGTTTGCCCGGATCCTCTCTCCTAGTCTCTCCTTCTTGAATTAGCAGCCTTATGATCCAGCTATGAGGTTGCAGCTGCCTCTGCCTGGAGAGTAAGAGGCTCAAAGAGCTGGCAAATCCCCACTCTATCCCCACTCAACGCAGGACTCTGGGTAAGGCTCTGTCAGTCAGAGCCGCCAGTGTAATCAGGCAGGGCTGGGAGCCAATTGCTCTCAAGGTACCTTTCTATGAGCCTCTACCCGTGTCCAGTATGCCTCAGCACTCTGTGGGACCACTATCTCCAGGTTTTTTTCACTTTGTAACCTGTTTTGGCTGGGAGAAAGATGCCCTATTTGCTGCCTGCAGAACAGGAGGTCTTAAAAGCTGCCAAGACCCTCTTTTTAATATATAGCCCTGAGTATGAAAGCTCTGCCAATCAGAGCCACCAGCTTAAGCAGGTAGGGGGGCTTGTTGACTTCTATTTAGTTCCTCAGGTATATCTAGTTAAATTTGCCTTAGCGTTCCATGGTATTGCTTTCTGCAGGCTTCTTCCTTGTTAAAAAGCCTACAGCCTAGCCTGTCTAACTTCTGCAGTGTTCTCTGAGGTTTGTTCTGTGGGAATGTGTTTTTCACCCTGTATCGGCTGGCAGGAAGTTGACCTCGCCCCTATGTGCATAGCAAGAGGCACTAAAAAATGTCACACCTCTTATCTTAGATTGCTGAACCGAGAGAGGTTTTGTCAGTTAGAGCCACATAAGTCAGTTGGGAGGTGACCGGACTGTGGGTTAAGCTAATTTCAGTGATTGGATCCACAGATCTGCTCCAGAGACAGACTGCAAGCTGCTTGTGTGCCCCTCCCCCTAGTGCTTCCATATGTTTTCTTCCTGGGGATGTTAGCCTGGATGGCTGGGTGAGGTGCCTCGCCTGCCTGGAGAAGTTCGGGCATAGGGAAGTTCACTTTCACGCACTCCCTTGCGTTGCTGTTCAGGGTGCAAGGACAACACTGAGACCTGGTCACAGCCCACGCAGAGGCCTCTGACCCTGCCCTTCTGTCCGGAAACATGGGCACCCACTCCCGGGGTGCTAGGAGGAACCTCTCACACACTGTCTGTGCTCACTGACCAGAATATCAGGGCTAATGTCAGCTGCTGCTTGCCCACCTTTGCCGGGGTCTGGCACGAGTGTTAGCTCGTGTGGGCTGAGTCACCGCAGGCATACTCTTTTCTCAGCTTGGACATCTGTGCCACAGCCCAGCTCCCCCCACTCTCTGAGCCCTTATTCTATTCTATCTCAGTTCCAAGTGAAAGCAGCCTTTGCTCAGGTTAGTGAGGAGGGTGGAGTATTCCTTTCTCCATCTTATTTCTTACAGGGTTGATTATATATATAGTTAATTTTTCACTCGATCATACCTTTGTGTTCAGTGTGTGAGACTTCCAGATGCTCCAAGGATAGATTTTTCTGTCACTGGTTGAAGAACTTGTTGAAATTTTGGGGAGAGGTATCAGGAGCGCTCCTCATGGCGCCATTTCTCTGACGTCACCAGTGTTGATTTTTAAAAAGAAAAATATTTAGAGGAATCTCAGCTAAAAGTACAAACTTCAAAATGCACTCCAAAAAAATATATTCCTTATTACTAAAGTCAATATAACTCCAGGAAGTAAGAAAATATTTTCCTTTTTTTTATTAAATGTATTGGTTGACACTAGTTAATAAGATCATATGGGTGTTAAGTGTACATTTCTATAACACATGATCTGTAAAGCCTTGGATGGTTGGTCCAGTGGTAGAGCATTGACCCAGTGTGTGTGTGTGTGTGTCCCAAGTTCAGTTCCTGGTCAGGGCACACAGGAAAAGTGATCATCTGCTTCTCCACCCCTCTGCTACCCCTTATCTCTCTATCTTCCCCTCACATAGCCATGGCTTGATTAGTTCAAGTGTATTGGCCCTGGGCACTGAGGATGGCTCCTTGAAGCCTTCTCCTTGGGTGCTAAAAACAATATGTTGTGAGCATGGCCCCAGAGGAGCAGAGCATCGGCCCTGGTCTGGGGTTTCTGGGTGGATCCCGGTCTGGGGGCATGCAGAAGTTTCTCTCTCTATCTTCCCGCCTCTCAACTTGGAAAAGAAAAAAATTATAATACATGATTTATATATTGCATTGTGTGTCCAACACCCAAAGTCAATAATCTTTTATCACCATATATTTGGCCCCGTTTACCCTCTACTACCTCCTACCCCCTTCTTTTTGGTAACCACCATACTATTGTCTGTGTCTGTAAGTTTTAGTTTTACATCACACATGAGTGAGATTATGTGGTTCTTAGCTTTTTCTGACTGACTTAATTCATTTATTATAATATTCTCAAGGACCAACCATGCTGTTACAAATGGCAGTATTTCATATTTTCTTATGATTGAGTAGGATTCTATCCATAGTACAGTGGTACCTTGAGATACAAATTTAATTCATTCTGTAACCGAGCTTGTAAGTCAGTCAACTCGTATATCAAAATGCCGATACTGGACCCGTGCACCAACAAGCCAACTAGATGCAGTTTCCCAAATCACGACTCGTATGTCGGAATTTCACTCGGATCTTGAACAAAAATATGGACTGAGTTGCAGCTCGTATCTTAAAAAATTTGTATGTCAGTTTGTATTTCAAGGTACCACTGTATATATGTACCATGTATTCTTTATTGAATCTTCTATTGAAAGACACTTTTGTTGTTTCCATATCTTGGCCACCATGAATAATGGTGCAATAAATGTAGAGGTGCATATATCTTCACAAATAAATGTCTTTAAAGTTTTCAGGTAGATACCCAGAAGAGAGATTGTTGGGTCATGTGATAATTCTACTCTTAATTTATTAAGTAATCAGCATACTGTTTTCTATAGTGGCTATATGAGTTTACATTCCCACTACAGCAGTGAATGAGGGTTCTTTTTTTCCCCACAACCTCTGCAACAATTATTATTACTTGTCTTGTTAGTAATGGCCATTCTAGTATGTGTGAGGTAATATCTCATGGTAGTTTTGATTTGCATTTCCCTAATAACAAGTGAAGTCAAACATCTTTTCATGTATCTGTTGGCCATTTGTATGTCTTCTTGGGAGAAGTATCTGTTCAGGTCCTCTGCTTATTTTTTAATTGGATAGTTTGTTTATTTGATGGTGTTGAGTTGTATGAGTCTTTTATATATTTTAGATAGTAATCCCTTGTTAAAGCTGTTGTTTACAAATATCATCTCCCATTTGGTTGGTTGCTTTTTTGCTTTGTTGTTGGTTATTTTAGTTTGATATAGTTTCATTCATTTATTTTTGTCTTTACTTCTCTTGTCTTTGAGGTAAAATTTATAAAATATTCTGTACAATCAAGGTCCATAAGTTTAGTACTTATGTTTTCTTCTATGTTATTTACTGTTTCAAATCTTATATTTAGGACTTTGATCAACTTTGAATTAAATGGGGCAAACTATAATCTAGTTTCATTCTTTTGCATATGGCTTTCCAATTTTCCCAGCACCATTTATTAAAGAGGATTTCTTTTCTCCATTATGTGTTTCTGGCTCCTCTGTTTAAGATTATTTACCTATACATGTGTAGTTTTCTTTCTGAGCTTCTAATTATGTTCCATTGGTCTGTGTGTCTGTTTTTCTGTCAATGCCATATTGTTTTGGTTATTGTAGCTCTGTAGCATAATTTGAAGTCAGGTAGGTCAATGTTTTCCTATATACTAGCAATGAAACTTCAGGGGGGAAAAAAACTGTTCTTTTTTTAATTGCAACAAAAGAATAAAATACTTAAGAATAAAGTTAACAAAGGCTGTGAAAAACCTATATACTGAAAACTATAAAACATTATTAAAAGAGATTGAAAAAGACACAATGAAATGGAAAGGTATTCTGTTTCATGGATTGGAAGAATCACCATGGTTAAAATGGCCATATTATCCAAAGCAATATACAGGCCTAAACATTCTTGACCTTTCAGTGCCACTATGTGGCAGAGGTATTCATTAAACAGTGCATTGTAGGTGCAAATAAAGAATGAAGGTGTTAAGGTAAGGAATGTTTGACTTTAACATTGAGTCTGCACAATGATGAGAAGGTTAATGCATCCAGAGATATAAAGTGCCAGAGACATTTAAAAATATTGACACCATGTCAGTCTTTTAAATTGTTAAGCATTCTTAAAAACTATAGAGTTTGGTTGCAAATAAACTACATAATGAACAATAACATACAATAGTGTGAGAACTGCAACTTAACTATCTTTACTTCATTATTCAAGGTTCACTGAAAAAAAATAAAACCATAATTCAGTTCTCTCTCAATGTGGAAAATAAGACCCAGGAAGGAGAAAGAAGGATCTTGCCTAATTCAATAGTACAATTGAGACTGAAAAGCAGATCTTTTTGAGCTTTAAGTCAGTACTTCATAAGCCCTGCAGCATGCAGAGGTCATGAAGAAACACTTTATTTTATTAAAGATGCGTGGATACTGTAACATGGCTCATCAAAATTTATTGAGCCATCAATGTCTACATTGAAAAGCTCAGCTAGATTTCCTTTTTAATTAAAGTATTAAAACCACCATTTAAAAAAAAACCAAACACCATTTGAAAGAACATTGTTTATTTGAAATATGTGCTCCTGTTAAGCTTGATTTAGTGTTTAAGCATATATGTAATCTTATATAAATCTCAACAGTAAATAATTCAACTTTCAAATCAGACGACATATGAATTCAACTTTTAGATTCGTGTTTCTCTAATTGATTATACAGCCTTTTTATTGCCATTTATGCAGGGAATAGTGTGTCTCATCTATAAATAAATGAACTTTTTGAATTAAATACTGCTCATTTCCCTTCTCCATTGAAGGAAAATGAGCAGTATTGAAACAATCCTTTTTAAACAATCAGAATCTATAAATTTTTCCAATTCAAGCAGACAATTTGCTAAAGTTTTTTTTGTTTTTTTTTTTAATTTCTATGTGGAGGTGGAAGAAACCCACAGAATTTTGAAGTCTGAATTGTAGCTAAGGTTTTATATATTGAAGTTCTAAACATTTAAAGATAATATTAGCGCCCTGGCCGGTTGGCTCAGCGGTAGAGCGTCGGCCTGGCATGCGGGGGACCCAGGTCCGATTCCTGGCCAGGGCACATAGGAGAAGCGCCCATTTGCTTCTCCACCCCCGCCCCCTCCTTCCTCTCTGTCTCTCTCTTCCCCTCCCGCAGCCAAGGCTCCATTGGAGCAAAGATGGCCCGGGCGCTGGGGATGGCTCCTTGGCCTCTGCCCCAGGCGCTAGAGTGGCTCTGGTTGCGGCAGAGCGACACCCCGGAGGGGCAGAGCATCACCCCCTGGTGGGCAGAGCGTTGCCCCTGGTGGGCGTGCCGGGTGGATCCCGGTCGGGCGCATGCGGGAGTCTGTCTGACTGTCTCTCCCCGTTTCCAGCTTCAGAAAAAAAAAAAAAGATAATATTACCTATTTGAGTGACACATGGCTTACACTCAAAACTCAAAACTTGTCTGATTTCCCAGACACTAATGTAAAGAGCAAATTTTAATCATTTTCTCATTCTAATGTCTGCCTTTCCATGTCATCAAACGTTTTCTGATTGCTCATTCTGAGAAAGGCCAGAAATGAGGTGTAGAGTGGGGAGTACAGGAGGAGGAGAGATTAACTGGTACAGGGATAGCTAAACACTGTCTTTATCCTCCCATCACTTGTGGTTTGTAAAGGGTATTAAGACAGCGACACATGTATACTCAGGAAGGCCAGTGGATGGTGAAAGTGTTCCAGGGCAGAATTTTAGGAGCATCTTCCATAGAATAGGGGGTGGAAATGTGCCCTTAAAAGAATGGGGCAATTTCAGCAGGCATACCTAAGAGGGCTGGAAAAGAGTATTTTAAGTAGAGGAAACAGCAACAGCAATTGTACAGAGGTGGAAGAGGTCAGTTTATACTGGGAACTAAATGGAAATAAGCCCATAAACTTTGATTGACTATGTTTGGTAAGGTTTATGTATGTAGTAAAACCATATGACAGGCTAATTAGAGGCACTCATTTCAATGCCCTTGTGGCATTAAGATAAGCTATAGGCAGCTCACAGTTCATGACTGAGTTTTGTAACTATAATCTATCTAGCTGCAATGGTTTATGGACTATTGTCTAGCTATGCCTAACTGGAAATTTCTATCAAAGTTAATAATGTGAACTGAAAACTACAAGGACTTGTAACAGATGTATATAGCCTTTATCTGTGTTTAACAAGGTACCATAATTCTTGTTTGCTTGGAAGTTTGAAAATTCAAAACAGAGCTGGCCAAGACAATTTGTTTCATTTTGATGAGTCCCATAAGAGTGCTGAGGGAACCCTCAAGCTGCAAGCCTCTAAAATAACATTAACTAATTTCAAAATGTGCAAATATAGAATCTGAAAGTCTGAGGCTTGGAGCTGTAATTCTCTATAGTTGCTCTCTAAAGAAACTGACAGATACAAATGGAAACAAACTATTTAGAAAAATCAAGAAAAGTCTGTTTGCCTAAATCTGTACAGTAGACAATTTTTAAAAATCCTTCCAGAAATATACATCTTCTATTTCCCACTAGTGCACAGCTCAAAGCTTCCCTCTTCTTCACATGAAACACAGGCACAAAGCCCAAAGCAAGAAAGTGCAAACCCAAGAAACATTTATCATACTGCTACTACCAAATGGTTTGTGACTGCATTTATTCACATACTATTTCTTCACTAATACCATTGAGACTATGATGATCATATATTGTGCATTTGGTAGTAGTGGCCCAGATTAGTCACCATATTCAGACCCTGGCACTTGGAAACAAAATAAAGGGGCTTTACTATTTTATAAGGGACCTAGAAGCAGAAATTTGATTCTCAAAAAACAGTTGTTCTGGGCAACAAGATGGCAATGGAGTAGACAGACGTACCAACTTCCACCTCCAAGAACCAAAGTGGATTACACTTAATTTCAAGAACCATCATCTGGAAAAACCAACTTTTGACTAAACCAAGAGGACTCTTCAACTAAGGAACACTGAAGAAGCCACACTGAGACTGGTAGGAAAAGCAGAAATGAGGAGAGGGCTGCCCAGCTCCCAGGAGCAAAGGGCAGCCCGGAGAGACTTGAGTGATAGGAAGTGAGTTTAGCAGAGAAGGGAGGGTCCTGTGCCCTAGGAACAAAGCACCAGTCTGCAGCTCCACAGCCTAGAAGAGGTATGCGGACAATATTTAGCTAGAAACAAGTCAGGATACTATTTGTGAGAAAGAGACTGATTTCTCAGACCCAGGATTCTTCTTAAAAGGACCATGCAGAAAACCTCTCTCACACCACTCACCCAGGGCTCCAGAGGATGAGGAGAGAGGAGAGGACCAGAGTAGCAGGAAGGGAGTGTAATCTAGGAGGCACAGGGAGAAACACTTTGAGAGACAGCCACCCTAACTGCTGGCATGAGTCACTCCCCAAATCTGAAGTGAATATTTCTGCTGGAAACAGCAATACCAACAAAGGGAAGCAGGACACCAGCCAAATAAGCTCTCCCACGGTACTTAGAGCAGAGTTTCTTAGAAGGAGGAAGCTTTTGGGACTACAGTAGTGAGTCTTAGGGTCTGAGCTGCAGCACCCACATCCACATGGCTGAAGGCTTGCCTGAGGGCAGGCAGCGGCTGGACATAAAAGCATGATTATGTCGGCAAGTGCAGAAACTGGCTGGCCACAACTGAGGCCAAGGTGTGTGCTCAGTCTTGCCCAGCTGAGGAGGAGGAGTTGCATGAAAGTGGTCAAGCCCAGCTGCAGGCCTCCTGCAAGCCAGCCTGCAGGGGAATGGCAGGAGCCCCAGAAGGGACAGAGACCTGCCCTTGAGCAAGGGCACAAGAGCGCAGCCTCATCCCACCTGAGGAACCCAGGCTTGTGGCCTGATGTGGAAGCTGGCTCCTCTTGCTGAGGTGAAGCGAAAGCCCAGAACAGGTGAAGTCCTGCAACTGAGCATGGGTATGCAGCCCCGCCCAGTCTGTGGAGCCAAGGCTTGGGAGCTGACACCTCTCACTGGGGTGGAGCAAAAGCCCAGAACAGGCAGAGTCCCACGACTGAGCGTGGGCACACAGCCCCAAATGGCCCATTGATCCAAGGCTTGCATCCGTCCCATGAGCAAGCTCCTCCTGCAGGGGCAGGGTGAATGCCCAGAATCAGCAGAGATCCACAGCTGAGCAAAGGTGCCGAACATAACGTCTCCTGCAGGGGCAGGGCAAAGGTCAAGGCTACCGAGGCTTGTACACCCAAGCATGTAATCACAACCTCTCTCGTGAAGGAGAGGCGAAAACCAAAGCAACAGCCACAGTGGTCTAGCATGGGCAACGCCCATACCCGAATGCCCTAGAGAGCAGAAGCAGGGGGGGTTGGCAGGTCTGCAGACAAACCACACCTAAGAAACACAGAGGCCAAACCCAGTGGACTTCAGTGGCCAAAACCTTCCTTTACACAGACAAATACGAGAAAGCAAAGAAATGCAACACAAATGAATCAATAGAAATTCCCAGAAAAGGACCTGAATGAGTCAGATATAACCAAATTACCAGATGCAGTTTAAAATAATTATTGTTAGGATGCTCAAAGATCTTAGAACAACAATAGATGGTCATTACAAACAGCTAAATAAAGAGATAGCAAATATAAAAAAGGACATTGAAATAATAAAAAAGAATCAGTCAGAAATGACAAATACAGTAATGGAAATGAAAAACACAATGGAAGGAATTAAAAGCAGATTGGATGAAGCTGAGAATTGAATCAGTGAGTTAAAGGACAAGATGAATGAAGGCATGGAAACGGAGCAGAAAAAAGAAAAGAGACTCAAAAACAATGAGGAAACTCTAACAGAGCTCTTGACAACATGAAGAAAAATAACATCTGCATAATAGGAGTTCCAAAATAAGATGAGAAAGAACAAGGGAAAGAGACTTTGTTCAAACATATCATAGCTGAAAACTTCCCAAAATTAAGGCAGGAAAATGTCTCACAAGTTCAAGAAGCACAGAGAACTCCTTTAAAGAGAAACCCAAAGAAATCTACAGAAAGACACATCATAGTTAAAATACCAAAACTGAGTGACAAAGAAAAAATATTAAAAGCTGCTAGAGAAAAAAAAGGCTATCACCTACAAAGGAGCCCCCATAATGAGGACTTCCAACTTCTCAACAGAAACATTTGAGGCCAGAAGGGAATGGCAAGAAATACTCAAAGTAATGCAGAACAAGAACCTACAACCATAACTACTTTATCCAGCAAGGCTATCACTTAAAATTGAAGAAAAAATAAAAAGCTTTCCAGACAAAAAAAAAAAACAAAAACAAAAACAAAAAAAAAAACCTCAAGAAATTTACTACAACCAAACCAAAGCTGCAAGAAATGCTAAGGGGCCTGTTCTAAACAGATCAAAGAGGAAAAAAGAATATAGCAACAGAGGAATACAGTTTTAAAGAATAAAATGGCAATAAAAAACTACATATCAATACTAACCTTAAATGTAAATGGATTAAATGATCCGATCAAAAGACATAGAGTAGCTGCGTAGATAAGAAAAGAGGACCCATACATATGCTGTCTACAAGAGACACACCTGAAAACAAAAGATGCACATAGACTGAAGATAAAAGGATAAAAAAAAATATTTTACGCAAATGGAAGTGAAAAAAAGCTGGGGTAGCAATATCAGACAAAATGGACTTTAAAACAAAGGCTATAGTAAGAGATAAAGAAGATCATTACATAATGATAAAGGAAGCAATCCAATAGGAAGACATAACCGTTATAAATATTTACACACCTAATATAGGAGCACCTAAATACATAAAGCAGACTTTGATGAATTTAAAGGGAAAGATAAATAACAATTCTATAATAGTAGGAGATTTCAATACCCCAATAACATCACTAGATAGATCCTCAAGAAAGAAAATTAACAAAGAAACAGCAGACTTAAAGGACATACTAGATCAAATTGATTTAATAGATATGTTCAGAACCTTTCACTGTAAACAGCAGAATATACATTCTTTTCAAGTGTCTATGGTACATTCTCTAAGATAGACCACATATTAGGGCACAAAACCGGCCTCAACAAATTTAAGAAGATGAAATCATATCGAGCACTTTCTCTGATCAAAATGACATGAAACTAGAAATCAACCACAACAGAAAAACTGAAAAATCCTCAAACACATGGAAACAAAATAGCATGTTATTAAATAATGAATGAGTTAACAATGAGATCAAAGAAGAAATAAAAGAATTCCTAGAAATGAACTATAATGAGCATACATCAACTCAAAATTTATGGGACACAGCCAAAGCAATACTGAGAGGGAAGATCATAGCATTACAGGCATACCTTAAGAAGCTAGAAGAAGCTCAAATAAAAAAATTGATCCTGCATTTAGAAGAACTAGAAAAAGAACAGCAAGTGAAACCCAGAGGTAGTAGAAGGAAGGGAATAATAAAGATCAGAGCAGAAATAAATGACATAGAGGCCAGAGAAACAACACAGAGGATCAATGAAACCAGGAGCTGGTTCCTTGAAAAGATAAACAAGATCAATGAACCTTTAACTGGAATTACCAAGAAAAAAAAGACAGAGGACTCAAATAAATAAAATTGGAAACAAGAGTGGAGAAATAACAACTGACACAACTGAAATACAAAATATTGTAAGAAAATAATATGAAGAACTCTATGCTAAAATACTAGACAACCTAGATGAAATGGATAAATTCCTTAAAACATATAATCTTCCAAAAATTAATCTGGAAGAATCAGAAAACCTAAACAGACTGATTACAACAAATGAGATTGAAACAGTTATCAAAAACCTTCCAAAAAAAAAAAGTCCTGGGCCTGATGCCTTCACAAGTGAATACTACCAAATATTCAAAGAAGAACTAACTCCTATCGTTCTCAAGCTATTTCAAAAAATTCAAGAGGAGTGAAGACTTCCAAGCTCCTTTTATGAGGCGAGCATAATTCTGATTCCAAAACTAGGCAAAGACAACACAAAGACAGAAAATTATAGGCCAATATCCCTGATGAGTTCAGATGCTAAAATCCTCAACAAAATATTAGCAAACTGGGTCCAGCAACATATGAAAAAAATCATACACCATGATCAAGTGGGATTTATTCTTGGGAGGCAAGGATGGTACAATATTAGCAAATTAATCAATGTGTTTCAACACATAAACAAAATGAAAGAGAAGAACCACATTATAATTTCAATAGATGCAGAAAAAGCATTTGATAAAATCCAGCACCCTTTCATGATCAAAACTCTCAGCAAAGTGGGAAAAAGCGAACATACCTGACCATAATAAAGGCCATCTATGACAAACCCACAGCCAACATCATACTGAATGAGAAAAAATTAAAAGCAATCCCCATAATATCAGGAACAAGGCAGGGGTGCCCCCTTTCACCACTATTATATAACATAGTTCTGGAAGTCCTACCCACAGCAATCAGATAAAAAAAAAAAAAAGGAAATGGCATCCAAATTGGAAAAGAAGAAGTAAAACTATCATTATTTGCAGATAATATGATATTGTATATAGAAAACCCTAAAGTCTCAGTCAAAAAACTACTGGACCTGATAAATAAATTCAGCAAGGTGGGAGGATACAAAATTAATACTCTGAAATCAGAGGCATTTTTATACACTAACAATGAACTGTGAGAAAGAGAACTAAGGAAGCAATCTCCTTCACCATGCAACCAAAACAATAAAGTACCTAGGAGTAAATTTAACCAAGGAGATTAAATACTTGTACTCGGGAAGTTATAAAACATTGATAAAAGAAATCAAGGAAGATAGAAACAAGTGAAAGCATATACCGTGCTCATGGTTAGGAAGAATAAACATCATTAAAATGTCTATATTACCCAAAGCAATTTATAAATTCAATGCAATACCAATTAAAATACCAATGACATAATTCAAAGATATAGAACACATATTCCAAAAATTTATATGGAACCAAAAGAGAACACAAATAGCCTCAGCAATCTTGAAAACGAAGAATAAAGTGGGAGGTATCACACTTCCTGATATCAAGTTATACTACAAGGCCACTGTACTCAAAACAGCCTGGAACTGGCATAAGAACAGGCATATAGATCAATGGACCAGAACAGAGAACCCAGAAATAAACTCACAGCTATATGGACAACTGATATTTGACAAAGGAGGTAAGAACATACAATGGAGTAAAGACAGCCTCTTCAACAAATGGTGTTGGGAAAATTGAACAGCCACCTGCAAAAAAATGAAACTAGACCACCAACTTACACCATTCACAAAAATAAACTCAAAATTAATAAAAGACTTAAATGTAAGCCATAAAACCTTAGGCATCTTAGAAGAAAACATAGGCAGTAAGCTTTCTGACATCTCTCACAGCAATATATTTGCCAATTTGTCTCCATGGGCAAGTGAAATAAAAAACAGGATAAACAAATGGGACTATATCAAATTAAAAAGTTTTGCACAGCTAAATACAGTAAGAACAGAATAAAAAGATAAGCCACACAATGGGAGAACATATTTGACAATACGTCTGATAAGGGGTTAATAACCAAAATTTATAAAAAACTTGTAAAACTCAATACCAAGAAGACAAACAATCCAATTAAAAAATGGGCAAAAGAAATGAATAGACACTTCTCCAAAGAGGACATACAATGGCCAATAGGCATATGAAAAAATGCTCAACATCACTAATCATTAGAGAAATGTAAATTAATACCACAATGAGATATCACCTCACAGCAGTCAGAATGGCACTCATCAACAAAACAACACAGAATAAGTGCTGGCGAGGATGTAGAGAAAAGGGAACCCTCCTGCACTGCTGGTGGGAATGCAGACTGGTGCAGCCACTGTGGAAAACAGTATAGAGATTCCTCAAAAATGTAAAAATTGAACTGCCTTTTGACCCAGCTATACCACTTTCAGGAATATACCCCAAGAACACCATAGCACTGTTTGAAAAGAAGAAATGCACCCCTATGTTTATAGCAGCATTATTCACAATAGCGAAGATCTGGAAACAGCCCAAGTGTCCGTCAGAGGACAAGTGGATTAAAAAGCGTTGGTACATATATACTATTGAATACTACTCAGCCATAAGAAATGATGACAGCGGATCATTTCCAACAACATAGATGGACCTTGATAACATTATACTGAATGAAATAAGTAAATCAGAAAAAACTAAGAACTATATGATTCCATACATAGGTGGGACATAAAAATGAGACTCAGAGACCTGGACAAGATTGTGGTGGTTATGAGGTTGGGGGGAGGAGAGGGAGGGGGTTGGGTGAAGGGAGGGGCACAAAGAAAACCAGTTAGAAAGTGATGGAAGACAATTTGACTTTGGGTGATGGGAATGCAGCATAATCAAATGTCAAAATAACCTAGAGTTGTTCTCTCTGAACATATGTACCCTAACTTATCAATGTCACCCCATTAAAATTAATAAAATAAAAAAACAGTTGTTCTTCCTCACTACACATACTGCATTATGTTCATTGAATCAACTAAATTGAATTTTATTCAACTAAAATGTGTTCTATGTCAGCATCCTGAAGAAAGAGCTATATAATATTTTAATTTTATTTATTGAAGTATAACTTACATACAATAAAATTTATCCCTTTTATAGTAGTGTACTATGTGATTTAATTAACACATTGAGTTGTGTAACTATAACTACAGTCAAGATGAAGTACATATTCAACACCATTAAAAATTCCTTCATGCCTCTGTGAGGTGAACCTCTACCAACATCCCCATTCATTGACAGTTGATTCATTTTCTTTCTGTTCCTTTAGCTTTGCTTCTTTCAAAAAGTTATGCAAATGAAATTAGTACAGCCATTTGAGTCAGGCTTTTTAAATGTAATATAATGTATTTTAGATTCATCAATGTGGTTGTGTGTATCAATAATTTATTCCATTATATTGCAATATAATATTTTATTCTATAGATGTACCAATGTGTTGAATCTTTCATCTGATAAAAATCATTTAAGTTATATATAGTTTTGAAAGTTATGAATATAGGATGATGACAAATTAATGGCAGCATAAGAGATACCCTTGATCTCTCCCCTTGAAATTTCAACAAATTGAACAACTATAATGCATCGAAGGAACCCCAGTTAGGCTCACAAGTGTGCCTGAAAGATCTGTGCACTGAATGGACTAAAGGTGGGATGGTTTGAAAAGGGAGTGGAAGATAAAATGCATTCGTGGTGAGATCTGGAGAGGAGACAAACCCGGAATGATTTTTTTTTCCTTCCAACCAACTATGGGTAGGAGGGAAGCTCAGGATGTCTGGGTTTTGTCTGAGGGGTTCAGAGAGAGAAACCTGGAGTGACCAGTTTCTTTTACCATGAAGAGCAGTAAGATAAAAGGGCAGAGGGGTAGATAAACCAATTGGCTAAAACACAGTGTCACAGAAAGTGTTGTTGTGGACTGTCTTTCAGCTTGCACTCAGCAGAGACAGAGGAAAACACAGTGGACCCCAGCCTCCTAGATCCCACCTCCCTCACCTCATGGTACAGAGTGTGGCAAAGATAAACCCCACAGCTAGCTCTCCAGAGCTATTCTCTCCCTTAAAGAACAGAGGTGTTCCATCTGTTTCACAGGTCTGTTGAGATGTGTGGAGGTGTGCCCAGGAGCCTGAAATCATCATTGCTAGAGCTGGAAAACTGGAAAGCCAAAGCTGTAAAGCCCTGAGAACATGCCCCACACATGAATGTGAATGTGGCCCCACCTACATCACTGTGACAGCAATATCTCAATGGAAAACATCCCAGGAACTTCACAGAGTTAAAACTTGTTATAAAATGACACCTACTGGGAAAAACATTTTAAAACCCAAATATGTTTCTCCTTTTATTTTGTCATTTTTTTCCTTTTTCCCTTTTCTTTCTTATTCTTTTTATCTCTATTGAATTTTATTTTCTTTATTTTTATTTTTGTGGGTGTTTTTTATTTTTTATTTTATTTTTTTGTTTAGTTTTCAATCTCTTCTCTTGTGGTCTTTCTTATTTACATGTCATAATTTCTTAAATTTCTATATTTTTTGTATGTTTAATTAAAATTTTTACTTTTGTAGTTGTTTCCTTGTTAGGGTTTTTAACAATACTAGTTGCAAATGCCATCTAAAAAGATGAAATTGAATACATGGCTACACAAGATAGTCATAGTTCAGAAAAAAAAATAAAAAATCTCCAGAAAAAAACTCAATCACATGGAAACCTTGGAGTTAAATGAGAGAGAATTAAAAATTGAAGTTCTGAAAAACTCAACAAGATGTGAGAAAACTTCAATAGGAAACTTTATGAAGTTAAAATACAAAACAAACACCTCATCAAGGGATTAAAACTTTAAAAACAGAGAGGAAGAAGTCAATACATGACTTAAAAACTGAAGTAGGAATTTTAGCTAAGAGAAAAGCCAGATAAAGGAAAGTATCAGTGACATTGTAGACAGGCAACTAGAAATGCCACAGAGAGAAGAAGAGAGACTCACTAATTTAAAAAACTGAGAGAACTTTACAAGAATTGTCTGAATTTATCAGAAGGAACAATGTAAGAATAATGGGTATATTAGAAGGAGAGAGGAAATGGAGAGTCTACTCAAACAAATAATTGAGGAGAACTTCCCAAGCCTATGGAAAAGAGTTAAATCCTTGAATATGAAAAGGAAACAGAATTCCAAGTTACTTCAACCAAAATAAACCTACTCCAAGGAACATTGTAATAAAATTGTCAAAAATCAATGACAAAAAGGAATCCCCAAGGCAGCTATGGAATATAACATATAAGGGAAATCTCATTAAGTTATCATCAGACTTCTCAGCAGAAATTCTACAAGCCAGAAGAGAATGGACCCAAATATTCAAAGTACTGAAAGAGAGGAATTACCAGTCAAGGATACTATATCCATCAAAGGTATCTTTCAAATATGTAGGAGAAATAAAAACTTTTGCATGCATACAGAAGCTGAGAGAATTTATAACTGGAAAAACCCCAATGCAGGAAATATTCAAGAGGGTTATTTGACCAGATACAAAGAACAAAAGAAATCAAAACTACAAGTAAAGGCTCCAACAAGGTCACAATAAAAACAAGAAAAATCTGTGACAACAATAATATAAAAAGGGAGAGAATAAAGATCTGCAGTAGCAAAGGGGGGTGGAGTGTAGAAGCACTCATATGATAATGGACTTTTATAAATATGACAATTTTTGTTTTAATTACTTAAAGGTAATCACCCATGAAAATGCCACTACTGAAACAAGTACCTTAAAAAAAGAAGAAACAGCAAAAAAGTATAGAATATCCTCAAATAAAAACAGAAAAATGAGCAGCAGATTGGATCAAAAAGGAAAAGCCAACCATATGCTGCCTTTGAGAGACACATTTAAACTGCAAGGACAAAAGTAAATTCAAAGTGAAATGTTGGGAAATGATTCTCCAAGAAAATAATATCCAAAGAAAAGCAGATGTAGCCATACTCATATCTGACAATGCTGAATTCAATACAATAAAGATAACCAGAGACAAAGATTCCATTTCGTAATGATAAAGGGCACATTGTATCAAGAAGACATAACACTTCTTAATAAATATGCACCAAAACAGGGAGCACCAAAATACATAAGACATCTAATAACTGATCTAAAAATAGAAACAGACAAAAAAATATTTATACCTGGAGAACTCAATAAAAAACTGACGGCTCTAGATCAATTAGCCAAACAGAAAATCAATAAAGAAATATCAGCCTTAAAAGACATACCAGACCAAATGGACATAATAGACATTTATAGGACATTTCATCCCAGGACTTCAGAGTACTTTTTTTTCTTTAGTGTACATGAAGCATTCCCAAGAACAGATCATATGTTGGGTCACAAAACTAACATCAACAAATTGAGGAAGACTGAGATTATACCAAGCATATTCTCTGACCATAAAATTTTGAAATTAGAATTCAACTGCAAAAAAAAAAAAAAAAAAAAAAGGAATGAAACCCACAAAAGTGTGGAAATTAAACAACATATTTGTAAAAAATGACTGGGTCAAAGAAGAAATAAAAGCAGAGATCAAAAGATATATTCAGACTAATGAAAATGACAATATGACATATCAAAATTTCTGGGATGTAGCAAAACCAGTACTAAGAAGAAAGTTTGCATCATTACAGGCTTATATCAAGAAACAAGAAAGATCCCAACCAAACAACTGAACATCACATTTTAAGGAACTAGAAAAAGAAGAACAAAGGCTACCCAAGATCAGAAGAAAAAAGGAAATAGTAGAAATTAGAGCAGAAATAAATGAAATAAAGAAGAGAAAAACTATAGACAAATGAATATAACAAAGAGCTGGTTCTTTGAAAAGATTAATAAAATTGATAAGCCCCTGGCTAGACTCACTAAGGAAAACAGAGAAAGGACTCCCATAAACAAAATCCAAAGTGAAAGAGGAGATATTATCCCAGATATCATAAATATACAAAAGATCATTGTGTAATAGTATGAAAGATTATATGGCACTGAATTCAACAATCTAGAAGAAATGGATAAATTCCTAGACCTATACAATCTCCCTAGACTGAGTCACAAAGAAGGGAAAGCTTAAGCCTAAACAACCCATAGCAGGGAGGAAATAGAATCAACTATCAAAAACCTCCCCTAAAATATAAGTCTGGGGCCAGACGGCTAAACCAGTGAATTCTACCAAACAGTCATAGAAGAGTTGGTTTCTATCCTTCTCAAAGTCTTTCAAAAAACAGAAGAAGCAGCACTCCCTAACACATTTTAAGAGGACAACATCACCCTCATACCAAAACCTGGCAAGGACAACACACAAAAAAGAAAACTATACACCAATATTTTTAATGAATATAGATGCAAAAATGCTAAACAAAATATTAGCAATTGAATACAATAACACATTAAAAAATAATACATCACAATCAAGCGGGATTCATTCCAGGAGCATAAGGATAGTTCAACATATGTAAATCGATTAATGTTATGCAATATATCAATAAAACAAAGAACAAAAATCATATAATCCTATCAATAGATGCAGAAAGTCATTTCAATAAGATACAACATCCTTTTATGTTTAAAACACTCAATAAAATGGATATAGAAGGAAAATACCTCAATATAATAAAGGCCATATATGACAATCCATCAGCTACTATTATATTAAATGGTGAAAAACTGAAAGCTTTTTTTCTAAAAGCAGAAACAAGACAAGGCTGCCTACTCTCTCCATTCTTATTCAATATAGTTCTGGAAGTTATAGCCAGAGAAATCAGACAAAAGAAATAAAAGGCATTCAGATCAGAAAAGAAGAAGTAAAGGTTTCACATTTCGCAGATGACATGATCCTGTATATGGGAAGCCCCAAACTCTCTACAGAAAGACTAATAGAACAATAAACCAATACAGTAAGGTCACAATATACAAAGTCAATATACACAAGTCTATTGCTTTCATATATAACAACAATGAAACTTCAGAAAATGAACTAAAAAGATAATCCTTTTTAGAGTTGCAACAACAAAAAAAATAAAATACTTAGGGGTAAACTTAACAAAAAATTTAAAGGAGCTATATACTGAAAACTACAAAGCACTATTAAAGGACATTTAAAAAGACACAATGAAATGGAAAAGTATTTTATGTTCATGGGTTGGAAGAATCAACATAGTTAAAATGGCCATACTACCCAAAGCAATATACAAATTTAATGCAATCCCTATCAAAATTCTAATGTCATTTTTTAAAGAAATGGAACAAAAAATCACCAGGTTTGTATGAAACCACAAGAAACCTCAAACAACCAAAGCACTCCTGAGAAAAAAGAACAAAGCTGGAGATATTACAATACCTTACTTTAAAATTATAGTATAGCCCTGGCCGGTTGGCTCAGCGGTAGAGCGTCGGCCTAGCGTGCGGAGGACCCGGGTTTGATTCCCGGCCAAGGAACACAGAAGAAGCGCCCATTTGCTTCTCCACCCCTCCGCCGCGCTTTCCTCTCTGTCTCTCTCTTCCCCTCCCGCAGCCAAGGCTCCATTGGAGCAAAGATGGCCCGGGCGCTGGGGATGGCTCTGTGGCCTCTGCCTCAGGCACTAGAGTGGCTCTGGTCGCAACATGGCGACACCCAGGATGGGCAGAGCATCGCCCCCTGGTGGGCAGAGCCTCGCCCCTGGTGGGCGTGCCGGGTGGATCCCGGTCGGGCGCATGCGGGAGTCTGTCTGACTGTCTCTCCCTGTTTCCAGCTTCAGAAAAATGAAAAAAAAAAAAAAAGAAAAAAAAGATAAAATTATAGTATAGAGTTACAATAATCAAAACTGCATGGCATTGGCAGAAACATAGACACACAGACCAATGGAACAGAATTGAGAGCGGAGAAATAAAACCATATATTTATGGACAAGTAATCTTTGACAAAAAAAAGCCAAAAACACACAATGGAATAGAAACCCTCTTCAATAAATGGTGCTAGGAAAATTGAAAAGTCACCTGCAAAAGAATGAAACTTGACTACAGTTTATCCCTCTGCATAAAAAGCAATTCAAAATGTATAAAAGACCTAAACATAAGATCTGAAACAATAAATTACATAGAAGAAAACATAGGCACTGAACTCATGAACCTTGGCTATAGAGAACAATTTGAGTTTGACCCCAAAGGCAACAAGAGTAAAGGCAAAAATAAATAGGACTATAGCAAACTAAAAAAGCTTCTGTATAGTAAAAGTAACTGACAACAAAACAAATAGACAGCCACAAAATGGGAGAAGATATTTGCAAACAACAGCTCCCACAAGGGGCTAATATCCAAAATATATAAAGAACTCATAATGCTCAGCAAGAAACAAACAAGCAAATAAAAAAATAGGGAGAGGACCTGAACAGACACTTCTTCCAAGAAGACATACAAATGGCCAACAGATGTATGAAAAAATGCTCATCATCACTAGCCATTCGAGAAATGCAAATCAAAACTATAATAAGATATCACCTCACACCTGTTAGATTGGCCATTGTCAACAAGACAGGTAATAACAAGTGTTAGAGAGGCTGTGGAGAAAAAGGAATCCTCATTAACTGCTGGTGGGGATGTTAATTGGTACAACCACTGTGGATGAAAATATGGTGGTTCCTCAAAAAATTAAGAATAGAACTACCTTATGACCCAGCAATCCCACTACTGGGAATCTACCCCAAAACTCAAAAACATTGGTAGGTAAAGATACATGCACTCCCATGTTCATTGCAGCATTATTCATAGTGGCCAAGACTTGGAAACAACCAAAGTGCTCCTTAATAAAGGATTCGATAAAGAATATGTGTATATTATATACAGTGGAATACTACTCAGCCATAAAAAATGATGACATAGGGTTATTTACGATAGCATGGATGAACCTTGACAACATTATACTGAGTGAATTAAGTAAATCAGAAAAGATAAAAACTGTATGATTTCACAAATAGGTGGGATACAAAGCTGAGACTCATGGACATAGATAAGAGTGCAGTGGTTATCAGGGAGAGGCAGATGTAATAGAAGGGGAGAGGGTGTTGAAGGAAGGGTGTAAATAGAGACAAATACAAGTGGGCCCTCGTCTATCATTGGGGTTAAGTTCCAGAACACCCTGCAATTGGTGAAAATCCACAAAGTAGTGACCATATATTTATTATTTATATATATTTTAAGGCTCTATATTTTTTATAGTGTTTTCAATTTTTAGGGTAGAAAATGCTTATTTTACAGCAAAAATAATTAAAATAATAAATATAAAAAATACCTATATACCGCAAAATCCATAAATATAATGAAAAATTCCAGATACAAAATTAGATATATACAATTTTTAAATCCACCGTACAGTGAGACCACACAAATTGAACCGTGATATGGAGAGAACTGTATATGGTGATGGAAATTGATTTGGCTTTGAGTGATAGATATATAACATAATTGACTATTAAAATGATGTAGTGATGTTTGCCTGAAATCTATCTACACTTATAGATCAATGTCACCCTGTTAAATTTAATTTTATAAATAAAAAAGAAAAGAAATGATAACATATTGCCATTTATGACAACATGGATGGACCTTGAGAACATTATACTAAGTGAAATAAGTAAATTAGAAAAAATGAAGCACTGTATGACTTCACATCTGGTGGTATATAAAAGTTAGACTCATGGACATAGGTAAAAATAAAGTGGTTACCAGGGAGAAAGAGATGTGGGGGAGGGGTGGCAAGGGTATAAAGGGGGACAAATATAAGGTGACAGAAAATGATTTGACTTTGGGTGATGGGTATACAACATAAGCTACAGTTCAAATGCTATAGAAATGTTTACCTGAAATTTATGTACTCTTATTGATCAATGTTGACATATTAGAGTTAATTTTCTATATAAAATTTAAAAATTATAAATTAAAAAAAGAAGCTTTTGGAAGAAAACAAAGGAGAACATCTTTAAGACGGTATGGTAAGGAAAGATTTATTTTAAGAAGACAAAAAGAGTACAAACCATCAATTTAAATAATGATATGCATTTGACTATATTTAAATAAAAATTCTGTGCAGCAAATACCATTTTAAAATGTGTGAAGAGAAGCTGCAGAGTGCTAGAAAACATGGGCAGCACAAGTATCTGACAAAGGATTGATATCCAGGATTTATAATAAATATATCAATAAACTTTTTTTAAAATATGTTTTTAAATGGGCAACAGATATAAAGAAGCAATTCCAGGAAAAGGAAACCTGATTGATGTACATATAAAAAATACTCAAACATTCTAGTCATTTGAGAGGTGTCTAAACACCACAAGAAATTATTTCATATCCATTAAATTGGCAAAAAAAAAATTTTATTAATTTTTTTTTAGAGAGGAGAGAGAGTGAGAGAGAGAGAGAGAGAGAGAGAGAGAGAGAGAGAAGGGGGAGGGAAGAGCAGGAAGCATCAACTCCCATATGTGCCTTGACCAGGCAAGCCCAGGGTTTTGAACCGGCGACCTCAGCGTTTCCAGGTCGACACTTTATCCACTGCGCCACCACAGGTCAGGCGAAATTGGCAAAAATTTAAAAGGTCTGACAATATCACGTGTTGGAGAGGAAGTGGGACAATTGTGGTCTCATAGAAGGCTGGTAGTGTGCAATTTACAGCAAACACCTTAGGAAGCAAGTTGGCCACATCTATTAAAGTTAAAGAGGCATATATTTTTGATATATCCATTTCACTCCCAGATCTTTAACTTAGATAGCAGCTTGAAATATTTTTTGGTCATATCACACTATAAAGTAATTTTAACACAATATATATGTATAATTGAAGCAAAAGTTTTCTGCAACAATTTTTATCCTGCATGCATAGCCTGTGATATCTTCTATTATATTTTATTTTGTTTTTTAATGCTCTGAATGATGAATTAAATTGATTTTATGATCCACTAATGTTTTCTATCTTGACTGCATATTACAATCATCTGGGGAGCTTTTAAATCTCCATTGGCAAGGACAAACCCAAACAAATTAGATTATTTGGGTAGTGTGACTTCAGCATGAGTAGCTTTTAAAGTTCCCAGGTGATTCTATTGTGTAGCCAAAATTGAGAATCTCTACATTAATGTGTCACAACATGAAGTTTGTGACACATTGCACTAACTTAGTTAATACTATTTTGCCAACGTTTATTTTTTTTTGTTTTAATTATTGTACTATGGTTATGTGATATTGATATTAGGAGAGGCTGGGTGAAAGATATGTGGTAATTCTGTAGGGTTAATGCTGGACATGACCCTTTCATACCTTCTGGCAGATAGCCCAAGGCCTGGGCCTGTCCACTCTTGAATGTGTATCATGTTCTGTCAAGGAACAAACAGACCTTGGAAAAGCCTTCTGTTTCCTGACCCCCAGCATGTGAGCTTCCTGCTCTTGGCTTTGTGCTGCTATTGTCTAACTGCTTTATAAGTCAGACTGCCCGTAGATGGTTGCAGACCCACACCCAACCAGCTGATATCAGGCCTTCCCATATGAGGCAATCAAGGCTATGTCTGGTCCATCTGGTCCTCCTTGTGGTGCTTATTTTGGAATATCTGTGACACAGGTAGATATATCTGGTCTTGAACTTCTGCATTACAAACTCTGTACTATTTTTGCAACTTTTATTTAAATACGAAACTATTTCAAAACAAATTTTTTTTTAAAAAAAGAATAAGAAAACTACCTTAGAGAGAATATTGCACCAAGAAACATGCCTAAAAATGTTCATAGCCATAATGTTTATAAAAGCAAAAAACTGGAAACACCAAAATGTCCATCAACAGGAGAATGAATAAATACACTGTGCTATTCCTACAATGAAATACTATATCGTAGTTAAAAAGGATGAACCCAAAGTACATATACCAATATGGATGTAGCTCAAAAATAGGCAATGAACAAAGCAAGTTGTAGACACATAATTTATAGCATAATACCATTTTGTGAGACTTCAAAACATGTGAAACAAGATGCCATATTTTATGAATATGTACATACTGAGTAAAAGAATAGATAAAGGCATGGGAATAAAAACCACTAAATTCAGAATAGCAATTACCAAGGGAAGAAAATAAGATAATTAAATTAGGCAAGGGTAGAGAGAAGACTTCACTTGATTTTTTATTCTCTTTTTTCTTTTTGGCTCATTTGTATATCTGGCATATTTTCTAATACAAGGACTAATAAATCATTAGGTGGGATAGAAAACAAAGGACTATACAGAAGCTCTGAGTTAGGAAGCAAGTGCATAGAAGAAGCACGCAATTCTTGCTCTCTACCCAACTGGGGCATCTGTCAATGTGCTTGACTGCCATTATGCCTAGAAGGTGACTATGCCATATGAATGCTAAGCCCTTAGGGCTACTATATCATTAGTGACTTAAATGAGAGTAAGCTCCAGTGATAACCCAGATCCTCTGATCCCACTTTAGAGACAAACGCCTCCTTGTTGGTATTCTCTTGGGATAGAACTGATACTAGAACAGAGAGCTCTGGAAACAAAGCCAGTCTATGTGATTACCAGCATCATTAACCACAAACATTTCTCTAGTATAGCCCAAATTCTGGAGATCAAGGCTGAACTGCAGTAAGGGAAAGAAAGGTGACATCCCTTATCCTTTGAACAAGAACCATCCCCTGCTGGCATTGTAAGTAATTAGACTTTTGCCATGACCATTATTATAATTATACTGCTGACCTCCATTGCTTAGCTGAAGTCTCTCTTCATCCCACTGAAGGAATAAATAATGGAGGCAGTAAAGGAGTTGATTTTGGATCCAGAATAAATTTGCAGAGGTTGATCAGGCAGCAATCAATGGTTGTGGAAATTTAAGCCAATGTACTGAGTGCTTAAAAGACTTCAGCAGAGAATAAAGAAGGGAAGATGGCAGGGCACCACAGATAAACCCAATCTACTTCCTAATCTAGACTTAGGCCCAGTCCTGCCTCCCACACTTTCTCCCAGATAGCAGATGGGAAATGCCTCGCAAGCAGTAAGTGTGGATTTTGGCCCCTATTCCACTTTCCCCTGGTGAAATTTCAGGGTCTAGTTGTGGAGAGGTACATAACAACACCATCCATCCTACTTCTATGCTGCAAGGCAGAGCTTCTCCTCTTTCCCTTACCCCACACTCCCCTTGAGAAAACAAAACCCATTCTTTATATCTGCCAATAAAGTTTCTAGGAGATGCCTACTCTCAGAAACTTGGGGAGAACCAGTCATGAATAGGGCTACTATGTGAATCCTGCACAGCAATTTGCAATCCCAGATGGGTATCTGTTTGTTCAGAGAACACTAAAAAACTGGAGAGATAATAAGGATAGATAGAGGATAAAAAGCTGAGTTAACAGGTTTGGCAATTAATATGGGAAGGGAGAAGTTGAGGATAGGAATTGAAGGAGTTGCAGAGTTTAGCAAATCAGTGGATACCATTCCCTGAGATGCTAGGTAGTGAAAATGAAGCAAATTTGGGTGAGATAAGATGATAGTTATTTTCATTTTTTTACTTCCCTATAATGGATGAGTTTTAGGAGTTTGAGCACAACTAAATGGAGGTGTCCAAAAGGCAGGTCTGGCATTCAGAGGAGGTCTGGGCTGGGCATTACCAGCACAAATATGGTAACTGGGATGTGAACAGGATGGTTTAGGATAGAGCATAAGAGAGAAGAGGACAGAGCTGTATGAGAACAGAAAAACTTAGGAAATAAAGTACTCACCTTACTGCTTCCCTGTAACAGTTTTTTGGAAATAAAACAAAACAAAAAAGGAAAAAAGATTGTGAAAAATGCCAGGATCCCAGTAGAAAATCAATATGTTCGATTTAAGGTTCAATAGGACATCTTTGCTACCACGATTGCTATATATTTTGTACAAATTCAGGCAGTGGAACTTCCTGGAAAAAAATTAAACCAAAATAATCTTTAAAGAAGACACTGTACTTTGATGAAATGAAGTCTGCTCCCTAAATTACTTTGAACAGCTTTTCATCTCATTTTCCGGACCATCCTATTTAGACAAAAACCTATTTAATCAAGTCTTTAGACAGTGGATTGGAAAGGGCTCCTTAAACTGATGGAGCTGAAAAGAATAATCAAACAGCAATTTCCTTGTTCCTAGTTTAAAAATAGTAATGAGCTGAGTAAAGGTGCTTAAGCCAACTACATACAGAATATAATTTAATGTTTAAGCTGCTGATAACAGTACATATTTCCCAAAAATGTGACTCTAACTGCATGAAATAATGAACTGAGAAAAGGTCAGAGGTTTCCGATGAATTTAATAAAACTTTAGTAAGATCTAAGTCAGGGGTCGGGAAGCTTTTTGGCTGAGAAAGCCATGAACACCACATATTTTAAAACGTAATTCCGTGAGAGCCATACAACGACCCGTGTACATTATACATTATCCAATAAAAATTCGGTGTTGTCCTGGAGGACAGCTGTGATTGGCTCCAGCCACCCGCAACCATGAACATGAGCGGTAAGAAATGAATGGATTGTAATACATGAGAATGTTTTATATTTTTAACGTTACTAATTTTTTTTATTAAAGATTTGTCTGCGAGCGAGATGCAGCCATCAAAAGAGCCGCATCTGGCTCACAAGCCATAGGTTCCCGACCCCTGATCTAAATGATACTGGTTAAGGAGTACTGACAGTCCATATGAATAAGTCATTAGCATTTTAAGTTCCTTGTAGTAGCTCCTCCATCACAGCACTGAATTTTACAACCATCTGAAAGTGACAAGAATTCATTAAGAGGGGGATTGTGTAAATCAGACAAGTTACCCTCTTCCCGGTAAACTCTGGTGATGAATCACTGAGGTAAGGAAAACTTGATGCAGCATCTATTCCAAAAAAGATGCTTAAAGCCTTTTGATAAAAAGACCCTTTATCTTCTTTCTCTCTTTCTGCTTCCAGAACCTGCCTATTAGGAAGAGACAGGAAAGACCTTGGAGACTGAGGTCTCTTCTGTAGAATGACTCCTCTGGAGCCTCTAATGCCTGCTCTGTGGTGGACATGGAGGTGAAGGTGAAAGGAATTGGGGGAGGGTGCAGTAACTAAGACCAGCCATATGTCACACTGTTAGCTCCCAGTGAAGGAAATTTTAGGGAAATCTGCTTTACCTGACGTATTAGTTTTCAGGACTATTATCAATAAAAGGTACCACAAACTGGATGGTTTAAACAACAGAAATAATTTTACTTATTTCTGAAGGTTAGAAGTCCAAAATTAAGGTCTGGTCATAGTTGCTTCCTTCTGAGACCTATAATGGAAGGACCTGTCACATGCCTCTCTGCTTGGCTTGTGGACGGCTGTTTTCTCCTTGTCACATAGTATTCTACCTGTATCCAATTCCCCCTTTTATTAGATTAGGGTCCACACACTAATAACTTCATTTAACTTGATTATGTCTATAAAAACACTGTCTCCAAATAAGTTTACATTCTGAGGTTCCGGCAGTTTGGATTTCAACATGTCTTTTTTGGGGGGACACAATTCAACCTATAACATCTGTCAAGCATGTAATCTGGTCCCTGAGAAAACGTCCATTACCATTTTGCAGGACCTCTTGCTGGTAAGAAACTTTAAGACTTGGACTGACACAGGGGCCCCCCAGAAACAATACAGTCTCACAAGGGACTGGTCCAAATTCACAAGTCAGTGGTTTAGTAGAGACCACAACCTTGTTCTTAGGAAAAGCCATTAACCTCAGGCAGAGGCCATGGGGAAGACAGCAAAAGGAGTATCCTTTCCCAAGGACTCACAGGGCCAGAACCTCCCCAAGATCTTGTTCTGATGGCGAGTTAGTGACACTCCTGGCCACATTTCTCAACAGTTGTCTTCCCTCTCCTATGTCCTCCTCACTAACCTTATCCATAATAAAATCAGGGATCAAGTTTATTGTTCAATCTTCATGCAATTTTCTCTCTCTGAGGTCTGCAGATCAGTCTGTTACCCACTTTTCTTCTTTTTTAATCTAATTGTGTTAAGTTCACATAACATGAAATTTACCATTTTTAACTGATGTTAAGTATGCAGTTCAGTGTTGCTACCACCCCTGGTTCTTTCATAATGCTGAGTGCTCCTGGAAGCTCTATAGCTGAAAAGTTAAGTAGGGATTTTTAGAGTCTGCCATACCTTGGCCCAAACCTCCATTCTGCCACATACTGGCTGTGTAACCTTGAACAAGCTGCTTAACTTCCTCTTTGACACTTAATTTCTTAATTTTTAAAATAAGCTATACCTCCTAGGGTATCGCAAGAGTAAAAATGAGCATCAATGCACAAATCACTTGTCACAGAGTAAAAGCTAAGAGTGTCTAATCTTATTAGTTACTCTCTTGCATGAAATAATAACATTTAGTCTATTTATCTGAGAAATCAGTCGTGCCATCTCTATATTACAAAAACTCAGAGAAAAATACTTCCTATAATTCTAAGATACATGGAACCACTCACTTTCATTACTCAGCCCCTGCTACTTCTCACTCATCCCTCCCTGACCTGCACTTGATCCTTGTTGATCTCAAACCCAGTCAGCCTTCTAACTTCATGATTTCTGTGGGTCAGGAATTTGGAGTGGCTCACCTGGATGGTTCTGGCTCAGAGTCTTTTTGTCAAGAGATCTGCTGAGACTGCAGTTATCTTAAGGAAACTAAGGGACCTGCTTTCAAGGCAATTCACTCACTTGGCTGGAAAGTTGGTGCTGGTAGTTGGTTGGAGGCCTCAGTTTTCTACCATATGGATCTTCATAGTTTTGGTTGAGTGTTCCCATGACATGGTGTTGGCTTCCTCCAGAATAAGTAAGCCAAGAAAGCAAAGAAGAAGTGGCAATGCTGTTTATATCCTAGTTTTAGAATTACATACCTAATATACACAATGGAATATTATACAGCCTTGACAAAGGAGATCCTGCCATTTGCAACAACATGGGTAAACTTGGAGAACACTATGCTAAATGAAATAAACCAGACACAGAAAGACAAATACTGTATGATTTCACTTATACGTAGAATCTAAAATAGATGAATTTATAGGAACAGAGACTATAATGGTGGTTGGGGCTGGGACATAGGGAAAAATGGGGAGCTGTTGGGTCAAAGTGTATTTTCAGTTATTCAAGATGAATAAGTTCTGGAGCTCTAATGTATTATACTATAAGTAACAATACTATGGTGTATATTTGAAATTTGTTAAGAAGGTAGAATTTAAGTGATTTCACCACACACATACATACACACACACAAATACATATACACAGAAGGGAACTATGTGAGGTGATGGAGGTGTTAATTAGCTTGCTTGTGGTGATATACACACAATGTATATTTAAATCAAAATATTAATTTGTATACCTTAAATATATGTAATTTTTATTTGTTAATTATACCTCAGTAGTTAGAAAAAAACAGAAAATAACCAAAAAAGTTAATTTAATTTATTATAAAAAGTAGTATATATCTGTCACTTCTGCAACATCCCATTGATCTTATAGGACAACCCTATTTATTGTGAGAGGGGATCAAACAAAACTGTGATGCTCAGGCTGTGAGGATCATTGGGGCTGTCTTGGAGGCTGGCTATCACAGATATTTTTATATGGCCAATACTTTGAAATGACTTGGTATTGGCAAGTGTGAAAGAAAATGGGAGCTCTCACACACTACTGGTTAGTATTTAGCCTTAAAACTTCTGATCCTGCCTTACCAGGCGGTGGTGCAGTGAATGGAGCATTGGACTGGGATGCGGAGGACCCAGGTTCGAGACCCCAAGGTCACCAGCTTGAGTGTGAGCTCATCTGATTTGAGCAAGGCTCACCAGTTTGAACCCAAGGTTGCTGGCTTGAGCAAGGGGTTACTCGGTCTGCTGTAGCCCCCACAGTCAAGGCACATATGAGAAAGCAATCAATGAACAACTAAGGTGTCACAACAAAAAGCTGATGATTGATGCTTCTCATCTCTCTCCGTTCCTGTCTGTCTGTCCCTATCTATCCCTCTCTCTGACTCTCTCTCTGTCTCTGTAAAAAAAAAAAGTATAAGGATGTTCATCATAGTTAATAATCCTGAAAATTTTGCAACTTAAATTCCCATAATAGAGAATCAGTTAAGTAAATTTGGATATCCATACAATAGGATAATATGTAGAATATTTAATGACAAAAATATTTATTTTATATGTTTAAATTTTTTTTTAAAAAAGGAACCAACAAATCTGTTTGTTGCTCACCCTTTGAGAACATTTTTTAAGCATTTGTGTATCTATAGATAGATGACAGATAATGAATATAATTCAAATGCAAGCTTTGGTTATCTTTGGTAGTAATATTACAGTGAATTGTTTTGTTTTGCTTTTTAGAAGTAGTAATCCTCTAATAATAAGAAAAATATATATGTTTTAATTTTTACAAGAGACTAAGCCCTTTCAGCAGCTTCACCCAACCCTGGATTTTGCTATCACCCTCCAGCCTTTGTTAACTGCTTCCTTCTTATGAACCCAAATCACCTTTCTACACCTCTTGTAGTGCACTTCTACATAGTACTGGCCTACTTGTCTATGCCTCTGTTCTTCCCTTGTCGCTAAACTCAGATGGTGACATGTTTTATCCATCTTCAAATCCTTGTTGTCATGTACAGGGCCTGGTAAACCACAGGCACATAATGTGAGTTGTTGAATGGAAGTGAGTGGTGCTGCCCATCTTCAGTCAAGCCAGCTGGTGTGCATGGGTTGGACTCTGCCATGACTCTTTGAGGATGTCCTGGGAGGAGCAAGGGCATTGCAGATGGTATGGGGTAAGTAATCTATCCTTTTGGCCCAGACCCTGGTACCTTCCTTTGGAATGGCTCCAGACTTGAGGAGAAGACAGTGCATAGTACCTATATAGTTGTTCTCTTAAAAAGAGAATGAACTGATGGGATGTTATTAATCCTGCTGCTTGGTTTTAAGACAGAAGACTGACCCACAAATTTAACTCAATTTTACTTGGATAGCCTTTAATTCTGTCCCAGGTTTCATCAATTAAGTGATAGTAGGCCAATCATGTGAGTTGAAGCAGAGCTCCACCCAATTCAATTAATAATGTCTCAGAAATGTACTAAAAATAGCACCACATACAGTAACTAAATTGCCTCCTTTACTGCCCCCCCACATGAACAATAAGATAATGCTGTATATATAGGCTCTGATATATAACTGCACAGTTCTGCCAAAGCTTCTACATTCCAAATAGTTATGAGCAATTTAATTGAGATGACCACCATGTGGGACAAGAATATGGCAAAATTGAGTTATAAATATTCTTTCATTACTGAAAGAAAAGAGACATTTTAATTATTTTGAATTATGCTTTTATTACTAAAAGAAAAATTTTATTATGAATTAGGAAGTATGTTTTAAGCTTCTAAGCTTTCTTTCTAGAATAAATGTCATGAAATTAATCGGGGACAAAATGAACACAGTTTATTCATGCCTAAGACTTATTTCTGATTAGATCCACATTAATGTCAGAGCAAGGAAGTTCCTTAACATCTGAAATGTGGAGCTGGCTAATGATAGCAATACCCTTGAGTGGCCATAAAATTTTACTTGGGCAAAGGGGCCTAAAAATAAGTAAGTGCAGGCCCTGGCCAGTTGGCTTAAATGGATAGGGCATCGGCCCAGCATATGGATGTTCCAGGTTCGATTCCTGGTCAGGACACATAAGAGAACAGACCATTTGCTTTTTTCCCTCTCTCTCCCCCCCTTCTCTCTCTCTTCTCTTCCCACAGCCAGTTGCTTGATTGATTTGAGCATCAGCCCTGGGCGCTGAGGATAAATAGCTTGGTTGAGCACATCAGCCTCAGGTGATAAAAATAGCTCAGTTAATTCAGCATTGGCTGGTGGATCCTGGTCAAGGTGCATGCTAGATAGATCTGTCTCACTATCTTTCCTCCTCTCACCTAAAAAAAATTGTGAGTGTGAGGAGCTGTCAACAGATCAGCTCAAGAGCCCTTCTTGGAGTGTGTGGAGGGCTTAGCTCTGCTCTGGTTCTGATTGGCTTAGGTGACTTCAGGCCTGTCCTGGGCAAGTTCTGAGATTCAGAGTCCTCCATCACCAGAGGAGTTAGAATGAACCAGTCTCTTTTTCAAGTTCTCCAATGCCACAGCTTCCTGGAGAGCTGATAGGGGGCTGCAGGTGGGTATAGCAGGTATGAGAGAACACCCCTCACCTCCCCATTAGTGTACAAGTGCATGCATCTATGCATGCACACACATGTGTGCAAGCACTTCAGCCAGGGTAGCAGTGTTCAAAAATCTTTCTCATAATGACCCTTCACAATACAGTTTGGTAGGAAAAGATGTTCTGTTTAATTTTTTCAAAGAACATTAAGAAATGTTTGGACTAATCAAGTTCTAAGATTCTATGATCTCTTCTACAGCTTTCTTGGATCCATACTCAGATAAAAAATTAGTGAAAATATAGTTAGCTAATAAGACATTTCATAGCGACTGTTCTTTTACTGGCTTTTTCTTTTGATTTTTGGTCTTGTTTGCTTATTTGTTTCTGTGTTTCTCTTTGCAATTACCACTTGACTCTAAGCCCCCCCTGTACAGAACACAAACAAACTGCTCAAGTAAATGAAAACCTGACACACATAGTTTTGATTCACTTGAAGTTAGTCACATTTTCTCCATTGGAAAGATCCATATTTTTGTGACAAAAACTTCATATTAGATTTTAAAGTGGACTCAGTGAAGTCATAATTTCTCATTTTGTTTATTTCTGAAGCAAATAGTCATTCTCTATAGAGAAGGAGAATATGTTTAACTAGATAATTACTGGTTTTTATTATAGAGGCAGGACTAGCAATAGTATCTTCTCTTTCAGCATAGTCCCCTTATTCATAATAAGGAGATTAATAAAATATTAAGGAATAATGAAAGGCTAGTTATTATATTATGAATCATTCTTTTACTTACTGTTTAGAAGTACTTGGTAAGAAGGAATGGTGGATTCTGAATGATGTGCAGATCTTTCTGGAATTTTTGTAGTTCATCCCTAATATTTGGTGGTCATTATGCATCTTGACTTGCCTGAGGTGGCAGTGACGTTCACTTCTCAAATTGACTAGGTGAAGATGAATGTCAGGTCCATTGGGACTAAGTAGCTGTGTAGAAGAAAATAATGGGCAGGAAAAAGAAAGGGCCTGCTGTTAGCCAGAAATGTTAAAAGTGATGCAAAACAAGAACCTACAACCAAGACTACTTAATTTAGCAAGACTATTATTTAAAATTGAAGGAGAAATAAAAAGCTTCCTGGAAAAATAAATAAATAAAGACTCAAGTAATTCATTACAACCAAACCAGTATTTCAAGATATATTGAGGTGACTGCTATAAAAAGAGAAAAGGGAAAATAAAGAAATTGAGAAAAAGAAGATTGTAGATTTAAATAATAAAATGGAAAAAATAAGTACACATCAATAATGACCTTACATGTAAATGGGTTAAATAATCCAATCAAAAAACATAGGGTAGCAGCCTGAATAAGAAAACAGGACACATAAATAAGATGTCTACAAGAGACCCACCTCATAACAAAAGATACACATAGACTCAAAGTGAAAGGATGGAAAAAGCATTTCATACAAATGGAAATTTTAAAAAAAGCTGGGGTGGAAATAGTTCTATCTGACAAAATATCCTTTAAAATAAAGGCAAGAGTAAGGAATAAAGAAGGTCACTACATGACGATAAGGGAGGAATCCAACAGGAGGATATAACCATTGTAAATATTTATGCAGCTAATATAGGAGTAACTAAATATATAAAGGAGATTTTTATGGATATAAAGGGTGATATTGACAGTAATAGTATAATAGTAGGGGTTTTTAATACTACACTAACAACAATGGATAGATACTACAGACAGAAGAGTAATAAAAAAGACAATGGCCTTAAATGACAAACTAGATCAAATGGGTTTAATTGATACCTTCAGAACCTATCACTTCAAAAAAGCACAATATACATTTTTTTCAAGTGCTCATGGGACATTTTCTAGGATAACCAATATGTTAGGACACAAAACAAATCTCAATAAACTCAAAATGACTAAAATCATATCAACCATCTTCTCTGATAACAATGGCATGAAACTAGAAATATACTACAACAAAAAAAAAACTGAAAAAACATTCGAACCCTTGCATGCTAAACAGTAAGTTATTAAATAATGACTGGGATAATAAGATCAAGAAAGAAATAGCAATTTTATTGAAACAAATGTAAATGAACATACAACAACTCAAAATTTATAGAGCAAAGCCAATGCAGTCCAGACAGGGAAGTTTATAGCATTAAAGGCATACTTTAAGAAGCAAGAAAAAGCTCAAATAAATAAGTTAACACTGCATCTAAATGAACTAGAAAAAGAACAACAAATAAAGCCCAGAGGAAGTAGAAGAAAGGAAATAATAAAGATCGGAGCAGAAATAAATGACAGAGACAAAAAAAAATACAGAAGATCAATGAAACCAAGAGCTGGTTTTATGAAAAGGTAAACAAGATTGATGAACCCTTAACCAGATTCATCAAGAGAAAAAAAGAGAGAACTCAAATAAATAAAATTAGAAATAAAAATAGAGAAGTAACAACTGACACCACAGAAATAGAAAAGATTGTAAGAACTGCTATGAAAATCTCTATGCCAAAAAAATTGGAAAACCTAGGTAAAATGGATAAATTCCTAGAAATATATAATCTTCCAAAACTCAATCTCAAGGAATCAGAAAACCTAAACAGACCGATTATAACAAATGAAATGAAAAGTTATCAAAAAACTTTTAGCAAACAAAATCCTGGACCAGATGGCTTCACAGGTGAATTTTATGAAACATTCAAAGAAGAACTAAGACCTATCCTCAAGCTATTTCAAAAAATTCAAGAAGAGGGAAGACTTCCAATCTCCTTTTATTGAGCAAGCATAATCTTTATTCCAAAACCAGGTAAAGACACCACAAAGAAAGAAAGCTATAGGCCAATATCTTTGATGAATTTAGATGCTAAAATTCTCAACAAAATATTAGCAAACCAGATCTAGCAATACATGAAAAAATTTATATATCATGATCAAGTGAGATTTATTCAGGGGAAGCAAGCTAAAGAATAGAAATCACATGATAATATCAATAGATGCAGAAAAACCATTTGATAAAATCCAGCACCCATTTATGATCAAAACTCTCAGCAAAGTGGGAATACAGGGAACATACTTCAACATGATAAAGGCCATGTATGACAAACCCACAGTCAAAATCATAATCAATGGGCAAAAATTTAAAGCACTCCCCTTAAGGTCAGGAACAAGGCAGGGGTGCCCCTTTCACCACTCTTATTCAACAGAGTGCTGAAAGTCCTATCCACAGCAATCAGACAAGAAGAAGAAATAAAAAGCATCCAAATTGAAAAAAAAAGAAATAAAACTATTATTATTTGCTGATAACATGATACTGTATGTAGAAAACCCTAAAGTCTCAGTCAAAAAACTACTAGACCTGATAAATGAATTTGACAAAGTGGCAGGATATAAAATTAATGTTCAGAAATCAGTGGCATTTTTATACACCAACAATAAACTGTCTAAAAAAGTAATTAAGGAAACAATATCCTTCTCTACTGCAACAAAAAAATAAATAGAGTACCTAGGAGTAAATTTCACCAAGAAGGTAAAGAACTTGTACTCAGAAAATTATAAAACATTGATTAAAAAAAATCAAGGAAGATACAAACAAGTGGAAGCATATACCGTGTTCATGGATAGGAAGAATAAACTTCATTAAAATGTCTATATTACCCAAAGCAATCTATGAATTCAATGCAATTCCTATTAAAATACCAAGGAAGTATGCTTCAAAGATATAGAACAGATATTTCAAAAATTCATATGGAACCAAAAAAGAACAGGAATAGCCTCAGCAATCTTGAAAATGAAGAATAAAGTAGGAGTTATCACACTTCCTGATATCAAGATAATACAAGGCCATTCTACTCAAAACTTATGCACTGGTGTAAGAAGAGGCATACAGATCAATGGAACAGAACAGAGAACTCAGAAATAAACCCGTGCGTTTATAGTCAATTGTTATTTTACAAAGGAGGTAAGAGCATACAATAGAGTAAAGACAGTCTCTTTAACAAATGGTGTTGGGAAAATTGGACAGGTACATGCAAAAAAATGAAACTAGACCACCAACTTACCCCATTCACAAAAATGAAGTCAAAATGGATAAAAGACTTAAATATAAGTCATGAAATCATAAACATCTTGGAAGAAAACTTAGGCAGCAAATTCTCCAATATCTCTCGTAACAATATTTTTGCCAATTTATCTCCACGGGAAAGTGAAATAAAGACAAGATAGACAAATGAGACTATATCAAACTAAAAAGTGTTTGCACAGCAGAAGACACCGTTAACAAAATAAAAAGACAACCCAAACAATGGGAGAACATATTCGCCATACATCTGATAAGGGTTCATAACCAAAATTTATCAAGAACTTCTAAAACTCAGTACCAGGAAGGTAAACAATCCAGTTAACAAACAAGCAAAAAAAAGCTTAACAGACGCTTCTCCAAAGAGGACATACAAATGGCCAATAGGCATATGAAAAAAATGTTCAACATCATGAATCATCAGAGAAATGCAAATTAAAACCACAATAAGATATTATCTCACACCTGTCAGAATGGCACTCATTAACAAAACAACACACAGTAAGTGCTGGCGAAGGTGTGGAGAAAAGAAGGGAACCCTCCTGCATTCTGACGGGAATGCAGACTTGTGCAGCCACTGTGGAAAACTGTATGAGGTTTCCTCAAAAAATTAAAAATAGAACTGCTTTTTGACCTAGCTATCCCACTTTTGGGAATATATCCTAAAAATACCAAATTACTGATTCAAAAGAAGGTATGCACCTCCATGTTTATTGCAGCATTGTTTACTATAGCCAAGATCTGGAAACAGCCCAAGTGTCCATCAGTGAACGAATGAATTAAAAAGCAGTGGTACATATACACGGTGGAATGTTACACGGCAGTGAAAAAGAAGGAAATCTTCCCTTTTATGACAGCATAGATGGACCTGGAGATTATTATGCTAAGTGAAATAAGCCTGGCAGAGAATAAAAAAAATCATATGATCTCATTTATATGTGGAATCTAATAAACCAAGTGAACTGAGGAATGAAATAGAGGCAGAGGCGGGGTCGCAGGAGCAGAGGGACAGCTGTCAGAGGGAAGGGTGATTAAGGGATGGAATCAGAGAAGGTGAAGGGATTAGTGAAATTATATATACATAACACAGAGATACATATAACAGGACAGCAAATCCTAGAGGAAAAGGAGGAGGGCGGTATGAGGAGGGTCGTAAAGGCATAAAGGGGGTATAATGGGGACACGGGGGTGGGGGTGACGGTATTATATTGAGTGAGATATTTGAATCCATATTAAAACAAGAAATTAGAATTAATAAAAATTTAAAAGAAAAATGAAAGGCACATGAGGCAAGTCCCCACCCACCCTACTGCAACATTTGGACATTGCCATATGCTTAGAGCTATGGCAGCCATAGCTGTGGCATAGATATGGCAAGCATGCATATAGCTGGAGAACCACTTGGAGCCCCATCATAATCACAGTATTGAACTAACCAATCCTGAAACCATTTAACTTTCAATGCTTTTGTTAAATGGCAGGGGTCAGCAAACTATTTGTTTAAGGGCCAGACAGCAAAGAGTTTAGGCTTTGGTTCTATCTCTGACTTAATTCAGTTCTTCCCTTGCAGGGCAAGAGCAGCCATAGCCAATACTTCAATGAATGGGTATGACTGTGTGTGCCAATAAAATTTTATTGATGACACTAAAGTTGGAATTTAATATAATTTCAAATATCACAAATACCCCTCTTTTGGTTTTTTAAATAATTTAAAAACATAACAAACATTCTTTTTTTTTTTTTTGATTTTTCTGAAGCTGGAAATGGGGAGGCAATCAGACAGACTCCCACATGCGCCCGACCAGGATCCACCCAGCACGCCCACCAGGGGGCGATGCTCTGCCCATCCGGAGCATCGCTCTGTCGCGACCAGAGCCACTCTAGCGCCTGGGGCAGAGGCCAAGGAGCCATCTCCTGCGCCCTGGCCATCTTTTGCTCCAATGGAGCCTGGGCTGTGGGAGGGGAAGAGAGAGACAGAGAGGAAGGAGAGGGGGAGGGGTAGAGAAGCAGATGGGCGCCTCTCCTGTGTGCCCTGGCCGGAAATCGAACCCAGGACTTCCGCAAGCCAGGCTGACGCTCTACCACTGAGCCAGCCGGCCAGGGAAAAAACATAACAAACATTCTTAGTTCATGAGCCATATAAATACAGGCAGTAGGCCAAGTATGGCACAAAAAGGGCTGTAGTTTTTCAACTCTTGATGAGATAATAATAATAATAATAATAATAATAATAAAACCTATCCTCACACCTCTTTCTTATTTGTAGTCAAGAACACACTAATTGATACAGTGTTTTTTTTCTACTTAAAATTTTTATTTTGAACTATTTCAAGCACACTAAAAGGTACAGAAAATAATATAACAGAAATCTATGTCTCTACCACCCAAATTTAACTGATGACAATGAGGAAGGAAGGGCTGGCCCCCACTTCCCTGAGAAAGAAGAAACAAAAAGAATACAAGGGAAAGGAGCAAGCAGGGGTAACCGAGTCAGCCAGTGATAAATTAACTATATCCCATAGTTCTCTAAATGGGTACTTAGAGTCGCTTATAATACAAAGCAACAATAGCAGGATCTGTATGTAACTATGACCAGTGATCTGGAAACCCCTTCCCCCTTGCTTACCCCACCAAAACTTTTCCTCCCCTCTCCTTAAGTCCTGGGAAACCTTAAACAAAGAAATCACATGCCTATTGCTTAGCTATTGTAAAGGTATATAACCTGTAAGAAAATCAACTTTGAGGAGCCCGTGTTTTAGAGCCATGATCTCCATGTGCTCCGCCAGTTTTAATAAATTCTCCTTCCTTCACTGATTAAGTTATCTGAGTGTCTATCCTCTGTCAAGTCACTTCGTGTTACAATAACATTTTACCACACTTGATTCAGATAATTTTTTAAATAAATAAAGCCTTACCAAATAGCTGAAAGTCAAATCCTGCTCCCTTTCCTTCCCTTACAGAGGTACCAGATACCTTGAGGCAGGTATGTGTTCTTCTCTGCACCCTGGTACTTCCATGCACTTGTGTATCCATAAACAATATACCCCATTGTTTTGTGCATTTTAAAACATTACATGAATGGTATTGCAATGCAAATAGCCTATTTTCAACATCTTCCTCCCCTCAATATTGTCCATGTTGATACATGTAGAGTTGGGTCATTCACTGTTGCCACTGAATAATATATCACAATTTATACAGCTGTTACCCAACTAAGAAGCAAGTTATTTATTTTTGTACAGTCTCTCTCATGTCCAAGGTGATTTGCATGAGGGTGTTTATTGCAGCACAGTTTGTGTTATAAAGTAGCGTACCTTAATTCTGCGGGTTGCGCAGAGACATCAAGGCAGGATACAGAAGAAATTTTAGAAGGAGATTTATTAATAAGCTGGCTATATATGACTTACATGGGGTATAGCTAACCCAAATTGTGCAGTCCCAAATATAGCTCTGAGGCTAGTTATATAGACTTGATCACATACAGGTTGGAGGGAAAAGGAGAGGGAGCATAATACAATAGTCGATCATTAACAAGCTTACAACATTTGTCTATAGGATCTATTAAAAGAAAAATAACATTCCTACATGTTAAAACTTACAAGGTAACACAATAGCAATAAATATCATTTTACATATCAATACAGTAGTGATAAATTTTGTTTTATATATTAAAGACATTCCCAAATCTTCTAGTGTCTACCCCCCCCCCCCGTCCCTGTTGCCACAGCAAAATGGTTAGTTTAGGTAAGGAGAGAGGCCAAATGAAAATACCCTTGCTAAAAGTGTTGGGGTTTCCTAATAAGCTAGTCCCCACTTGTTTAGTTTACAAGTTTTTATACATATAAAGAATTTCAAGAGGGTTGATTATTAGAAAGCATATAAAATGTTACAGAATGCAGGTTTTACAAGCAAAGGAGAATTTGCTGTGATCCCTTTGTCTAGAGGTATATGTCACTCTCAGGACTCGAGGAGGGGAAGAAGAGTTAGAATCAGTGTAGGATATTTAAACATTGTCTCCTAAAGGATCTTATTGAAGGAGAAGAGGAAGTTTTTGTTGTCTAGCAAGTAGTGGCCCCAGTCCTTCCAGAGAACTATAGTTAAACTATGATTAGTTACTAACGTTTGCCCCTTTCATCTCTCTCTGTTTTTTTTTCTCTTCAGAAAGGAGGGGTAAGGGGGCCTGACTCTTCCTTCTAAAATACTAATGTTAATTTTTGCAATTCTTCAGCACCTTATCACATTTGTATTGGAAAAGTTGTAGAAACTATCAATGTATCCTGACACTTCTTCTCACTGTTTGTAAGGGAGCTTTCTAATAGTACAAGCTTCATTATGTCCCTCTCCTGCCCCAAACCTTTTACTGGCTCCCTGTTGCCAAAACTCCTAACCCTTAGTCCTGTGTTTCTGCCTCTACTCTTTACCCTCAAGCACTGCAGCTTTTGTCCAGCCACATTGAACTCACTTCCATCCCTTGCATAGCTTGTTCTTTGGTGAAGCATAGCACTCACAAGACCCTCTGTGTCCTGAGCTTGCTGATTCCCCAGCCCCAGGCCCTTTTACCCTTTCCCACAGACATCAAACCTCTTTCTCTGTCCTGTGCCTTATGTTCCCTCTTCCCAGTTCCAGCCCGACTTCTACTGCCCACTGTCAACCCCTATGTTTTCTTCACACAGCTAGGTATCACCTCACCTATAAAGTCTTTTGTGAACTTCCCTGTGCCGAGGGAAACTGCCATCTGTGTGCCTCCAGAAGCACTTCTCAAAAGAGAGTGTTCCTATTCACATGCCTTTTCCCCTCTCCAGTCTGGGAGCTGTTTGAATTCAGGCACCATATCTTTATACCTCTCTGTTCCACACCCTCCCTAAATTTGGCACAAGAAAGATACTAAATATGTGATGATTTAACATCTAAGTGATTGAATAAAACCTGATTTCTCCTGCATTAGCTTCCAGAAAAATAAACTCAAGAACTATGCAGACTGGGATATGACTGACAGAATCAAATCTAGCTGACTCTTCCCCATGGATCTTTGAAACCAGTAAATACAACTATTTATAGCCTCAGAAGCTTCACTTTAGCTTAATGATTCAACCAATTATTGAATTTCCCTAAGTTCTCTTAAAAATTCATTTAAATCAATTCTAAAACATGAACAATTGACTCAATTATTTACTTTTAGTTCAGGCAGGCTTCCTATGAAAATATGTAAACTTTTAGAGAGAAGATAAATTGTATCTATTAGGAAATGAATTTATAAAAAGAATGACCAGACACTGACTAGTAACCTAATCCAGAGATAAAAGAGTTAATATTACCTCTGTAAGATGATAATTGGCCCTTTATTCACCAGAATGAGTACACATTAGTGATTTTATTTCCTTTTCTTTGAGGAAGACATTTTCTTAGTACTTTATGCCAAAGCAGAAGTTCACATATGGTATTTCATAGAGTTATGACACTGAGGAAGGAGACCCCCTCTTGAAATAAGAGGCTTCAAGAATATTTTATGATTTAGGCCAAGCATTCAGAGAGTTTGTAAATATGATTTTTTTTGTGTAATTTACAAAATCTCAAGATGGCTGATCATATTCCTGTTTAGGAAGGGCTTTTATAATGTAAATGAAGAGAATTTCATACTTAGAAGGTTTTGCATAGAAGGAGGAAGGAGGCTTAGACCCCCTCCTTTCCATACACTTGGGTGAAAAAAAGGTAAAATATCCAGGAATATAGGAGAGGGAAGGGAGACTTGAATAACCCTTTTCTCTTCTCCTTTATTTCTCCTTACTGGGCAATTTACAAATGATTATCCTCTGGCATCCTGTAAACCCCTCCCATCCTGAAATCATGTAATTGAGGACAAAGGAATCACATGAACTTATGTTCTATAAAGGGTATATAAAATGTAAGAAATCTAATTTTGGGGAGCATGTGTCTTTGGAGTTGTAAAGCCAGCGGCCAAGGCCACCATCACAGCCCCCCAGCCCATGCAGGTTTGCATTGGATTCGGACAGTCGGCAAAGAAACAATGGAGCCAAAATCTGATGGGCCATCATCTTTAATCTTAATCAATTTACTTGAACCCGGCGGGCAAGTAAAAACACACACTGGGCTCCAAAACCCACTCATTCAGTGCTCACAAAGCTACTGACTTATCCGAGTTTCCTAGAATCAAAGGTTTCAAGCTCACCAGACTTATTCACCTCTACTCCCCATCTCCTTCCTTCTCCCTGCACAAACTCTGCACAAATTGGCTTCTCACTCAGCACTCCGCCATCTTGGCTACTTCTCCTGGCCTCCTCCACATGGCCTTTCTCTGCTCTCTTCTCTGCTCTCTGCTCTAATGCTAATCTCAGGAACTAAGAGAGCAAGCTCCCGTTCTGCCCCCATTTTATAGTGTAGAAATCAAAACCTTTAATCCAATATACAAAATAGGGAAGTCTCTAATACAAAGTCACTTATCTGGGGCATGATGGGATTGTACCACCCCACATCAAAAAGGGTGAAAAAGGCTTAGTCTTAAAACCAAGCCCCAGCCTGCCCACAGCCTGCCCCCAACACACATTAATATTACCTGGGCGACAACTTCCATGTGGGCAGTGCCATCTTTATCAAAGTGAGCATGATATATTTTATCTGCCCAACAGGAGCTATAACCCCACATGTTCTGCCAGCTTAATAAATTCTCTTTTTTCCTCTTATATGTTATCTGAGTGTCAATCCTCCAAGGTTTTGCTCTTATGCAACAACATTAAATGTCTCATGTGGAAATCAATATTTGCTAACTAACAGACACAACATGAATCTAAAAGCATCTCTTTTACTGGACAGCATATAGGCCATAGAAGAGAATTTTTAAAATATCTTAATTTACCCCCTGGGAATCCAAGAGCTTAAATGTTGGGACCATTTGGAAAAGAAATGTTTTAAATATACTATATACTTCTTCCTTTTTATTTTTCTAATTTTATTTTTTAATTGTACTCTACATTTAATATTATTTTATATTAATTTTGGGTGTATATCATAGTGGTTAGACAGTTATATACTTTAAAAAGTGTTCCCCTACCTGATATTTCCAGTACCCATCTAGCATCATACATAGTTATTACAGCATTATTGATATATTTTCCCTGTGCTTTACTTCACATCCCTGTGACTATTTTGTAACTACCAATTTATATTTCTTAAGCCCTCTACCTGTAAGAATGAGACGGCACTCGAACTCCAGGTGTGCAGGCTTTATTAGAGGAGAAAGACCTGCCGGGGCACTTCTCCAAAAGAAGGGCCCCAAAACAGACTGAGGTAAAACTTTATAGGGTTGGGGATAGCCTCGAGCAAGGGTATTTTGGTATGTTCTGCTTTCTGAAATACTCCTCTTTGGGGTGACTGACCAGCTTCCTGGAATTCCTTTGTCCCAGGGGTGATTGTCCAGCAATTAAGGGTGGAATCAGGCAGCCAAGTGGAACAGCAAAAGGGCAGTTGTAATTCATGTATCTATCACCACCTTTTTACCCTGTCCCCCAACTCCCCTCCCCTCTAGCAACCATGAATCTGTTCTCTATATCTATGAGTCTGTTTCAATTTTGTTTGTTCATTTTAAATACACTATATACTTCTTAAGCAAATGGCAAAGAATATAATTTATCACTCTCTTCAACACTCAGCATTATCCCCAGGAACTCTATAATACCAAGAGGGCCAGCCTGAGAGGTTAAGTGCCACTCATGGTAGTGCCACTCTGCTTTTCCATGATTTGCTCTGTGACCCATTCTGGGCCTCAAACGTGCAATGAAGATTGACACTAGATGAACGTGAGATGTCTACTGTCCAGCAGTGTGAGGTATTTATCAAGTTTTAAAGTACACATAATTTTATGTTAGTAGTTTGTGAAAGGACTATAAGCAGTTACACCCAGTGCCTTCTAGAGTCTGGTAGGATAGAAAAGTGTGGATTAAGTTAAATACAAATGACAATTATTAGTCTTATTAAATATTGTCATGATTTTTATTTTAATCAGACCAGAGTTGAAATAAGAAGCAACTGTCTCTAATTACTGGGTCTTATTTTTAATACCCGAATTCCTAGATTTTTCTTCCCCTTCATGTGCTCATCTGGTAGCTGTAAAACAATTTCAACACTCCAGTCACTCTGTATATCCACTTCTACAAGTGTAGACACACAATTAATACATATCCATAGGGGGATGTGTGTACATAAATTAGGAATAAAAACTATTCCAGAGCATAATGCAAACCTGCTAAAAAGCTCCTTCCCATAAGAAAGGCAATGACTAAGAACAGATTCAGTGGAAAATTCCTTTGTGCATTCAAAGCCTTAAGTACTGCCAGAAGGGAATAGAATCAACAAAATAATACGGTCAGGTTAGATTGACTCCACAGGAAATATTATAGAAAAGGCCTTTAACAATCTGGGCAAAGGATGGGCTTGCTCACCAGGTGAAGTTAATAAAAGAACCTTGACTAAGGTTTCTATGACAACTCTGCTAATTTTCTCAAGAACAGTCTGTGCCAGTGGTGAGTCACTATCCTCTTACTGGCATTATTTAAAAGATATGAGATAGAAGATAAAGGTCACAATTTAGATCAATACCATCTTTGAATAACAGAGTGGGTGAGTCACCCAATGAAATTAATGCTGAAGCGTGGTTACCATTTTTGCTCTATTTACCCTCCCCTGATAGACTCTCTGTATACCATATTCAATGAGCTATTTCAGGAAAGCTGGTTGCTAGGTTTTCAGCATCACTCAGAGTTCTTTATTTCAGAAAAAAAAAATACGGATTTTTTTCAAGATGAATATTATATTTACCATGAAACAAATCAAAGGCTCAGATGTCTGTGCATTGACAGGGGCCTCTAGTGACTGACATAGAATACAAAAATAAAACAAATCCAAAGCTGCAAGTAATTTTGAAATCATTTCAGCCATTATAAATTATTACTTTATAAAAGACACTGAGATTTGGAAAGAGAAGAAACTTTTCTTTATTTTTTTTTACATTTTTTTAAATGTTATTAAAAATTTTTATTTAACAGGGTGACATTGATCAGTAAGAGTACATAGGTTTCAGGTCTTACATAGGTTTCAGGTAAATGTTTCTATAACATTTGAACTGTTGATTATGTTATATGCCTATCACCCAAAGTCAAATCACTTTCCATTAGCATATATTTGTCCCTTGTTACTTCCTTCCTTCTCCCAAACCCATCTATCACCCATTCCTCTGGTAAACACTTCAATTTTTTCTATGTTCATGAGTCTCAGTATTATATTTCACCTATGTGTGAAGTCATACAGTTCTTAGCTTTTTCTAATTTACTTATTTCATTCAGTATTATGTTCTCAAGTACCATCAACATTGTCAGAAATGGCAATATGTCATCATTTCATATGGCTGGGTAGTATTCCATTGTACATATGTACCACATATTCTTCATCCAATACTCTATTGAGAGACAGTTTTGTTGTTTCCATATTTGGCCACTGTGGATAATGCTGCCATGAACATAGGGGTGCATGTATCTTTACCTAATAGTGTTTTCAAGTTTTGGGGGTAAATACCAAGTTGAGGGACTGCTGGGTCATATGGTAGTTCTATTCTTAATTTTTTGAAGAACCACCATACTTTCTTCCATAATAGCTGTACCAGTTTACATTCCCAACAGTGGATGAGGGTTCCTTATTCTCCACAACCTCTCTAACACTTGTTTTTACCTGTCCTGTTGATAATAGCTAATCTAACAGGTGTGTGTTGGTATCTCATTGTAGTTTTATTTGCATTTCTCTAATAGCTAGTGAAGATGAGCACCTTTTCATTTATCTATTGGCCATTTGTATATCCTCTTGGGAGAAATATCTGTTCAGGCCCTTTCCCCATTTTTTAATTGGGTTCTTTCTTTGTTTGTTGCTGAGATGTGTGAATTCTCTATATATTTTGGATATTAACCCCTTATTAGAGCTATTGTTCATAAATATCATTTCCCATTGGGATGGCTGCCTTTCTGGTTTTTTGTCAGTTTCTTTTGCTGTGCAGAAGGTTTTTATTTGATGGAGTCCCATTCATTTATTTTTGCCTTTACTTCCCGTGACTGTGAGGTCAAATTCATAAAATGTTCTCTGCGGTCAAGATACAAGAGTTTAGTACCAGGGAGAGACAAGATGGCAATGGAGTAGGTGGACATACCAACTTCCACCTCCCAGAACCAAAGTGGATTACAAACTAATTTTAAGAACCATCATCTGGAAAAACGAACTTTGGACTATACTAAAAGGACTCTTCAACCAAGAAACACAGAAGAAGGCACACTGAGACTGGAAGGAAAAGCAGAAATGAGAAGAGGACTGCCCAGCTCCCCAGAGCGAACAGCAGCCGGTAGAGACTCATGTGGTGGGAAGTGAGTTTAGCAGAGAGGGGAGGGTCCTGAGTCCCAGAAACAAAGCCCCAGTCTGCAGCCCCAGAGCCTAGAAGAGGCATATGGACAGTAATTAGCTGGAAACAAGACAGGATACTGTTTGTGAGAAAGAGACTGATTTCTCAGACCCAGGATTCTTCTTAAAGAGACCGCACAGAAAACCTCTCTCACAACCACTCGCCCGGGGCTCCAGGGGATGGGGAGAGAGGAGAGCAATGGAGTAGCAGGAAGAGAGTATAATCTAGGAGGCAAAGGGAGAAACATTTTGAGAGACAGTCACCCTAACCCCTGGGATGAGTCACTCCCCAAATCTGAAGCAAATATTTCCCCTGGAAACAGCAATACCAGCAAAGGGAAGCAGGACACCAGCCAAACAAGCTCTTCTGTGGCACTGAGAGCAGAGTCGCTTAGAAGGAGGGAGATTTCAGGACTACAGTAGTGAGTCTTAGGGTCTAAGCTGCAGCACCCCCACCCAAATGGCTGAGGGCTAGCTCGAGGGCGGGCAGCTGCGGGACACATGGAAGTGCGGTTCTGTTCGCAAGGGCAGAAGCCGGTTGGCCACCACTGAGGCCCAGGTGTGAGCTCAGTCTTGCCCGGCTGGGGAGGAGGGGATGTGCAAAAATTGTCAAGCCCAGCTGTGGGCCGCCTGCAATCCAGCCTGCAAGGGAAGGGCAGGAGCCCAGGAAGGGGCAGAGACCCACCCTTCAGCAAGGGTGCAGGAGCACAGCCCTGCCCCGCTCACAGAACCCAGGCTTGTGGCCTGACTTGGGAGCCGGCTCCTCCTGCGGGGGTGAAGCCAAAAGCCCAGAAGAGGTGAATTCCCACTACTGAGCATGGGCATGCAGTCTGGCCCAGCCTGTGGAGCCAAGGCTTGCAGCAATCCCATAAGCGGGCTCCTCCTGCAAGAGTAGGGTGAAAGCCTGGAATCAGACAGAGACCTGCAGCTGAGCAACGGTGTTCATCCCTGCCCTCAGGGCAGAGCATAATGCCACCTGCGGGGGCAAGGCAAAGCCCAAAGCCAACGAGGCTTGTAAACCCGAGGACGTGATCACAGCCACTCCTGTGAAGGAGAAGAGAAAACCACAGCAACAGCCCCAGTGGGCAGCCACTGGCAACGTTCATACCCGAACGCCCTAGGCAGCAACAGCAGAGGGGGTGGTGGGCCTGTAGACAGACCACACCTAGGGAACACAGAGGACACACCCAGTGGACTCCAGTGGCAAAAACCTTCTTTTACACAGGAAAAATGAGATGGCAGTGAAATGCAACACAAATGAATAAAGAGAAATCCTAGGAAAAGGACCTGAATGAGTCAGATATAACCAAATTACCAGATGCAGAGTTTAAAATAACGATTGTTAGGATGCTCAAAGATATTAAAACAACAATAGATGGTCATTACAAGCACCTAAATAAAGAGATAGAAAATATAAAAAAGGACATCAAAATAATAAAAAAGAATCAGTCAAAAATGACAAATACAACATCAGAAATGAAGAACACAATGGAAGGAATTAAAAGCAGGATGGATGAAGTTGAGAATCGAATCAGCAAGTTAGAGGATAAGATAAATAAAGGCATGGAAGCAGAGCAGAAAAAAGAAAAGAGGGCCCTGGCCAGTTTGCTCAGTGGTAGAGCGTCGGCCTGGCATGCAGGAGTCTCGGGTTTGATTCCCGGCCAGGGCACACGGGAGAAGCGCCCATCTGCTTCTCCACCCCTTCCCCTCTCCTTCCTCTCTGTCTCTCTTCCCCTCCCCCAGCTGAGGCTCCATTGGAGCAAAGATTGCCCAGGTGCTGAGGATGGCTCTGTGGCCTCTACCTCAGGTGCTAGAATGGCTCTGGATGCAACAGAGTGACCCCCCAGAGGGGCAGAGCATCGTCCCCTGGTGGGCATGCCGGGAGGATCCCAGTCGGGCGCATGCGGAAGTCAGTCTGTCTGACTGCCTCCCCGTTTCCAGCTTCAGAAAAATGAAAAGAAAAAAAAAAGAGAGACTCAAAAAGTCTGAGGAAACTCTGAGAGAGCTCTGTGACAACATGAAGAGAAATAACATTCGCATGATAGGGGTTCCTGATGAAGAAGAGAGAGAACAAGGGATAGAGACTTTGTTCAAACGCATCATAGCTGAAAAATTCCCTCAATTAAGGCAGGATAACATCTCACAAGTTCAAGAAGCACAGAGAACTCCATTAAGGAGAAAGCCAAAGAATTCTACACCAAGACACATCATAATTAATGTACCAAAGCTAAGTGATAAAAAGAAAATATTAAAAGTTGCTAGAAAAAAAAAAAGACAATCAACTACAAAAGATTCCCCATAAGGGTGACTTCCGAATTCTCAACAGAAACACTTGAGGCCAGAAGGGACTGGCAAGAAATTTCAAGGTAATGCAGAACAAGAGCCTTGAACCAAGACTACTTTATCCAGCAAGGCTATCATTTAAAATTGAAGGAGAAATAAAAAGCTTCCCAGCCAAAAGAAAACTCAAGGATTTAACTCCAACCAAACCAAGACTGCAAGAAATGCTAAGGGGCCTGTTGTAAACACATCAAAGGAGAAAATGAATATAGCAAAAGAGGAATACAGTTTTAAGAATAAAATGGCAATAAACAATTACATATCAATAATACCTGAAATGTAAATGGATTAAATGATCCGATTAAAAGACATAGGGTAGCTGCATGGATAAGAAAACAGGGCCCATACATATGCTGTCTACAAGAGACACACCTTAAAACATAAACTGAAGGTAAAAGGATGAAAAAAATATTTCACGCAAATGCAAATGAAAAAAAAAAAAAAGCTGAGGTAGCAATACTTATATCAGACAAAATGGACATTAAAACAAAGACTATAGTAAGAGATAAAGAAGGTCACTACATAATGATAAAGGGAGCAATCCAACAGGAAGATATAACCATTATAAATATCTACACACCTAATATGGGAGCACCTAAATATATGAAGCAGACTTTAATGGATTTAAAAGGTGAGATCAACAGCAATTCTATAATAGTAGGAAATTTCAATACCCCACTAATATCACTAGATAGATCCTCAAGAAAGAAAATTAACAAAGAAACAGCAGACTTAAAGGACACACTAGATCAACTTGATTTAATAGATATCTTCAGAACCTTTTACCCTAAAGTAGCAGAATATACATTCTTTTCAAGTGCGCATTGTACATTCTCTAGGATAGACCACATGTTAGGGCACAAAACTGGTCTCAACAAATTTAGGAAGATTGAAATCATATCAAGCACTTTCTCTGATCACAATGGCATGAAACTAGAAATCAACCACAACAGAAAAGCTCAAAAATTCTCAAACACGTGGAAACTAAATAGTAGGTTGTTAAATAACAAATGGATTAAGAATAAAATCAAAGAAGAAATAAAAATGTTCCTAGAAACAAATGACAATGAGCATACAACAACTCAAAATCTATGGGACACAGCTAAAGCAGTACTGATAGAGAAGTTCATAGCACTAGAGGCACACTTAAAGAAGCTAGAAAAAGCTCAAATAAACAACTTAACCCTGCATCTAAAAGAACTAGAAAAAGAACAGCAAGTAAAGCCCAAATGTAGTAGAAGGAAGGAAATAATAAAGATCAGAGCAGAGATAAATGACATAGAAGCTAAAGAAGCAATACAGAGGATCAATGAAACTAGGAGCTGGTTCCTTGAAAAGGTAAATGAGATCGATGAACCTTTAACTAGACTCACCAAGAAAAAAAGAGAGAGGACTCAAATAAATAAAATTAGAAATGAGAGTGGAGAAATAACAACTGACACAACAGAAATACAATATATTGTAAGAAAATACTATGAAGAACTGTATGCCAAAAATCTAGACAACCTAGATGAAATGGATAAATTTCTTGAAACTTACAATCTTCCAAAAATCAATCTGGAAGAATCAGAAAACCTAAACAGACCGATTACACCAAATGAGATCTAAACAGTTATCTAAAAACTCCCAACAAAGAAAAGTACGGGCCTGATGCCTTCACAAGTGAATTCTACCTAATATTCAGAGAACTAACTCCTATCCTCCTCAAGCTATTTCAAAAAATTCAAGAGGAAGAAAGACTTCCAAGCTCCTTTTATGAGGTGAGCATAATTCTGATTTCAAAACCAGGCAAAGACAACACAAAGGCAAAAAATTATAGACCAATATCCCTGATGAATTTAGATGCTAAAATCCTCAACAAAATATTAGCAAACCGGATAGAACAATATATAAAAAAAAGTCATACACCATGATCAAGTGGGATTTATTCTGGGGAGGCAAGGCTGGTACAATATTTGCAAATCAATCAATGTGATTCATCACATAAACAATAGGAAGGAGAAAAACTACATGATAATTTCAATCGATGCAGAAAAAGCATTTGATAAAATCCAGCACCCATTCATGATCAAAATTCTCAGCAAAGTGGGAATACAGGCAACATATCTCAACATGATAAAAGCCATCTATGACAAACCCACAGCCAACATCATACTCAATGGGCAAAAATTAAAAGCAATCCCCATAAGATCAGGAACAAGGCAGGGTTGCCACCTTTCACCACTCTTATTCAACATAGTTCTGGAAGTCCTAGCCACAGCAATCAGACAAGAAGAAGAAATAAAAGGCATTCAAGTTGGAAAAGAAGAAGTAAAACTATCATTATTTGCAGATAAAATGATATTGTATATAGAAAACCCTAAAGTCTCAGTCAAAAAACTACTGGACCTGATAAGTGAATTCAGCAAGGTGGCAGGATATAAAATTAATACTCAGAAATCAGAGGCATTTTTATACACCAACAATGAACACTCAGAAAGAGAAATTAAGGAAACAATCCCCTTCAGTATTACAATAAAAAAATTAAAGTACCTAGGAGTAAATTTAACCCAGGAGACTAAAGACTTGTACTCGGAAAATTATAAAACATTGATAAAAGAAATCAAGGAAGGTAGAAACAAGTGGAAGCATATACCGTGCTCATGGTTAGGAAGAATAAACATCATTAAAATATCTATATTACCCAAAGCAATCTATAAATTCAATGCAATACCAATTAAAATACCAATAACATACTTCAAAGATATAGATCACATATTCCAAAAATTTATATGGAACCAAAAAAGAACACGAGTAGCCTCAGCAATCTTAAAAAAAAAAAAAAAAAAAAAAGAATAAAGTGGGAGGTATCACACTTCCTGATATCAAGTTATACTACAAGTCCATTGTACTCAAAACAGCCTGGTACTGGCATAAGAACAGGCATATAGATCAATGGAACAGAACAGAGAACCCAGAAATACACCCACAGCTCTATGGACAACTGATATTTGACAAAGGAGGTAAGGGCATACAATAGAGTAAAGACAGCCTCTTTAATAAATGGTGTTGGGAAAATTGGACAGCTACCTGCAAAAAAATGAAACTACACTACGAAATTACACCATTCACAAAAATAAACTCAAAATGGATAAAAGACTTAAATATAAGCTGTGAAACCATAAGCATCTTAGAAGAAAACATAGGCCGTAAGCTCTCTGACCCCTCTAGCAGTGACATATTTGCCAATTTATCTCCACGGGAAAGTGAAATAAAAGACAGGATAAACAAATGGGACTATATCAAACTAAAAAAGCTTTTGCACAGCTGAAGACAATAAGAACAGAATAAAAAGACAAACTACACAATGGGAGAACATATTTGACAATACATCTGATAAGGGGTTAATAACCAAAATTTATAAAGAACTTGTAAATCTCAGCACCAGGAAGACAAACAATCCAATCAAAAAATGGGAAAAAGAAATGAATAGACACTTCTCCAAAGAGGACATACAGATAGTCAATAGGCATATGAAAAAATGCTCAACATCACTAATCATTAGAGAAATGCAAACTAAAATCACCATGAGATATCACCTCACACCAGTCAGAATGGCGCTCATCAACAAAACAACACAGAATAAGTGCTGGTGAGGATGTGGAGAAAAGGGAAACCTCCTGCACTGCTGGTGAGAATGCAGACTGGTGCACCCTCTGTGGAAAACAGCATGGAGATTCCTTAAAAAATTGAAAATAGAATTGCCTTTTGACCCAGCTATTTCACTTTTAGGAATATACCCCAAGAACACCATAGAACTTCTCCAAAAGGAGAAATGCACCCCCATGTTTGTGGCAGCATTATTCACAATAGCGAATATCTGGAAATAACCCAAGTGTTTGTCAGAGGACGAGTGGATTAAAAAGCTTTGGTACATATATACTATGGAATACTACTCAGCCATACAAAATGATGACATCGGATCATTTACAATAACATGGATGGACCTTGATAACATTATATGGAGTGAAATAAGTAAATCAGAAAAAAACTAAGAACTATATAAATCCATACATAGATGAGACATAAAAATGAGACTCAGAGACATGGAAAGAATGTGATGGTAACGGGGGAGGGGGCACGAGGAAGGAGAGAGAGGGGGTGGGGTAGGGGAGGGGCACAAAGAAAACCAGATAGAAGGTGATGGAAGACAATTTGACTTTGGGTGAGGGGTATGCAGTACAATCAAATGTCAAATAATCTGGAGAAGTTTTCTCTCAACATATGTACCCTGATTTATCAATGTCACTGCATTAAATTTAATAATAATTTTAAAATGTTAAAAAAAAAGAATACCTAACAAGTATTAAAATAAATAAATAAATAGTTTAGTACCTATGTTTTCTTCTATGCAATTTATTGTTTCTGATCTTATATTTAGGTCTTTGATCCATTTTGAATTAATTTTTGTGCAGGGGCACAAACTTTAGTCAAGTTTATTTTACATATGGCTTTCTCATTTTCCCAGAACCTTTTCTTTTAGAGGTTTTCTTTTCTCCATTGTATGTGTTTTGGCTCCTTTGTCAAAGATTATTAGTTCATATATATGTGAATTTATTTCTGGGCTTTTATTCTATCTCATTGGTCTGTATGTCTGTTTTTCTGCCAGTACCATGCTGTTTTGATTATCGTGGCTGTATAGTATAATTTGAAGTAAGGTAGTGACATACGTCCAGCTTCATTTTTGTTTCTCAGTATTGTATTATTTCTGGTTTTTATGGTTCCATAAAAACCTGATTTTTTGTTCTATTTCTTTTAAAAAATTATGAATTTAATGAGGATTGTATTAAATGTGATTATGGCTTTAGGTAAGAGGGCCATTTTAACTTTCTTTATTCTTCCAATCCATGAACATGGAATATTTTTTCATTTTATTGTGCCTTTTTCAATTTCTTTGAATAATGCTTTTTAGTTTTTAGTATATAGGTCTGTCCCATCCTCTGTTAAGTTTATTTCTAAGTATTTTATTTTTTTCTTGCATTTGTAAAAGGAATTGCTTTTTTGAGTTCATTTTCTGAAGTTTGAACACTGGAGTACAGGAAAGCAATAGACTTCTATGTTGATTTTATATCCTGAGACTCTACTGTATTGGTTTATAGCAGGGGTCCCCAAACTTTTTACACAGGGGGCCAGTTCACTGTCCCTCAGACTGTTGGAGGGCCAAACTATAAAAAGAACTATGAACAAATCCCTATGCACACTGCACATATCTTATTTTAAAGTAAAAAACCAAAACGAGAACAAATACAATATTTAAAATAAACAACAAGTAAATTTAAATCAACAAACTGACCAGTATTTCAATGGGAACTATGCTCCTCTCACTGACCACCAATGAAAGAGGTGCCCCTTTCAGAAGTGCAGCAGGGGCTGGATACTTGGCCTCATGGGGCCGCATGCAGCCCGCGGGCCATAGTTTGGGGGCCCCTGGTTTATAGTGTCTCATAATTTTTGGGTGAAGACTTTGGCATTTCCTATATACAGGATCATGTCATCTACAAAAAATACTATTATTACTTCTTCTCTTCCAATATGGATAATTTTTATTTCTTTCTCTTGCCTGATTGCTCTGGCTAAAACTTTCAGAACTATGTTAAATAAGAGTGGAGAGAGTGGGCAGCCTTGTCTTGTTTCTGATTTTAGAGGAAAGGCCTCCTTTTTTAACATTTAGTATAATATTAGCTGATGGTTTTTCATATATGGCCAGAGGCGGATTAAGGTCAGTTGAGACCCCGGGTAGAGAAGAAAATACTGGGCCCCTTAAAAGACAGAGAGAGAGAGAGAGAGACAGGAAAAATAAAAATACATGTTAACCATATTTTTAAATAAATAAAAAATATTATTCATTATTAATGTTAAAATTGCACATCTAAAGCCAAACTGGGTGTCAATAGAAAAAGTATTAAGCTGGGGTTTTGCAGGGCCCTTCAGAAATCAGGGTCCAGGTTGTGTGCCTTGTGTGCCAGGTGTTAAATCCACCTCTGTATATGGCCTTTATTAAGTTGAGGTACTTTCCTTTTATACCCATTTTATTTAGTGTTTTAAACATAAAGAGACATTGTATCCTATCAAAAGCCTTTTCTGAATCTATTGATAGAATCATATGACTTTTGTTCTGTTTTATAGATATGGTGTATTACATTGATTGATTTACATGGGTTAAACCATCCTTGTGTTCCTGGAATGAATCTCATTTGATTGTGATGTATTATTTTTTAAATGTGTTGTTGTATTTGATTTTCTAGTATTTTGTTTAAGATTTTGCATCTGTATTCATTAGGGATATTGGTCTATATTTTTCTTTTTTTGTGGTGTCCTTGCCAGGATTTGGTACCAGGTTTATGTTGACCTTTTAAAATGTTTCAGGGTGTATTCCTTCTTTAATTTTTGGAAGACCTTGAACCAGCCTTCTTTGAATGTTTGATACAATTCACTAGTGTAACCATCTGGTGCTGGACTTTAATTTTGGGGGAGGTTTTTGTTAGTTGTTTATTTCCACCCTGGTTATGGCTCTATTTAGGTATTCCACTTCATTGTGACTCAGTCTAGGAAGACTGTGTAGTTTTAGGAACTGATCCATTTGTTTTAGATTCTTAAATTTGGTGGCATACAGTCTTTCATAGTATTCTAGTATAATTCTTTGTGTATCTGTGATGTCTGTGGTAATGTCTCCTCTTTCATTTTGGGTTTTGTTTATATGAGTTATTTCTCTTTTTTCCTTAGTGAATCTAGCCAGGAGTCTGTCAATTTTATTATTCTTTTCACAAAACCAACTCTTTGTCATATTAAATTTATATATATATATATATATTTGTCCTCTGTTTCATTTATTTCTGCTCTAATTTTTACTATTTCCTTTCTTCTGCTTATTTTAGGTTCCCTATGTTATGCTTTTTCTAGCTCTTTAAGATGTGATTTTAGGCTGTTTACTTGGGTCTCTCTTGTTTCTTGATATAAGCCTGTAATGATATAAATTTCCCTCCTATTACTGCTTTGGCTTCAACCCAGAAACTTTCATATGTTGTGTTGTCATTCTCATTTGTCTGTATATATATTGACCTCTGCTTTTATTTCTTCCTTGATCCAGGCATTTTTTACAAGTATGTTTTTAATTCCTATATTTTTGTTGGTTTCTTTATTTCCATTTTGCAGTTGAATTGTAATTCCAAAGTCTTATAGTCAGAAAGTATGCTTGGTATAATTTCAATTTTCCTGAATTTGTTAATGTTAGTTTTGTGGCCCAATATATGGTCTATCTTTGAGATTATTTCATACACACTGAAAAAATATATCTAATCTGAGGTTCTGGAATGAAATGTCCTGTAAATATCCATTATGTCCATTTGGTCTAATGTGTCACTTAAGGCTGATATTTCTTTATTTTCTGTATGGATGAACTATATATCTAAAGCCATCAATGCTATATAGACTCCAAGTATGACTGTGTTTTTCTTTGTTTCTCTTTTTAGATCAATTAATAAATATATATTTTGGTGCTCCATAATTTGTTACATACCTATTAAGACGTATTATGTCTTTTTGTGTGTGTAGGAGAGTCAGAGTCAAAGAGAGGGACAGATAGGAACAGACAGACAGGAAGGGAGAGAGATGAGAAACATCAATTCTTCGTTCTGGTTCCTTAGTTGTTCATTGATTGATTTCCCATATGCGCTTTGACTGTGGGGCTACTGCAGACCAAGTGACCCCTTGCTTGAGCCAGCGACCTTGGGTTCAAGCTGGTGAGCCTTGCTCAAACCAGATGAGCTCGCACTCAAGCTGGCTTCATTGGGGTCCCGAACCTGGTTCCTCCATATCCCAGTACAATGCTCTATCCACTGCACCACCACCTGGTCAGGCTGTTATGTCTTTTATTTATTTGTTTGTTTATTTGTTTATTTATTTATTTATTTATTTATGTGTGTGTGTGTGTGTGCATGCACATGCATGAAAGAGAGAGAGGCAGACAGACAGATAGAAAAGGGAAAGAAATGAGAGTCATCAATTCTATATTGTGGCACCTTAGTTGCTCATTTATTGCTGTCCCATATGTGCCTTGACTGGTGGGCTCTAGTTGAGCCAGTGAAACCTTCCTCAAGCCAGTGACCTTGGGCTCAAGCCAGCGACCATGGGGTCATGCCTGTGATACCATGCTTAAGCTGATAACCCTGAGCTCAAGGTGATGAGGCCATGCTCAATCCAGATGAGCCTGCATTCAAGCCAGTCACCTCAAGGTTTTGATCCTGGGTCTTCAGCATCCCAGGCCAACACTCTATCCACTGTGACACAGCTTGGTCAGAAAAGAAGTGTTATCTGTTCTTAATACAATGTTCCCTTTATCATTATGAAATATCCATCTTTGTCTCTTGTTACCTTTGTTGTCTTGAAGTTAGTATTGCCAGATATTAGTATGTCTACACCTGCTTTTCTTTGGGGATTATTTGCTTAGAGAATAGTTTCCAACCTTTCATGTTGAGTCTACTTTTGTTCTTGCAACTTTAATATGTCTCTTAAAGGTAGCATATGGCTGGTTTTTGCTTTTTTATCCAATCTGAAACTCTGTGCCTCTTTATTGATGAGTTCAGTCCATTTACATTTAGGGTAATTATTGGTGCTTGAGGATTTCCTATAGCCATTTTATATTTTGTTTTCTGGTAGCTCTGTGTCTTGTTTGGTTCTTCTCTTTCATGTTTCTTTCAGTTCTTTTTGTTTGGTAGTACTCTATACTTCTTTCTCCTGTTTCTTATTTTTTTCAGCTGTGTGTTTCAGTAGTGGCTTTTTCATGTGTGGTTACCATTAGGATATTAATACAAAAATGTTCATAAGACAAGAGACCCTTGTCTTATAAGTGTTTTTGTAGTCCACCCTCCTTTGCTACTGCAGATCTTTATCCTCTCCCCTTTTAGGTTATCAATGTCACAGATTATCCTTGTTTTTATTGTAACCTTGTTGGAGCTATCATTTGTAGTTTTGGTTTGTTTTGTTCTTTGTATGTGGTTGAAAAATCCCCTTGAGTATTTCCTGCAGTAGAGGAATTCTGATAATAAGTTTCCTCAGCTTCTGTATGTCTGCAGATGTTTTTATTTTTCCTTCATATTTGAAGGACAACTTTGTTGTATATATAATATTATTCTTGATTGGTAATTCCTCTCTTTCAGTACTTTGAATATTTGAGTACACTCTCTTTTGGCTTGGAGAGTTTCTGCTGAGAAGTCCAGTGATAACTAATGGGCGTTCCTTTATATGTTGTGTTCTTCTTTTCTCCAACTGCCTTGAGGATTCTTTATTCCTCCTTGATTTTTGATGATTTTATTATGATGTGCCTTGGAGAAGGTCTGTTTGGGTTGAGGTAAATAGTTGTTCTGTTAGCTTCTTGGATTCGAGGATCTGACTCTTTCCATAGTCTTGGGAAGTTCTTATCAATTATTTGTTTGATTGGGCTCTTCATTTCCTCCTCCCTCTCTTTTTCTATTGATATACTCTTTCTGATGGTGTCAGACAATTCTTGTAGAACTCTCTCATTTTTTTAATTCATGAGTCTCTCTCATCATCTCTCTGTAGCATTTCTAGTTGCACTTCTTCAATGTCACTGAATCTCTCCTCTATCTGTCCTGTTCTATTAGCTAAACTTGCTAGCTCATTTTTTAGTTCATGTATTGAGTTCATGTGTATTGTTTGTTTTGGGGGGGGGGTTCTTTTAGTGACACAGAGAGAGAAAAGGACAGATAAGGACAGACAGGAAGGGAGAGAGATGAGAAGCATCAATTCCTGTTGCAGTACCTCAGTTATTCATTGATTGTTTTCTCATATGTGCCTTGACTGGATGACTACAGCAGAGTGAGTGACCCTTGCTCAAGCCAGAAACCTTGGGCTCAAGCCAGTGACCCTGAGCTTCAAGCCAGCGACCTTTGGGCTCAAGCCAGTGACCATGGTGTCATGTCTATGATCCTGCACTCAAGCCAGCGACCTCCAGGTTTTGAACCTGGGTGCTCTGTGTCCCAGTCCAATGCTCTATCCACTGTGCCACTGCCTGGTCAGGCTCTTCATCTCTGTTTTTAAAGTTTCAGTTTCACTGGTGAAGTACTTAGTTTTTTCATTATTTTGTTTTTTAAGCTCATTCAATTACCTATAATATGTTCTCACATCTCATTGAGTGTTTTCAGGACTTCAATTTTGAATTCTCTATAATTTAACTCTAATGTTTCCATGTGACCATGTGATTGAAATTACATTCTGGAGATTTTTGTGTGTGTGAGAGAGAGAGACAGAGAAAGTGACAGACAGGGACAGATGGGCAGAAAGGGAGAGAGAGGAGAACCATCAATTCTTTGCTCAGCTCCTTAATTGTTCATTGATTTCTTTCTCATTTGTGCCTTGACTGAGGGACTATAGCAGAGTGAGTGACCCCTTACTCAAGCCAGTGACCTTGTTCATTGATTGCTCTTTCATATGTGCCTTGACCATGAGCATTCACCAGACCGAGTAACACCTTGCACGAGCCAGCAACCTTGGGTCCAAGCTGGTGAGCTTTTTTTTTTTTTTTTTTTTTTTTGCTCAAACCAGATGAGCCCACACTCAAGCTGGCAACCTCGGGGTCTCGAACCTGGGTCCTCTGCATCCCAGTCTGATACTCCATCCACTGTGCCACCACCTGGTCAGGCAAACCAGTGGCCTTGTACTCAAGCCAGCAACCTTAGGCTTCAAGCCAGCGACCTTTGGGCTGAAGCCAGCAACCATGGGGTCATGTTTGTGATCCCATACTCAAGCCAGTGACCTGCCCTCAGGCTGGTTAGCCTGCATTCAAGCTGGCCACCTTGTGGTTTCGAGCCTGCATCCTCCGTGTCCCAGTCTGATGCTCTATCCACTGCGTCATGACCTGATCAGATTGAAGATTTTTTTTCTTTCTGAAATGTATCTCTTTCTTTTGTAGCCATGGTATTTGATTTCTTCTTCCTTGATGGCATTTCAGTGTGGTGTTGTTAAGAAGTGGATTCTTGCTGTATTGGCCAAGAGTTTACTTAAAGGCTTTTAATCACTGTAAAAAAAAATAGAAGACTGGATAAAGAAGATGGAGCACATATACACCATAGTATACTATTCAGCTAGAAGAAATGATGACATCGGATCACTTACAGCAGAATGGTGGAATCTTGATAACATTATGCGGAGTGAAATAAGCGAATCAGAAAAAAACAAGAACTGCAGGATACCATACATTGGCGGGACATAAAAGCGAGACTAAGAGACATGGACAGGAGTGTGGTGGTTACGGGGGGTGGGGGGAGGGAAGGAGGGAGAGGGGGAAGGGGAGGGGGAAGGGTACAAAAAAAACTGGATAGAGGGTGACGGAGGACGATCTCTCTTTTGGTGATGGGTATGCAGCAGAACTGAATGACAAGATAACCTGGAAATGTTTTCTTTGAATATATGTACCCTGATTTATTGATGTCACCCCATTAAAATAAAAATTTATTTATAAAAAAAATATTTTGTAAATTGTCATAAATTATTTCCTAATTTCTTCCTTTATGAATTTTAAAAATTCACAATATGGTATTCAGAGATTCAGAGTCTTACAAAACAGAACTATATCTATATCATTCTTCAGTAAATGATGCAATATTTTTAGATCTCTTTTATAGATTTATCTAAACATTAAACTATACCTTAATGAGAGAAAATGTAAAAAAAAAAGAAGTCTAACAAAAAACAACTAAGGAAAATGAAATAAAAATATCAAATACAATGAACAATATAAAAAATGAAAATAATGACAAGTAAAAAGAAAAAGACACAAAAAACAAAGAATAAAAACCAAATAAAAGATTCTCAAAAAATAAGAATAAAAAAATATAAAAATTAAAGAAAATGAAATTCAAAGATTTCATTTTTGAGAGTATTTGTTTTGTTTTGTTTTCTTCCAGTAGGTAGCACTGTTTTGCAAGTTTTAGCTCTGTGAAATTCCTGGGCTTACATCCGGTGAGATGCTGCTATCCCAGTGATGTAGTCATGTTGGTATTTGGAGTGTGTTGTGAGGGCTTTATTGTTTTTGTAATGGTGATCCCAGGCCTCTGGGTGCTCCTCCCCATGTCTCAACAGACCAGGGTACTAGGTAAGGAGCACCTCTGTTCTTCATGAGAGAGAGTGGCTCTGGATTATTAGCTGTGAGGTCTATCTCTGCCACTCTCCATACCCTAAGAGATGAGGGAGATGGGAGATAGGTGACTGGGGGCCACACTTTGGTTCTCTGTCTCTTCACCAAGTGCAAGTTGCTGGCAGACTGTGGAACCATGACCATGACCCTTTGTTCTGCTGTTGACCATAGAAAAATTGAGACAGTTTTGGCTACTCCCCTCTCCGGAGCCCCTGCAGACAAAAACCCAGACAGTCCAGACTTCCCTCTGGTCCAGATCCCCCACAGAAAAATCCCAAATAGTCCAGGCCTCTTTCCCCTCTGAAGCTGATTGGAAGTGAGTCTTATATTCCACCTACTTTCTCAACCTTTTCCACCTTTAGTCCATTTGGTACATAGATCTTTGAGGCAAGCCTAAAAGCTCAGCTGGGGTTGCTTTGCTGGATTATAGCTTTTGAATTTGTTGAAATTTCAAGGGTATAGTTCAAGGGTATCTCTTATACTACCATTACTCTGACATCATGAAAGTAATTTTCTATGATGACACGTTTGGTGGCAAGAAGAGACCAGAATATAGATCTTCTGTCTTCTTGACCAATGTCCTTCTCCAAAATTGAGCATTCTTGGTTTATATTTTTAGGTTGGTGACTTTAGATTTTACAAAATATTTCTTATTACTGGTAATGGGAAGCAGTAGCTTAATTAACAAGATGATTTTTTAAAAATATTTGAAATTTTTCTCAGGTTTTTAAATGTTATTAAGATATTTATTATAAAGATGTTCTTTAACACCTCACCAAGGAAGAGATACAAATGGCAAATAAACACACAAAAAGCTCAAACTCATATACTATTAGGGAATTGTAAATGAAAACTATGAGATACTACCGAACAACCATTAAAGTAGCCAGAATCCAGAACACTGACCATACCAAATACTTGTGAAGATGTGGAGCAAAAAAAAATCCAATTCATTGCTGGTGAGAAAGCAAAATGGTACAACAGTTTTGGAAGATATTTTGGCAGTTTCTTACAAAACATACTCTTACCATAAGATCCAGCAATCACATTCCTTGGTATTTACCCAAAGGAGCTGAAAAATTATGTCCACACAAAAATCTACACACAGATGTTTATAGCAGCTCTATTCATAATTTTCAAAACCTGCAATCGACCAAGACATGCTTCAATAAAGAAATGGATAAACTAACTGGTACATCCAGACAATGGGATATTATTCAGCACTAGAAAGAAATGATCTATGAAGCCATGAAAATATATGGACGAAACCTAAATGTGTTTACTAAGTGAAAGAAGCCCATTTGAAACAGCCACATACTATATTTTTCCAACTATATGACATTCTGAAAAAAAGTTAAACTATGAGACAATAAAAAGATCAGTAGTTGTCAGGGGTTCAGAAGGAGGAGGGATGAACAGCTAGAGCACAGAGGAGTTTTAGGGTAGCAAAGCTATTCTGTATAGATATGTCATTATACATTTGTCCAAACCCATAGAATGTACTACATAAAGAGTGAACCCTAATGTAAATTATGGTCTTTGGGTGATGATAATGTGTCAGTGTTGGTTCACTGATTATAACAAATGTACTGCTCTGGTGGGGGATGCTGATGGTAGGGGAGTTTGGAGAGAGGGTTAAGGGGGTATATGGGAACTCTCTATACTTTACACTCAGTTTTACTGTAAACTTAAAATTCTGCTAAAAAATAGTCTATTAAAATATTTTTAAAGGTACTGTGGTTTTCATTAGGGACCTTATACAACTCGCAGGTTTTGGAATAGGATGTCCAAAAAAGCCCTTTGGGTCAGTTTACAAGGGATAGTCTGATAGATTCTCAGAAAATACACTAAACATTTTTTAGAACATGAAAGATAATGACTATCCCAAAGAGGCTATTACTTAGCACAGAGAGATCTCATTGAATACCAAAAACCACATTACATATTCATAATGAAAATAATTAAATATTCAACATATTTTGTTAAATTATATTTTGTTAAAATTACATGCATTTTAACATGTGCATGTGATCAGGGTTTGGGAAGCTTGCTTTTTCAGTTCAATGTGACAAAACATCTGTTATTTCTAGTTAGAGGGATCCTCCTGAAATAGCCACCCCAATTGTCTGTGCTAAACCTCTCAGGTTGGAGATAATCATAAAGTTATCAGAAGGAGAAGACTGATTTCTTTTTTCATGAGAGACAGAGAGAGGGACAGAAGAGGACAGACAGATAGGAAGGAGAAGATGAGAAGCATGAATTATTTGTTGCAGCAGCTTCATTGTTCATTGATTGCTTTCTCATATGTGCCTTGACCGGGGGGCTACAGCAGAGTGAGTGACCCCTTGTTCAAGCTACTGACCTTGGGTTCATGCCAGTGACCTTGGGCTTCAAGGCAACGACCATAGGCTTCAAGCCAGCAACCTTTGGGCTCAAGTCAGAGACCATGGGGACATGTCTATGATCGCACGCTCAAGCTAGTGACCCTGCGCTCAAGCTGGTGAACCCGTGCTCAAGTTGGATGAGCCCACGCTCAAGCCGGAGACCTTGTGGTTTCGAACTTGGGTCCTCTGTATCCCAGTCTGATGCTCTATCCACTACACCACAGCCTGCTCAGGTGAGGAGACTAATTATTATCAGTAAAATAAAAGCTAAATGAAACATGTAACAACTTAAATATTATCACTTGTTGTTATTGAATTGCTACAAATTAAACTTTCAAAACCCACTACATTAACAGAAAGATCACATACCCTCTAGAATAAAAACTACATCTATTGCTGATAAAGAACCATGTGTCCAAATGATGTCAAATATAAACAATTTGCATTCTGTAGAAAACTTTATGTTGGGGGAAGATATAGGGCCTAATTCTGGAGGTCATCTGCCACCAGTGTGGAGTGAGCCTTAGGCAGGGATTCACCTGCTCCCCAGGACTCCACCTCCATGGCAAACCCAGCTACCTAAGGAGCTCAAGGAAACAGAAAAGATACTCAATAGAAAAAATAATGCTAAAAAGGGACATTATATGGAATGACATTTATTCACTCAACACACCTATTCTGGACACCTATTCTGTACCAGGCACAAGGCAGGGTACTGAGCATATGATTGTGATCAAAATTGGTTGATGTCATGTTGGCCTGCATGGAAATGAATGAGCCACTAGAACTTGCCCAGGCAAAAATTGGGGGTGGGGTCAGGCCGGTTGAGAATCAAATCATGAAGCTCTCCTGGAACTCTCTTAAACACCCCATTGGGCTTTTGGTGTTTTGAGGAGTTGATGACCTACCCAGAGAACTGCAGTCATGCATGGGGCTCCAGCTTCAAGAGGCTGTCTATATTCCCTAACTCCTGGCTCCCTTCCTCCATCTTTAAAGCCAGCACAACCATGAACATGAGCAGTAGGAAATGAATGGATTGTAATACATGAGAATGTTTTATATTTTTAATGTTATTTTTTTATTAAAGATTTGTCTGTGAGCCAGTTGCAGCCATCAAAAGAGCCACATCTGGCTCACGAGCCATAGGTTCCCGAGCCCTGCTATATGCCTCTGCTCAAAATCTTCCACATAGCTGCCAATCTCAGAGTAAGATTCAGATGCTATACACAGCCTACAGATGAGGCCACTTACCTTCATTTCATTTGCTCCCCCTTTGCTCAACATTCTCCAGCTTCTGGAATCTTTTGTTCCTCTAAACTCCCATCTTCATTCCCACATCACAGCTTTACGTTGGCTGTTTCCTCGGCCTGGTACACTTTCCCCCAGATCTTTCCAGGGCTAGTTTTTTCTCACACTTTAGGTTATAACTTTTTTTTTTTCTGAGAGAGACAGAGAGAGGGACAGATAGAGACAGGCAGGCAGGCAGGGAGAGATGAGAAGCATCAATTCCTCGTCATGGCACCTTAGTTGTTTATTGATTGCTTTCTCATTTGTGCCTTGATGGGGTGGGGAAGAGCTTCAGCAGAGCGAGTGACCCTTTTCTCAACCCAGCATCCTTGGGCTCAGTTCTGCGACCTTGGACTTCAAGTCAGTGATGTTTGGGCTCAAGCCAATGACCATGTGGTCATGTCTATGATCCCATGCTCAAGCCAGCAACCTGGGCAGGCTAGGTTATAACTCTTGAGAGACTTCCCCTGACCACTTAATCAAAAGTTGCAAGTCTCCCATTTCTCTCACAACATGTAATATTGGATGGATTTATCTTATTAGTTTATCTACCTCCCTCCACTGAAATGGAAGCTCAGGAGGATAGGCACTGTCTTGTTCACCACTGAATTCCTAGTGCTTAGCACATATTTTAGCCAACTGCAAGTAACAGAAAATGCAGTTCAAACTGGCTTAAACAATGGAAAAGGCCAGAGATGGGGCTAATCCACAGGCACAGTTTAATTAGTGTTCCTGTTCCATTTCTCTGTGATCCTCTCCGCATATTCTTCTCAGTGTGTTGATGAAATCCTCATGCTTTCCTCCCTCATGATGATAAAATGGCTGCAGTCACTTGGGGCTTCAGTACACCACACATTTACCAACCACTGAGTAAGCACCCTGGGCTTTATTCTGTATTGATTCAGGTTACATGGCCACCCACGAAAAAAATCACTTAGGCCAAGCAACGCTAAGCATTGGGTTTATATGTGGACAAGTGCCCAGTCCCAAAGCAATCACTTGGGTATAATACTGGTTAATTTAGGAATTTAGGCCACTGGGTGGCCACCCCGAGGGAGGGGTTTCATGCTGGCGAGGCTCCCAGCAATGTCCTCTGCAGGGCTCAACAAATTTGTTAAATGAATAAGGCAATGTGAAGTACATGCATATACTGTGTATGGAGGTATGGATATGGCTGTGGCTGTGGATATGTAGTAGACAGAGACATAGATATGAACGGAGGCATGTATCTTGGAATATGGAAAAAATGTCTGTCAGGAAAGGGCAGGACCTAAGGCAGGGCCATTCTCCAGAGGACCTTATAGCTGTGTGAGGGCTTAGCCCCTAGTAAGCGGCAAGATAATAACACAGTCCCTCTGTACCCAATTTTGTCAGCTCTGCTTCAGGCACAAACAGTTGGAGGGCCATCAAATTCTTTCTCTGGCTCTCTGTTCTCAGGACTCTGCATTCTGCTCTGAAGCCCAAAATACACCTTTCTCAGTCACTCCCCATCCTGACCCCTGGTATATAGCATGCCTGATCTAATTTTTTTTAGCTATTTTTTTACTTTTTAATTGAATTTATTGGGGTAACATTGGTTAATTATACCAACTTCAGGTGTACAATTCTATAACATATCATCTGTATACTGTGTTTACCACCCCAAGTCTCCTTTCACTATCAGTTATCCCCCTTATACACTCTTCTACCTCCCCCCAACTACCTTTTCCTCTGATAAACACCATATTGTCTGTGCCTGTGTTATTATTTTTTGCTTAATCCCTTCACCTTTTTCACCCAGTTCCCCACCACTCATCCCCTAAGACAGCTGTCAGTCTGCTCTCTATGACTGTTTGTATTTAGTTCATTTTGTTCATTATGATCTAATATTTTTAAAGGCACTTTAAGAAATCTTCAAGCTGCTTTGTGGTGAAATGATTACAGAAGCAAGAAGAGCAGCAGAGAGTAGTTAAAGGTTCCAGGCAAGGAGTGAAACTGGTCTAAACCCAGGTGGTAGCAGTGAAGATGGCAAGAAATAGACACTATAGGAAGTGTAATTTCTAATATTCATTTCCTCTGGGCAGCTGGATGCTCCTTTGGAGGAACACATCAACTGAGCCACTAGGGTATGGACAATTGCTCTCCACAGTACTACTGCATTTTCTAAAAGGGTTAATGTAAATGCATCTTTAATGGGAAAAACAGCAGGGTGTATGTGAAATAAAGTGGGAAGATATAAGCAGTGAGAGGAAAAATATTTGGGGACAGGGAAGTAACACTGTTAAAAAATATATGCCTAGGAAACCATTTCCAGTTTGCTCCATTACTTCCTTTACTTTGGAAACCAGGTTCACTTAAACTGTTAGGTTTTTCCTATCTCCAAAGACCACAATTGTGAGGATTCCAAACAAGAGGAAGGTGTCAGACGGGCTCCATGGCCATTTCTTGGCAAGCCTAAGCTCTTTCTAAGTGGGCTGTCTGCTATACTACAGTTTCCATTTAACATAGTTCATTAACAGTGAAGCAGTCAATAATGGATAGTCAGGGACCCATTAAAGGTCTCCAGATTTTAAATTTAACCTTCAATATAGCATTATACAGATTCTATCTTTGCCTGATAAAGTGCCTGCTATTTCAGTCCTACTTTATACAAATATCTTCAAGTCCAGCATTAAAAACATACACAATTCTCACTCTTTAGCAGTTCTCAAACTGGCTGTGTCAGATTTTGCCGTTAGAAATATATATTCCGCCTGACCAGGCGGTGGCGCAGTGGATAGAGCATCAGACTGGAATGTGGAGGACCCAGGTTCGAGACCCTGAGGTTGCCAGCTTGAGCGTGGGCTCATCTGGTTTGAGCAAAGCTCACCAGTTTGGACCCAAGGTCGCTGTCTTGAGCAAGGGGTTACTCGGTCTGCTGAAGGCCCGTGGTCAAGGCACATATGAGAAAGCAGTCAATGAACAACTAAGGTGTCAAAACGAAAAACTGACGATTGATGCTTCTCATCTCTCTCCGTTCCTGTCTATCTATCCCTATCTATCCCTCTCTCTTTCTCTGTGTCTCAAAAAAAAAAAAAAAAAAAAAAAAAGGAAGAAAGAAATATATATTCCCGGGCCCCACCCCCAGAAGTTCTGACTCAGTAGGTCTGGGTTAGGTCTGAGCAGTAAATCTTACAAGGTGATTCCAGTGGTTTCTGCAATGTCATTACATGTGTACTGAGTTCCCTGAATATTTTATAATCTACTTTTGAATATAAATGAATGCAATTGTATATATAATCCATATATTTTGACACTAAGATATCTCAAATCATTTTTGGGAGCTGAATGGAATTTATTAATAAGAACTAGGTAGATCCCTCAGACTGATGCCAAATAGCACTGGCATAAGGGGTGGCATGCTGGACATCATTAGGATTTGACTACCCCCATCATTAATTAGCCACAAGTTATTCCTTGATCACTCTTTTAGAGGTATTTAAAGCCCATTCACCCCTAAATGAATTTATTTAAAAAACCACAGGGCAAGGAGCTGCTTTCTTTTCCCCACTGCCATACAACTTCAGATGGGCCCATTGCAGATGGAGTCTAACCAACCCTTCCTAAGTATCCCTCGCAGCCCCCACCAGTTTAAGGATCTCTGGTCTACATTCACTGCATAAAAGTTTACCCTCGACAGCTCTGTACATATCCTATACAGTAAAAATAAAGGCAAACAAATGTTAAAAAAATAAAAGTTTAATAAAGTTACTATTAATTGAATCAGGACACATCAAAGTGGTGTTACAAACACCTTTTTAATGACAACAGATGGTAAATATATACAAATTACAGGCTAGAACGTAATGAATACAAAATCCATCCAGATAATGGTTAAAAAAGCACCACTTAACAAAAGAAAATCTGTTTCAAAGTGGCTAAGAATTCAAATCCCCCATTTTGATAAGTACACACAGCTTTCAACATAGCGCATCTAAAGCCTGCCCCTAGTCAGGGCACTATTCAAGACTACAGCATATTCAATGACTATAGTAATTTAAAGATTCTAACACTTAAGCATTGATATCAAGAGACATTGGGTAAAAGGTTCACTGTGCAAAACTCAAACGAGAATATGTGAATGTTCTTTGCAAACTGTAAGGTGCTGTGCAGATGTGGTTAGCTATTGCTGTTCTTACTGTTCAGTGAGATTTCACTGAATCTGAAGAAAAGGAAGACTAGTCTGTGGAACTGAGAAATATGACCTGTAGAACACCGTAAAGTAATGCAGATATTACATTTAAATACAGATAGCAAGAAAACAGGTAAGGAAAGTGGTCAGGAGTAATGGATAAGTAGAGGAATTCTAGACGATTTTAATAAATATATAAGGGACTAAGCTATTCATAGGTTGCATGTAGTATTTATTATTAGGTTTCCAAAGTCCCTGAAAATAACTTATTTTCTTAGGTGATCCTTTCCCCCTGAAAAAAAAAAATCCTGTTATTAATATGCTGCTTCATCCTAGCTTTTGCAAATTTATCTCAAATATGAGTCTGAACTAATAAAGTTGTACCACTCTGGTAGAGGACACAGAGTACTTGACAGCAGAGAAATCTGCTGTTGACCTACGGCAAGTGACAAAGTCGGTACCATAGTTGAACCATTTATAAGAGTGACCTAACAGTCTACAACTTCACTTGCGCAGGAAGCAATAAACACGCACTTATCTGGAGATAAGAAATACACACTAGAAATGGTTAAAACTGAATTTGAAATCTTTGTTCCATGTACCTTCAGCTTTCATCCTTCCTTGGGCACACCTTATTTATTTAACTGTTCTTATTGGTCTCTTTGGATACTCTAGTCTAGATGTATACATCAAATTTATGTGAAAATAGAAAACAAACACCAAAAAAGTCAATCAGTTGTCACTTTTGGCAAAGCTGATGGAATTTTTATGAAGTGTAATTATTACAATTTATTTCATATATACTCCCAGGAAACACAGGGGTTTTGTTTGTTTGTTGTTTGTTTTTAAATTAATAAAAGGTTCAAATTTCTTCAGTAACAACCCAAAACTGAATTTTGGTGCTACATGTAAAATAGTATCCACTTTAAGAACTAAAGACATCAGACTTTTCAGTTTTGAGCACAATGGGGAAAAGATTATATTGGGGGGGGGGGGGAGGGAATGGGAGGTGAAGTGAGGAAAGTAATATGTTCCAGTAAATGGGGTTAAATCAGTAGCTTGTACTGACATTTCAAGTTACACTTCCTAATTAAGGTTATTCTTATAATTACTTTTCAAACAACAGTGAACGTATTCCTACCTTGAAACATTTATAAGAGCTAAATTGTAGCTTTCCTTTCTATAGATCCTTAAGTATGTACATTGTGCAACAGAAAACCAGTGAAAAATACCAAAATCAGTATGTCAAATACAATGTTATTTCAACAGTAGCTAACTAATGAGTTAACAGTTGAAACCCCAGGAAAAAATTAGCTGGCTTGAAAACAAGTCTATACTGTAATAATTCTAAATACCAACCCTAGCATTGAAGTCTAAATTTCAAACACTTGGTTCTTTTTTCAAGAGCAAAGTACAACTGCTTTTGTATGAATCCCTGGTTTAAATACTTGCAGAAAAATACTCATATCATCATCTACTCACCAAATGTCTAAAAACAAACAAAATAATCCAACATTAGATATTAATATTTTACAAATAGTATAACATCCCAAAAGCACAAGAAAAACCTTGGGATTATAGAAAAAGAAATTAGGTAGACAACAATTCTAAGTACAACAAGGCATCTAAAGATGGACTGTCTAGAAATCTAACATAGTACTGCAGACTTAAACTGGGGTATTCTATATTTTATATTATATTTGTACAACCTTATACTAAAACTGTTGTCTTTTTTTTAAGAAAACACTTTACATTTATAATCACTGCATAAAGAGGACATTTAAACTACAGATATTTAACTCCAAGCAAGAATCCAATTCCACATTAAAAATAGGGGTGAACAAAAAAATTGATAATGGCAAACACAGCAATGACCATTGTATTAGCAATCAGCAATAACAGGGAATTTGAACAATGAGTTACCTACCTAAAAAAACAAAGGTAGAATGTGTTTTTATTTATTTTTTAAGAAAATGGCCACTTGATTACTCATGAGAAAAAAATACAAATAGCTGCCAGGAAAAGTTGGTAGGATGTGAACTTAATCTCAACTTTTAGTGAGTAGGGAACTAGCATTAAGAAATGTACACAGAATGTCAACTATAATAGTGGTTATCTCCAGGTGGCAAAATTACAGGGAATTTCAATATTTTCCTGTTTTAATATGCATTTTCCAGGTGTGTGTTTAGACTGCATACAAATAATACCAAGTGGCTAGAAAGAATACAGACTAAAAATATTAAAATAAAAACATAGGGTCTTTTTCTATCAGAAAGGGCCTCAAGAATTATCTAATTATACATATCTGGGATATAACAGCTCTGATTAAAAAGAGAAGACAAGAAATCCAAAGAATACTTCCTGGGTGATAAAACAATCTCTTTTCAGGATTGTTCACACTCCCTTAGTATGCAAAAATAAACATTTACATGTAAATCTTATCACATATATTATAAAAACAGGAAAAACAAATTTAAAGGAAATTTACACAAACCTGGTAATTACAGTGTCTCTTCACTGATGAGCAAAGTATATTATTAAAGAGTTGGTCTGAAAGCACAGGCTGGCCTGCAAGAGGCTTTAGGGAGGAGGCCAGTGTTTAGGCAGCTAGCTCTGCTTTGCTACTGAGATCCTTCAATAAACCAGTTTGTGTAAAATGGGTGGAATTTAGCCTAGTTTCCCCATGAAATAATGTTATGAAAGATTCCTAATGACTAGGGATTATACTTTATTTGAAATTTCTCAATGACATTCAGAATAATTCCAGTATCCACAATTTAAGCAATTTTCCACAGGTGTTAACCACCAAAAATCCAATGACCCGACACTTTTATGATAGGGAGAGAAAGGATTCCAGCAAAAAATAAAGTTTAGATTTGCTTCAATGTGCACCTATTAATATATACAGAAAAGTTTAACTCAAAACTAACTAAAAGACAAAATACTATAAAACATTTTTTGTTGTAAAATTATCAAATTCTTCCCAGAATATGTAATTAAGCACACTTATTTGTAACAAATTTAATTTTTTCAGATTCTCATTGCAATTAAGAGGCTCATAAAGTTAAAATTGACGATGCAAACCACTGTATTAGAAGGATCAAAATTTACACTAGTCAAATATAACTCCTTAAGATAGACTTTAACATGTCCTTTCAATTTTATTGAAATCACCTGTATCCTGGATGCATTTGCCATTTTTGAAAACCAATTTAATGCTATCAAAAAGTGATGTTCACTTTAATCCTGCTTGCCTTCACGCCACTGTCGTGAGCCTTCATTCCAGGCCACATAAACAAAGAGGGCCAGCACCACATGGACAGCAACCACTGCAACAATAGCAGCATAAAAATAGCTGTCCCTATTGGACATCCCAAAGGCGCCTATCAAGAGAAAAAAAAAATTTCATTTTATTGCAAAATTTATCAAAGTACAAAAAACAAAGCATACTAATTTTTATTAGCTGTATATTTAGTCAGAAAATTAAAAAGTAACACTTTGGGTAGTGATAAAACTAGTATTCATTTAAAGATCTGAACACCTTTTATATATGAAAACTTTATTTTGAATGAGAACTGTAATTATCATTTCATCTAAGGACTGTGACACAAAAAAAGGGGACTTTATTTCATCTTCTTTCAAATGTCTGCCACCACAGGTACATTCTTCCAAATTCCATCTCACTTGCCAGTCAACTCTTGCTCTCAAAGGGTATTAAAAGAAAGGATCTGCAAACTATTTCATAGAAAACCAGAAACAAAAATGATATCAAGCTGAAATGACTATGAGTGATGAAAATGTTCATTTTAGTAAGACTCCTTATGAGTAACATTATATTTGAAAAGCAAAACGGATGACTGCAGAACACTTAAAAATACCCAGTTTATACCTATAAAGTGGTCATAAAAGCACAGAACATTAAATATAGTAATATGTCTATAAAAGTAGAATTACCTTCAAAAACATAAGATTTAGTGGTAAAATATAAGCCAATAGGTACAGTGATCATTAAAGCTGTGAAGAACAGGAGAGTCTTCAGGGTAGATGCTACTGAACTTTCATTTCTGGAATAAACAAAGAGAAAATCAGAAGCTGCACAGCCACTTCCAACCCTTCTTTTGTGTATAAACACTACAAATACCCACAAAGACGACTCTGGGTACCCTGCTTCTTCCCTGGAAACAGTGACCAGAAGAGGGAGAGCAGAGTCAGGGACTCAAAATTGAAAGATCTTAGAGACTTAGCTACAGGGCCATCTTCAAGAGACTGTCATTCATATCCAGTCTTTTTAGGCATCATCTTTGTGAAAATATAATAATTTGTATAATGCACTAAATACACTAATACACTAAAAGATATGATTGCATCAGAATTTGTCTAAAATTTTGAAACAGAACATATTAAAACACTATTTTAATCATAAAATTTGCGCAAAACTTATTTAAATTCTATTCAGGCAAAAATTTGTGTTTGTAGCTCTTGTGTTTGTGTACTTGTCGAGGACAATCTCGTTTGATGCTCCACCAATAGTCTGCTCATCACTAACGGCTCCAAGATTTTCGGGAAACTTATAAAGGTGACTGTTCAGGAAGTGAATCTTAACGCTCATGTTACATCCAATGTCATGGAAAGCCAACAGCATCCTTTGAACCAGAAGTTCATAGTTTTCTGCTTTTTTGTTGCTGAAAAAGTTCTTTGTAACTGCCACAAAAGACTGCCATGCTGCTTTTTCCTCCTTATTTATCTTCCTGGCAAATTTTTCGTCACATATGAGGGTTCGAATTTGAGGTCCATTGAATATACCTGCTTTTACCTTCTTCAAAGAGAAGGCAGGAAAGGCAGAAATAATATGCTGAAAGCATTCACTTTCCCTATTCAAAGCCTGAACAAACTGCATCATTAAGGCAAGTTTGATGTGAAGAGGGGGAAAAATGATCCTGTCTCAATTAACTACAGGTTCATTCACAATATTCTACATCCCTACTTCCAGAGCTTCAGTTTCGGCCACTCCTTCTGTGTCCAGTGTTTCTCCCAAGCTCAGCTGTCCCACAAACACAGAAAGCAAGGATACTTCATGAAACCTCTCTGTTGCCCTAGCAGGAAATTTACCATTTTAAGATCCACACAAATGACCCAGTTATGCTCCTCATACTTAAGAAAGTCGAGGACAATTTTTATGTCATTATAATCTTCTCACAGATGAGTTGAATAACCAATTGGAACTGCTGAAAAGAGGCAATATATGCACGTGTCACAAAAGATGAAATATTGTGCCTTTGACGTTGAAGTGTGTAACAGCCACATATATAACAGAAGGTGTCAGGACTATTCTTACATTTACACCTACTCGAAGAAGCCATGATTTAATCTTAGAACAAAATAAAAGGGTGTTTTTATCAGATAATAATTTTTTACATTTAAAACCAACTACAATTATGTAAAAGTGATGTTTGTAAAACATTAATTGCCTTGTGGTTATGTTCAATCCAAGAGTCGTTTCCCTTTAACTCCAATTTAAAAACCAGTGCATACCGCCTGACCTGTGGTGGCGCAGTGGATAAAGCGTTGACCTGGAATGCTGAGGTTGTCGGTTCAAAACCCTGGGCTTGCCCGGTCAAGGCACATATGGGAGTTGAAGCTTCCTGCTCCTCCCCCCTTCTCTCTCTCCCTCTCTCTCTCAATCTCTCTCTCTCTCTCCTCTAAAATGAATAAATAAAAATAATTTTAAAAACCAGTGCATACCATTAACTGTAACAAAAAGAAATTAAAATTGCATAAAAACTAGAGCATGCACCAAAAAACGGATTTCAGATTTGGAATCAGTGATGCAGAAATATATAGAAACAGTTCTAAAACCTCATGCAACAGAAAATGAAAAAAAATTGTTCCCCAGTGTAATCTATACAATGTTTATCTAATATGCCTGAGATTCGTTAAGCTGTTTCCTAGTAGTAAATTTTTAGAGAAATTTATTTACTGTGTAATCTTCGTGAAGAATAGGAGTGTGTGCAATATTTCTATAAAAAAAAAGTTAGCATTTGGCCACTTCTTTTGTGGACCCCCACAAAAAACTGGACTTTTAAGGTGTTTCCATGGTGAGTTAAAGTATATGTTTTAGGGAGGTAAAGTTCAGATTATTTATCCTGATAAAGAAATAAAGTGTGAGAATCTAGAGAAAGGGCTGATTAACTGGTTCTCTTGTCCTTCAGATTACCTCTCTTGAATATGTATTATCTGGCCTGGCTTTGAGAAAGTTTATTATTAAAAATATATAATACCATAAAAATGTTTTAAAGAAACAAAAATTACTTCCAATCCTACCACCCCACATAATCTTTTCTTTTCTGCACGTTAATTGCTAGCCCACACATTCCACATACCTTAACAACAATTTGTAGTTTATCATCAACTCCTCACTTCTCTTTAAGCTTCAAAAATCACTCTTATTCTGGGTTGTGACCTCACAAATATGGGACTAAGTTAAGTGTACAAACTTTTGAAAACTAGCAAACTTCCTCTAGGGCTTACAGGACATTTTCTCCTTGGTTCCAGCCACAGCCCACCTCAGCTGGCAATTCTGCTGGCACCAGCCAGCTTGGGTACAACTGGTGATTTATTCTAAAAAATTCAATTGATGTATTTTATCTGTCTTTGATTGGATGTTACTGAGACATGTTAGCAAAGAACAACGTGGAAGTCCAGAATTAATGTTGGTCTCACATAAAAGAAGTAACTCCCCACTCTTAAAACCACTTAGAATTAACCCCCTTCATCCTTTCATATCCATGCCTGCAGCAAACACTGAACAGATAGTGTGTGGCACACCCCCTTTTGTGTGGCACACCCTTTTGTGGCACTCAGACTTCTACTCCAAGTAGATTTCACTGAAAATTCCATTAGGAAACATGAAAATCAGTCTAGGAGGACTACACTGCATTTTAAGTGTACTTAATGAAAATATCTATTGGTATCCTTACTACTAGACAGTAATAATAATTATAATGATAAACTCGCCTACATAGACATTGTGAGAAAGAGCACAAGCTCCAAAGATCACGGGATTTGGAGTCAGTGGGCTTGGTCAGATGCCAGCCTCAACACTTACAAACTGTGTGACCCGTTATTGCGTAAGTCACTTAGTCTGACTCAACTTCACCTTCCTTAAAATCAGGAAACTAAGCACTTCCTTAATTATGATAACGTCTGTAATAAAGCACCTAAATTAATCTTGAAACACAATAGGTCATCACTGAATGATAGCTAAATCCCTTCCCAATCTCTTGCCTACATAGGTACCCTTGGCTGGGCTAGTCGGAAGGAACCACCTGCCTTCTCTCTGCTCAGCCACCAACCCCCATCCTAATGATGCTCCAAGGGAAGTAAGTAGTCTTACACCAAGGGCTGCCCCTACTCTCATTCATGCAGCAAACAGTTATTAAGCCCCGATGATGAAGGCGCGGTAGGGGACACGGAGATGGAGAAGGCCTGGCTCCTGTCCTCAGGGAGCTCAACCTGCAGTGGGGAAAGAGAGTGAAGATAGCAATACAGACCACAGCGCGAGTAAGTGCTACGGCAGAAGCACGAGCTGCAGGCCCACCGGAAAATCCTGCCATGACCCTGCCGGGTCCCTCGTTCCCGAGCGAAGGGCCACGGCCGGGCGTGCAGATGCTGCAGGGCCCAACCTGCTTCACCGCTCCTTCACTCTGAAGTCCGACCCGGAGGGTCCTGACCTCACACCCACCGCAGGCCTGTATTTTGGGCTCGGGCCTTCCCTCATACCCGGCTCCAGACCTAGGCAGGCCCGCCTCACGGTCTGGGCCGCTGCCCTGCCCAAGCCCCGCTCTGGTCTACCTGACGTCGGGCGGCTGCAGCGCATTTAGCGCCGCTTTATCAAGGCGCTCCATGGCTTTGCCACCTGAACCAGGTCCTCGGACTCTGTCCGGGGTCCGCGGCTATCCTGAATTGGCTCTGCAGGTGCCTGGTTGAGATAAGCCACGCCGGAAGTGTCCACGGAAGCCGGGCCGCGGAACGCAGCGCGCAGTCGCAGCGCACTGTGTTGACGCAAGCTGCGGCGGGGACAGGCGTTCACGTGACTTACCGGCTAGGTTTCCGCGGCATACGTCCAGCTGGGGGCGTCCTGTGGTAGAGGAGCAGCCCGGGAGAATAACCCAGCCACCCCACGTTGAGCCGGGACTTGCCTCTCAGCATGGTTCTTCGGCGCCGGCGACGCTGTTGCCGCTGTTGCCGCTGTACTCTGAGCGTGACCGAACAGCTCTCGTCCTGGTCCCAGCGTCTGTCGTAAAGCTGAGGCTGGAAGGCGGCAGGAGCAGCTGAGCATAGAAGGAATGACGACCAGGCAGACCAGTGTGGTGCTAGGCAACCAAGCAGTTACCGACGACAACAGAAAAAAGCAGTGCACGTTATAACCCAGCCCTTGAGCAAATGCCTCATTAATTATTACCAGCAGTGGGAACCTGGGAGGAGTTAGTTTAACACTCACCACTTAAAGTAACTTCCAGGCCCCACGCCAGTGACCCCAAATTCCACTTAAAGTTAAAAACATTTTGCACCTGCTTCAAAAGCAGCCAATGAGACAACAGGGATTCGTAGTAAGGAACAGATGGGCTTCCAAGCCCTGCAATCCGAGAGAGGTATAAACGGAAAGCGTGCGTAAGCCTGGATCAGGCGTGACAAAATTAGGTTGCCACTGGCTGCGAAAAGAGGAAGGCCCTTACATGGTCAACTCCTGGAAAGGGCCACTGGCCGCACATCTATTTTCTATATCACAAGGACACACAGACCACATCTGAAATCATGATTAAGCCAGCAGCTTGGAGCCTTGTTAAGGGCAGTGGACTGGACAGTGGGAAGCCCGCATTTTGAGTTAAAATTTAATAATCCGTCTCTAAGCCTCATCTAGACTCTAATGTCAGAACTTGGGCAGAGTTAGACTCTAGCTCTGGGTTTAGCAAATTGTGGCCAGTGCCAAATACGTACAGAAAGCCTGCCTACCACCTGTTTTTCTATAGCCCATGAGTTAAGAATGTTTTTTTTTCCATTTTAAAAGATTATTTTTAGTTAAAAGAAAAATAATACGTTGCCATATATCAAAATTATATAAAATTCAAATTTCATTGTCCATAAATAAAATCTTATTGGGACTCAGCCATGCTTATTTGTTTGTAATTTCTACTGCTGCTTTCACACTAAGACAGTGACAGCATTGAATAGCTGTGACAGAGTACCATCCACAAAGCCTAAAATGTTCACTATCTGTCCCTTAATAGGGAAAGTTTGCTAACCCCTGCTCCAGTGGAGGGATTCAAATAATTTAACAACCAGTTCTCTGCCCTAATAACCATTTTAGGTATAAAAAAAGATATTCCAAAAGATAGTTTATTATTTCATGCATTTAATACTTAAATAAGAAAAATAAAAGAGGTACACAAACCTAGATTATAAGAAAGAATTTTAAAATATTAATGGAAAAAATATTAAATAATACCTGACAAGGCCTGACCTGTGGTGGAGCAGTGGATAAAGCGTCGACCTGGAATGCTGAGGTCGCCGGTTCAAAACCCTGGGCTTGCCTGGTCAAGGCACATATGGGAGTTGATGCTTCTTGCTCCTCTCTCCCCCTTCTCTCTCTCTCTCTCTCTCTCTCTCTCTCTCTCTCTCTCTCTCTCTCTCTCACTCTCCTCTCTAAAAATTAATAAAAGTAAAAAAAAAATTTTAAAAACCCTGACAAAATATAAAACTGTTTTTTAAGATATTTCCATGATAGCTTGTCACCCCCGGTTGTTTGCCACTTTTTCTCTTTATGTTATATGTTTGTTTACTGAAGAAACAAACACGAGGGAATTAAAATGAACTATTTCATCAAAGGTATAATGGGTTTTATGAAATGAATAAATAAACATTACAAGCATACTTCCATCAATTTTTTTTCACCTATGGATGTAAAGAACATTGCTACAGGCGCTTAGAATACTCTGTTGCGCAGATGAACATTAAAATAGAGTAAGAAATGTACATTTGTGATTTCCACATTGGGCAGCTGCCTAGGCGCCCACCTTAGAGAGAACCCTGATTACAAGTGCCACTTTAACAGCAAGTTAGCCGAACTCGTTGCTATGGTAACAAAATGACATGTCAGGCAATTGTAAGTAGTGCCTCCTTTATTCCTTTGAAAATCAGAAAAATTATTCTCTAACAAAATATTAGGTATCAGTTCTGCCAAAACAGTACTAACTAGCTGAATCCCACCTCTGTCCTGTTCTAGTTCATCACTCTGTAATGAAGTCTTTGAACCCCTAGGGATCCATAAATCTAATAACGAGAGTTCTGAGAACAATATTCAATATTTTTAAAAATCCTAGTGAATGTATTCTTTGGATGTATTTACTCGCCGTAAGGAATCAACAGCTACTTAAAACATCACCTTTCTTAGATTTTTGGTGCTAATTATATCACACCAGTGAAGTAATCCTGGTTATTACATTAAAAATACATATATTATTATTAAACAAAAATAGACCATTGTATACTTGGCTGACTAAATATTTTGAAATATAGAATGAACACAAGAGGAGGGATCTTTGCTTTGCAACTTTGTGTATGTCAGATGCCTAGAATAAGGGCCTGTTATGTTGTAGGCACTCAGTTAATATTTGTTAAATAAATGAATTGGGTCGTCAAGGGACAAAGAGTGAAAGGGTTCTTTGTAGAGAAAAGATTGGGAACCACTGATGTAGTTGTATTAACCTTCTAGCTACCTTAACAAACTACTGTAAAATGAGTACCTTAAACAACAGAAATGTATTGTCACACAATTCTGGAGGATAAACGTATGAGATCAAGGTTTTGGCAGAGTTTCTTCTGAGAATGGTGAGGGAGAATCCGTTCAGGGCTCTGGTAAGTGTTAAACTACTTCTCCCAGCTCCCCACAACTTTCACATGGCTTCTGGTGGTTTCCTGGCAATCTTTGGTGAACCTTGACTTGCAGAAGCATCCTACTGATCTCTGCATTTATCGTCCCATGGCATTCTCCCTATGTCTGTATCTGTGTCCAAATTTCTCCATTTTATAAAACAATCATATTGGATTAGGGGCCTACCCTACTCCAACATTCCCTCATCTTAACTAATTACATCTACAATGACCTTATATCTAAATAAGGTCACATAGGTACTGGCGTTAGGAGTTCAACGTAGGATTTGGGGTGGAGGTGGGGGCACAAGTCAACCCATTACAACAGTCTAAATTCCTCCTTGTACAGATAAATAAACTGTTTCCTAGAAATGAAAGGGATTGATCAGAAGTCATACACTTACCTAGTGGGGCATAGCTCGTCTCCGACCTCCCAGGTTGGCACTTTTACATTCTCTCATTAGCAGCCCATGTGACAAGTTGCATGGTAACTTAGATGAGAAACATTCATAAATGAGATTTGATGTGGCAGTATTATACCTTTTTTATTCTTGCTAACTTCAACATTCTACCATATTTACTGTGAGCTTACCAAGGTGGAGATCGAACTTTTAGAATAAATTCAGAAGCTGTAAGAGAAAGAAATTAGCCAGCCAGCCCTTTGATCCCTCAACAAAATTCTGAAACCGCCTATCTGCAGCAGCTGCAAAATAAATAGACACCAGTAAAGCTGAAACAGAGCCGTTGCTATGGTAACAAAATGACATGTCAGGCAATTGTAAGTAGTGCCTCCTTTATTCCTTTGAAAATCAGAAAAATGATTCTCAGATGAAAAGAGCCTCAGTCTAACTGTTTCATTTTGGTTGAGAAAACTAAAATCTAAGGTTGGGAAGTGACCTGCCTCAAATTCACTGAATCAGTGATAGGATTAGAGAATTTAGGGTTCCTAATTCTCGGTCTCATTTTCCTCACCGTATTATTTTACACCTCGGTTCTATGAACCCAATTGATATGGAAAGTGTACATCCAAAGTCAATTTGGCAACATTCCCAATTTGCTTTACTGACTTACAAAACCATGATACTCCCCCCATTCCCCTTTGGGTGGCTTGCAGTAGGGTAGGATGGAAACAGTAATACTTAAAATACTAATTGGGGCCCTGGCCGGTTGGCTCGGTGGTAGAGCGTCGGCCTGGCGTGCGGAAGTCCCGGGTTCGATTCCCGGCCAGGGCACACAGGAGAGGCGCCCATCTGCTTCTCCACCCCTCCCCCTCTCCTTCTTCTCTGTCTCTCTCTTCCCCTCCCGCAGCCAAGGCTCCATTGGAGCAAAAGATTCCCCGGGCGCTGGGGATGGCTCCTTGGCCTCTGCCCCAGGCGCTAGCGTGGCTCTGGTCACGACAGAGCCCCTGGTGGGTGTGCCGGGTGGATCCCCGTCAGGCGCATGCGGGAGTCTGTCTGACTGCCTCTTCATTTCCAGCTTCAGAAAAATACAAAAATATATATATACTAATTGGTACTTTCTGAAGCTGATGCTTGCACAGTCTGACATTTTAAAAGCTAAATCCTGAGGAAAATAGAAATAAGTTTCACTGTACGATCAACAAAACTCATACTTAAAGAAACAAAAGGGATTTAACTCTGGCTTCTTTAAAATGTGGGAGTGATTTTTTTTTTCTAAAAATACAAATTGGTAAATAAAATATGCCTCCTGATGAAAAACTTAGTTCCACTTCTAGAAAAATAAATGAGGCGTTTTGGGTGGAACTTATTTTAGTAAAAACCTCTTCTGTAAGGACCCCCTGGGCAATGAAATGCAAATTTTACTCAAGAAGGGAATTTTTCCTTGAATCCTGCCTGTGTCTTTTCATTATCTTATCTCTGAAATATAGAATAAAAGGCTGTTAGCATAAGAAATTCCATTTAGCTCATCTTCTATCTTAACCTCTAAGTAATCCCAGAACTTACTTAGGTCTAAAACTCCCTACCCCTGGCCTTGAAGTTAGTTTCACCAAATTGCAGGTGTGTGTGGGAGGGGGTGTCGTAAATCTTAGAATGATTAGAAATGTTTTTGTTAAGCATGTGAAACATTTATCACTACTGTATTATCATCTTCGGAGCATATGGCCTTAGTGTGTAGAAATATTTTTTTCTTTAATTTGGTCCTATAGATAAACATTGTAACAAGACAGTAAGATTTAATGAGCTTGTGAGCGAGATTAATGAATATGTTTTATTGCTTTTGTACCATGCTTCGCTGAGCTCCCCCTCCTCCCCATACCCCAATCAGTATGTGGTTTTGCCTTTAAAAGCTAGCCCCAACCTGTGTTCGGGGCCGCATGATTTGATTGACATAGGTCTCCATGCAGTCGCTGGCTTTGAATAAAAGATTTCTTCAAATTTGAACTTTAGTGTGGAGAAGGTCTGTATACTCTTGCTGGTTTTGCTACAACAATTTCCATTGGCCTCTGGCCACCACTATTTCCCAAAAACATGTTTCCGCCCCTTTCTACAGAACCTATTCACAAACCTTACAATTTATATACCATCACTATTTCATAGGTGGAAAGCCTGAGGCTGAGGAAGATTTGGAAACTGGGTGAAGACCTCACAGAACCCCGCATCTCCTGGCTTTCAACCATTTCCCTAAAATTTACATCAGGCTGCCTTTCCCAAGCTTCATCTAGGGGAGAGCTAAGCTAGCATTCTATAGCTACTGAAGGGGCTTGTTAATGGAATCAAGGAATGCTTGGGGTCAATGGCTGAGGATTATTCTCACTCACCTGGCCCCCCAAATCCGGATTCCAATATAAATAAGACCTGTAATACACTAAGCAGAGCCTGTGGACCTACTGGCAAAGAAAAGTAGGCTCTGGGGAGCAGTGAACCAGGCCCCACCATCTGCCTAGCATGAAACAGGTCAGCCGAGGGTTTTGAATCCCCTGGCACATCATGGGGTTTGTTACTGTCAGTGGAACCTTGGCTCATGACATGCAGTAGAGTCCCAGTTGCCAACACCAAGATGAGGAATCCTGGCCTGAGTGCTTTCCAGATAGGCTTACCATTGCAGGCTGTGCTATGGGAAGGGGTACTGGGCAAGGAAACCCTGAAGACTGATGTGACAGTCACACTTCAAGATATACACATGTTGTGCTAAACAAAAGCTGGGCTCAGAGGAGACCCACAACAACTTAGTTGAATGAAAAACAGAGTGCCAGTGCCCAGAAGGTGAGACCAGGGCTTTAGTACACCCCAAGGTTCAGAAACAGGGCCTACCACTGAGCTCACACTCCAGGAGCCCAAGAGCTCTGGGTCAGGTTTCCACATGGACTTCTCAGACCCGAGTGGGCTGGGTGGGGCAGACCTAGGAGTGGTGGTGGGTGGGGAGGGCTGTGGTCCCTGAGGTCTGAGCGCAAGGAGGAATCTGAGTCTCCAGGTGTCTCCAACCTATGGAAATTGGCATACCCAGCCTGACCTGCATTACCAATATTATTTGAATAAAATTAATATATCATAGATGAAAGAGTGACTGTTGTGAAAGAAATCCAAGGGAAAACCCAAAGTTCTAGCAGCATCACAGTGTGAAAGAACTAAGTCTTGTTTGGTGGGTTGGTTGTTTTTTTTTTCTGTCCTCCATTTTTTATTCTTCTTTCTCCATGATTGGGTTGAAAAAGTTAAAAACATTGGAGGAAGGGAAAATGCAGCAGCGTTGAGTAACTGAAACCCAGGAAAAACAAGATGCAGAGGGGCTGGTATTTAGGGCATCATAGGAAAGACAATAAAAGATGAAGAAAGCACACATGGCCTTGGCATTCCTAGCTGAAAGTCCCAGGCTGCTACTTTCATGCTTGCCCTGGGAAGAAGAGACCCACCACCTTTCCAGGAGTGGTAGAGTAAAGGGTGCCTTTTCTAGTGAACTCTGGGCTCAGAAGAGCAACCATGGGGTCATCCCATGCTCAAGCCAACAACCCCCACACTCAAACTGGGGAGCTCACGGTTTTGAACCTGGGTCCTCCGTGTCCCAGTCCAACACTCTCTTCACTGCACAACAGCCTGATCAGGCACAAGATATTACATTTGGTAGGCTTAACAATTTGGAGTCAGGTGACAGCCTAAGATAGACCTTTCTCCTCCCTTGGGGTGTTATTTGCCCTGATGATTATATTTCACACATTTGGCTCCCAAGCGCGTAAGGAAACTGCTGAATTGTACAACTGGTAAGAGGAGAGGAAGGGGGAGAGAGAAAGAGATAGAGACATCAATTCATTGTTCCAACTATCTGTGCAGCCATTGATTGCTTCTCATATGTGCTCTAACCAGGGCTCGAACCAACCACTTTAGGTTGAGATGGCACCCTCAGGATGGAGCCGAGAACTTTGAGGCCAAGCCAGAACACTCTGGATCCACCTGGTGACCTCGATGCTCTGTGATGATGCTCTTTCCACTGTGCCACCAGCCAGGGTACTTAAGCATTTCATTTTATTTTATTACTTTATTTTATTTTTTATTAATTTTAATTTATTATGGATTCAAGTGTCCCACTCAAAATGACACCCTCACCCCCCACCTTTGTGTCCCCCATTACACCCCCTTTCCCCACCTCCTGCTAACGCCTTTCCCCCTTCCCCTTGGGAATTGCTGTCTTGTTATCTGTATCGATTTGTTATGTATATATAATTTCACTAATCCCTTCACCTGCTCTGATCCCTCCCCTCCTCCCTCTTCCCTCTGACACCTGTCCCTCTGCTCCCTGTGACCTCGCCTCAGCCTCTATTCCATTCCTCAGTTCACTTTGTTCACTAGATTTTACATATAAGTGAGGTCTCAGCCTGGTTTATTAAATTTAGCATAATAATCTCCAGGTCTATCCATGTTGTCACTAAAGGTGATATTTCCTTATTTTCCACAGCTGCATAGTATTCCATTGCATATATGTACCACTACTTTTTAATCCACTCGTCCACTGATGGACACTTGGGTTGTTTCCAGATCTTGGCTACTATAAACAGTTCTACAATAAACATGGGAATGCATATCTTCTTTTGAATCAGTGTTTTGGTGTTTTTAGGATATATTCCTAGAAGTGGGATCACTGGGTCAAAAGGCAGTTCCATTTTTAATTTTTTTGAGGAAACTCCATACTGTTCTCCACAGTGGCTGCACCAGTCTGCATTCCCACCAGCAGTGCATGAGGGTTCCCTTTTCTCCACAGCTTCGCCAGCACTTTCTGTGTGTTGATTTGTTAACAAGCTCCATTCTGACTGGTATGAGGTGATATCTCATTGTGGTTTTAATTTGCATTTCTCTGATGATTAGTGATGTTGAACATTTTTTCATATGCCTTTTTCATATGCCATCTGTTCTCTTTGGAGAAGTGTATGTTCAGTTCTTTTGCCCATTTTTTAATTAGATTGTTTACCTTCTTGGTGTTGAGTTTTACCAGTTCTTTATACATTTTGTTTATTAACCCCTTACCAGACATATTGGAAAATATATTCTCCCATTGTGTGGGTTGTCTTTTAATTTTGTTCATGGTGTTTTTTGTTGTGCAAAAGATTTTTATGTTTATATACTCCTACTTGTTTATCTTGTTCTTTATTTCACTTGTACATGGAAATAAATCAGCAAAAATATTGCTACGAGAGATATCAGAGTTTACTGCCTAAATTTTCTTCTAAGAAGTTCATGTTTTTGCGATTTACGTTTAAGTTTTTTATCCATTTTGAGTTTATGTTTGTGACTGGTGTAAGTTAGTGGTCTAGTTTCATTTTTTGCACACAACTGCCCGATTTTCCCAACACCATTTATTGAAGAGACTGTCTTTACTCCACTGTATGCTCTTACATCCTTTTCAAATATCAATTGACTATAAAGGTGGGGGTTTATTTCATGGTTCCCTGTTTTGTTCCATTTATCTGTATGCCTGTTCTTATGCCAGTACCAAGCTGCTTTGATTACACTGCCTTTTAGTATAACTTGATATCAGGAACTGGGATACCTCCCACTTTATTCTTCATTTTCAAGACCGCTGAGGCTATTCATGTTCTTTTTTGGTTCCATATAAATTTTGGAAACACTTGTTCTGTATCTTTGAAGTAAGTCATTGGTATTTTAATAGGAATTGCATTGGATTTATAGATTGCTTTGGGTAGTATGGACATTTTAATGATGTTTATTCTTCCTATTCTTGAAAATGGTATATGCTTCCACTTCTTTGTATCTTTCTGATTTCTTTTATCAGTGTACAATTTCTTTCTTCAAGTACAATTTTACCTCTTTGGTTAAATTTACTTCTAGGTACTTTATTTTTTGTTGTTGTTGCAATAGCGAAGGGGATTGTTTCCTTAATTTCACTTTCAACAGGTTATTGTTGGTGTATACAAATACCACTGATTTCTAAATTTTAACTTTATACTCTGCCACCTTATCAAATTCATTTATAAGGTCTATTAGTTTTTTGACTGACACCTTAGGGTTTTCTATGTACAGTATCATGTCATCAGCAAATAATGATAGTTTTACTTCTTCTTTTCTAATTTGGATGCCTTTTATTTTGTCTTCTTGTCTGATTGCTGTGGCTAGGACTTCCAGCACTATGTTGAATAAGAGTGGTGAAAAGGGGCACCCCTGCCTTGTTCCTGATCTTAAGGGGATTGCTTTTAATTTTTGCTTATTGTGTACGATGTTGGCTGTGGGTTTGTCATAGATGGCCTTTATCATGTTCAGGTATGTTCCCTGTATTCCCACTTTGATGAGAGTTGTGATCATAAAGGATGCTGGATTTTATCAAAAGCTTTTTCTGCATCTATTGATATAATTATGTGATTTTTATCTTTCCTTTTATTTATGTGATGAATCACATTTATTGAGTTGCGAATATTGTACTAGCCTTGCCTCCATGGATTAAATTCCACTTGATCATGATGTATGATATTTTTTATGTATTGCTAGATTCAGTCTGCTAATATATTGTTTTAATTTTATTTAGACAATTAATTTTAACGGGGTGACATTGGTCAACTACATTACATAGATTTAGAGAAAACATCTTCAGATCATTTTGACATTTGATTATGTTGTATACCCATCAGTCAAAGTCAAATCGTCCTCCATTACCTTTTATTTGGCTTTCTTTATGCCCCTCCCTTTCCCGTCCCCCTCCCTTTCTTCCCTTCCCATCTCGCTAGTATCCACTACACTCTTATCTATTAAGGTGACCAGCTTTTTTACAATGAAAAGGACAAAAATAAATTGAAAAAAATATTGTAAATAAAAGAAGCATTTTATTCATTGCAACAATAATACACTATAATATGATAAATGCATAATAAAAACATTTGTAATATTTTATATTATAATTATGCTTACATGCCTATTAATTTTTAATAATAACTGTAAGAAAAAAGTACTCATTTAGATACGAATACATCACATTACACGCAATGGATTGACTCTGCATTGATCGAATACGGACATTTACAGATTAGTCTTCCAATATCAAAAAGGAGGAAAACACTTTTCAAGGGAGGACAGAATTTACAAAAGAAGGACTCTCCTCTCTAAAGGAGGATAATTGGCCACCTTATTATCTATGTCCAGTTTGCTAATATTTTGTTGAGAATTTGAGCGTCTATGTTCATCAGGAATATTGGCCTATAGTTTTCTTTCTTTGTAGTGCCTTTACCTGGTTTTGGAATGAGGATAATGCTTCCCTCATAAAATGAGCTTGGAAGTTTTCCCTACTCTTGAATGTTTTGTAAGAGCTTGAGAAAGATAGATGTTAGTTCTTTGAATGTCTGGTAAAATTTGCCTGTGAATGCATCTGGTTCCAAACCTTCGTTTGCTGGGAGTTTGTTTGTTTTTTGGTGTTTTGTTTTTTTTTTTGAAGGGGGGGGGGGGTTGAGAACTGTTTCAATTTCATTTGTTATAATCAGTCTGCTTAGGTTTTCTGATTCTTTCAGATTCGTTTTTGGATGATTGTATGCTTGTAGGAATTCATCCATTTTGTCTAGGCTGTCCAACTTTTTGGCATACAGATCTTCATAGTATTTTCTTACAGTCCTTTGTATTTCTTTTAATTTTTTATTAATTTATTTTAGAGAGGAGAGAGGCCCTGGCCGGTTGGCTCAGCGGTAGAGCGTTGGCCTGGCGTGCGGGGGACCTGGGTTCAATTCCCGGCCAGGGCACATAGGAGAAGCACTCATTTGCTTCTCCCCCCCCTCCTTCCTCTCTGTCTCTCTCTTCCCCTCCCACAGCCAAGGCTCCATTGGAGCAAAGATGGCCCGGGCGCTGGGGATGGCTCCTTGGCCTCTGCCCCAGGTGCTAGAGTGGCTCTGGTCGCGGCAGAGCGACGCCCCGGAGGGGCAGAGCATCGCCCCCTGGTGGGCAGAGCGTCGCCCCTGGTGGTCATGCCGGGTGGATCCCGGTCAGGCGCATGAGGGAGTCTGTCTGTCTCTCCCCGTTTCCAGCTTCAGAAAAATACAAAAAAAAAAAAAAAAAAAAAAAAAAGGAAAAAAAATATAGAGGAGAGAGACAGAGAGAGAAAAGGAGGGAGGAGCAGGAAGTATCAACTCCCATATGTACTTTGACCAGACAAGTGCAGGGTTTTGAACTGGCAATCTCAGCGTTCCAGGTCGATGCTTTATCTACTGTGCCACCACAAGTCAGACAATCCTTTGTATTTCTGCCATGTCAGTTGTTACTTCTCCATTTTCATTTCTAATTTTATTTGAGTCCTCTCTCTTTTTTTCTTGATGAGTCTCATTAAAGGTTCATTAATCTTGTTTACCTTTTCAAAGAACCAGCTGTTGGTTTCATTGATCTTTTGTATTGTTTTTTAGCCTCTATGTCATTTATTTCCACTCTGATCTTTATTATTTCCTTCCTTCTACTTCCTCTGGGCTTTGTTTTTGTTTTTCTAGTTCTTTTAGATGCAGTTAAGTTGTTTATTTTAGCTTTTACTTGCTTCTGAAGGTATGCCTATAATGCTATGATCTTCCCTCTCAGGACTGCTTTTGCTGTGTTCCATAGATTTTGAGTTGTTGTACGTTCATTTTCATTTGTTTCAAAGAGACTTTTGATTTCCTCCTTGATCTCATTGTTAACCCATTCGTTATTTAATAACATGCTATTTAGCCCCCAAGTGTTTGAATGTTTTTCAGTTTTTCTATTGCCGTTGATTTCTAGTTTCATGCCATTGTGGTCAGAGAATATGCTTGATAGGATTTCAATCTTCTTAAATTTATTGAGACTTGTTTCCTGTTCTAACATGTGGTCTATCCTAGAGAATGTAACATGAGCACTTAAAAAAATGTATATTCTGCTGCTTCTGCTTGAAGGGTTCTGAAGATATCAATTAAATCCAGTTACTCTGGTGTGTGATTTAAGGTCACTGTTTCTTTGTTAATTTTCTGTCTGGAGGATCTATCCATTGATGTTAGTGGGGTATTAAAATTCCCTACTACTATAGTATTGATAGTATTGATCTCGATCTTTCCCTCTATGTCCATCAAAATCTGCTTTATATGTTTAGGTGTTCCTATATTAGGTGCATAAATATTTACAATGGTTATATTTCCTCTTCAATTGCTTACTTTATCATTATCTAGTGACCTTCTTTATCCCTTACTCTAGCCTTTATTTTAAAGGTTATTTTGTCAGATAGAAATATTGTTACCCCAGCTTTTTTATATCCATTTGTGTGAAATGTTTTTTCCATCCCTTCATTTTCAGTCTATGCATACCTTTTGTTCTGAGGTGGGTCTCTTGTAGACAGCATGTGTGTGGGTTCTATTTTCTTATTCATGCAGCTACACTATATCTCTTGATTGGAGCATTTAATGCATTTACATTTAAGGTTATTATTTATATATACTTATTTATTGTCATTTTATTCTTTAAATCTATAATCCTCTTTTTCTCTATTTCTTTTTTCTTTTTCTCTTTTTATAGCAGAACCCTTAACATTTCCTGTAATACTGGTTTGGTTGTAATAAATTACTTGAGTCATTTTTTGTCTGAGAACCTTCTTATTTTGCCTTCAATTTTAAATGATAGTCTTGCTGGATAAAGTTTTTTTGGTTGTAGTTTCTTGTTTTGCATCACTTTGAATATTCTTTGTCAATCCCTTCTGTTGAAAGGTCAGATGTCATCCTTATGGGGGCTCCTGTGTAGGAAATTAATGCTTTTCTCTTGCAGATTTTAGTATTCTTTCTTTGTTTCTTAACGTTGGTGTTTTAATTATGATGTGTCTTGCCACCCTCTTTGAGTTCCTCTGTACTTCTTGAACTTGTGTTAATTTTCCCTTCATCAGTTAAGGAAATATTTCAGCTATAATTTCTTCAAACGTGTTCTCTATCTCTTGTTAATTCTCTTCTCCTTCAGGAACCCCTCGATGCAAATGTTCTTTCTCTTCATGTTGTCCCAGAGGTCTCTTAGAATTTTCTCAGTCTTTTTGAACTTCTTTTCTTCATGTTGCTCTACTGTTGTGCTTTTGTTTATCTTGTCTTCTAAATTGCTGATTTGATCCTCTGTTTCATCCAGCCTGCTGTTGAATCCTTCTAGTGCAGTCCTCATTTCTGATATTGTATTTGTCATTTGTGACTGGTTCTTTTTTCAGATTTAAATATTCTTTTCGATTCTTGCTATCTCTTTATTTAAGTTCTTATGGTGACCAACCATTGTTGCTCTAAGATTCTTGAGCATCCAAAAAATCATTATTTCAAACTTTGCATCTAGTAGTTTGGTACTTCCACTTCATTTAGCTCTTTTTCAAGAAATTTCTCTTGTTAATTTGAGTCGTATTCTTTGTCTGCCCATTTTGTCTGTTTATTAGTGCACTTTCTGACTTTGAAATTGATTGTGGTGTCTTTATGAGGAAAATGGACTCAGTAGTACTGATGTCCAGGACAACTGTGTTCCTTGCTTTAGGAATACTTCTTGAGAGTAGTATTTACCCTCCTGTTGTATGTGAGTATTGAATGCAGCTGCTTTTTTCATGGGTGCAGTTATTATTTCAGGCTGGCTGGCTCTAAGGGTCAAACTTGATTGTGTGTATTAGACACTGTACAGTGGTGTCCTGTTGGACATATTTATTATGTGCAGTGCTTGGTGTCTACTGGGCTTTTCCTTTGGGCATTCTGCTTGTGTAGTTAGCTGAGTCTAGAATTGTTGCTAACTGCCACCCTCTATTAGTTGTGTTGGTTCTATATATTCTTTGGTTGGCATCAGCCATTGTTTGTAACCTGCCATGGGCTACCTGTCTGGAACTATTGCTCTGTTTACTGTTTGTGTCTGTGTTTTCTCTGCCTGTGTAGTGGGGAGGGGCAATCTGTTTATAAGAATCAGCTTCCTCCTGCTTACCGATGACAGCAGCTCTGTAATGCCCCAAGCTCTGTAAGATTTTCCTCCATTTTTCATTTCCTCTGCCTTCTCTTGTAGCTGCCTGGCCTTCCCACAAAGTCTTCTGTGGAAAGACTGTAGTGTGGCCTCAGACTGGTCTCATGCAACCAACCCTTTTACATATTGCAACCTTGGTGTGTTAGAACAGCTGAGATTGGGAATACAATGTTAATGGGACCCCCTACTTCAGGGAGTCTCTTGGTCAGGACCTCAGTATGGGAAATGTGGCCCCTACTCCAGAGCCTAATCCCTCAGCCACTGCTGGATACCAAGCTACACACCCAGATGGCTTTTATCCACACTGGGCTTGGGAGAAGGTCCACAAAAGGCCAAGGTTCCCGCCTCCTGCAGCCTCTCTCTGCTGATTACTTGTTGGGCTTGACCCCTAAATAAAACCTTTGGTAGAGTCTAGAACCTGGGGAAGTTCAGGTATTAGAAAGGGTGGTGCATGTGGCATGGCCCCAGGTGTCAGTCTGTCCAGACATTTTTTACAGATCTCAGTAGGGTTTGACAACCAAGGAGTCTGGTGGTTGTGTCCTCTGACATCCAGAAATGTTGTCTGCTGGCAATCTTGACAGTTTCTACTGAATCTTCCTTCAGGCAGAAGCACCAGTCATAGGCTCTGGAGTGTGGGGTGACACAAGGAAAAGCTCTAGCTTCAATGCCAGAAAACTGAGTCACTGAAGTGCCCCCTGCTTCCTTGCTTACCAGACAGGTCCTGTCTCCATAGAGTGGGGCAGGAGAGACTCCCAAAGGCGAGGCAATTACTTTCCCCCAGGCTGATATTGCTCAGAGGGTATTGCTCCTCCTAAGAAAGATGGTGACTGCAGTATTGGAGAATGACTCAGCACAAAGTTTCCCATGGCCATCCCCCACCATGTCTCTCCCTGGGCCACCAACTTCACACTCTTCTTATGCAACTCTAGTCCTCTCAGCCCTCCATCTGCCAGAGCCTAAGTAAGTGGCTATGAAGGAGATTTTCTGCATGGGCCCTTTAAGAGGAGGCCTGTGTCTCCAAGAGCTCCTATCTTTTTCTTGCAAACAGAAACCTTGGCACTTTTCACTACCAAATGCTGTGTGGGTGCTTGTTTTAGGCTTTGGAGCACCCAGCCTGGGGCTGAAGATCCTCTCCTCTCAGCACAAACCTCCCTGTTGTGAAAGTCCCTCTGGACCTTCTGCTGCCACTCACTCCTGGGAGCGGCACAGCCCTTTCCATATCTTTGCCCTTTTTACCAGTCTTGGTGTAGCTTCTTCTGTGATCCTTGGTTATAGATTCCTCTTTGTTTAGTCCAAAATTGGTTTTTCAAGATGATTGTCCTTAAATTAAGTTGTAATCCAATTTGGTCCTGGGAGGTGGCAGTTGGTATGTCCGCCTAATCCATCACCATTTTGGAATCCTCTCCAGAAGTTTGTTAGTGAAACATTTACACAAGCAGTTTATATGCCTCAGGGGTGACAAGAATTGTCTTGAATAGATTGGCTTCTCTCTGGATAAAAGATGTAGAAAAGCATGCAGAGAAATTCATCATTAAGGAACACATTCATGGACAAGTCCTCAGTCTTCATTGGGTCCTGCTATGTGAGATGCTAAAACCTATGCTCTCTGGTTTCCAGGTTGTAACAGAAGTACAAACAACACCCAGAAACAGAAGGGAGGCACCAGGAGAGGCATGGTGTTGTGAGAAGTTCAACTGTGCTTCATGGTGAACTCTTAAGATTGATAGCTTTAGAAGCCTCAGCTGATTCACAGGGCCTTACTTAAAATCCCAGGAAGGTTTCTAGTAAAATAAAGCATGTGACTTCCATGGTAAATTAGGCATATTTGATCCCCATCTGGGTTCTTCTCTTTCGTGTTTCTGTCAATTGTATTTGTTTGGTAGTATTCTATAAGTCTTTCCCCTGTTCTTTCTTTTTTTAATCTATGTATTTCAGTAGTGGCTTTTATGTGGGTGGTCTCACTTAGGTTATTAAGAGAAACATTTTAATATTTACAAAAGTCCTTTGTCTTATGAGGGCTTCAGCATTTCATCCTCCTTTGCTACTGCAGATCTTTATCCTCTTCCCTTTTATGTTATTGTTGTTATAGATTATCCTTGTTTTTATTGTAACCTTATTGGAGCTTTAACTTGTAGTTTTGATTTGTTTTCTTTTGTATCTGGTAGAAAAATCCCCTTGAGTATTTCCTTCAACAGGATTTTCCTATGACAAATTCTGTCAGCTTCTGTATGTCTGCAAAAGTTTTTATTTCTTCTTAATATTTGAAAGATAACTTTGATGGATGCAGTATTTTTGGCTGGTAATTCCTCTCTTTCAGTACTTTGAATGTTTGGGTTCACACTCTCTGGCTTGTACAGTTTCTGCTGAAAAGTCTCATGATAATTTAATGGGCCTTTCTTCATGTTATGTCTTCTTTTCCCAAACTGCCTTGAGACTTTTCTCCGTCATTGAGTTTTTCCTATTTTCTTATGATGTGTCTTGGAGAAGCTCTGTTTGGGTTGAGGGTACTCAGTGTTCTTTTTGCTTCTTGGGTTCGAGAAACTAACTCTTTCTATAAGCTTTGTTAGTTCTCATCAATTTTGTGTTTGAATAGGTTCTCCATTTCCTTCTTCCTCTCTTTTTATGAGATATTCATTATTTTTATATTGCTCTTTCTGACAGATTCGGACAATTGTTGTAGAGAACTCTCATTTTTTTTTAATTTGTGAGTCTCTCTCTTCTCTCTGTAGCATCTCTAGTTGACTGTCTTCAGTGTCACTGATTCTTGCCTCTATCTGGCCTGTTCTATTAGCTATACGTACTCGGTTTTTAATACATGTATTGAGTTCTCGAGCTCATTTTTTTAAGTTTCAATATCTCTCATAAGAAATAACTAACTATAAAAAATAAAAATAAAAAATACTTTGGAAAATGTAAAGGTTTTTAAAATAATGAATGATAAGTAAAAAGGATGAACCAAAAACAAAAAAACAAAACAAAAAAAACAAAACAAAACAAAAAAAAAACGAGCAAAGCTCCCAAAAAATAAAAACAGCCAATACACTTATAAAAAATAAAATATGTGAAAATAAAATTCAAAAGAGAAAAAATAGAAAAAAAAAGAAATAAAGAAAACATGATTTTAATTTTGAGAGGTTGTTCTGTTTTCTTCAAGTATGTGGTGCTGTGATGCAAGTTTTAACTCTGTGAAATTCTGGGGCTGAACTTCGTTGAGATATTACTGTTACAATAATGTAGGTGGAGTTGCAGTTGCATTGATGGATAGGGTGTGTTGTGGGAGCTTTAAGGCTTTAACTGTTTTTTGGCTTTAGCAATGGCAATCTCAGGCCTCCGGGCGATCTTCCCTACATCTCAATAGACCAGAGAACCAGACACAGAGCAACTCTGATCTTCAGGGAAGAGAACAGCTATGTAGAGCCAGCTTTGGGGTTGTCTCTGCTATACTTCATACTCGTGAGATGATGAAGGTGGGATCTGAGAGGCTGGGTGCCGCAATTCAGTTTTCTCTGTTTTTGTGCTAAATGTGGGCTTCAGGAAGACTACAGAAACAGGAACCATGGCCCTTTTTTCTGAAGCCACTTTGGCTTAGTATCACCTCCTCTACCCCTCAGTCTCTCTGCACCTGGCAGATTGAAACCCAGTCATTCCAGACGTCTTCCCTCTCTGTAGCCTTGGAAGAAAAAAAAAGTCACTACAGACTTCTCCCCTTTCTGGAGCACCAGCATAAAAAATAAAATAAATAATAAAAAAATAAAACAGTGACTCTGGGCTTCTGCCCTCTGTGGAGCCCCCCAGTGTATGCAATCCCTGACAGTCCAGACCTCTCCTCTCTCCAGAGCTGACCACAAGTGTGTTGTTAATGTTCAGGGTTTCATGAAGAGGAGCTGCAAAGAAATGAGGCAGCAACAATACTGCAAGTGGAGGACCTTAATCTCTCCAGGATTGAGATGCCTTGGAGAGATTAGTTATTCAATTTATTAAGCAGAAATATGACATCTTGAATAAGAAACAAGCAGAATACAGTGTATACTTTTATTATTTAGTTTTGCAAAACTGATTAGATTTCTTTTGCCCTTTCTGAGACATAACACCACACCAATTGCTGTCTGATTCCTGACTTGCAGAAAGCTCCAGTTGGGCCAAGCATCCACATCCTTGGGCCTTCCCTGGACATGACTGCTTTCAGTCATGAATGCTTGGCCTCAACCTTCATTTCCTCAGGATGGGGACAGAAAGTCACTGGGTTCTTCGGCTTTCTTCTAACACCTCTCCACTTCTTGTTATACTTATTCTGCAACTTTATGGTGTACAAATAGGCTCGTTCTTTGGAACAACACAAGTTTTTTCTGCTCTTTCTTCAGACTGAGAAAATACAAAAACATAAAACAGCAATGACAATTAATGTGCTTATTGTAGAAGCTTCTAGTAATTGTAAATGTTTAATAGGGTTTAGTTTAGGTAATCTATTAGCAATACTACTTAATAAAAGTGCACTAGAAAGCAATTTCAGTTTTTCTCTGAAAGTTATATATATTTTGTTGCAATTGTATTTATATAGATAAATTACCTTGATTAGGCAAATGTCTTCTAATTTTATTTCAAGGAAATTTTGTTTCACTATATGGATGTGGGGTTACACAAAAGGTAGTAATGTATTAATTACATTTAAGTTTGTTGTTTTTTTACAGAGACAGAGAGAGAGAGTCAGAGAGAGGGATAGACAGGGACAGACAGACAGGAATGGAAAGATGAGCAGCATCAATCATTAGTTTTTCATTGTGCATTGCAACACCTCAGTTGTTCATTGATTGCTTTCTCATATGTGCCTTGACTGCAGGCCTTCAGCAGAACAAGTAACCCCTTGCTCAAGCCAGTGACCTTGAGTCCAAGCTGGTGAGCTTTTGTTCAAACCAGATGAGCCCGCACTCAAACTGGTGACCTTGGGGTCTCGAACCTGGGTCCTCAGCATCCCAGTCTGATGCTCTATCCACTGCACCACCACTTGGTCAGGCAAGTTTTATTTGATATTGTAAGCTTACCAATTGATTTTCCAATAGTACTACTGCATGTTGTAAATTCCTTCTTTGACTCTCAATATGACTATTACTCAATCTTTGGCTATTCTATAATGTTTCAGAGTGTTCATTGGACAGTTTTGCACAAACTCTGTGTTTTGTATAGACTGATGAAAAATAACTTCTGCTGCTGCCACAGTGGCTGTGATAGCTATAATTCCAATAATAGCAACGATTAACATACCTATAAAATGTTTTCCTTTATACAATATCTTTTTTAGTGTCTCATTTATTAAATACATTTCAGGGAAATTTTGCCATTGTTTATGCATCTGAACAGGGATTTAGACTCCTATTCTAGCTTTAAGTATATACACAGAATTAACAGGTTGATTATAATTAATAGAGAAATTGAGACACATATAAAAAGAACAATTCATACAGGTAATGAAATAAATTGACTCATTCCAGATCACAGGACCAATCATAAACATATAAGGTAGATGTACACAAGCCTATATTATGGGATTCATTGTGTGTAAATGTCAATGAATAGTTTCCTGATTTATAAATATATGAACCTTTCCATGTACTTATATGGTGTAAACCTATTTCAATTTTCCATAAATTTGTATGTGTAGGTCCTTCTATAAAGTGAGGAGCTGGGGAAGACATCCCTCCACCGTGCCATAAAATAAATTCTCTAGTTCTATTGGTAAATATGATGTTATTCCCTCTTTTCCATGTTAATGTATGTAAAGAATATTTGGTCCAAGCAGAGCCAACTGGGGCCCAATGAATGATGCTCCCATAGGAAGTATTAAGAAGTACTCTTTCAATTTCTCCTTTACATGTTTCCCACATTATCCAACTATTTATACCATTAGCACATCTTGTTGACAATTAGGAAGATTGGCAGCACTACCAGTAATGCCATTAGATGACTCATTCTGAAAATTCCACCCTTTTAATGTATAAAGAATAAGGTGATGGTTATTTTTTATAGTAAATAACCAACCCTGTGATTTTTATTTTTAAGCAATGATCTCCTGCAAGCATACAAATGGGTAATTTATCTGAGCTGATAGTATAATTTGATATAACCTGTCCTTCTTCTTCAGGTCTTAAGGCTCCACAGCTGTCAAATGGTCCTGGAAGCCAAACAGAATCATTAATATATACAGAAAATGGGTGTGTTTCCAATTAACAGGTCTATTTAAAGGAGGATTAGGAATACAAACCAAATCAGAATAGTTAGTTCTGCTTACTGTTATAGACACAACAGCCAACATTGTCAAAAACAAAGTTAAGGATGTTTTTGGAGACTTAGTCCCAATTAAAACATTTTCTGCCTCCTGGGTAAGTTTCTGCAGTTGCCCCCAAGTAGGCAGTTCAGGTTTTTGTGTCACAGTTGTCTTCATTTTCATTTTTCTGATAACCTTTGGCTCTAGGCTTAGTCTCTCCATTTTATCTTCTGGTGGCTCAAAGATGTCAAATCTCCCTCTCTTCTACTTCTGACTCATGCCAAGGCTTCAATCTTCTGGAAGGTATCCACTGGTCTCCCGTATTTGTGGAGATAAGACCAAATCCTCGCCCCCATATTTTGACTAATCCCTTTTTCCATTGCCCATTATCATCTTTCCAATAAATGAGCTGTGATATAATAGTTAAAGGATATTTCCGGCAGTGTCTTTCAGCAGCTGTATCAGTGGCATCATTTCTGATGTCTAAAATTTAAAGTAAAAATAGCTCTGGCTAATTGTATCCTGGGGGTTTCTCTCTTATTTCCCCTTTTCTGTTTAAGTAACAGGGCTTTCAATGTACAATGAGCTCTTTCAACAATGGCTTATCCTTGAGGGTTATAAGGGATGCTTGTTGTATGTTTAATTTGCCATTGTTGACAAAACTGACAAAACAGAGGAAGTGTATGCAAGACCATTGTCACTTTTAGTGCTCAAAGGGATGCCCATGACAGCAAATGTTTCTAAAAAGTGTTGGATAACATGACGTGTTTGTTCTCTAGTAGTAGGTGTGGCCCATAAAAATTTTGAGAAAGTGTCAGTGGAAACATGACCATAGGAGAGTTTCTCAAATGAAGGAACATGGGTCACATCTGTTTGCCAAACCTGATTAGGATGAAAACCATGAGGATTAACTCCTCCTGAAAAGGGTATAATGGTAAGAGGACTACAGATGGGGCAATGGCTCACAATTTTTCAAGCCTGTTGTCTAGTAAGAGAAAACCTTTTGTAGAGGCCAGTAGAATTAAGATGAGTAAGTGTATGGAAATCTGTAGCTGAGGAGACATTACTGATAAGCAGTTTATTAACAACTTTATTATCTGCAGCTAAAGGACCTGGTAAATTAGAATGAGAATGAATATGAATAATATATAGAGGATTAGAACGAGTGCAAATAATATTTTGTAAGTCAGAGAAAAAAGCGTATCATTAACAAAGGATCTAGATGAGGTAACAGTTTCAAGAAATCAAACAGCAGTGGTAGAATACTGAGAATCAGAAATTATATTAACAGGATTTGCTATATTTGATAATAACATAAGAATGGCAAACAATTTAGCCTTCTGGATAAATTTATAACCTAATAAACAATGTCACTGTTGTGGGCCAAAATAAGCTGATAAGCCATTTTTATTAGCATTGTGAAATGTGTCATCTTGAATTGGAAAATTTTTAACAATTTTTGGTAGAATAAAAGCAGTTCTTTTAAGAAAATCAATGAGTTTAGATTTGGGATAATGATTATCAATTTGTTTCACAAAATCATCAATACCTAATTGTCATTAAAGGTTTTGTTCAAAAGCCATCTTAACTTGGTCTTTGATTTATAGGGACTAACTCCCAGTTGCTGCAGCCAAAAGATTCATGTTATGTAAAAGGGTGCCTCAATCAGCACAAGCCTTAACTAATCAGCTATATTATCACCATTGGAACGAATGGGACGTAAGGCCCACTGACGTTCGACATTAGCATTGTCAAAAGCAACTACTGAAAGTAACATGTCTTTGAGTCTCACTTGTGGGATCATTTTGGCTAATACATCATAAAGTCTTGCAAGAAAATCAACATAAGGCTCAGAGACTCCTTGTTTAATATTACAAAGGAAGGCATCACCTCCCCTGGGGTAGCTATTATTTGCCAAGCATTTTTATAGCATAATTTAACTTGTTCCGGAACACAATCACTCATCCCACATTGCTGTTATGAATCAGCAAACGGACCCTGTCCAAAAATCTTATTTTGTGTAATATTAACATGAGGGTTAGAGTTAGCATTCCAATTAGCTTGAATATGAGCCTGATTCTCCCATCAAGTCATAAATTGTAAATATTCTGCTTTTGAAAGAACAGTCCAAGCTAACATCTCCCAATTTTTTGGTACTGAACATTCAGATTCTGCAAAGGAGGATAGCAATCTCTGCATATAAGGAGTGTTAATTCCATACTGGGAGCAAGCCTTTTTTAATTTTTTAAGAGTTTTGATAGAGATTTGGTCATATTGAGCATAAAAACCTCCTTAGGGATTTTCATACCTTTTATACTTGTGGATTAGGTCCAAATGGAGTGAGTGTGACAGGAAAAGCTTCTAATGCCAGACTTATGAATTCGAAATCCCCTTCTTGTCTAGCCTGCATTATCCTTCTCATAAGAGGTGTAAGAATAAGTTCTTTAGCTTGTTTTTCAGGTACACCAATAGGTACTGATTTTACAAACGGATTAATAGAGGGAGCTTCCATGGGTAGAGCTGGATATAAGGAAAATGGTGGTGGAGCAGAGGGAGCAACAGAAGGAAAAGGTAGAGGCCAATTATCTTGGTCAGTTTTGAAAGGGTTAATACTATGTCGAACCTTCATGTCAGAAAGTTTAGACTGTAATTTAAAAAGTCACTCCTGTAATTGTTTAGAAGACAAATGTTCTTCTTCATCAGAGGCAAATGACCCTTGTCATTTAACAAAGGTTAGGCATTTCACAAGAACTTAAAGGATTTTCATTTTCCCCTGAATCTGACTGTAAAGGTTTCAGGGTCATTTCAATTAAAGTACATAAGGACTAGACTTTTAAAGGAATCGTTTCTCCACTCTGATGAGCTCTCCAAAGAGACTTCATTACTAATCTCCACTGTCGTAAAAGTTTTTCCTGTGTGACAAACCAATAACAATGCCTTCTACAAAGTACCATAGTTCATCTAAAGTTTCTTAACTTTGACTCCAAAACTATGGAACAATGTCTTAAGCAACTGTGAATAAGCTTCCTAGTCACTTGATGGAGAATTTTCCATTGCTCCACTATCCCAGAGTCGGGACTTACCCATCCACATGAATCCCTCTGGTTCCTTTGGGCTGAAAACCAAAAGCAGTCTTGAAGACTTATTTCCTCTTCATGTCCCTGTTTGGATGCCACTTGTTGTTAATATTCAGGGTTTCATGAAGAGGAGCCACAAAGATATGAGGCAGTAACAATACTGCAAGTGGAAGACCCCAATCTCTCCAGGGTTGAGGTGCCTTGGAGAGATCAGTTATTCGATTTATTAAGCAGAAATATGACATCTTGCATAAGAAACTAACAAGCAGAATACAGTGTATAATTTTATTATTTAGTTTTGCAAAACTGATTAGATTTCTCTTGCCCTTTCTGAGACATAACACCACACCATTTGCTGTCTGATTCCTCACTTGCAGAAACTCCAGTTGGGCCAAGCATCCATGTCCTTGGGCCTTCCTTGAATGCAATTGCTTTTAGTTATGAATGCTTGGCATCGACCTTCACTTCCTCAGGATGGGAACAGAAAGTCACTCGGTTCTTTGGCTTTCCTCCAAAATGAGTGCATTTCATTTTTCATTCCCCTTCTCAACCCTTTTCACCTTTATTCCATTGGTTGTGCAGATATTTCAGGTAAGCTTGTGAGCCCAGCTGTGTTTTCTTTACTGAGTTTAATTTTTTGAAATTTTAAAAAGAGAGATCAAGAGTATTGTTTATGCCACCATTACTCTGGTGTCACATTCCAGTCAAAATTCTAATTACTTTTTTAGTTTAATTCTTAATTTACATTGTTGTGAATTGCTACATGTGCCAACTCAGAAAAATGATACACATATACTGAAAGTGAAGGGATAGAAAAAAGTATTTCATGCAAATGGAAATTTAAAAAAAGCTGGTGTCGCAATACTTATATCTGACAAATTCAACTTTAAAACAAAGGTTATAGTAAGGGATAAAGAAGGTCACTACATAATGATAAAGAAAGCAATCCAACAGGAAGATATAACCATTGTAAATATTTATGCACTTAATATAGGAGCACCTAAATAAATAAAGCAGATTTTGATAGACATAAAGAGTGAGACCAACAGCAATACTATAATAGTAGGGGATTTTACTACCCTACTTTAAGAATGGATAGATCCTCCAGACAGAAAATGAACAAAGAAACAGCAGCCTTAAATGACACAGTAGATCAACTGAATTTAATTGCAATTTTTAGAACCTTTCACCACAAAGTAGCAGAATATACATTCTTTTCAAGTGCTTATGGTATATTCTTTAAGATAGACTACATGTTAAGACATGAAACATGTCTCAATAAATTTAAGAAGATTGAAATCATATCAAGCATTTTCTCTGATCATAATGCCAAGAAACTACAAATAAACTATAATAAAAACATTGAAAAATATTCAAACACTTGGAGAGTAAATAGCATGTTATTAAATAACAAATAGGTTAACAACAAGATCAAGGAAGAAATAAAAATTTCCTTGAAACAAATAAAAATGAACATAAACCAACCCAAAACCTATGGAACACAGAAAAAGCAGTAGAGAGAGGGGAGTTCATAGCATTACAAGCATAACTTAAGAAGCAAGAAAAAGCGCAAATCAACAGCCTAACCCTGCACCTAAAAGAACTAGAAAAAGAACAACAAATAAAGCCAAGAGGAAGTACATGGAAGGAACTAATAAAGATCATAGTGGAAGTAAATGACACAGAGATTAAATAATACAAAAGATCAATGAAACAAAGAGCAAGTTCTTTGAAAAGGTACACAAGATTGATGAACCTTTAAGCAGGTTCACCAAGAAAAAAAGAGAGAGGACACAAATAAATAAAATTAGAAATGAAAATGGAGAAGTAACAACTGACACTGCAGAAATACAAAGGTTTGTAAGAAAATACTATGAAGATCTATACACCAAAAAAATGACAAAGTTGAAAACATGAATAAATTCCTGGAAATATACAATCTTCCAAAAACCAGTTTGAAAGAATTAGAAAACCTAATCAGACTGATTGAAATGAAATTGAAACCGTTCTCAAGAAACTCCCAGCAAACAAAAGTCTTGGGCCAGACGGCTTCACAGGAGAACTTTGCCAAACATTCAAATTAGAACTAACACCTGTCCTTCACAAGCTTTTTCAAAAAATTCAAGAGGAGAAAGGAAAGCATTATCTTTATTGCAAAACATGGTAAAGACACTACAAAGAAAGAAAATTATAGGCCAATATGCCTGATGAACACACATGCTAAAGTTCTCAACAAAACATTAACAAATCAAATCCAACAACACATTAAAGATATCATATATTATGATCAAATGGGATTCATTCAGGGGAGACAAGCCTGGTACAACATTTGCAAATCAATAAATGTGATTCATCCAATAAACAAAAGGAAGGATAAAAATCACATGATAATATCAATAAATGCAGAAAAAGCATTTGATAAAATCCAGCATCCATTTATGATCACAACTCTCAGCAAAGTGGGAATACAGGGAACATACCTCAACATAATAAAGACCATCTATGACAACCCACAGACAACATTATACTCAATGGGCAAAAATTAAGAGCAACCCCCTTAAGATCAGGAACAAGGCAGGGGTGCTCCTTTGCACCACTCTTATTCAACATACTTCTGGACATCTTAGCCACAGCAATCAGACAAGAAGAAGAAATAAAAGGCATCCAAATTGGAAAAGAACAAGTAAAACTATCATTATTTGCTGAGGACTTGATACTGTACATAGAAACCCTAAAGTCTCAGTCAAAAAACTATGAGACCAAGTAAATGAATTGGCAAGGTGGCAGGATATAAAATTAATATTCAGAAATCAGTGGCATTTTTATACACCAACAATAAACTTTCTGAAAGAGAAATAAATAAAACAATCCCCTTCACTATTGCAACAACAACAAAAAATAAAGTACCTAGGAGTAAATTTAACCAAGGAGGTAAAAGACTTGTACTTGGAAAATTATAAGACATTGAAAAAAGAAATCAAGGAAGATACAAACAAGTAGAAGCATATACCGTGTTCATGGATAGGAAGAATAAACTTCATTAAAATGTCTATATTACCCAAAGCAATTTATAAATTCAGTGTAATTCCTATTAAAATACCAATGGCATACTTTAAAGATATAGAACAAATTTTCCAAAATATGTATGGAACCAAAAAAGATCATAAATAGCCTCAGCAATCCTGAAAACGAGGAATGAAGTGGGTGGTATCACACTTCCTGATATCAAGTTATACTACAAGGCCATTACACTCAAAACAGTTTGGTACTGGCATAAGAACAGGCATACAAATGAATGGAACAGAACAGAGAACCCAGAAAGAAACCCATGCCTTTATGGTGAATTGATATTTGACAAAGGAGGTAAGAGCATACAATGAAGTAAAGACAGTCTCTTTAATAAAAGGTGTTGGGAAAATTGAACAGGTATATGAAAAAAATAATGAAACTAGACCACCAGCTTACACTATTCACAAAAATAAACTCAAAATGGATAAAAGACTTAAAAGTAAGTCGTGAAACTATAAACATCTTGGAAGAAAACATAGGCAGTAAACTCTCCAATATCTTTCATAACAATATTCTTGCTGATTTATCTCTACGGACAAGTGAAATAAAGGACAAGATGAACAAATGGGACTATATCAAAGTAAAAAGCTTTTGCACAGCAAGAGACACCATGAACAAAATTAAAAGACAACCCACACAATGGGAGAACATATTCGCCAATATGTCTGATAAGGGGTTAATAACTAAAATTTATCAAGAACTTCTAAAACTCAACACCAAGAAGGTAAACAATGAAATTAAAAAATGGGCAAAAAAAACTCAGTAGACACTTCTCCAAAGAGGACATACAAATAAACCTGAAGGGAAGTGGGGAGGGTGCTGTAGGGAGAGGGGCAAGGGAGATGTTGAGGGGAATAGGGGAGGCATTCAGGGTGACCCTAGAATCTATGTAAATACAATTAATTAAAAATTTAAAAAAAAGAAGACATACAAATAACTAATAGATATATCAAAAAATATTCAATGTCACTAATCATCAGAGAAATGCAAATTGAAACCACAATGAGATACTACCTCACACCTGTCAGAATGAAGCTCATTAACAAATCAACACACAATAAGTGCTGGCGAGGATGTAGAGAAAAGGAAATCCTCCTGCACTGCTGGTGAGAATGCAGACTTGTGCAGCCACTGTAGAGAACTGTATGAGGTTTCCTCTAAAACTTTCAAATGGAACTGTATTTTGACCCAGCTATCCCACTTTTAGGAATATATCCTAAGAATACCAAACCACTGATTTAAAAGAAGATATGCACTCCCATGTTCATAGCAGCACTATTTACAATAGCTAAGATCTGGAAACAGCCCAAGTGTCCATCAGTGGATGAATGGATAAAAAAGCTGTGGTACATATAGACCAGGGGTCCCCAAACTTTTTACACAGGAGGCCAGTTCACTGTCTCTCAGACCGTTGGAGGACCGGACTATAAAATAAACTATGAACAAATCCCTATGCACACGGCACATATCTTATTTTAAAGTAAAAAAACAAACAAACAAAAAAAAAAACCCAGGAACAAATACAATATTTAAAATAAAGAACAAGTAAATTTAAATCAACAAACTGACCAGTATTTCAATGGGAACTATGCTCCTCTCACTGACCACCAATGAAAAAGGTGCCCCTTCTGGAAGTGCGGCGGGGGCAGATAAATGGCCTCAGGGGGCCACATGCGGTGGGCCTTAGTTTGGGGACCCCTGATATAGACAATGGCATACTTCGTGGCTATGAAAAAGAAGGAAATCTTACCTTTTTTGACAGCATGGATAGACCTGGACATCATTATACTAAGTGAAATAAGATAGGCAGAGAAAGAAAAATATTATATAATCTCACATATATGTGGAATCTAATGAACAAAGTGAACTGAGGAATGGAATAGAGGCAGAGTCGGAGTCACAGTGACCAGAGGGACAGCAGTCAGAGAGTAAGGGGTTGAGAGGATGGGATCAGAGAAGGAAAGGGATTAGTGAAACTATTTTATATATATATATATATATATATATATATATATATATATATATATATATATATATCACAGAGATTTAGATAACAGGACAGGAAATCCTAGAGGAAAGGGGGGAGGGTGTTAGCCAGAGCAGGGCAAAGGGGGTATAAAAAGGGACACAGGGGTGAGGGTGAGGGAATTACATTCAGTGGGATACTTGAATCCATGTAAACACAATAAATTAAAAATTAATAAAATTTTAAAAAAATAATCTAATATAATGGTAGAACTCCAAATTCGTTTTCATTCTACTAACCTACACTACTAACCTACACATGTAAAATTAACCTGTTTCAGAATTCAGAGAATATCTTAAGACTTTTTGTCTTCCAACTCAACTAGATTTTGTAGTGTTAAATGTAATTAAAAAAAAATCTAATGGGAACAATTTGAACAGTCTAGAAAAATGTAAATTGAAACATGAAAACCTTCCTCCTCACCAATTCCCAAGTCATGCTGTCCCTTCCAAGAAGGGATCCCTGGGTGTCCTTTTAGATGCAGTCCCATGCCTGAGTGTGGATAAATTCTCTTTTTCTTAACCCCAAAATTCTACTGGACACACTATAGAGTAACTTGCTTCTTTTCACCTAACCATTTACTTTTGCTCATTTTCTTGGCTATCCAGGAGAAGGCTGCCCTGAGACAATGCTCCTTCAGGGACACTTTCAAGTACTGACCCGGGAGCCATACTTTGTGGGTTCAAATTCTGGGTCTACCACTTGTTAGCTGAGTGAGTCCGAGCAAGTTATAGAACCTCTCTCCTCCCAGTTTATTCATCTGCAAAAAGGACGAACCTCAAATTGCTATGAGTATTGAATGAGTTACTGTAAACTTAGAACAATGCCTACTATTGAGCCAATGCTAGATTCCTTATTTTTGTTAGCAGATTCACAGTATTTTCAAATGTAGATTTTTCGCCATTTATATCTTTGTGCATGCCCCCTTGCAAGAGTGTAGGAAAATAAATTCATGGGAGCTGAGTTGGCTGTGCCAATTTTCCGTCACTAACAGTATATTTTTGAGGCTGTCTTACCACACACACTCCAATACCAACTTTCTATAAAATATTTTAATCAGTGATACTTTAAATATTGTTGTGCATATTATGATCTAGTGGACATTGTTATATCTTTCTTTTACTAAATATATGCTATTATTGCTTTATGAATGCATTTCACAATTGTTTATAAATAGCAAGGTGGCAACTCTCAGTGTTTCTTTCATGATTGGTTTTCATTAGCCATGTAGTTCAAAGGCCATCATGAGAGCATTTGGCCATAGCGGTCAACAAAGATGTGTGAACCCAGAAGATTCTGCTAGTAGCCTTCCCTGGCTTGATAATATGTTGGGGTGGAAATCACCTGCACTCCATTAAGAAAAGAAGTGAGTCACAACCTGTGGTACTTGGTATTAAAATAATGGAGCTCATTCTATTTTCAGACATCCCACTGTCTGAAACCCTGTTTAGTTTGCAGTGGGGGGCCTATGAACACAATGTGGCTTGCTTAGGGTCATCAGTACATGAGGAAAAGAACAAGGATCCTGTTGTGGAGAGTAGCTTCAGGCCCTCCTCTATCATTAGAATTTAAGTGCTTAATTCCAGCAGCAGAGATCATGAAAGACCAAATTCACTATATGGCATCTTTAAAACTCTTGAACAGATGACCCTTGCTAAGATGGCAAAAACAATCTTTATATAAAAAAAAAAGAGATAAGATAGTTGTTAGAAAGACAGAAGAAGAATAGTTATTAGTTTGTTTGGAGTTATTTGTTCTTGTCCCCCTTTCTCTATACTAGAAAGAAGAAAATAATAAACAAGTAAGTAAATACACTTAGAAAAATACAAAATATTCATAGAATTAGTAAACTCTCTTCTAAAAAAGAAAAAAATAAAACATACCCTTCACTTTTTGTGTTCATTTAACCACACTGACACTGCTTGTCCTTTTCCCAGCTGTACTCCCAACTTTTGCTAGCTGTTCTCTCCATGCCTCCTTTATATGTCCAACCTAAAGGGGAGCCTGATTAAGCCAAAGACCTTGCTGATTCTACCCTGGGTTTCTAGGCCCCTGAATAGTGTCAGGAGCACTACCAAGTCTTGGAACATATGTGGAGTCTGAGGCTTCCTGTAGCAAGACACCAAGTAGGTGGCTCTATTTAATGGAACAGGGAAAATAGGAACTCTCTGACAGCTAGATTGTTCCCACCCAAAATTTACAGAATGAAATTGTCACTTACTAAAAGCCCAGTAGTTCACCTTTTTTCCCCAGGCACTGTAGGATTTCAAAGAGTGAGAAAGTTTTATTTTTTTTAAGTGATAAAGATACTGTACTGCATTTCTCAAAACAACAGAGCAGCAAAAAGATAAAAAATCTAAGTGATTAGGTAGATTCCATCAAGCTGTGCTAAAGGCATGAACACTCAAACTGCTGTGGTCCTTAAGATTAAAACACACACACATACACATTTACAGATCAATCACAGTTTAATTATACACACAAAATAGTTGAAGGAATTAAAAAATGAAACAGGTGAGTTTGTTTTTCTATATATATACCAAATGGAGCTTTACAGCAAAGCAGCAATGAGACATTCTAAAAGAAAATATTTCCTTCATTTGTGGAGAGAATGTTACATCTGAGGCATTTCTCAGGGAAATCTGAATTACAGATACTCAGTGAACACCATGCACGCTCATGCTTCCCCACCTCTCCTCCCAGGACTTTAATGATAGAATGAGAAGATTGTTCCCTTTGCTTTCTGAAAAAAGGCTTACAGAAAAACCCCATTATCCTAAAAGCTAAAGCCCCTAGAATTAGTCACTGCCCCATGGGGATATTGATCAGTTTTATGAAAGATGTTTCTGACATGAAAATGAGCAAATTTCAAAGTCATATCAAATGTGATTGTGGTTACTTCCACCTTGACTGACTCATCTGTGCTGACGACAATATAATGACACAGTCAGGACTGACTGAGCTGCACGCTGCCAGCTCTCTCCTGAAAGGATGGAGGTAACCTCTGGGAAAGGACTTCCTTTGGGTCATTTAAAATCCTCTACCCCAACCCTAATATTATCCCACTCCCCAGGGGAAATTTTGTTTTTCCCCCCCAAATACAGCCATTCTTGTTTGTCAAGAGTTTCTAACATGGTTTGTATGTTCACATTTTCTTAGAAAAAAAAATGTCTAAGAAAAGCAGAAGTGCTTCATCCATAGTCCACAAACTGATTAGCAGCCATGGATCCCTTGAATGGTGTGCCATGTTTTGTGCATGTGTGTAAATTTCTGATTCTCAGCAAAGCCTGTAATTCCTATATGCATAAGAGTCAATCCTTTAAGTGGTCTGAGAAGGTCCTCGAGGTACTGGTGGCCTACTATGGACAGAAGCTTGGTGGCAGGGGTTGCTGACCAAGTAAAACCACACCTGAAAACATTTGAACAGCCCTCAATCTACATCTGAGCAGCCCAAGGACACAAGTGACAAATATCTGAACAAATAAGCCCATTTGTTAAACAACAGCACCCCTAGTGTTCAGCAGTGTGTGTGGCAAAGACCAATTCTTTAGCAGAATGGAAAGCTAGAGATGCTGGCACCAGCCGTGATTCAGCACAACGAGACAAATTGTGCCAGACTGCCATCAACTTCCCAGGAACATGAATATTCAAATGCTTTGTGCTACATATTGGAGTCAGGAGAACTCAAGACCGGAAATCAGAATTCTGGAATTCATGTCCTGGCTGTGTTAATAACTAGCTCTGTGACCCTGGGCAAGTTACTTCATCCCTTAGGACCTTTATGTGTTCTAATGAAAAAGTTTCATCTTATGAACGAGGAATGAGTTCCAAAAATTAACTGTACAACATCGTGCCTGTAATTAACAATAAAGTATTGTACAATTAATATGTGTTAAGAGGGGAGATCTCATGTTGTGTTCTAACCACACACACACAAAAAAGACCCACAGGAGCTTTGGAGGTGTTTGATATGTCTATTACTTTGTGGTGATGGTATCATGGGTGTTTGCATATGTCCTACCTCATCATTTGTATATATTAAATATGTATACTTCTTTATATACCAATCATAACTCAATGATGCTGTTTTCTTTAAAGAGGAGATTAAAAAAAAACCCTTAATGAATGCACCCTTAATTTTTTTTATTCTGCCATCCATTCACTCCCTCTTTTTTTCATTTATTTAACAAATATTTATTGACTCCCCACTTTCTGCCAGGAATTAGGTACACAAGATACTACTTACTGTCCACATGTTTGTTCTGAATTTATAAACTCTATTTTTATCCTTACTCTGTCCCAGACATCTCCTTTCCAGATAGGAAAGCTCCAATTTATGTTCACCTCTTGCATAGAAAACTCAAAGTTCACAGGGGCTCCCCAGAGAAGCTTTATAGCACATGGATTATTGGGGAGTCCATTTCTATGTTTTGAAATCTGTATAATGGCCTTTTGAGAAAGTCTCAGCATGAAGAAGAATACCCAGGGGCCCATACCACCTTTCTCAGTGATAACTAGCTAAAAGCGAAAAAATAAGGTAGTTTTGATGCTAGGAGGTATCATGGGAAGGCAGGCAAAATCATTCTAACAGTGGGGAGAAGATTAAAGAGAGCATTAGCTTTAGGCCCTGGCCAGTTGGCTCAGTGGTAGAGCATCAGCCGGTGTGTGGGAGTCCCGGGTATGATTCCCAGCCAGGGCACACAGGAGAAGCGACCACCTGCTTCTTCACCCTTCCCCCTCTCCTTTCTCTCTATGTCTCTCTTCCCTTCCCACAGCCAAGGCTCCATTGGAGCAAAGTTGGCCCAAGCCCTGAGGATGGCTCCTTGGCCTTGGCCTCAGGTGCTAGAATGGCTCTGGTTGCAATGGAGCAACGCCCCAGATGGGCAGTGCATCGTCCCCAATGGGCTTGCTGGGTGGATCCTGGTCGGGTGCATGCGAGAGTTTGTCTCTCTGCCTCCCTGCTTCTCACTTCAGAAAAATACAAAAAAGTAAGTAAGTAAGTAAATAAATAAATAAATAAATAAATAAATAAATAGACAGCATTACCTTGAAAGTGAGGTGTCTAATGTTGTAGAGTGTAGGTAGAGCACAGAGCACATTCCTAGCAGCTGTGGCTGATGCAATGCTGTGAGAACACTCCAGCACCTGAAACTCTCCTAGGCAAACCCAGGAGGGAGCTCGCCCACTGTAAGGAAGTAACTCAGCGCCAACCAGGCAGCACCCTGATCTTTTCAGCCATTGGCTGTGAAGAACATGCTGTAAACCCTATAGGGTGAACCTGTGTATATCAGCTAGCTTACTTCCTAAATAAATCGGATCTGCGTCACTGAACCTGGTCTCCGGAGTCTGGTCTCTGCGTCTCCATTGTCCTCATCCCTGGTGGGTCTTGTCCACAGTAGAGATGGGAAAATGGCCACCTGGGTCCATGTAGTATCACAAGCCTTGGCTACTCCAAAGAACTAAGATCTATCAATCACAGAAAGCTAGTAAAAAATGATGCAACCGGTTAGACAGAGCAGATCATCTTTGGTGCAGGTGCACCCTCTTGTGTCCAGACGAGACTTTGACAACACTGAAGAAATTTGGAGCGAGTGCGAAGCAGACAACCTCAGGAATCCCACTATAGCCTACTTACTAGTTTTCCTTATATTATAGCCAAAATTATAGCCAAAATTTTCCTTCTAAGGCATGGACAATTGCAAGTAAGAAAATACAGATTATCATGAGGTAGATTTGTGATTTCCAGTTCTAGGCAGGGGTCTGAGTATGAAGCCTGGAAAAGTGAGACCAACAGTATAGACATCACCCATCAGCCAAACCTACAGCCTGAAAATATTATTCTTCCTCAGGATAAGGAGGTGTGTATGCATGTGTGAGTGGCACACACTAACAGACTCATATGTGCATGTCATTATTTTAATCT